>NC_088886.1:104140597-104765597 GCF_037157495.1 Lathamus discolor | reverse complement strand
TGTTTAAGGCCAGGTTGGACAGAGCCTTGGGTTACATGGTCTAGTGTGAGGCATCCTTGCCCATGGCAGGGGGATTGGAACTAGGTGACCTTAAGGTCCTTTCCAACCTTAACCATTCTATGATTCTATGTTCAGAACAAGCAAGCAATGTATGAAAATATGAATGACACATTTTACTTATTAAGTTAATCACCACTTCAATTTTCCATTTATACAGTGGAAGCACTTTAACCACGATCTATCCAGTATACAGCCTCATTTATTCCCCCCTCCTCATCCCTGCAGCATACTATTATTTCCTAGCTGACTTTTCCAGTGAACTGTCTACCATCCATTAAAGAATCACAATCTGTTCCTCCTGGAATTATACTTGAATCCAAATACCGTAACTTGTAGGAGTTGCACCTCTTTAAGGTATTGCTTGTATCTTGAGCGTGCAGCCATCTTACCACCATCTCTTTTGGGCTGGAATCAGTGCCTTCATTCCCATAAAATTTGAGAAAATTCCCCTAAATGATGTTAAATTATCCAGAATTTGCTTCCCTGAACTTCCACTCAGGGCCTCCTCCAATTACAAATCTTGTTTTCCCTGAGAGGCAAGACTCCCTGCTTTCAAAAACCCTTCTCCATTGCAGAGCTATAGCATATGGTCCATGAACCTTTACTTCCCCCACCAGAAGAAGTAGCTACAGCAGACAGAGGTGAGTCTGATCAGCCAATCAACTCCCTTAAAGCTTCCATGCAGCTGCACATAAAATTCTTTATTGTTAATTCTGCAGAGAATGCCTGTTCTACTTCAAAGCAAAATCTGAAAAGGCTAATGTTGGACCTGACGCTGACAGAAGCTACAGCTGAAGTACTGTATTTGAATCCCATATAAGGAGAGGATTCCTCATATGTACTTATCCATAAGTTAGGGAGGGAATCCTAGCAATGCGCTTCCACTGTCAGTTACACTGTCCAAGAACTAAAGTAATACATTGATCACAAAGCATTTTTTTTATGCCTGGATGTGACTTTAAAAAGATTTTATACTGTCATCAAAGAATAAAGCAATCTTCTGGCTCCACCATGCCCCAAGCTCTACTTTCAAAAGCAGTAACTTTTGGGAAAAGCAATCAAATAAATTTCTCTCATGCCGGAATAGCCTTGTATCTAGCCTAATTACCTACTCCAACAGCAATAGTTCTAAAACATACAGAGTTGTATGGTGTCACCCATGGCCCTAGCAAAAGTGATTTTGTATATGCAACACCAATGTAACACCTGAGAACCACAGCCCACCTCTCTTTTACTGACAGTTTTTTTGTAGTCCTTCCCCTGGCTGACAGAACACTACTTTAAAACATAATCCACAATAAGAAAAGTTATTGAAGAAGGTCAAGAAAGTTCTTCTGAAAGTTCCGCTGAAAGAAGTGATAGTAACAAGAGCAGCTATTTTGTATACATTTTCTTGATGTGACTGAATCTAACAATATTTCACTTCAAAGAGTTTGGGCTTTTTTTAAGGAAAGTAAGTCTAAAATCTTGCAAGCCTAAAGAGAAAGAAAAAATCCAACTGCATCTAGAATATGAAAAGTTTCTAAAATATTCCTGACTGACAGACCTATGAAAGAAAACAGTCAGAAACGCTTGTTGGTAACAAAGTATTTTTGCATATTCATTTGCACTCATTTAGGGTCAGCTTGACATATCCCTATGCAAAATTAAATTGGTGTTATTCTTAAAAGCAGTAGTGTGGGAGTCAAAGAATCACTTTTTATCAGCTTGGTAACTACCTTTAATTTTTAAAGCCCAAAATATCTTATGAACCTTTAATATTATAGGGGTAATGCCGAGTCCATTCACCAGCTTGGCATATTCCAGAGAAAGAATCTGGATAAAATCTTCAGCTGGCACATGTACAGTGAAACCCACAAAGCCTCATGGATTTGCAACAAAGGAGAGTTTGATTCAGAGACAGTTAAATGATTTGCCTACAGGTGTAAAGTGAGTCATCAGTGGAGATGGTACAGATCACAACAACTCCCTGGCTGAGCCCATTTTGTCTACAGTGAGGTTTTGGTGAGCACACTGGCAGAAGCTTAGGTTCAGCAGAGCAAAAATTTTCTTCTTTTTGTAGCCATTGTTTCATTCCTCATTGTCTTAAGTGAGAAAGTGGTGCGCAGCCCTTAATGGTAGAACATTACATCTCTGTTTAACAAAGTTGCTTTTGACTTCAGCCAAAAGTACCTGACATTTTGTAACATTTAAATTAACACAGAAAACACCTGAAATGCTGAAAAGCCAGAGTCTAAGGTTTAAGACAATTACAAAGAATAATATGAAAATGCAAGAAAAAGAGGGATTGAGCCAGCTACACTCCTGCTATGGCTGCCACAGATGTTAGCTGAACCTGCTATTAATAATAATTCTCCAAGACAATGTGTTTATCTGCAATCAGAGATAACCAGGGCATTATTTCATGGTTAACAGATTGTACTGACTAACCGACTGAGCTCTGGAATTTGTATCTTGCAGGCAGTGTAAAAAAAACCAAACATTGTCAGGATGAAACAAATCACTTTCAAAATACCCCATTAAAAGAGGAACTGGAGGGGTTAACGGATAGTTTTAGGATATTTATAATTAGGAAAGAGTTTGAAATTTCATTATTAGAGGAAAATTTTGTGGCAAATTTATATTTCAGGTTTGGCAGAGGTTTAATGATACATGACTACTAGTACTACAATTCTTTATTGATATAATAAAATGAAAAAAAAAATTCTATTTAATGTTTTGTTTTTAAAAGAATAGATAGCGTTAGCTACTTTCTGGTCCTGGCTGAACCTTTCTTCATCACAATACCTCCTGTTGTAACGAAACAGTCTGCCATTTTGAACAAGCAAAGACGGTAAGTACTCAGTGTGCTAGTTAGGGGAGCAGATGTTTTCAATAAATTTGTGTTGGCCTGGAATAATTTTTTTAGAGATATGAATGTGCACTTCACTATTTGGCCAATCCATAAAAGTTTGATTTCTATAGGCTTTTTTTCATGACTAATGACTTAGTGTCCTCAAGATTCACTTTGTGCTATTTTATTTTTTTCTTTTAAAGTGAAAGACTACTTCCTTCCCTGGATAAAATAAGTCTGGCGTAATGCTTCTTGTTATGAACTCATATCTAGCTATTTATTACCACAACTATATCCCTCACCTGAATTTCATGGGGGATTTAAAAAAAAGTTTTAGTCAGTTTCAAGTATAAAATCAAGAAAAAAAAAATTTTTAAAGAATGTAACTGCTGTAATTATTGATATCGTCATGTGACACTCAAATATCACTATAATCTAGAAAAAAAAAAAGCTTGAAACATGGCAAGCCACATACTTTTTTCTCTTTTTTTTTAAGGAATTTGTTATCCAAACTCCCTACAGATTCCATCTGCCATGAACATGCTTCAGCATCAAGTTACGAAACCTAATGTGGAATGTTTCCGCATATAGGGAGAGTACCACACACGGCTAGAGAGGCTGAATCTGAGCACTTAGGGCTGCTCCCGTATCGGCCCCAGCGCTGAGAGAGGACTGAGAGCCAGCAGGATGCCTCCCACTGGTGCAGAAAAAACCACATGCAGCTGCTCTGAAGGTAAGAGGCAAATCAGGGACCCGAGGGGAGCAGATGGAACAGAAGAGGAACTTAGCCCTGGAAAACATCCTGCTGCTGGCAATCGGATGAGGTGAGTTAAGTAGTGACTGCTCCAGTCCTTGTTCCCCTATCAGCTACAAAAGTTGTCACTCTGGCTTCAAAACTTTTTACAATGGCAAAACCATTACTTAAGGATTACTCAATTGCTGCTTCTTGGAGGCTACTGTCAGAGGGAGCTTGATTGTTTTCAGCTTGAGTCACCTCTAAGAGGAAGTGTGGCTCCAGCCTTGCTTGTATAGGCAAAAGTAGATATCAGTTATTTTTCACAACATGCCAGGGTTGAATGGCATAGGAAAGTAGAGAAATGCTAAAGGAGAGCATTTGCAAATTTATAGGAGAATCGTGCAGCCACAATACCGCCACAGAAAAGCCCTTTCTATCTTTAGTGGTACATGGAAGGCCTTACATTTGGGCTGCTTCAGTAACTATCCATTTTTCTGTATTGCACAGGAAGGTCTGCTTGAAGCTGTCTAAGCACTGCAAGTCTCCACTGAGGTGACAATGATAGGGGTAAGGAGTCTTCCTTGCTGTTAAACTGTGATCCTAGCTTGAAATTGGATGACCACATAAAAATGTGAGATTAGTGAGGTGAAAATAAAGATGAAATTCTGACTCGGCTAACACTATTGTCTGTTTTGGAATGAGTAATAGACAGAACTTAGCTGTAGCCCACTAAATTACACATACACCTAACCTTGTAACAAGCAAATTGCCAGAGAGAAAAGGCATGGATGCTTGCTCCACTGTCAGACACAAAAATCCAGTACAAATATTTTCCCACATAAAAGTTTTCTACCCCTGGTAAACTTAAGTAACATCTAACATCAACCTTTTACTTCCCAATTTCCCCTGGATTTTATACCCCAAATTTGGTGTACAACATTTGGCACAAAAACAACATTGAAAGAAAATTTATTTTGTTCTTACCTCAGAGGAAGCTCATGATTTAGTTTCATTTAAGTTTCTCTGAAGTGGGTCCAATATGAAAGCAGAAATTGGTGCACTTTAGAACAGCATCCCAGAACACCTTCTGCAGCTCTGAAGTAAAATCACTTCCACAGGAACTTATGAAATTTTAAAGGAGTAACTCAGACAGAAGAATAATATTTGCATGATTTAACACATCTGCTAGTGAAATAAAACATATTTAATTTGCCTCTCATTCAAGTCTATTTTCTATGTGGTGGATAGCACTGTATAAAGTAGAAACTTTCAGACCAAGACAGAAATGGACAATAGACCACTTGAGAGTTTCACTGCGCAACAGCAATGTGCAGATCTTTACATCTCAGCATTCTCTCCTCTTTAGTCTAGAGAAGACCTCAACTATCTTCTACTACTTAACACAGCAACTGCAGCAACTTCCATGCTCTACACTAAGCCAAGCTATGCTCTGCGCTCATCAACACCAATGAAACTGTCGTGGTTATTTCGGAAATGAGTCCCATTGTCTGACTCAATTCTCTCTGCAGTGCCGTGTCGCCACAAAATCTGTTTCTCAAGGCCCAGGGTAGTGTTCCGGGCAGCAGCGTGGGGCACAGTGTATGTTTCAAGCCATCCGGTGGTTGCTTCCACCATAGTAAACACATGGCACTTGCCTTGGTGGGTTGGTGGGCGTGTAATAGAGTCAATCTGCCAGGCCTCCCCATATTTGTACTTCAGCCATCATCCTCCATACCAGAGAGACTTTAACCGTTTGGCTTAATTGCAGCACATGTTTCACACTCATGAATAACCTGGGCAAGAGTGTCCATTGTTAAGTCCACCCCTCGGTCACAGGCCCATCTGTATGTTGCATCTCTGCCCTGATGGCCTGAAGTGTCATGGGCCCACCGGGCCAAAAATAATTCACCTTTATGTTGCCAGTCTAAGTCCATCTGAGCCACTTCAATCTTAGCAGCTTTATCCTTCTTGCCTCCAAAGACTGAGGGACTTTTTCTCTCTTGCAACTGCTTTGTCAATTCCCCCTTCTCTAGCAAGTGATCGCAGCTGCTCAATTTCCTCAGTCTCCAAAGCAGCAATACCAAAAGCCCATCGGTACCCTTTCGGGTCTTTGAAGTACCCTCTCCTGAGGTAGTCTATGCTGAGGATGCATGGAGCCTCTGGACCAGTCACAATGGGGTGTTTTTGCCATTTCCTCCCAGTTAGGCTGATTTCAGCCTCCAGTACAGTCAACTCTTGGGATCCTCCTGTCACTCCAGAAATATAGATGGGTTCTACCCCTTGACAGCTTGACGGCATCAGGGTACACTGTGCACCGGTATCCACTAAAGCCTTATACTTCTGTGGGACTGATGTGCCAGGCCATTTGACCCACACAGTCTAGTAAATCCGATTTCCACTCCCGGAGGGATAGGGAGGAGAATCAGGAGAATGTAACTCCCATGGGTTGAGATAAGAACAGCCCAGTAACTAAGGTATAACACAAATCACTGCTGCTACCACCAACGATAATATTGATAAGAGAAAATAACAAGAGAATACGATACCACTGCCGAACGAGTTTGACCCCCCCAAAGAGAGAGAGTGCCCTTCCGGGTAACTCCCAGTTACCTCCCTGGGCATGACGTGCTGTGGTATGGAATACCTCTTTGGCTAGCTTGGGTCAGGTGTCCTGTCTCTGCTTCCTCCCGGCCTCCCCTCGTCCCCAGCAGAGCATGAGACTCACAAAGTCCTTGGCCAGAATAAACATTACTTAACAACAACTAAAAACAATCGGTGTTATCAGCTCTCTGCCCAGGCTGGAAGTCAAAACACAGAGCTTGCACCAGTTACTATGGAGCAAAATGGCTCCTGGTAAACCCAGGACAGAAACACACACAAAATAAAGCAGAAAAGAAGAAAATAATAAAAAAAATAGGGGACCCCCCCCCCCCAGATGTCTTTCAAAATTGCTGAAACTTCTGATTAGGTTATGTTGCTTTTGTTTTTTTTTCATGTGTTGCCTTATTTTTAGAAAACACTTGCACATCTGCTACGCAAGAGAAATTAATACTGATGTGAAATTAGTAATTTTGCTGTTTGAGGTAATGAAAACTTGAAAAATAAAAACATGTTCTATGTTTAATTTATGTTGAATACTAGTTTGTTATAAGAATTTTGACTAAATACAGACCAGTTTTTCTTGAAAAGTTTACCCTTATTTTGACTAAAATATACATAGCAAAATAATACATTAATAGAATATAAACAAAATCAAGTCAATCTTGTATTAACTCAGGGGATGGAGGGTGTAGAAATGAAAACTAGCAGTTGAGAAGGCCCAAAATTGAGATTGCCAACTACGTTCTGTAAGAATATGCAGAGTTCTGGTCCTCACATTCAAGGTAAATAGATTTAAGCATTAGTGTGCAGTGGAAGACAGCTGGAGAAGAGGAAGACAGTGGTAACTGTGGAGTATAGCTACTGCGCATTGCCAGTTTTACAAGACTTACAAAGTTAGGAGAGGAAAATATTGCTGCCTGTAAATACACTGCGATAAGCATGAGGGAGGGAGAAGCACTGCTTTTTCAAGACCAGAGAACAAATAATTCCAAGGACAAACTTATGTGAACGGATCATGCATGTATTAAGGCTATATAAGGAAAAATGTGTTTAGCTATTCCACCATCACATTCCTGGGGCATGTTATCAAGTGAGAGGTGGAACGAGAAATTTAAAGTCATGTATAATAAGTTCCATAAAAGTGACTGCATGATGTTGTCATAATGAAGTGGGGGATCACAATTAATGACACCGTATCTTTCAGTCACATATTCTTACTTTCTCTTATGGCAGTGAAAGAATTTATTTATCCTGTATACATGGAGATTTGTGTGCCTGCAGACTACATAAGGGTCAGAGGGGTCATAAAAAAAGCAAAGAAGATACAGAGATCCTCATGTTCACCACCAAAGTCCAATTGTTGTTCAGAATATCATACAAACAAAATCTTCCATTCCATTCTAATCATATGCTGTATCAGCAACAATATAATACAGTTTCAAACCTTCCTAAAACTGCCTAGACAATAAAAGATTTTGAACTAGAGACTTAACACCAATAACCTTTCAGCTAATTTGAAACTGCCAAAGAATGAAACAAATCTATCAGTACAGCCTGAATCCTTTGTGTGCTCAGCATTTGTTACAAGGCAGCATATTAATTTCCAGTAAGTCTCAGCTTTTATACAGGCCTTAGTGTCCCTGTGTGAAACCAGAACACAACTGGAAAGGAGGCGGTGAGATGTGACACATTCTTTTTCACGATGCACATTTGATGCAGTAACCTGTATAACTTATTTGACGCTGCAGCTTAAAAATCTGCAACCATAGATACATTCCATGACATGTCTAATAAAAACTACTATAGTTTTAAAAGAAAAAGACATTTTGGAATTAATATTAATATATAAAGGTGAGCAGATATATAAATTTTATACTAAAACCTTTTTGAAAAGGAATACCTTAAATACATATGCCTTAAAAAGTAGCTGATTCTACAGCATCCAGCTAGCATTTATGAAAGATGAATGAAATTCTTCTATTTTTCAAACATTTGAAGATAGATGGCTAGCTAAAACAATATTTCAAAAGCAAAAACCTGATCAAAGATAACATCTTAAAACAATGTGGACTTTCAGGTGTTTATTCAATATGCACAGCCAGTCTTAACTAAAATTTCCTGCAGAAGTTCTCTGTCCCTTTGCAGTGGCATATTTTTCACATTTTCCAGAAGACAAAAATATTTTGCCAAGGAAATTTCAACACTTCCATTGTGAGTTATAGAGATTTAAAGTTTCTCTCGGTCTCAGAAGCAGCACTGACACAAGGGTATTTCTCTCGGAAACAACTGAGAAGCTGTAGCTTTTACACCATTTACAGTGACCATTGTTGTGGTTTTAGCCTCTGCTAAAAACATTGAATCTGCTATTGAAATTTTGTCTACATTAAGTAGCCCTTTGTTTGCAATAAGATAAGAATCCTATGTGTTGAATGGTAAATGGGTATATAAAAATGATCCAACAAAACTCTTCGCTTTGAAGGGTTTACTCCTACATACCTGGCTGTTTAGACAAAACCAGTCGATATTGCAATTTCCATGGAAGTCATTAGTAACACTCTTGTACTTCAAAACCTTTGGACTCTAAACAGCATTCCAAGAAACTTCTCTTAATCCAAAATCATGGAAACCCTGCTGCAGCTCTAGTTGATACTGAAGAAGTCTAAAGTTATGAGGGGCTTTCTAATTGCCAGGACTTCATCAGCTCTGCCCCTGGCAGTGCATGGGAGCTGGGTTCACTGCACCACTGATCTTTCCATGACATTAGAAAACCAAATCTCCCACATCCAAGGAGAGTTTGTTACCTGGCAAGTGCTGAGTTGCTCTGGAGATGAGTATGGCATAGCCATTCCAACTTTTTTTACTAAACCTGCGTCACTGTGAATTGAAGACAAGAGACAGGGGCCATAAATACATCATTTAAGGAGAGAAGGTCTGTAGCCTTTGCCTTTCTAGCCTTGTGTAGTTGTCAAGCTGCTGCAGGGCAAGATTTTGCATATAAATCAATGCCACAGGGTGATTTTCCCTGAATAATTATGGCTTGTATCCAAATCTCATTTACCTCCTCCCCTAAGAGACAAGAACTAATGACAGTCTGTGGATATAGGTGAAAATAAAGAGAATAAAGTTTGGGATTTAAATAAATTAAGATATTGCTGCTAATTGTAAGATTTCCAGAGTACATTAACCTGCATGCAACCACCATGTCACCAGGACTATACTGCTACCAATAGAATCTGGGGAATCCCCCTGGTAATGGAGTCTCTGC
This sequence comes from Lathamus discolor, assembly GCF_037157495.1. Taxonomy (NCBI): domain Eukaryota; kingdom Metazoa; phylum Chordata; class Aves; order Psittaciformes; family Psittacidae; genus Lathamus; species Lathamus discolor. Next base: position 104,756,102 of record NC_088886.1, on the reverse strand, counting down.
AGTTTGCTTCAGGTGATTTTTCACACAGACATAATTTGCTAGTTGCTCTGAGCAACTGGGCATAGAGTTCACTTCTTTGTCCTAATTTGATGATGTGGATTTCTTAAGGAGGACAAAGATTTTTTCACATTTTGTCACTATTTTTATTGCCCATTTTTCTAATAAATCACAAAGATCAAGAACTATGCTGAAAGCCAAAACTCAAGTAGAAAGGGTGAGAAAGAAAAGCTCAGTAAAATTTTATTTTCCTCATCATTGGCTCTTTCATAGTCCAATAATCCATTTCCGAGACAGATTCTAATCTCAGATGCAGTGTGGGCATCTCAGCATACCTAAGAAAAATCTGTTACTGTGCATCTTACGTGATATTAGAATCTGGCCCTTCCATTGTAGATGGAACATTTGCATAAAGCTCTTATGACTTTTTATAATGGTCGCATTTTCTAATATTTGCAACTGTGCACATTTTTGCCTGAATTGGCTGTCATTTCACAGATGTCAATTATGAAAAGCCCTCACATATGGCGACTACAAAAAAAAAAAAAATGTCTAAGGCTGTGAACAGACAAATTTACCCCTAAACTCCTTTTCTAAGAGCTTGGGTCATGCATGCTTAGTCCCTGTTCCTGTACTGATCAACAGGCAATGTCAGAAAGTAAGCTGCACCTAAGAGCTATTAGTTACTATGATTTTACCCTGATTTATTTCTCAAGTTTGAGAGTGAATGAACTTTCTGAATATATGCAGGAAACCCTCTAGACATACTTTTAACTTTATAGAAAGAATTAACCCTACAGAGATCAGTCACATCTCTAATTACCTGGACAGACCATCGCCATTTTTTCAGGTTTTTCTTCTTTTTTTCCCCACAATCAAGTCAGTATGTGAGCACATAAGGCATAATATGGTCTGCAGAAGGTGGCCTTTTTGATCCATGGCTTTCAGGTGCTCTTCCATAATTGCTGAGGATAAACCTAAGCTTTGACCCACCTCTGCCTACCGAGTGCCTGGCTGGCAAGCCTGCCCTGGGTCGCACAGCTCTCCTACCCTGTCACAGGGCAGGAGGGTGCTGGGGCTGTCATTGGGGTCTCTGGCAGGAAGGAGCTGGTATCCAATCACACACTGGGCATCCTAGAATGATGGCTGCTCTTTACCAGTGCATTTCCTTAAAACATTTTTTAATAGCACAGTTAAGTTTTTCCTTCAGAAAGACAGAACCTGTTGTTTGCCAATTTGTTCCTTAAACACTCCAGTTTATACCATTTCAGCCTCAAAGACCAATTACTTTGTTTTCCAAGGGCTGCTTAATCTAACCTCTATGTATACCTTTTATTAAATCCAGATAGAAAGCACTCATTCCCTCTTACTTAAGTTACCTATAATTCTTTAGTCACAGTGTCTCTCTAATGTAGGCCTCCAGCCTAATATCAGCTTGCTCATAGCTATTGAGTTTCAAGAAATACAGCATGTCCTCTATTTCTTTCCATGCATCGAAGATCAATGCAACTTTCCACATTATTTAATGGTCATACAATTGGGAAATGTTAAGTGCTAGATAAATGTATATTATAATTTTGCCTCACTGTGATGTTCACAGCACTTTCATTTTGATTTTTCACCTCCTATTGACTAAACTGTCATCCTATACTGGCCTTAAGATTTACACTTATGTTTACATAGCAGTTTGCACTGCTTCAGATACAGCTCCAAAACACCTTTGATTTTCAACAGGTATCTAACTCCAGGTTTTGGGGTGGTTGTTTTTTATTAATATAGTAATTACTTTACTTTTGTAATTTGCTACATTTTTCTCCAAAATTTCTCTGAGAGGCAAAATAGAAATCATCCTTACAAGGGCATTAATATTCTGGTCTGTTTTTCTGATTTACCTTTCATGTCTGTTTTCTAACTACATTCTGTTTATTTGAGAAAAACATACAGAGAAAAGGCCAAGTCCCAAACCTGCACTGGCATAAATCTGCACAACTAACCTGGAAGCAGTGACATTCTGTTGATCTCAATTAAATCTACAACAGGTGATGATTTGGCCTAAATGTGTTAACCCTTCTACTTGTCTTCAGCACACACCTATTAAAAAAATGCTAACATATTTTCTAGTTTATCAGTAGCTACTTTATTACTCAAAATAACTATCAGCAAATTGTAACCTCATGTTGCTGGCTACTATTCTAATGAGTCTTGACTTTAGGAATGCTTCATTTGCCTTCCTCCAGCCACTGGAAAAGGGTCTCAACACTGAGCTTTTTGTACTGTGGTATTTCGATCCTACTAACACAGCATCCCTTTGCACCTTCAAACCATCTCTATCTTCACTTGAGGCTATCAGCCCCCTTTTTCTTATTGCTGTTCTCACCAAGTACAGTAAAAGCCTTCAAGTCTCTAACCCAACTAACCTGTCTCAATAAGATGAGGAGGTGCTATTTGATCTAATTTACATCCCATGAAATCCTAGTGACTTCAGGAAGTTGCACAGCACATGAAAAAAAAACACAGTGTAGCTTACAAGCAAGATTCTCATTACATGCCAATATAGATGGCTTTTTCCCATTAACTAAATGCTGTAACTCTTTCTGATAATATCTGTCTTGAAGAATATTCCTCAGATGTTCAGTTCTCCTAGCTGCTTAGCATTTTTCCTCCGATAATACACCTTTCTATTCTTTACAGTGATGCTGCAATTCACTGTTTCCCAACACCCCTCTCCATTTCTTTCCCCTTATCTCCACAATAATTTTCATGCTGTTGAAAAGCTAACAGCTTTGTTCGCCATCCTGTCTTCTCATGCTATTACACATCAGAGCTTTCTCAACAGCTGCTTTGATATGCTGTATATCTAAACCACTTTGCTTGCATTACCCTCATTAAGAAAACAATAATTAAGAGCAGTTTGTTTGTTTTCAAGTAAACAGAAAAATTCAACACTATAAAATTCAACAGACTCTCATCTGACTATATCCATCCATCTCACTTAGCTTCCTTGAAACAAAATCATCCGTATAATGAAGATGTTCCCAAAAGATAGACCTATTTTATAAACCAGTCACAAAATACAATTTTGCAATGGTTGTGGTTCTGTTTTAAGTATTTGCATGAGTTATCATGAGAGAGTGATCAAAATCAGAGTGGCACTCACTGTATCAATGTGGTTTTCCATGCATCCAAGCCACAGTTCTCAGCTTGCAGGCACTGGGGAGAATTTAAATCAGGAGCCTTTGAAGACATGTCTATGCACAGTGGCAGCAGCCTAAGGCTGTAGAGGGAAAGATGCATTCTACAACATTACCTTGAACAACATTTTAAATCAGACTATTAGCACTCATGGGTAGGGACCATATTTCACTCTGGTTCTTACTGAAGGGTGAGGAACAAGAGTTTTGATTGTGCCTAGACAGGGTGTGTAGTGTGAACAACATTGATAAATGTTGTTCTAACACTGTGCTTTAAATAACTGTCTTCAGAAAGAGTAGAGATCTCCTGTCTAGACAAAAACTCTAATTTTTCTGTCCAGGCAGAAAAACAATTCAAATTGCAGTGAAGACTATGAAACAGAAAAGAGGAGAAAGGGAAATGAGCAAAGAGGGGTAGCATATTTGCTTTTCCTGATTTTGGAGAAAAATAAAAAATAAAAAGCTTCTTAGGCATATTTGGAGTGTTGGAAGCACAGAAAAATCTGATCCTGTTGTAGCCATGAGGCAATATCCCTGTTTGTGATCATCACTACTGCACATTTGAACCAAAATTGCATCGTCTGCTGGAGTATCCAGCCTTCCTCCCATGATCCAAAATAAAGCAGCTATATCAGGATAAATACAGTTCACTGCATTCCTGCAAAATATAAGTCCATTAATTTATTACTCTGAGAGCAACATTTTATTCAATATTCTATATTTCATTCATCTATTTGTAATGAGATGTAAGCTCATTTATATTAATGAAATATTAATGACTGATGAAAGATACACATGCTTTTCTGGTCAAAAGATCTCTTGCAATTGTTCCAGGACTGCTGGTAATGTTGTGTTTGCACAACTTCCTTTGGTGACAAATTACCAGGGGTCTGACGGGTAGGATGCTGTCTGAAGTTCTTCACATCACAGGCAGTTTGATTAGGATACCTCATCAGATTCTTATGGTTGCAATATCTTTTGGGAATATTTAAAATAAAGTTTCCTAAAAAGGTCCTGTCATTGCACATGGATCGGCAGAAGTTGCCAGGACTATGCATAGATATGGCACAATCCTAATTCTTCCATAAGGATATGGACTGTGTATGCGGCTTGCTGCTCATTTCCTCTAACGGCAAAATGACTACAGTATTACTGACCAACATAGTTTAAATAAGGTCAGGAGGTCAGCTTTCTCCAGGATGCTGTAGGGAAATGGAATGTAAAAAGCTCCTGCTGCCTGTGGGAGAAGAAAGGATATTATAATAGCCATACTCAATACAAGGTAGAACTAGAATTTTAAAAATAGGTTGATGATGCAATTTCTCCACTGGAATATAACTCCGATTTAACATGTGAGGCAGAACAATTGATAGAGCTTTTTTTCCTATCCTGTAAAGAGCAAGTAGGTTTTTAAGAAGTCTCACTCCAGAAGACGATACGATAAAGAAGTATAATAAGATAAGATAAAGATGTATAAACATAGCAGTCTCGTTCTCACAGTGAAGGTGGCGGCAGTCCAAGTCCTAGCATCACCATTTCTCTATTCTACATTTATGTGATGCCCTATTAGTGAAATAACTGTTCATCCCAGAGTAGGTATCAGACACCTTCCGCTAGTGCAGTCCTACATTTTATTACTAGCTAGGTATTAACAAGGGAAATCTCCCACTTTCCTGTGTCTCCACTAGCACACAACTATCTCATTTGCTTCCTCCATGAAGATTTCAGTGTTTGTGCAAAAGCGACAACAACAAAGAATAATATATAACACCTAGGGCAGTAGCTGGGATGTTGGAGACAAGGACCAAGGACATTCTTCTGACTAATTCAGATAACAGATTTCAATCCTCTGCTTCCTTGAAGGATGGTCTCACACCAACTAACTCCTCTGTTCTTAAGGAGCTCAGGGAAAGGTCATCTGCATCCAACTCTCATATAGCCCTTAAATTCCATGTCAGAAGCTTTGTCCCCTTCAAACTCTTAAAGAAATACTTGATCCTGAAAAAAAAAAATAAAAAATAGTTTCAACAGGTTGGATGATATTTTTTTGTGCTAAAAACAGATTTGGAAAAGTTCCCAAAGTACTTCAGACTATTTATGAATTTTAACAGACTGGTGGCATGGAAGTCATTACATACCAGAAGGCATTACAGATGATGTGTTTTAAAGCAGAGGTAGAAGAGCAGCCTCTTGCCTATTAGCTAAGCTCTTATTAGAGTTAAGATATTTCTGTATACAGTGTAACAGAATTCTTCACACCCCTTCCAAGATACATCAGTGTCTAACAGAGACGGTTTGATACACAGCAATACCTGGTCAATGGCTTAAACTTACTCATTTGTCTTGTAGTAATTTTTTCTACAAAACTGGAATATTTGTTTCCTTATTGGGTGGGAGGGGCATGATAGCAGACTTCCAGGCAAACATAAAGCATTTGCTCAAAACTTAGGTGTTTGTTCTCTCTCCACTACAGCCTATGCTCTCTCCTGGCTCTCCCTGAGACCTCTCTGGCTGGCTGTGCTGGCAGGAGCCCAGTTACTGTATCGTAACATTGAAAAGGTAGTAATGATGGTAGTTAGAAAAGAAGGAGTGCTTCAAAAGCACTTCCATGACATCTCCATCTGTCTAGGACACCTGCAAGATGATAAGGATGAGTTGTAGTTTTGCACTCCAGCTGGAGTCTTTGAGGCTACTGGACGTCAAAACAGGAAGATATGTACAAACAAAAAATCCACTCAACACCTCGATAGCCATGCTTGCCTAGACCACCTGGTCATGGTAAACTATCTCTTTCAAAGTTCCAGCCTCAAAGCTGGTGGATTAATACTTGGGAACAAAGCCGCAGTTGACTGAAATAGTTCAATTAGTATGAGAAGCAGCAGCCCATCTGCTCAGTAACAGGGGCCATGGAAACATATCACTTTTGCATACCTCACTGCCTTCCTGGGAAATCAATATCTCTGTCCTAATAGTCAGAGCACTGCAATCTGCTACAGTGTTTGTGAAAGAAAAGACCATAAGCAATGGCAGAAGCTCATTGCAGTATTTCCACAAAACTAAAATGTGCTCCATGGAGAAGTATAATCTTTCCATTTCCATTATAGACAGCAGCATCTCTGCTTGAGCACCACAGTTCCAAACAGAGATGGAGGAGCTTGAGTGAGGGCATCAGCTGTTTAACCATATTGTAGAGACTGCCAAATACAGGTCATTCAGATTTCCATAGCCAGAATACTCTCTAGATGAAAGACAGAAAGAGTATAGTTATTCTATAGAGAAGGCCTTCAAACTCCAGGTCTCCTGGGGAACGTACACTGTAACCAGGTTCACAGACCACTGGTCTTCACAGAAAGGGAATGCAATAATTTTATACCTTAAAATTAAAAAAGAAATATGGCCATAAAAAGAGTCAGGGTAACCCAGAACAGCACTGCTTCTCTTGTGGGCTACTTGGCCAAATTCTACAGTTATATCAATGGCTATAGCACACTTACAATTCCTATTTTAATCTGTATAGAGTAGTAGGGTTTGGAGGTTTTCAGCCACTGCTGTAACGTGTTGATGTTTTACTGATGACATGACCCTTCTGTCCTTGCTCAGACCAAAGGTCCATACAGCACTTTATCTCTGACAGTGACGGTTTAGGGGAAGAATATAAAACCACAGCAAGCTTATTTTATCTTTTATCTCACAAACCCTTCAAACTACCTGAGCAGAATGTTGTATCTTCGTATTTTACAGCATCTTCCAGTATTTTCTTTCATGAACGTGCCTTTATAATACTGTATTTAATCCAGCTAAAATTTCGGTATCCACAACATTTTTGAGCAGCAAGTCACACAGATTAATTATAGGACTGAAAAAAAAAAGACTATTTCCTTTTTGTTTTAAATCCACTTCCAAATACTGTCACCACTGGGAAAACATTTACTAATCCTTCCCTACTCACCGTCTGTTTTCTACTTACTGTTTTGCAGACTTCACTAGTTCAGTTATCTTTCCTTCCAGATGAAGACTTCTTGTTTACCTTGTCCTTTCTTGTATGGAACAGCTTCAAAAACACCATAAGCTTTCTTGGGCTCCTCCTTTATCTGTTTAAGAGGGGAGAGGTGGCAGAACTGTATTTAACAGTCAAGATGAAGACACTGAGCACCACACTGATAGAGTCATAGAATTATCCAAAGCAAGAAATACTAGCTCAGTGCTGAGCTATTTTGTACAGAATAAGACTGGTTTCTCCAAATGTCCAGTGCTTTGCAGTTATCAACCCTGGGCTTAATTTATCACTTGGTCCCTTAGTCACTTGTTATTTTGAAATCCCAGTACACCTCTTCATAGTTGGTTTAATTTTTACTATTGCAAATAATGTCATATTCAGCTTATGCTTCACTCTACTGCTACCCTTTTCTGAGTAGGTGATGAGATTTCTTTGGGACATGCTAGTAAGTGTCCCTGCTCAGTGCAAATTAACTCTTTACTCTTTTTTTGTCTTTTATCAATCTACAAGTCATGTTTTCTTTTTATCCTTTGGCTTTTTAGCTCTTCTAAAAGCTTTCAGTGAGAGACCTCATTTGAACTTTTTGGAAATCCAAATACAGTTCTATACCTCAAGGCATTTTCTATTTGTGCATTTAGCCACCACATTTTCTCTTAATAATCACACATAAGACATATAAGCTGAAGTCTGCAAACCCCAACTGGGGACACATTTTAAGGAAAGAAGAGGTACTGTACCTAATTTTCATCCACTACAACACTATAGTATCATGATACATCTACACAAGGCAGAGAGAAACATAAAAAGTTGCTCATTTGGTCACCTTAGAGAAAAAAAAAACAGCTATCTGTATTGAAAAATTATGTTGCACCTTAATAATGTTAGGGATTAGAAACACTTTTTCAAAGAAGAGCATGATTAAGCTTCCTCAGCATGAGATGTAATTACCTACAGCGTCAATTAGGACCTGGTGGGATGCTTGAACAGAAAACAATTTATTTCCTCATGGAGAAACCCTCCCCAAATACGATCAGATTTCCTTCATTCTTTTCCCTCCCTCCCAGTAAATACCCCTTGAAACCTCCCACAACAGGAAAGACAACAATAAAGAATTTTAATGGTAGCCATAACTTCTGGGAACTATCCGAGCAATACCTCTTTTCACAAAGAAGGAAAATTACACACTAATACAGAAAAATGTGAGAAAGAAATATCCTCAAGCTCTCTGGAAAAAAAAAAAAAAAAGCACAAACAAACCCAACCAACCAACCAACCAAAAAAACCCCCAAAACCCCCAACAAAGTATTTCCCACTTAAAAAGCAAAGAAGACAAACTGTGCACAGCCCAGGGAGACAGCAAAATCCTGCAGGAGCAAAATATATAAGATTTGGCAGTCTGCCAGGGAATCAGGACTGGGCAATAACATGATGGAAATACTATCTAAAACACTCCCATGGCCAATATGAACCAGATTCTAGACACAGATAAGAGAGTCAGAGTATCAACTCCAGCAACACTTCCCTGCTTTGTCATGCCAACAGTATAATGGAAAATGAAATGCTGATTGATTGAACTGCATGTGACTTTCCATAAGATACAAACTCTGTTACTTATAGAATCTTGAATGGATTCTCAGTAGCTCTTCTTTGTAACTAGTTAGTGTTTTATTTTTAACCAATTCAGAATTGTAATGTGCAAATGGAGTTGGATTTTATAGCCCTGCTTTGCTTTTTTGCAATTTTGTATTTCAGACACTGCTGTGCCATGGCACAATGTGTATCTAGGGGACTGCAAACGAATCAGTGAGATCCCCATGAAATAAAGTTTATCTTTGGCTTTTAACTGCGTAAATGCTGACAGCAGTCTGAATACACATCCTAGTCTACACAGCAATCCTACAGGGCAGGCAGATCTTATTAAGCTGGGCTGTAAATGGGTTCACACTCCAGGCCCAGTAAAACACTGGTTTCCCCATGTGTTCCTTGGAAATACAGGACAGGACTTTCCCTTGACAAAAATCACGGTTGCCCTGACACTTGTTGCTAAGGTTGTGAAAGGCAGCAAGTAATTGCTTCTAAAACACAAAAAAACCCTAAAAAGTACGCTGAGTAACAACGTGCAGCTTCTCTGGTATTATCCAAGATTACCAAGTAAGCTGGCAGATCGCAACACATTTTTGATATTAAAATGCTGGGAAACTACTCATATATCAATGCATTCACTGTGAAAACATCTTTTTGCCATTTGCTTCAATTAATGCTTGTGCTTTAGCACAATCAGTTTTCCACATTATATTCAAATATGATGGCTGTGTGAATGACCAAATATAATTATGGTAATGTTGGCTCATATTCCCTGATATGGGTATTTGTAAAGAGGCTGTCAATTGGAAATACTTGGAAATCTATCAGGAGTTCAAGCACATTCTAAAAGGACATCTGTGTACAAGAAGCAATCAAAATCAACAGTATCATCATACAGGCACATTGGATAATGCACAAGAGATGCGGCTGATGAGCATTATGTTGCATTAACAATATACAGTTCAGCTGTACAAATCCACTGCCAGTCCTAGCTGCATGGTTATGAAAGGAATAGCTATCAAATAACAAATACTAACTTCAAGCTAAACCATGAGGTTGCATCACAATCAGATGGATATCAAAAAGGGAATAATTTGTTTTCAAAAGCCAAAAGGCTAAACACAAGATCTGTTATTAAAGAGTGTTTGCAGTACAAAAACAAAGGCTTTCCTGGGACAGACACAACAGAAATCGCACCCATGTCTATCATCCAAGTGGTTTGGTTTAGAAATGAATTCCGTAAATTTTCAAACAGCTGCACAGGACTCAGCTTTGCAAATCTATTAAAGTAAACAAATCATGAACACTGCCCATCTTCTCATCTAGCTGGACTTTACTTTTTAACTTGTTTGCTGGATTTATTCATATCGCTGCATTTGACTCTGAGGTAATTGTTCTCATTAAATGGGTGGATTACAAGTATTTCATTCTGAAAGGACACAAGGCTCTGTTCAATCTTTCTAATACATTTTAGCCAGCATACCATAATTGGCAACATCCTTTAAATTGCAATCACAGCTAATTTACACATGCAGAGCTGCTCACTGTAACTAGAGATTCAGCAGAAGAGTATATTTTGCCTTAACTAGCTCCCTGATATACTCCAACACATGGGCAGAAACAGCCTACCTTAGCCCGTGTAACATGACAGGATATTTGTTCTTCTATTGCAACATGATCGGTTTCCCCAATATGCTGCTGTTGACCTCAGTGAAAATTCTTTGCTACTGAGGCTACAGTAAATTCATCTATGTAATTAAGTAACATGTTGGGACTCTTGAAGTAATCCCTCTTCCATGCTTAGTTCGCTGCTAGTAGGGTGACCCTCAATACAAATGTACTCAAATGCAAGCAACAACCATCATTCAACACATCCAGGAGCTGTCCCCTCTCATCAGGTAGTTACACCCAGAACCACACGGCTTACGCAATCAGAAGAGTTTCAGAAATAAGCTGATCAGCACCACAACATACTGAAGAGTCGACATAGGAGAGACACCGGCTGAGGTGCTCGTCTAGGTAAAAGGCAGATTACTGGACACACTTTCAATGCCAAGATGTATCAAACACATCAGGTTTTGTGGAGAGGTCTGCTTGAGATTCTTCAGCCCAGATTCTGCCACGAGAAGTCGCAATGTTTTGTGGAAACTGAATCTAGCAGATACAGATTTTTTTGCCTGCGAGAGAACTGCTAGGAAAGAAAAAAAAAGAAAAAAAAAAGTGCTGTCATGGTGTATCTGAGCTGCAAGGAAACAAGGGGCAGCCAATTAGCTAGGACTGACAGGGTGAACTGAGAAAGGCAGCCCATCCAACTAGAAAGCAAAAGACTCTGAAGGTCCAAAGAACATGCCACACTGCACAACAGACATAGCAATCAGGAGCTCCTCAGGAGGGTAGTGTTCCTAGCAGTGAATATTTGCAGGCTAGCAGCCCCCACTGTGTGGAAGGAGGGTCCTGAACCCCAGTTAGAAATCATGTTCATGACAAATCCTCCTTACAAGAGGTAAATACACTCTTGTCATAAACCTTAGTTAAAAGTTGCAGGCTACAGGGTTGGGTAATTCACCTCCCAGGGACAGAACTGGGTTTGTGTAAAGCTGCTGAAACCGAAAAGTGGATGAACGCTGATGGGTACAGAAAAACTGACCGTGAAAGTTAAAAGAATTTATATAAAGGATGTAAGCTAGAAATAATAAACTAGGAGATAGCAAAGAATAGCAACAGTTCTACATAAAAAAAAAAAAAAATAGTTCTATAGAGAAATGTAGTAAAAACAACTTATACATGTTTTTCTGCACCTGTCTAAACAATACAATGGGGAACTAGACTGCCTCCCAGACCACCTTGCCTACACACTTTTCACTGATGGTATCAATATCAAATATGGACATAATAAGCATACAGAACACCTAGTGAAAACAAAACAATCAGAGCCACTGAAAAAAACTCAGAGCGTATATAAAAGATGGAGTAAGCTGCAGTGAGCAGTAAGTAGCATCATACGTTAAAGAGTAATTTAAAAATCAGCTAAGCCCTCTAAGTCAGGTTAATATGATGTGAGCCTACGGAACTGGTATTCTGGGCAAAGAAGAGAAATATGCTATTAGCATTACATTATCAACTATGAAACAAGACAGTAAGCAGAAAACTTCACTTACACCCAGTAGACAGTGGTAAACGTACAGGGACACGTTGCCAGGAATCATTATTTCATGACCAGTCAGGAAACTCGGAGAAGAGGAAGCAGCTCTTGTTTTCGCTGGAAGCACTGCACTGGACCAGTCCTGCTTTTTCTTTAAAATGACAACAAGAATTCTTAAAGACAGTATAAAGAGTATTCAAAGACAAATAAAATGTGCCTACTAAAAACTTAAAAGAGAAACCAAAAGAACCTGGTGCTGCTAAACAGCAAAGTAAGAAGTTTCATGTCCAGATGAAGGAACCAGACAGGATCATAAACTCTGACAGGTGTAATATATATGACACACCCAAAAAGTGTTTGAGGAACAACTTTAAAAAGACATCAAAACCACAGAAGAACAAATCCTGTTGAGAATCTGTAGGGTCAAAAAATAATGAGGATATAGAGTAAGTGCTTACAGAAGATAAAGCCACTTCAGAATAAATAAATAAATAAATAAATAAATAAATAAATAAATAAATAAATGCATTTCTTGCATGTGTTTTTGGTGGAGGAGATTGGAAAGACTCCTATGTTGGAACATCTCTTTACAGTGGTATATTAGAGAGCCTATCTCAGATCAAATTTAATGACAGAAGACATTCAAAACAGTTTTATTAGCAGTAAGAAAACCCCAGAATCACATGATAACTGCCAATAGGATTAAGAAACTCAAGACTTAACCACCAAAATGCTAATCAACTTCTGGCCTAAATTTGCTTTGATACCAAAGGAGAACTAGGCAATCATAGACCAGTAAAACCAGGCAAATTAGTGGAAACTTTTATAAAAACAGAATGAGTGCCTTATAGACAAATACATTTATTGGCAATGATAGAAACAGATTTTGTGAAGGAAGTTAAGCCTCATTATTTATCAAAATACTTTCTAAAGGCATCAGTAGGCATATTGACAATAGAAATCCAGGCTATATACTCAGAGGCATTTGTCAAGTCCTTAGCCAAAAGATGCTTACAAAAATAGCTGGCATAGAGCAAGAAATTCTTCAAATGGATAAACAAATGGTTAAAACACAGTAAAGGGAAGTAAACTTTTAGAGCACGAGGAAGTGATGAGGTGACAAATGTGATTTAATAGGCAAAAAGGATTAGCAGGGAAACAGAGACAGAGGTAACATGGTTCATTTTTATCACCCTCAGGCTCCCAGATACACTGACCTCTGTACTTAGCTGTCCAGTGTCTTTGCACAGGGCATGCTCTCAGGAGGGAGTAGACACATCTGTAGAGATAGTTCCGTTTCATTTCCAAAGGCAGAATTTATGTATATGGAGTTGGCATTTAGCAAATTACTTTTTTGACTAAAGGTAAAGATTTAAATACCTTATGACTAATGACAAAACAAACTTTGGAAATATATATTCCTGCCATAAAAATAGGTCAGATATTTTCTGTTTAAAAGATTTGGTTTAAGAAACCTGAAATATTAAAGAAAGAGTGGGTTTATACTTCAGTTCAATTGTGATCTTATTTTACCCCATGCACTTTTATTAAAATCCGGATGAGAGAACAAGATTATGTTCTCCCTGCTTCACTCTCAAAATGGCAAAATTCAGTTTAACCCCTGTTGCTGAAAAGTCTCAAGCTGCCTTTTCTGAAAATTTTTTAGGTTGCCATAGGGTCAAATATAGTAGGAAGAATGGAGAAGAATGTAGTGGAAGAATGGTGCTTCCTAACTGTAAAAACAGTAACTGATTCCACCTTCTCCTGCAGATCAGTATTAACCTGGCTCAAGTCAGTATTTAACTGTTCCTACTATGTATAGTACCCGCAACAGAGAAGAGCATTAAGAACTGGGGCAGAGTACTGTTTTTTTCCACTGAAATTTCATGAGAAATTATCTGAAACAACAGGGTGGGTTCCTCACATAAAGTAACAGATATTCTGTTATGAAAGTAGCAGGAGAACCCCCTGAAATCTCTACATAAAAACCACTGGAAGATATGAAGTATTGAATATGGAATATTAAAATTGGGTTCTGTTCTTTTTCGGAAAAACTACTCATCCTGCTTCAAGAAGACATACCCCACCCTGCCCTGACTTTTCCTTGAAACACTCTCTATATGCAAGGACTTTAAAAAAAAAGCATATTTTCATACATACTGAGGAACAGTACAGTGGAATCTCTCCAATGACATTTCTAAAAGTATCCTAAGTAATCACATAATTTATTTTTACAATGTTTTTTGATCAACAAATACTATTCATTTTTGAGAAAATATGCTTTCTGAGAAATAAAACCGGATGTATTTTAGTCAATATTTCACATACCTTACAGAATTTGCTTGCCTGAAACTTTACTCATATGAGTCCATTGGTTGGCCCATTCCACTCATCAAACATGAAGCTGTAGAAAAACAAACAGAAGTGCTTGTGAACTGCTACCAAGGAATCTGCTTTCTAAGACTACACAGAAAATACTGATGAATAAATTAAATTACATCTATTCTAAAGAGATTTTCATGCAGTTATGCCAGTACAAACAGTTCTATATCTGCATGAAATGACAACAAAATTAAAAAAAGGAGAAAATTAAAAATAAAGAACTTCTGTATTAGTATAAGGAAAATAGGTAAGTGTCTAGCCTACACACTAAGACAAGAAACTGAATTTACAATATGCATTTTTCTCTATATATACTTCAGGCCTATCAATATTGTTTCACATTAACAAACTAGATGTAACACATTCACATTTAAAATAGCATAAAACCATGTGTCTGCTCCTTCTTGCTATTCATCTGTCATCTAAGTTTTTATTGATGTACAATAAAAATAAATATTCTAGTTTGGAAGTGGCTGAGAAGTTTACCGATCATATCAACAAGACCAATAAAATAAAAATCAGAAATAACTTGAAGAAATACAAAATATGCTCCTCAGATTAATATAGTGGTATGTTCTATCTCATTTCTTTAAGTTTTAAACACAGCAAAATTAATTATGAGAATTATTATAATGAAATAATTATATTATCATGTAATTATTTTTAGGGAAACAAATATTTACAAAAATCCTGGAGGCTATAGAAAGACTCCCAGAAGATGTGAGTGGAGCTGCTAGGAGGTATGGACTATGATGTCAATTTATTTGAGTCCAGCTGTGTTTTATTAACAATGACTAAAGAAAGAAAAATGCCTACAAGGTACTTACTTGGTATGTAAATCAATACTCTTCACTACTAGAAAGCTAGCAGTGTGTTGACCATACACCAGCAGATTCAAGGCATCCTGAACACAGCAGTGACAGGAAGAGAGGGTTGCTTTGTTTTAACAAGCTATACTTGCACCCTGAGAAGTACTTTTATAACAGTCATGGAAATTATTAATGGGCAGAGGGGAGATAAGCACTTCAGTGTACATCTGCTGGGAAGAAATGAATAATTCTCTAGTCTTGGCAATGAGAAAGTCTAAAGGCACTGCCATGGAAAGGGGATGAAGGAATGGTCCTACTAGGCTTTCACTTATTCAACTGACTGCAGCTGCTGTTTAGTGATAACATTAGAATCTAATTTCAGCCCTAAGGCAACTGGATCTGTGCCATTTAAAGAACCTGTACTTATATCATTGTCTTTGTAAAAGATTTAATTCAGTATCATTTGTGCTCAAGTGATCACCGATTTTTGAAATGTTTTGGTTTTCAAATAATCCTTATTTCAAATAATCCTTATTTCTGATATCCCATTTGGAACTGGAGTTCGGAGCAGAGTCTGCCCTGCTGTGGAATTTCTACAGTTTTGTAAAAGTCTGTATAAATTAAAGCTGGCCATAGGTTTAATTCACATGTGATTTATACAAATAGTAATTCTCCAACAGGACAAAACTATTCAAACCACTCCTGTGGTTACAGTAGCAAGGATGACAACACTACTCCTAGGCTACTTACTACAGCCGTGGAAACAGCTCCATCTGCTCTACTAGCTCACATAACAGCCTCACAATACATGGTCTTCAATGTGTTCTTGTAATAGGTACCTGGAGTAACACATCTCTAGCTGCATTATCAGCTGTTCAGGAGCCTGGCTGCTGTAATTCCTTCCAAGGTTGTTTTATCATGGGGAAAACAGTCTTTATTTGCAATATACTATTGTCATACAGCTATCTACAGCACTACTTAGAGTGACAGAATTGTAAGGACAATTGTTTCTCACTGAAATACTGTGTTCCATTTGGTTTAAAATATTTCATATGACAACCCAGTCTGACTGGAGAGGGTAATTAAAATTAAGCTACTGAATTTGAGCCCCCATTGCAGGACTTTAAATCTGTCTCTTATGTTTGTCCAGATCTGAAGCACCTTTTCAAGGCACCCATGTTTTTGAAGAGTTTATTTCACAGTTCTGCGTGATATGTGTGGACGGTTAATTCAGTGACAGCAATGAAGTTCTCTGTGAGAGTTCTTAAGCATTAGACTTAAAAAAAAAATATAAAATTATTCTCTTCTGTAGTATTTTGGAGGAAATCATCTGAAGATCCTCCCTAACTGCTACAGTAAAGCTTAATTCAATCCAATGCTGTTAACACTACTGGCATTAATGAAGAAAAACACATCACTGCAGCTAGATATGCCACTCGGGAGCTGTTTGCTGTAAAAGAAAAGTTTCTGTCTAGTAAAACAGAAAGGCTCATCTCAGAGGCCCTAAAAGAAATAGAGACACACTCCAGAGAGAGTTATGATTTAATGACAGTTCTGACATTTTCTGTGAGAATGCCTGAAATATCAGAATTTTCTCAAATAGTTCTCTGTGGCCAACCATATCCTACTGGATGAATTTACTAAAGCTTATGAATTTCTCTAAAGAATTACCAAGAAATAATGACAACTGGGATAGCACCTCAACCTGGGCTTTTCCAGAATGAAAGAAATGAGCATGAGGAAATATATTTGACAGGTGAGGCTATAAAAGGTAGTGGAAAATCCAAATCTAGAGGGATTTAAAAACTGGTAATGGATGGTAGTGATCATATCCACTTATGTGAAAAACAAGTCATGATATTAACAGATCGTTATTACACCATCTTAAACAACAAGAGGGACGTGTGCAAAGTAGGTATGCTTTTATTTGAAGAGTAAGGGAGGGAGTTTATAGCTATGGAAATCGAACTACAATACAGAAGTAACACGATTTATGCATTCTATAACAACATTATGTATTACCATTGCCATACAGCTGTATCAATGACTGATTTTTAGTTACTGCATCAAAACTACTTCCATCAGTCCTCAGGAAAATCCTGTAAACACCCGACCATTAATCCTGCTTCCACTGCTGTGTTATAGCATCAGAAATAACATCACTGAGCAGAACTTTTTCACCCAAAGTTTTTACTACTCCTGTGTATTTTCCATTTTACAGGGTTTATAACAAAGCATTATAAAGGATGAAGGTTAGCACATGGTAAAGCCTTAGAGAGCTAGTTCCTCTGAGAGAAGAAAGCAACCATCAGCTTAGTAGATTTCACTATGCTAATCTTGTGAGTACTTTTACTTGACAGGTCTGCTTATGGATTAAGAAGAAATGACCCTATACTGCTCTTTCTAATAATCATAATTCCACTGCTATTCTTAGATAACCTAGACAATCTTTAAAATCTCTATTAAAAAAAGACAAGTTCATTATTAATTCCTTCACATTTGAGCCTGGTAAATTATCTAGATGACATTCAAGCTTGGACTGTTTTTTTAACTGAGTCTGATGCTCTCACTCACCTGCATGTTCACATAAATTTAATTTTACTGGATAATTGAATGAGTAAGTTCTAATACATATGGGATGCACCACTGTCCTTATCATGCTGAGAGACAGACAAAGAACAATGTTGAGCATAATACATGCTACTTTGTAAAAGACAGAGTCATTTGCACACAAAGAATTAGATTTAGAAAAGATACATTAAAAGCGCTAGAGAAAGTAGGCAGTTTTCCCTGTACACTATTTTGATACCTCTAGGAGTGGCTAATACTAAGCAATATACTTGGCAGCTGTTATGTCTTGAGGTCATTATGTGATTTCTTGGCACAACTAGATTATTTATTTGATAAAATTTCACTAAGATATTTTTTTCTCCAGAATTCATCATCATGTCACTCAGGAAAATATGCTGACGTTAAGTGGTGTTTAGATAATGTTCAACAATTCAGCACTTCAGTGGCAAATGTATTCCTTGCAGAGACATGAAAAACAGAGAAACAACAATCTTGTTCAATCTCTGACTTCCTGACATGAATATTCTACACACAGGGAAGGCAAACTAAAAAAAAACCCAAGCAACCAGTGGATAAATTCTAATCATATAAATAAGGCTAATTATACAGATGGGAAATCTTTTCCGTTCAGTAAAATCAGATGCTAAACATTCCTCCCATTCATAGAAAAAGCCTTCATATCATGCAAACAAACAAGCACATGAAAACGAGTGAGCTAATCAGGCTGATTCATCGATAATGAACCTCCCTGCTCCGTAAAGGAAGAAAAAACCTGTTAATTATGTTTTTGTGTACTGGAGACCCACATGGATGCTACTATAGCTAGTGCCTGTGCTTTGTAATAAAGGACATGGGAGAAGCAGAAGAGAGAGTAATTGATGTTGCAGTCTAGATGCAGCAGGCAAAGGCAGCAAAAGCAACTGGCACGCTGTTTCAGAGCTGTGCTAGCTGCATAGAACAGGGTATTTCAGGAAGACTGGAAGCAAGTGTACTCTCCATTTACTTCTGCTTAAGGCATGAATATAGAACCATATGTTCCTTTATATACAGAATGTGGATTACAGGTAGGTTCAGCCCTGCACTCTCCACCGGCTGATTGCTCTCAAAAAACAATTCCTCACAGCATGCCACCACCATCAAGCAGCCAGCCTGCGTGTTGAGAACTGTACCTTCATCATACAGCTAAGAGAAAAAACGGGTATCATATAGCAATCATCTCCCTGCACCCATTGGTGCAATCCCAAGCACTCCCAGAAAGAGGCACCATACAAGTTTAGTATTTGCAATACTACCATTAACAGATGTAATACAAACTTCTGTGTAAGAGGCCAAAGGATTAATGGACTAAAATTAAACAGTATTTACTGTGGCAGCACATATATACATATGTATGACCACTTAATTGATAAACTGACCATTAAATTACAAGATTTGTTACAGTGCTTTTACATTGTCATATTTTTTTCATTTGTCAACTTACTCTCTGTGTGTGCATACATATATTTTAACATTACCTGTATTTCATTAATTTTTTTTTGACTGTGACACCATAGCTGCATGAGTACAGAACTATTGGGTAATTAGAGTGAAAGTGAAAATTGACTTTTAGAATATTATTCCAACAATTAAATTCTGATTCTACAAATTCTGCAAGACAGTATTTCATACTATTTAAAACCTCTTCCATATAAAACTTGCAGTCTAAGTGCAAATGCAGAGTACTGCCAGTATTTCTGTTATGTAGCTTCTATATAATAAAACAGAAATGTTTGTAACTTTCTCATTAAGGCAGTCAAAAAAATTTTGATGACTTGAATGCTTACTACATTTCTAGTATCTATATTTAATGAGAAAGAAGACCACTCCCACATAAAACCACCTTAATACTGAGGGAACCTCCTAGCTTTGAAAAGTCCCAATTTTTGCCTCCACCAGGTTTCTAGACTTCTTTGGTCTGGTATCTCCCAAATTTGGCAAAAGTTCTGTAAAGCAGTATAAATGGCATTGGATTTCTAGAGAGGAGTGCCAGCTGGTGGAGTTATCAAGAGCTATTACTGAGCTGTGAAAAGCAGTACCTGCCAGAGGAGGTTTTGCAGAGGCACACTGGAAGTTACACCACACAGCATGGAAAACAGTAAGAGCTCTCATAAAAAAAAGGACATGCACGGTCCAGGCGGTGGTAAAAACGTATTTTCATCAGGTTGTCAAATGAGAAGAGTACATACTTACTACCCAGATTCTCTAAATTTCACCAGCACATTGTCCCAACTAGTCTACCTGGATCAAGTGCTCCTATGCATTTGATGCTTCACCAGGTGGACTGACACAGGCAACAACCGATATGCTTATTTGCCATAATGCTTTCTCTTGCCTATAGCCTGACTGATGGACCAGACAGATTCCACAGGATGTAACAAGCCTTGAAAACTGCTCTCAAAATGGACAGCTATTCCTGGATTCTTGTCTGACAACTTAAATTCATGCCTGGGATGACATGTTACTGGCTATACAAGCATCTCTGAGAATTTGAAAACAACAACATCTGTTTTTTTTTTACATTGGTGAGTGCTACTGCTCTTAATATGCCATCTTTGGCAAATCATCCATTCCTACTATACCACATGCAGTGCATGATGAAGAAACCAGAACTAACATCATCCACTCTGGTCCCTTCTCATGACTAATTTCATATCGCCTTTTAATTCTTCAAGAAATTACAGTACATTCCTGGCAGTGTTCAAAGCCAGGTTGGATGGGGCTTTGAGCAACCTGGTCTAGTAGAAGATGTCCCTGCCTGTGGCAGCGGTTTGAAACTGGATGATCTTCCTTGATGCCTTCCAACCCAAACCAGTCTACGATAACATTAAAACTTGACTGTCGGGCTTCAGTCAGATCTTGGTAACTCACAACAAAGAACAAAATATTGCTTGCAGATGTAAAAAACGCCTTTTCCCTCCCAGCATGAAACATGCCAGTGAGATACACTGAGGCTGCCCTTCAGAGACTGTCACAGTTTAACCTCAGCTGGCATCATAGAATTATAGAATAGTTAGGGTTGGAAAGTACCTTTAGATCATGTAGTTCCAACACCCCTGCCATGGGCAGGGACATCTCCCACTAAACCATGTCACTCAAGGCTCTGTCCAACCTGGCCTTGAACACTGCCAGGGATAAAGCATTTACAACTTCCTTGAGGAACCCATTCCAGTGTCTCACCACCCTAACAGGAAAGAACTTCTTCCTTATATCTAACCTGAACTTCCCCTTTTTAAGTTTGAACTTGTTACCCCTTGTTCTGTCACTACAGTCCCTAATGAAAAGTCCCTCCCCAGCATCCCAATAGCTCCCCTTCAGATACTGGAAAGTTGCCATGAGGTCTCCACACAGCCTTCTCTTCTCCAGGCTGAACAGCCCCAACTTTCTCAGCCTATCTTCATATGGGAGGTGCTCCAGTCCCCTGATGATCCTCGTGGCCCTCCTCTGGACTTGTTCCAGCAGTTCCATGTCCTTTTTATGTTGAGGACACCAGAACTGCACACAATACTCCAGGTGAGGTCTCACAAGAGCAGAGTAGAGGGGCAGGATCACCAACTTCGACCTGCTGGTCATGCTCCTTTTGATGCAGCCCAGGATATGGTTGGCTTTCTGGGCTGTGAGTGCACACTGCTGGCCCACGTTAAGTTTTTCATCAACCAACACCCCCAAGTCCTTCTCCGCAGGGCTGCTCTGAATCTCTTCTCTGCCCAACCTGTAGCTGTGCCTGGGATTGCTCCAACCCAGGTGTAGGACCTTGCACTTGTCATGGTTGAACTTCATAAGGTTGGCATCAGCCCACCTCACAAGCGTGTCGAGGTCCCTCTGGATGGCATTCCTTTCCTCCAGCGTATCAACTGAACCACACAGTCTGGTGTCATCGGCAAACATGCTGAGGGCGCACTCAATCCCACTGTCCATGTCACTGACAAAGCTGTTGAACAAGACCGGTCCCAACACCGATCCCTGAGAGACACCACTCATTACTGGTCTCCAGCTGGACAACAACTCTGTGCAGCCACCCAGCCAGTTCTTTATCCACTGAGTGGTCCACCTATCAAATTGATGTCTCTCTAATTTAGAGACAAGGATGTCGTGTGGGGCAGTGTCAAACGCTTTGCACAAGTGCAGGTAGATGACATCAACTGCTCTACCCCTGTCCATCAGTTCCATAGGCCCATCATAGAAGGCCACCAAATTGGTCAGGCAGGATTTCCCCTTAGTGAAGCCATGCTGGCTGTCACCAAGCACCTTGTTGTTTTTCATGTGCCTTAGCATGCCTTCCAGGAGAATCTGCTCCAAGATTTTGCCAGGCACAGAGATGAGACTGACTGGTCTGTAATTCCCCGGGTCATCCATTTTCCCCTTCCTGAAAATAGGGTTATATTTCCCTTTTTCCAGTCATCGGGAGCTTCACCTGACTGCCATGATTTTTCAAATATGATGGCCAGTGGCTTAGCAACTTCATTTGCCAGCTCCTTCAGGACCCATGGAAGGTACCCCATAGCTGATTGCTCATTCCTCCCTGGTGGGATAGGCAGTTTAGTAGGTAAAGCAAAAGCCATGCATGCAAGCAAAGTAAAACAAGGAATTCATTCACTACTTCCCATCAACACGCAGGTGTTCAGCCATCTCCAGGAAAGTAGGGCTCCATCACATGTAATGGAAAGAAGCGTAATTTTGTCTTGGGAGAACAAAATGTCAGAACCCTGAACGACCCATCATTTTTTTCTTCTTTCCCCAGCTTTATATGCTGAGCATAATATCATATGATATGGGATATCTCTTTGGTCAGTTGGGGTCAGCTGTCTCAGCTGTCTCCCCTCCCATGTTCTTGTGTACCCCCACGCTCCTTGCTGTCGGGGTGAGGAGCAGAAAAGGCCTTGACTCTGTGTAAGGACCCCTCAGCAAGAAGGAAAACATTCCTGTTTTATCAGTGCTGTTTTCAGCACAGACAACATAGGCCCTGCTCTGCCCCAAGTAGCTAGTATGATGCAAATTAACTCTATCCCAGCCAAAACCAGCACAGAGACACAGCTTGAACATCAATAGCAGAACAGTGCAGATATTCATCTACTGCCTGTCTGAAGATAATCAGATTTCTTCACTGTGGATGAAGTCTGCTAGAAATTACTACCTTACCCTTCAGGGCAGATTCCAGTTTCCAGGGAAATCCATATGGTGTCAGGCACAGCTCAGTGTGAGCAAAGGTGACAAAAGTGTTATTTCTATCTCTGTAGGGATTCATTGACTGCTTATTGGGCTGAAAAGAGTAACAATAAAAGGTTTATCTAGCATACAATGGTCAAGACTAATTCATTCTTTCCACTTGACACAGCATCACTTTTTCAATCTACTTTACCCAAGTAATTACTCAAAGTATAAACGAACCCGCTTTAGATCATCCCACATTGTGAAAATATGCAATCCAATGCCTAAGTCAAAATACTGATGAAATGTAAATTCACATTGTGATTAGGTGGTGTGTTGACCCTGGCTGTACACCAGGTGCCCTCCAAAGCCACTCTATCACTCCCCCTCAGCTGGACAGGGAGAGAAAATGTAACAAATGGTTTGTGGGTTGAGATAGGGACAGGGATAGGGACATTCACCAATGACTGTCACAGGCAAAACAGACTTGACTTGGCCAAATTAGTGTAATTTACTACCAATCAAATCAGAGTAAAATAATGAGAAATAAAATCAAATCTTAGAAACAGCTCATCCATTCCTCCAACCCCTCCCTTCTTCCAGGACTCAGCTTTCCTCCTGAATTGTCTACCTCCTCCCGCACAGCAGTGCAGGGGAATGTGGAATGGGGGTTGTGCTCAGTTCATCATATGTTGTTTCTGATGCTACTTCCTCCTCAGAGGAGGACTCCTCTCCCTCCTGCCCTGCACCAGTGTCAGGTCTCTCTCATGGGAGATGGTCCTCCATGAACCTCCAACAGGAGTCTTTCCCACCAGCTGTATTTCTTAACAAACTGCTCCAGCATGGCTCCCTTCCACAGAGTTCCTTTGGGAACAGACTGCTCCAGCATGGGTCACAAGTCCTGCCAGCAAATCTGTACCCCTGCAGGCTTTCCATGCAGTCATAGGCTCCTTCAGGCATCCTCCTGCTCTGGGGTGGGGTCCACCCAGGCTGCAGGTGGATCTGTTCCTCCATGGACCGCAGGGGCACAGCCTGCCTCACCATGGTCTTCACCATGGGCTGCAAGGGAATCTCTGCTCCAGCCCCTGGAGCACCTCCTGCTCTCCTTCTTCACTGACCATGGTGTCTGCAGAGCTGTTTCTCTCACATATTTTCACTCCTTTCTCCAGCTGCAACTGTTCCTGCACAATAACTTTTTCCCCTTCTTAAACATGTTATCCCAGAGACACCACCACTGTCACCGACTGGCTTGGCTTGAGACAGTGGCAGGTCCAACTTGGAGCCAGCTGGCATTGGTTCTATCGCACACAGGGGAAGCTTCTCACAGAAGCCACCCCTGCTAATAAAACCTTGCCACACAAACCGAATACAGGTTCCTTTTCTTTTTCCTCCCCTGAAGAGTTAGCTTTGTACCATAGAATTTCTCCCAGATAGTGCCTCATCCAACCTTGCCATTATGCTTCACCTGCTATCATTTTCTGTTGATGTGAAAACTTAAAACCTATTTAGACTTCATACAGCAGATAGTGGGTGATTTGAAAGAGCTGGATTGTGTGCTGCACACCAGATCAGTTTGGTCTGTTATGCTGTGGGTGCCTAGTAAAATAACAGAAGCTGAGCCTGCTTCCAGGCACTCTTGCAACTCTTCTGCATTAACTTGGTTCTGGAAGAGATGGTTGCTTTCTAAGTACAGGCACACAGCTGCTGATTATGTACACAGCCTTGAACCTGTCTATAGACTACAAAACTGTACTGAAACAGCTTTGCTTAGATGTACTAATAATGTACCAGGTGTATTGCAGAGGTGACTAATGATTTCTTGCAGCCTGCTGATGCTTCTTTAGCTACACAATTAGCTCACCCAGATGCTTTTATAGAAAATGATGGGATCCTGCTGGGTACTAGCAAAGAGCTGGCAGAATGTCTGTTTTGCTACGCCCTGTTCTTGAGCAGCTTAATTTATGGGGCTGTTTAGGTCAGTGCTGCTTGGAGACACAAAGGAATGTCAACAGCTTTTACCTGGGATTTTGCAAGAACCTGCTTCCAGCCTTAGGAGATTTGTCATCTATTGGTTCTAATAACATCTTCCCCTACCCTCTCACTCAACCCAGCCTCTATCTGCTACTTGCTTATAATGATAAATATTCACAAACCTAGGAACATGAAGTGACTGATTTTTTATTAGATTGCAACCTCCATACATAAACTATATCCTTATGCATAAATTTCTGTTGGCACATCTGACTGCACTTAGTTTAACAGGAATGTAAATGCCTTTTTGATGACCACAGGGAGGTATACAACACATTATGCAAAATAAAGAAAACAAAACCAAAACCAAAACAAAGCCAAACCCATCAAACAAAAAACTCTGCACATTTTCAGAGTCTGGTGTAAGCAGACTGCTGTAGCTGGGTTTTAACTGAACGTTTTTAAAAGGTTAACTGTCAGTCCAGGTTGCAAATAACAGGAACAAAACAAGATGTTCATGTAGCCAACATCTGATTTATTTACAACAAATAAACTACTACAGCCAGCCAAAATCATCTTTCCTTTGCTCATCCTGGTAAACATGTTTTCAAGAATTTATTTTTTCTTGGAATGGAAGCATCTGAAAATTGCTTTGAAAAAGAGATACTAGCACCCAGCTGGTAGGGTGTTACAGCAAAGGTGGTAAGACTGCATCTGAGAGAACAGCCTAAGAGGAAATTGATTTTGCCCCTCTTTTTTTCCTGGAAGAATCCTGTAGCCTTTAAGCTTAACCAGCTGGTATAGGTTTTCAATTGCATAAACACAGACATTGTCCACTCTACTACCTAAGTAAATATTGTATGGTACACTAGAGCAAACTTCTAAATCCTAAATCTAATTATGCCACAGCACTTGTCCCAGAAAGGGAAGGACAAGAAGGGAAGAAATAAAGAAGTGTTTTCAATGCTCTTTAGTGAGGGGGAAGTAGGGGAAATCTTAGCAGTACACAC
Source organism: Lathamus discolor (assembly GCF_037157495.1). Classification (NCBI taxonomy): domain Eukaryota; kingdom Metazoa; phylum Chordata; class Aves; order Psittaciformes; family Psittacidae; genus Lathamus; species Lathamus discolor. Next base: position 104,730,264 of record NC_088886.1, on the reverse strand, counting down.
AGGGTTGTAGTCACAATGAACTGCTGCGCTAAACACTTCCTTATAAATGTGTATCTGGGGTTAAGCCCTACATATCAATGCAAAACCATTTATATCCTCTTGCAAGGCAATTAGGAAGGCGAATTCTGTCCTGAGAACCTCAGGAATAAAAATGGAAATAACTATATCCTAATAGTCCATTTTCCCTCCTTTATTCCTCAGAAGTGCCCTCACAAGCTGAATCCCAACACAATAACATTGGTAGAACATGATTCTTAGGTCTTGTGCAGTCTAGCAAAGGAGAAGGAGAATAATTGATCTCTGCATCCAAAACAACAGGCCAGGTACTTCTGGCAGAGACAGACATGCAGTGCCCAGGCAGTCAGAGACTGCTATGAATATCCCCATCAGTAATCTGACTGAAATGAGAATGCTGTGAAAAGAAGAAGAGAGAAAACTGTTGTGTGCTATACAGCATAGAGCTGAATGAGAACTGGCCATCTGTTTGTACTGGATATTTCCCACTGGTTTAGAGACAAGCTACTCACTGGCAATATGTTCAACAATTCGAGAGGTCCCTAAGTGTTCTTCCTTTATTCTTTATGACTCCAATGAAGAAAGCAAGTAGCACCATTTTATACCCCTAGAACGGTGCTGGGATGCTGATGGCAATGGTCAAACATTTCAGGACTGAAGACTTCTACAGAAGCTTTGCCATTCCTCAGTGTAAGCAAGAAAACATGGGATGGTTCGCCTGGGAATTCCTAGGGTCCCTACAAGCTGCAACTCCAATACATAAACACAAAAATAAAGGTATTGCATCTAGCACAGCACTTGTGAAGAAGGAAAATTATGCTTAGTTGATCTAAAATTGTTTCAGCTGTTTATGAATCATCCAACCTCTTGTACCTCTTGTCCTACTGCTAAAAACCAGTGGTGGGACGAGAATAAATTGTGCTTTGCACAGTATCTATTCAACACAGCGACTTGGTGCCTCTATCTCTAGAATACATATTTATAAACTACAGGGATTATCTGGCAGCAGTCTGGCTTGAATTTTGCTTATTCTATTGGACATGTTGCACTTCTTTCTGTTTTAAAATACTGTTTTGTAATTTGCATAGAAATTTTATAGTCTTAAGGTCTGAAAATTAATTTTTCATCTGGACCTGGATGGCATCTACAACAGCAACCTGATCAGAAGCATAAATAGTAAGGTAACAATAACACTAGCCTCCATTTTCTGACAGCAAATATGCGAGCACTGCCTACAAGACAAGATTTCTCAGTGGGTTTTCATTTTGATTTGTACGTCAAAAGAGAGGAAAGCTGCCTGGATTTCAGGCCCATCCTGATGCTATGATCAAAAAGGGTGCAGAAGGGATAGCATATTTAAGGTTCTGCACATTTAGTGAAACTGAATGGAGCATACTGACTTAAGAATTGCAGTCACCCAACAGTTCCTTTTTCTTCTTATACATCAGTGTCTTCAGCAGAAATAAGATCTTAAAAGAGGTCAGTGAAAGCACCACTTGAAAGTTTTCACTGGAGAAAATAATAAAATAGAAAAGTCATAGCAAAGACTTGCGTTTTTTATTTCTGGTGTTGCTTTATAAAGATTGTTTTTTCTGTAGTCATGCAGTGCAAAAGTTTCCAAAAGAACTTCCATCCTCCTGCTCTTTTGAAGCAGCCTCTGATACAATAGTTGAGATGTGGATGAGGATGTAAAAAGTGCATTTGATCAGCACTGTAACTGCTGGTGTGACCTTATTTGATCAGAGTATCTTTAGGGGTTTAAAATTCCTCACAACCACCACAGAGATCTGTGTGACTCCTCTAGAACAGCAGTTATATACTGCATATCATAGCAAATGTATCAAAAGAATCTGAGAGAAAAGAAAATAATTAAAAATAGAGATGAAGTCACAGTATTGCTAAACCAGTTAAGCGTATTTCAAAGCAATTTGCTAAAGGCAGACAGAGACATGATATACTCTTTTTTGGGGGGTATAGTTTATCTGGGGAAATAAGGGCAACTTCAAATTTCTTTTGGGAGAACAGCTGATGTTGGCATTATAAATACCCCAAGTACTTGTTTTTACTGAAGATAAAGAGCTTTTTAGATGCTCTATCATTACTCTATCTAGAAAAGCTAACTACAAGTAGGAAGACAGACCTTCAACAGCATTACAGTATTTCTTTTTCTATAGTTTTGCTTAAAGAAGATCCATGAACCTCCTTTTTTAAACTAAATACCTGAAGACTTTATAGTCCTCATCAAGATGAGGCTTAAGAGTTTGCCTTGATTTCCCAAAATTTTAATTTCTCAAACTTCCTTTTACCTTTTTTTTTTTTCTTTCACAAACACACTGTACATGTGGAGATAGCTGGAAATATATGTAAACATTGGTTGTTCTGATTTTCAGGGATACAATTCCAGAAAAAAGGCTCAGTTGGAAGCTTTTTCCTGGGCTTCCCATATAGTACCTCAGGATTCATGCTCTCCAGGAACAGCATGATGAAGTGAAATAGCAGACTAAGTACTCTTCTATAAACCAGCTTCTTGGTCTCCATTAGAATCTCTATGTTGCTGAAGGAAACCATTTACACTCGTAAGAGTTATTTCGTACTGCCAGGAGACTGACTACCCACACAGCCCGTTTTGCATCTTATTATGGAAACACATATGTATGGGAGAGTTTGGTTCTGCCAGAGACCAGAGCTTTGCAACAACCAATTCAGAATCTGTCCATGAAAGTAAAACGACTTTCAAACCCCTGGCAAAAAGAGCTCAGAATATTATTGTTACAAGTATGACTATACATTGATGCCTCTCTGCAAATCCACATAAGGGACAGATCCACAATCAAAACCTGACAAAATAAGTAGGCTATTAAAGTAATTTCTATCTGAAGGCATTTTAACCTGAATCAAATGCTTTTGCACTTTGGAGTGCCAAATGACCATGAGAAGAGTGTCATTAGAAAGATGTTTTTTCTTTTCTTATCATTTGTACAATTCAGAAATGTACATGAGTTATTTCAGTAAACCTCTCTTCCAAATTGTGTATCAAGAATAAGTGCATGCTCATTTGTGAGCTCTGCACAGTTTGTCTGGAATACTAGAGATACTCAGGTCAATCTAACTGCCTTATATTTGATGGGCATATTTTCTCCAAAACTTTAGAACACTAATTTGCAGACAGGAATCTAAGATCCTCATAATTTCCTTTTTTTTTTTTTCCTGATAAGCTGGACAGAGTTGCAGGTTTTTCACTTATCTGTGATAATTTTAAGCTTACCAAACAGTTAATAGAACATTTTTACATCAGAAGTAGAGACTGTTTAAAAGCAATAATTCCCAGAAGTTTGAGAAGCTCTTTAATAGCATATTTATTTTTCAGATTTGTTTGGTTTTGTTGTTTGGGTTTTCTTTTTTTTCTTTTTTACTGAACCTATCCCCGACCAAAACAGCCTTCAGTGATTTTTATTTTTTTAATTCTCTTTTATTATTGTGCAAGGATTCCCTTTCAATGTATTTATTTAACATTCAAATGTATGCAGTAATGACCTATACTTGGTCACCTCTACGCCATCTCATGGTCCGCTTCTGACATTCTGTTCTTCCTCATGTATTTTTCACCCTGCATACCCAGTATGCTTCAAATTCAAACATTACAACTTTTTTCAGCTTCATCATGGGCTCAGAGTTTTATATACTTTATGATCTGTGCTTGTTATATTGTTGTCTCGTATTTTGATGTCTTGAAGCTTTATTTGGAAAAAAAACCTTTATCTCAATAGTTATTTGATGATTACTATGTATGTCTCTATGTCTTAAGTGATTCCATTATATCTGAAAACAATTTACAGTACTATAAAACTTTTGCATTTAACAATTCTTATATATTTCATTCTACCTCTGTATTTTTGTATTTTTTTAACATTTACCTATAATACAGACTTTTCATGCTGTAATAGCTGGTTCTTCTAACACCTTTATACCTATGTTTAGCCTTTGTGCTGTTGTTCCTTAGTAACACACTACTAAAACATAGACATAGGCTATTTACATACAGGAGAAGATGATATTGGTGCTACAACTCTGCATTTCTACTACTGTGCAGAGATTCCATAGTTTATTCTGCACATTTATCAACAGCTCTCTAACTGTCATTACTTGGAAGGTACGTATGGGGATGACTGGTTATATACAATATTTTATGATTACAAACTATTTTTCTAAGTTATGGTTTAAAAGTCATATTCCTTTAACAAGCAGTTAAATGATACATGAATTTGATACTGCACTTCTATAACTACACCATTGCTGTTGACTCCACTCAGTAAAATCTAAGACTCTAGGGAGAAGGATTTCTGCTTATGAGCACTTCAAAGCATAGGTATCACTCTTCAGTGTTTTTTCTTCAATACAGAAGCATAAAAGTGGATCATATTACATACAGGTGGTAACAATTACTGTCCCTAGTGTGTGTTTTTAAAAACATGTATAGAAGTCTCCTCAGCTCCCATTTTCAACAACATTTACAGGTTTACAGTTAAATGCTTTTTACTCCTACTTGAGCGTAAATTTTCATCAACAAAATTTGAAAAATGCTGGCTAGTTAAGTTAGCTCAATCACAACCGCAAATTTTGTCTTGGCTTTCTTTTTAGGTGTTTTTTTCTTTGCCAATCCTGCTCAGGAAACAAACACACACACACACACAAAAAAAAAAAAACACCCAAAACAAAAACACCCCCCCCCCCAAAAAAAAAAATCAAAAAAAAACCCAAACCCCCCCAAAACACCCCAAAACTATAACCACAGAAAAAACATTAAAAAACAGTGTTCAGCTGGGAGAACAGAAGGCTGAGTGAAGACCGCATAACAGCCTTCCAGTACCTGAAGGGGGCCTACAGGGATGCTGGAGAGGTTCTCTTCCTCAGGGACTGTAGCGATAGGACAAGGAGTAATGGGGTAATCTAAACTTAAAAAGGGGAAGTTCAGGTTAGATATAAGGAAGAACTTCTTTACTGTTAGGGTGGTGAGGCACTGGAATGGGTTCCTCAAGGAAGTTGTGAATGCTCCATCCCTGGCAGTGTTCAAGTCCAGGTTAGACAGAGCCTTGGGTGAGATGGTTTAGTGGGAGCTGTCCCTGCCCATGGTAGGGGGGTTGGAACTAGATGATCTTAAGGTCCTTTCCAACCCTAACTATTCCACGTTTCTATAATTCTATGATCTGCCAATCTAGCAATCAAGTCTCTCTCTTCATCCCTGGCAGTCCGTACACTGTATTCACAAAGATTCACAAAGATCTGCTCTGTATCAAAAAGCTGAAACTCTGGGAGCAAATGTAAAGATACTGAATGCAGTGAGAAAATAAACATTGGATGGAAGTAGCAAGGACATACTTCCATATCATAACCAACACATTAGAGACAGACATGCCTCTTAATTTCAGTTGAAAAGCTGCACAGTATTCATCTGTTGCAGATTTCAAGAACTTCATCTTATTACAGATTAGCTATGACACTACTGCCATTAATAACTCGCAACTGGCTATAGTCAGTAGAGGAGTACAGAGTCTAAACCTCCTTTGTTATTGTGAAAATATCAGAAATACTATTTCCAGCTCTAAATATCCCAGACACAATAAGAAGCAACTGAATGCAATTAGTATTTAATTATGAAATAAGCATACAAAAGCATAATTGTTCTCTACTGGATACTATCAGAAATACAAATCTGTAATACTGTGCAAAAATGATTGTCAGTAGTTCCTTGTTTTTAGAAAGCAGCAGGATAGCATGTATGTCTCTTCTCTACAGCACACAGCCTCTTTTGTATTCAGAACTGAAAACATGTCTTTGACTATGAGGTGCCAGTCTGCATCCACCAAGTTAAATCCACATATAAAGGGAAAGAATAAACAACAGCCTGAGCCATAACCTGATGGCTGCAATGAACATGGAAACCTAGCTGATCTTCACAATTCACATGTAGTCTCTCCTCTCCTAGAGACATATTTAAAACTATATGGGTAACATTCACACTTACTGTTTTTATTATTCCTGAAATCCAGAAGTGTGCATGATAAAGTATGAATAGACAGTTACAGCACTTTGGCTCGAAAATAAATTAATGGCTCTGTACCCTTGATTTTCTGTCTCCATGGTTACCACTTGTGTTTTTCATGAATGCGACTGTTTACTTCCTTCATTTCCTTCTTGTTTACTTGTTTTGCATATATAAAAATAGAGATATTAAAAAAAAATGCATTACAAATAGTTGCCATTTACAAATGAGGCCAGAAGGTTAGGTACCAGTGACAAATTTGCCAAGTATCTTTCTTCTCAGCACAATCCGTGAAAAGGACTCAGAAAGCTACATGCACATGGCAGCTGATGTTTATGGCTCTAATTAAAATCCTGGATCACAAAATTCTGCCAATGCTGTTTTTTCACACACAAACTGGAGCAACAAAAGTGGCAAGAAATGTTTGGGGAAAACAAGAAGGCAAAGAAGATTCCCATGATTAGAAACATAAAATCCACAAATAAAGCTGCCACAAATAACAACATTAAACATGAAATGACCTGTACGGTAGCCCCTAATTTTGGAAGCTCTGTGGGGCCAAGACTATCTTTCTGGTAGGCTTGCAGAGTGTCTTGCAGAAAGGATCTTAGTCTGAGGACTGAAGCTATTTTGGGCCATCAAAAAGAGGTATGAGTATCTATAAGAATTTGGAACATGATAAAAGAAAGTTTGTACTTACACTGATAGTATTAAATGAGGCTTCCAAAACTCTGTTATCTTCCTTCTAAATGGAGAAAATACCCACTTTGGTAATATAAATCCATTAAATCCCTAGAGATCTTTTGCAATAATGGCTTTCACATCTTTGAAGCAGACAGATGTGTGTTTACTCTGATTGTGTTTTGTGCCAAAGCTACAACTAATGATACCTGTAATCCCACCGATTTCAACTGAACTACAGTTTTTTCACCATACGTGCTGAGAATCTAGCCATCTGGCATGTGGAACAAAGACCACACAAAGGATACACATCTCCATGTTCAAGATACACACATGTATTCTAGAGTGCATCCTGCTGGACGGCATAAGCATTTGATATTGTAGATGATAGACTCAAAAGAGGATGCTTTGCAAAAACACTATAAATATCAAGTCTGCTGTCTACATTAATAGTTTCTTATCTATCAGAACTGTGGAGAAACTGAGCAGGTATTTCAATGGATAAGTACAAACATATTTTTATAACATATGACTCATAAAGTGGCATAAATACTCTTAAAAACATTGTGATTTGAAGGGAGAACACTTAAGAAAGAAGAAAGGTATTAGTTAAGGAACAAAATATGACTCAGAGGAGCCTGGTGTGAAGAGAGAGTGAAGGAAAAGGCAAGACTACTACCATCAGTTTCCCAAGTGCACTGAGAAACAGATGAGGTATCTAAAGAGAAATTTTGTGCTAAACAGAACTTGGTTTATTTTTTTTTTTCCAAATATAGAACCTAGCTCATTGCTTTGCTGGAATATTTGGTCTCATCTTTGGCAGTGCTCCCAGGTGATGTTAAGGAGTCATTAAAACACAGGAGTAAATAAACCAACAAAAGAAAAAAAGAGAGAATGTACACATACTCTTCAATTACATGATGCTTTGGCCATGCTAACTAGTCCTGGGAATTTGGATGTTTTCCACCAAACTGAAGTGCTATGAGGACTAGCACACCCTAGGTCACCAGATGAGCTGTTTCTCATCCTTCTGACAGGAAAAAGCCAGCAGTGGAACAGCTTGTCAGCACCAGTGACTGAATCATCATACCCTGTAGTTGCATGTCTCTGAAATCCCTAACTGATCTCCCATTTTTTCAAAGAAAGGAAGGGTGTTACCAGGCTGAAAGTTCACATTCATCATAATCCTCACTCTGAAGCTAACCAGGTAAATATTGTGGAAACTTCCCTTTACCTACTGGAGAATATTTTTCAGAATCCAACACCATAAATTCTATATATGTGATCAATTACATCAAACACCAGAAAAAAAAAAGTTTTGGACAAAGGTGTACTGTAGGTTACCCTGCTCTTGCAGGGGGGTTGGACTAGATGATCTTTTGAGGTCCCTTCCAACCCTTGGGATTCTGTGATTCTGTGCAGGAGAGAGGAAATCTGACATGGCTATTCTTTGGGAAAAAAAGAGAAATGGCACATGAAGATGAAGAATTCTGGAGAGACATGACCGAGGCATTCCATTTTTCTGAAAGTACAAGGAAAGTCTCTGGGTGTAGTATATTTCTCAGCACTAAAAAATAAGCCTGAAGACATATGTAGAAGACATTATATCCATAGTCTATATATAGAAAACAGATGAACAATGATAGTGGTAAGGCCTCATCTTAAAGTAGTCTATCCACAGTATTTAAGCTAAGCAGATTTTCTTCATAATTCTTCGATTCCTACCATGTACATTACTTATTATGAATATTTGTTACCAGAGTAATAAAACAAGCTGTAGAAGTACAAATAAAATGCTTTCAAACAGTACTCTAAATAAAAAAAACCCAGAAATTCTAGTAGTTATTTTTTGTTGAGCATTTACTAACTTTGATGATTTTTAAAGTATTTTATTCACAAGCATATTTGGGAAAACCAAAGGTTTTTCAACTCAACATGCATGAATACAAACCAAGTGTAATAGAAGGATCATTTTTAAAATGCTTGGGTCTGTCTCAGAAAGGCAATAAAATGTGCTCCTCTAAGCACCCCTAAGTGGTTTTAACTCAAACATGTGTAAGAAATATATATATATTCACATACTTCACTGACTGGGAATCAGGGGTAACACTGATTTCAAAGGGAAGGGAAAGAATTTATCTTCCCAGTCTGGAGGAAAGATTTAGTATTTTAAGTTTGGTAGAAAAGGCTTTTTTTTTTTTTTTTCTTTTTTAATAATAATTTGTGGTACCATCTTGAATATAAAAGTAATCTGGTTTTTATAGGCCTGGAATGCACCTTCATTTGTCTTCAACTTCTTTCACAACAATTGTGCTTTGTACTAAGCTTTATTTTTTTCCCTTCCTTTTCTGAAGTCTCATAGTGTATACATTGAGGGCTGCTAAAGTGCTCATCAATACCCAGAGGACATATGGGCAGGTATAACAGCAGCCTCTACTTCGTACAAAAATTTCAGTTCTGGAAAACTAAAGAAAACCAAGCAGATGACCAGTGTCCCTGAGAGGACAAGAGATGCACTGAATTTGTTCAACATTGCTTCTCACCAACATGATGGTATATATTTCACCTATAAGAAATTCTCCTAATTGTCTCCTCATGGACTTCTCCTCCTCCAAGGACAACCTCAATAATCCATGGCTGATTCGCCAAGATACACAAGCTCACCATAACTCTTGGTATTTCTATGCTTACCAGAGGCTAAAATAATAAGCTACAATGGAATGGCACTGTCAAGCAGAATCTATATTTTATGCTGTTGGCATGCTTAAAATTTAGCAGGACATATATAATTTTTTCTATTTATTCACTTATTCTGAGTTCATGTAGTATAGAATGTATTTTCTATTTCTCATCATTTGCATTCACTTAATATCGCACTGTCTTATTTGAAATTACATATAGATGAGTACGTAAGACAGGTTACACACAAACACACTCTTAAATTTCATAGTCATAGAATAGTTAGGGTTAGAAAGGACCTCAAGATCATCTAGTTCCAACCCCCCTGCCATGGGCAGGGACACCTCACTCTAAACCATGCCACCCAAGGCTTCGTCCAAACTGGCCTTGAACACTGCCAGGGATGGAGCATTCACAGCTTCCCTGGGCAACCCATTCCAGTGCCTCACCACCCTAACAGGAAAGAATTTCTTCCTAATGTCCTATCTAAACTTCCCCTGTTTAAGTTTTAACCCATTACCCCTTGTTCTGTTACTACAGTCCCTAATGAAGAGTCCCTCCCCAGCATCCCTACAGCTCCCCTTCACATACTGGAAAGTTGCCATGAGGTCTCCATGCAGCCTTCTCTTCTCCAGGCTGAACAGCCCCAACTTTCTCAACCTATCTTCATACAGGAGGTGTTTCAGTCCCCTGATCATCCTCGTGGCCCTCCTCTGGACTTGTTCCAACAGTTCCATGCCCTTTTTATGTTGAGGACACCAGAACTGCACACAATACTCCAGGTGAGGTCTCACAAGAGCAGAGGGGCAGGATCACCTCCTTCAACCTGCTGGTCATGCTCCTTTTGATGCAGCCCAGGATACAGTCAGTTTTCTGGGCTGCGAGTGCACACTGCTGGCTCATGTTAATTTTCTCACAGACCAGCACCCCCAAGTCATTCTCTGCAGGGCTGCTCTGAAACTCTTCTCGGCCCAACCTGTAGCTGTGCCTGGGATTGCTCCGACCCAGGTTCAGGACCTTGCACTTGGCATGGTTAAACTTCATAAGGTTGGCATCAGCCCACCTCACAAACGTGTCGAGGTCCCTCTGAATGGCATTCCTTCCCTCCAGTGTATCAACCAGACCACACAGCTTAGTGTCATCAGCAAACTTGCTGGGGGTGCACTCAATCCCACTGTCCATGTCACCAATTATCCAAATTAATACTTTACACAAAGTATACTCTCAAAACTATAGGGACAGATTTTTCACTCTTAGGAAAGCAAATTCCAAATGAAAAATCACAAATATAGGACGAAGAAGTTCAAATAGCAACATCTTTCTCTATACAAAGCAATGTTACTTCACAATGTTCTTATTCTGTTTAGATACCTAGAGATACTCATTTTGCTTTATGATTACTTCCTCAAAAATGTTCATTGTGCATGAGACTGACTTTAGCAAGATGGGTTCACATGTACAATAAGCAACTGCTTGTGTAACTGACTTATCTTTGTATAGCTATTTAACAACTTAAGTCTTTCACAGTCACACAGCTTATAATTCACTCAAAAGTTTTACGCAGCAAAAATTTCTTCTTGTCCCTTGCTTAGCTCAAGAATAATGTCCTTGCATGATAGGACAGAGTGCTTTCCTACATCGCTTTGGGGATACATGTATAACTGGGCAAAATCAGTCTTCCAATGCAGAGAATATATCACTGTCATCACTTCTACTAGAGATGATGAGCATAGATTTTAAAATGCAATGACTAAGACATTTTCCCAAACTCATTGTGCCAAGCTTTAGTCCCCCTCAAACACAAAAAACTATTGTTCTCTCCCTGTCGGGTTTTGGTTTTTTTTTTTTAATCCATGAAATTACAGCCATAGATATTAGTTTTTCCTTCAGGTATTTGTTACTTCCTACAGCATGTTAGGAAAGAATTGCACTGAACTATATAAAAAGTGAGTAAAAAAGGTGAAAAAGAAACTGGAACAACTATTTTCATTACATATAGAATTAATTTTAAAAACCATGGAAAGAACCTTATTAAAACTGTAACTAGCATAAGGAATATAATTTTTCTTCTGCTTTCATAATGCTTATCATAAATCTATCAAAACCCCCAAAATTATGCCAATGAACTGTTAATGCTATTGAACTAAATGTCAAGAAAGAAAGTAAAATTGCAAGCAAACATCAAACTAACTATGCAAATAATATATCCATGCAAATAATAGATGCTTTAGGGCTTTGCCCAAAATAAAAAGTTTACAATAATGTAAAAGCTTTTGTTATCTGTTCTACTGAGAAAAACAAAAACTATTATACTCCTCCTGACTATTTTACTCTTCCTGAGTCATATAAAACATCTTTAATGAAAGAGACTGGAATCAGAGGGCTAACCTTGGCTAAAGGCAACGACAGGGTTTCAAGGCATGCATCCAAGAAACAGTTTACAGAGCTTAGGTGTCCCTTTGCTGCCCAGAAGCCTTCAAATTCCTGGTTGCCCTGCCCTCGGGCATGGGCTGGTTGTATGATGTCAAGGAGATCTCAAGATAATTGCAGTCATAGAAACACACTGTCTCTCTTAACAGCATCCTCCCCATCCCCAGCCTTCAAAGCTGTTCTTTATCCATTTATTCATTAAATTATTGCTTCAGTAAATGCATGTATTGTTACAGAAAAATGCCTGTGGCTACAGCACCATTTCTGTTGCAGGGCCAAATAGTATGTTCTCTCGTGTTTTGCAAGAAGAATGTCATTCACTTATGCAAGACAAACACTATCCAGATCCATAGAGCATTCAGCCACACATTTATGAGGCCTTTGCTAGACACAGCTAGATGCTGAACTGGTCCCATATTTCATAGAAACTAACATGGTTACAGTACATTATTAACTAACACAATTCTAATTCATTACAAAGGCACATTATTTTTCATATTTGTAAAGCTCTCAAGTTTTCCAGTCTTTGTACTGATGGCTAAAATTCTAATATATGTAAAATGTAACTTTTTTTCTGAAGTCAGGAAACTGTTGACCTTTACAGTTAAAAGTTGACCTGATGCAGTTATCAAAACTGGATTCAGCCAAGTAAATGGGTTAATTCTACACAGATCTATTTCTAATTAGACGAGTGCCTCACCTCCACCCAGTACGTATACTTAAGATGGTCAGACTCCCAGTAAGTTCATCAGAAAGTGAGTGGCATCCCCCTGGCAGGCAGGCCAGAAATCAGGCTGCACTTTACCTTCACTATTCGTAACCTGAATAGTGAAGACAATAACCAAGTGATGAGAAATTTCTCAGGATACACTAAACCCTCTTCAGGCTAGAGAGGAAGGCAAAAGGCCAAAACCTATTTGGACATCACACAAAGCTACTTATTGGTCATCTAAGGAAGGAAAAAAGGCACTAAGTTTACAAGCTCCGTCCTTCAGTCTCACTGCTCTAATTACAACACAGTGCTTCTTGCACACCAATTTCTTTGTGCAAAAGCCAGCATCCTATCCAAATGTCTGGGCATTTACAGGAACCCATGACTGCTTGACATGAGCAGGCTAGATCAGATCAAAGGTCTGTACAGGCTTTACCAGCCTTTGATGTTGACTGCATGCTAGAAGATAAAAACAGAATTTTCATGCATAGGCTCAGCTGAGCCACACGTCCTACTGCTCCATTAACAACAAAAGGCTGAACAAAGCAAATGTGGGCCTGCTGATGAATGAGGATGGTGATTTAGCAGACACAGATGAAGCTGAGCTTTTGAACACCACCTTTGCTGTAGTCTTCTCCACAAATGGCCTCTGTATTTGGTCAAAGAGTTCAAAGAGAAGATGAACTATAAGTAGCATATGAGGATTGAAGCAGAAATTACTTGGAATAGATTGATCTGTACAAGGCATTGAGATCCAACAAATTGCATCTGAGGTTGTTGAGAAAATGGGGTGTGCCCTTGAAAGGCTGCTCTCTGTCATGATTAGAAAACTTCATGGAGACCAGAAGAGATACCCAACAACTGGAGAAAGCATCTTCAAAAAAAGTGAAAAGGTCAATGTGGGGAACTACAGGACAGACAACCTCCCTAAGTTACTCAGGAAATCATGGAGTAAGTCCTTTGAACACATTTTTGGGTACATAAAGGAGAATAAGGTGGAAGAGTCAGGAAAGATTTACTGAGGATAAATCATGCCTAACCAACCTGATTACCTTCTATGATAAAATCACTACATTTGTGGATGAGGGATCAGCAATAAATAAAATTTACCTTGACAAGGCTTTCAACACCATCACCCTTATTATTCTTGTTAGCTCATTACCGTCTAGAAAGATGGATTGAAAAAATGGCTGGGTGATCAGCTTCAAAGGGTAGTGGTAAATAGGTTGCACTCCATCTGGAAGCCTATGACAAGTAAAGCACTGCAGGGATCAAAATCCTGAGACATGTCCTGTTTCAAATCTTAATCAAAGCCATGAAAGAGATGACAGAATACACACATGTCAAATTTGCAAATAACACCAAAATGAGGGCAACACTTAAGGGCAAGGCTGCCATCAAAAAGAATCCATATAAGCTGGAGAAAGGGGTTGTCAAGACCTTTCTTCCACCATGAGGAAAGTCCAGCAGTACACCAGGTTGCCCAGAGAAGTAGTGCTATATCCATCCTTGAAGGTTTCTGTCACTGAATGAATAAACTGATGTCACTGAATAAAAAAAAGCTTTGAGCAACCTGGGCTGACCCCAGTGCTGGCTTCTTTAAGCAGGAGGTTAGGCCAGAGCCCTCCTGAGGCTCCTTCAAGCCTGAGCCATGCTGTGATCCTATCCTGTCTGCAACCTCTTGCAAACTGACACCGTAGAAGTATTTTATTAGGTGACTGAGGTCATGACAACAAAAGCATATTCAGCTGCCTTCACACACAGAGGACAAAAACATCAAGCTAGATTTTGAGCAAGCAGAGCTAACCTGTCTTCGCTTCTGATAATGGTTCTACATGTCAAAATTAAAGGTGTCCAAGACACTTCTACCTTCTTGTACTTCTGACAAATGTTTGAGATTTGGTAGACAACTGCATGAGGTACTTGTCTTTGGCCAATGTTCCCAGGTTTGTCTGCTACCTAGAAAAACTGTTCTGTAGAGAAATCTCAAACAGACACAATTTGCTTTAGAAAAAAAAAAACAACAACAAAAACTCAAATCAAAACCATGTGTTATCAAGAAACTTGGCGTTGACCACAATTCTAAATACAGTAACAATGAATATCTCAGTACACAGGTGTCAAAAAACATCACCTCTTTATACTGTCATTACAGTATAAAGCTTTAGTCTAGGAAAATAAACAAACAACCCCTAAACAAAACACTAAATGGGAGCTATATGGAATTGGGAAATGGCATCTTTTTAAATTTTCATAATAAATACCATTCCCTCCCTCCCTCCCTCCACCCCCACCCACCAAATGTTGTCTCCCAGTTAGCACCTCATTCATTAAATTTGCATCCATTAAAAAGAGTCTATAGAGTCACACGGTGGAAGTTCAACAAATAAAAAGCAAACACTTTTTTCTTCTCCTACTCCATGGCAGTATTCTCTGTTACTTAATCCTCCTTTACTCTAATAGTCTTCTTTCTTCACTCTTGATCTCCTGTTTCATTCCCCTTCCTCAAACCTTTTATTGTACATATGAGAAGAAACCTATTCCTGCCAAACTCACTTTTCTATTTTTTTAATAGTACAACGTGCCAAGAGAGTCTTAATGTCACGCAGCTTTCACATAACTATAATGTTTTACATCTTTCCCCCTCCTCATTAGCATTTCCTGTGTAGAAAAACATTAACTTAAAGTCTGGTCCAAGTCTTTTTGGATTTGTCAGAATTATATAAGATGGAAGGGAAAAAACCCAAATACCTTATATGGGGTGAGAAAAAAAAAAAAACTTTTTTTTTTTTTTTTCTGAAAAGAGTTGACTTTTGCCCTTTCATCTGACAAGTAAAAAGACCTTTCAATATATCTTTGTTATTACCTGTGGGAAAGAAGGCAGTAAATTGACAGTCACATCTAACAAGTGTCATTGAAAATGTAAGTATATGGCAATCAAACTGATCTTGAAATAACTGAGGGCTTTCAATAATTTTCTGGTAAATTATGAATATGTAATATAAACTTGCAAATGCCTTCTGACAATTAAATTTATTTTCTAGCACTTAGGACATGGAGGAAAATGTTACAAAGGGAAAATAAGCATTTTTAGTAAAAACAGGTCAGCCAAGAAAAAAAGAATCAATGTTGATTTTTGAGGGGATTTGCCTGAATTTAAATACTAGTTTGAATAAAACCAGAAAAACGCTGATAACTGCAGATTTATGGTCTGTAATATAACTACCTACAAATCAGTTAGTCTACTGAAACTGTCTACCTAAGAATCATGTTTATTTATGTTTGAAAAGAGAGTATCAAACTTGAAATCAAGCAATTTTAAAATTGAGAAAATTATAGCTACATGACAATTTTATGCAAACAAACAAGTAATTCCATATTTCTACCCCATTTCCAAATCCAGCCAGAAATAAAGCCAGCTGTCTGAACAGCAAATGTTCAGTTGCAAGCAATTTGAATGTTTAAAATATTTCACCATAATTGAGTCTTCTTAGTCCACTATTATAATTTACTCCTTTATCATCATCTAAATGGCTCCCTGCAAGGTTAGAAATGAAGGGTCCTTCTTGCTAACGGGTGACAGTGGCCTGAAGGATTCTGGCTCTTAGTACTAATGATGGCAACAGAGTCTCTGGCAGCAAGAGCTTTGTGTTCATGTGGATAGTTTTCAGTCCTAATTTGAATCTTTCTTCTGGCCTGGTGAAGATGAATCAGCTACTGTTGATTACCAGTCACTTGTTCTTTATGCAGGCCTACATACGTAGAGACTGAATAAAAGGACAAAAATTTACTATGCTCAACGTTTAACAATGCCTCAGCACTATTTTAGCCAATCCTTAAAATATCAGAAAGATTTCTGAATTAAAATTTTGAAGTATCATTCATTTTATTGATTTAATAAATTTTTTTGAACTAGTGTTAACAACACAGCCAGCGTTGTAACATCAGGAATGTAATTCCCTTATAGATCCCAAATCAGCAAAGTGTTTAAGAACGTACTTAACTTAGAGTCAAAAATAAATAACAAACCAAACAACCAAACAACAAACCAAAATTACTACTGAATCAGCTGTTGCCAGTTTAAATGAAAAACTGAAAGTTGGACTGTAATAATTATACACCATTTTTTGACTGATAGGTTTTCAGCTCCATCCCCAGATATTGAGCTTTATGTTAGAAACATCAGCAGCTCTGACTTTGTATTACAAACCAGCAAGTATCAAATTAGTCAGAAGAAAATTTAGCAATGGATTAGGTGGCTGTTTAGGTGTTTGTTCAACAGGTTTGGAAGCCAGTAATAAACAAACAAGCTCATACATTTTAAGAAGTAAAACTCACCTGGAAAGTACCAAGAGGGGGGCAGCCTATGCTCTTATACAGCTAAATTATTTGTTCTCTCACTGTAAATTCCTTTACAGGAATACTGCATTGAAAAATACAAACTAACTCAATGCCAGGGGGAGCTAAGGCTCTCTAGAAAAGGGCAAATGAAAAGAGATTAGAAGAAATGGAACCGTCTCTTTCCAAGAGGGATATAAAAAAAAAGTAACAATTTTTTTGAATTATGACATCTTTATAAAAAGCTCATTTTTGAGCCCTACTGCATTTTAAAGTCTTTTATACATACATAAGCATCCGAATAAAGAAAATACAAAGTACGTATTTTATAATTCCTAATTATATTTTAAATGCTTTTTTATAATTTAGGTTTAATCTGATATGGAATGTGCTCTAAATATTTTAATTCCAATTTAGTGCAATTTTTTCTGCACCTGGCATGATGGATTTTTATCAACGATATGAATCATCATTATTACTTTAAAATAATCCCAGAACAAAAACACCACCCCCCCAAAAAAAAAAAAACCCAAACAAAAAACCTATAACACCACAAGGCACGAATACAAAGAAGAAAAAAAACAACTCAACCCAACAAAGTGGAAAAACCAAAACATCCCCCCCCGCCAATAACCACAACAACAACAACAACAAAAAAAAAATGCCTACATGATGTTTGGAAGAATGAGAAAAGTATCTTTGTCTTGCACTATAAAACTCCAAATTTTGAAGAAGAAATTAATCTCATTCTCTCCCTTTTTGCTATGTAAAATTCCTATTTTGACACCTTATATATTTCTACTATATGGAACTGATTTAAATGAACACGAATTACATGAAGGAAAACTGAAACCTCTCTGAAGTTGAATGCAACTTACATGACAGACAGAAAATGAGCAGAGACAACTGAATCATGCAATTATTAAAGTCATCACCAGCAGTACTGGATTGTCCAATAAAAAGATCTGTAAAGATACTGATTACATCTGGGACTGGAATATCTCCTTGGTGCAGTTCACTGTAAAAATAACATACCACAATGAACGCCTGGGCCTGAGGATCTACTGAACTGTCGAAGACTATGAAATTCCCTACTTGCTTAGATCTGTGGAACTTTCAGATTTCTATTTTCATCAAAATATTAGCAGCGAATGAGCACATTTGCCTTTCCTCATTGATTCAGACATGCCTACTTCTTACAAGTGAGTTATTTCATCAGTCTGAAGGAAATACTCCAATTCAGAGCCTTTTATACACAACAACAACAAAAAGAAGATTTTAATGTCAGACCTTCAGGACAGATATTCAACTCTAAGGCAATTCATGAAAGCAAAAGTAACACTTGTCCCTCACTGAGAGCAAGATGCTTATCATCAAAAGAACTGCTCCTAACTACCTGCTGTAAAAACTGATATTATTCAAATCTCCATAAACACCAAGTGAAATGGAAAAAAAAAACAGTATTCAGCATTGAAAGATTCCACAGAAAAATATTATTTTAAATACAACTCAGAATTTGGTCTTCAAGTTATGAGTTTGCTAAAATATTGAAAACATTAAGATCTCACAGTTTCAGATTTTTGTGTGACAGCATTTTATGATTGGAAATAGACAACCTGATAAATTAACCTATTCTAAGTATCACTGAGATGTCAATTACTAAAAATATTATTACTGTTCACTAAAGCAGGAACTACCTACGCAAAGCAAGCTGAAGATTTTTAAGATTCTTCCTAAAAACAAGAAATGGATTGAATTCTGGAATTCTTACCTGGCAGATTAACTGTTGATTCAGTGCCGCCCGTGGCAGTCACAGCCTGGCTCTAGCTCATCATTCACAAGGTAGCAAAGTTTAATTGCATCTGCAGTACCTAGAAATTTACCCATGCCTTCCTGAATTGTCATCTAGTGAGACTATGCTCTTTTCTGAAGAGACCAACATCCCCAGGTGATACCAAGACACTCAGGTTAGTTTTGCAGCTATTCAGCTGATTTGGACATGAAGCAAGATGCCTATGATTAAATAGTAGAATACTTCACATTGCATTTAGTCTTCACATAAAATCAACAGAGATCATAATTGTCTTGCTGAGCATGGAGTATGAAGCTACAAATACATAGTGTATCAGCATATACTGTTGAATATTTGTGTACATCTAAGAAAAGGGAAAAGATAGTTTAAGATTTATAAAAATGTTTTCTACTCGTGAATGAGTATTAAAGTGGACAGTAATTCCCTGCCTTAGTTTGTTCTATACTATTCAACATGCTTCCTAAAAACTTCAGAATACTTTGCATCACCTATTTGGGGTGTGCTGCATATTTTTACTTACAGAAATATTCCATCTGTGAGTGAATGTCACATATATTCAAACACCATCATTAAAATTTTTATTTTGGAGTGGTAACTTAGCACTAGTCATACTAAAGCAATAAAACTGCAATTAGTCTTAACACTCTGCTGTGGGTATTGTATTTTCTAGCGTATTCTCCCTGCCTAATCGTATACTGGATTGTTATATATTACTTACCTTTGACAACCTTTCTGTGATCTATATCTATGGTAATAAAGAGAGCTAACTTAGAAATCATCCTCAAGTCCCAAAAGGCCAAACGTTCCCACTTCAAAGCCTTTTCGAGAGGATTCTAAGGTTATTCTAAGCCTCTGAACTTGCTGACCTTATAGATAGGAATTCAAAATTATTCTTTCCAACTTCCTTCCTCTCAACAATTTATTTTATTGAAGTTCTACCAAACCAGATCATCAAACGGTACTTAGAAAATCATAACATGATTATTGTACTCTTGACTTTTATACATATAGTTACTGTAACAACCCTCAGCTAAGCACATGTACATGGATGACCTTGGTCTGTAACTATCAGTCTTGAAATAGTCATTGAGACATATGCTTATAGATATGCAAGCCTTCCATGTTACTATAAGTATTATGAAGAGGAGCTTTAAAGGATTTGTTTTATTTTTTGTTTGATTGGGTTTTTTCTCTCTTTAACAGTGGTTAGCTAATTTCAAGTGTAGCATTTTGGGTTTTTACTTTTTATTCTGATTTTTTCTTTAGAATCTCTAGATTAAGTTGAATTCTGATATTAATAAGTATGCTTATTTTCACTGAATTTGCACTAATTTATACAATGCTATTTCCCTAAATGTGGTTACTAAATGTTGCCAGTGATCTTGATTATTAACCTCAGTTCAACACAACCACTCTTAGGACATTCTAGAATTTTAAATTGCTGCTCTCTTTCCATTCCTTGTGAAGAAACTTTCATGCTACATGCCCTTTCAAGGTACTTTATCTAACCATGTTATCATTTTATAAACCTTGGCACATCAGTGTGATGTTCTTCAAATATTAACGTATTTCATTACTTGTTTACTTGATTTCCTTTACAGAGGATACACTACTAATAAAACATTCTCTTTATTTCAAAATAAATTTCAATTGCAAGTTTTGCTAGTGAACCCTCCTACATATGCAGAACTTGCACTGAACAACATTGCCAGAATGTTGCTCTGAACTCCTTTCATAAATCATTACAGAGAATTATCATAACATCAAATTTCTAAATCTAAAGTGAATTTTTAATTTGTTTTAAAATCTAACAAAATTTGAGATTTGTATTTCCCTGAATTAGTCACTTGGTTAACCACTGAAAAATACTTTAATCTAGTTGCCTTTATCAGAACAATTTTAATAATTGGCTTGTGTTTCTTTAAAGAATTTTTGTTTTGTACCAAGAATAACAATTTTGAGAACAAACCTTTCTGTCTCACAGTTCTAAATGATCTGGTAGGGGGCAATAATAAAACTAGGAGGTTGGGAGGGAAGAGAAGTGACCAAACCAGCTATTAGGTGGATTAAATGCAACCTGTACACTCCACTGAAAGCAGAGACACTTCAGACTAAAGAATGACTTTGTTTGATGCACTGTTGAAATAGAAACTTGCAGTTGTGAATCATTTATAGTTCTTTCTTGAGAACATCTGAACTGAAGAAAGGCCTTTTTCTCTTTACCAGCAGGGACTCTGCTGCTTGGTAGTAAAGACTCCACAGCATATCTAGTTGTCTCTCAGAAAATTCAAAAGTCCAGCTCAAGCAGAGAAGCTCCCGATGCTCTCTGCACATCCATGAGGGTTATGACACTATTATAATAATAATAATGCTATATTTTTGTTCCTGTATTTCATTGTTAGTCCGGTCATGAGCTTCTTGGGATAGTCAATACAGTTCACAAGAAAGCCATTCCATTAAAGATCAGGAAAAATCCATATCAGAGATTTTAAAACCTTCTAACAACCAGCATTTGAAAAAGCACTCCCATTTTACACATGGTTATCTCCTGGACAATGAAGATGAAAAGTTATTCCCCTATCTCCAAGGTTGAACTGTTTCACTGGGTTACAAACCACAATGACACAGCAACTGCTATCTTAAATGATGACTCAACCATGCACTGGTTGGTACTAACAGTCTTCACACACACAAACACACACACACACACACACACTTTCTGTACTCCAAAGCTATTTAAGTTCAGCAAGAATTAATAATTTTATGCCATTCAACATTTCATCAGGTAGTTTACAAATAGCATCTAGTATAATGATCAGCCTTTACTGATCTCAGGAATCTCAGGAAACCATCTGATGTGGCAGAAGAGCAAACATGATGACATCTATGCACAGAATGACAGATGCTCTGCTTCCTACTGTCCTCCTCCAGACAACAGTATGCCCAGACTGACATGGGCATGAGTCTGTCAGAATATATCCTAGATCATTACATCTTGCCAGATTTTGAAGATAAACATCTTGGTAAATAGCGTAGATCATACCCAATCCTCCTGGCATTTTCTATACATTTTTTAACAAGATTCATGGGGGTAACAAGGCTAGCTCAATGTAAATAATACCAAAATGCAAAACCCAATGTCATTTTAATATAGTTTCCCTAATAATAGCTTGGCAAAAACATCTAATGTCATGCTTCCCAGATGGCATTTTCGTAGCATCTCACTAGCCAAAAAAACCCCACACTACACTTTACCCAGTGGCAGATGCCTGTTTCACACAGTGATAAAACATCGCAGCAGACAACAGTTTCTGATTCAGAAAACTAGTGACAGTATGTTTGAGTTACATGAGGTTTCACTACTTGCTATTACACAGTTCTGATGCATTTCTGTGTTTGCGTCTGTGCTGAGCCCATGTCAGACTGCCTGATGCAGTCTGCTTCCATGCAGGCTGGAGGGTCATTTTTCCCCAACCCTTTTTAAGTTTCTTTCTGGGGACAGTTTGTTACCCATTTCAATTCTATTTAAGCATTTACCTCATTACTTCTTTTAACAAGTTAAATGTAAGTAAGTACAATTAAAAACAAGAAAGCACTGTTAGTTACATGCCTAAATCTCCATGCAACATTCCCAGTGAGGTCCACGGGACTTGGGCTGTGCTATGACCATTACAATATGATTCTAATTAGCACCCTGCACTGTAGCATTATGTGCTATGCAAACAAAGACTAAAGCTCCCTTTGAAAATCCAATCTTTGCTCAAGAAAAGGCATAAAATATGAAACAACAGATAGAAACAGACCAACAGGCAAGTACTATGCAACATTCTACTGATGCTCAGTGCTGCAGCCAACAAACCCAGAGCCACAGCAACCTCATCATGGTCGAGTTGTTTTATAACATTATCAAGGAGGGAAGCATAAAGAACAGCTCCTCCTAAGAGTGAGGAGTTACAGGTCAAAAGGGACGAAATAAAACATGTAGGTGGGGACCTGCTATGAAAGGTTTAGCCCACTTAAGAATCACCATTTTATATGTCAAAGAATGGTATCATTTTAATTAGGCAAAAACTGTTAACTTAGGCTGACAAAATAAAAACACCAAGAAAAGTGGTGTGACCAAAGTACTGATAGAAAAAAAACCAAAGTAAGCAGCAGTACCCTACACGGGCCTTAGAAAAACAAACCCAAATTTGTTGAAAAATTACACACATAGTCTAAGAAATTCTTTCACTTACAGTAACAGGAATTCAGCTGTGAAAACTCTGTCTATATAAACTCCCAGCTACCATTTCTACATGCTGAGACTGTGCTTTGGTTCAAGGACATAAAAAGAATGACAAACAGATGATACCTTTGTTTCTTTCCCATGCTGGAATCATAAACTCGTAGGTTCAGTACATCTCAGCTGCAGCCATGTTCTTCACTATTCCTCTTCAAGGAGAAATCAAACAACACAAAATGCACCTGTGCACCCCAAAGCACAAAAAGGCCATTGCCTATTTTAAATCAGACAGAAAGTCAGGCTTGAACTACTATTATGAAAGGGGGAAAAAAATAAATCTTCATGCTGAGGAAGGAAAAGTAATACATCTTCTCCCTAAACACCATTTGCAACATTCATAGGCACAGGAAAGTACAGCACAAAACCATCTTACTTAGCAATGTTGTTACTCAGCTGAACCTTTCTTTCCACTAAGTAAAAAAGCAGCAGAATCAGAGATACACTGATGCTCATGCTCCGAAAAGGAAACCTACCTCTTCCCACTCTGAGGATTTCAAAACAAGACTGCATGTGATCAGGAATACTCCTGGGGAAGCAGATGTGGCTTTGCTTGTGCAAATCAAATTTATCATGTCTTCAGAGCCCTCTAATTGTAATTCCTAGAACAATTTGAGAAGAATATGCACGGCTCCCCCAGGCTGCCACTTCCTTAAACCCACATTGCTACCTAGCACCTTGCAGCACTCACCTGGGGCAGCATTAGGAAACAAAGAACTCGTCCCAAGAACCCGAAGCAGACTGAATTAATCTTATTTGCATTTCTAAAGATGAGCACATTTTGCAAGTGCCCCAGGCATACAGATGCAACACATTCATCCCTGCTGATCATTTCAAACAACGAAAGAACTTGGCCATGAAAGTCTGAGATATTTTTCATTCATTTAATCCTCTTACACTACTACTCCCATCTTCCCACTCCTAACAATTCTCTACATCCCCTCAGCCTATAACATCACTTTGCAAAGAGCTAACTCAGGGGTAATACTGATCAGCGTGTGCAGGTTTTCTACTATCCCCTTTTTCCTTCAGTCTGATTTTGTGGGTACACCATCATGAACAGGTTCAAGAATCACCTGAGGGTCAGGTTTTCTCTACCTTGTCTCAATCCACCTCTCAGCTACAGAATGTAAATCTATTTTCTAGGCTTAAGAGTCAATTTAGTAATTTTCCATATGGAGTATACTCAATCTGTGATCGTGTTTGCTACCTCCATCTCTACCACTTCTAGTTTTACTACATCTTTCTGATGTAGTTTCACCAGAACTGTGCATGTTAATCAATGGATGTGTATCATGGGTAAATGTAGCAACATGATGACATTTTTTCATTTCTTTTTCTATTTGCACCATAATAATCTCTCATATTCCTATTTACTGTGATTGTTACTGGGCACAATTCTAGCATTTTCTCTGAATTATCAATTATAAACTTACTTGTTAATGCTTATGTTCAAACTGGAAACAAGCACTACTAAGGTATTATCCTTTCTAATGTGTATTATTCTACATTTTATTTACATTCAATTTCCTTTGGCATTTTACCACCCAGTCACTCAGTATCATGAGATATTTCATCTCACATTCACATTCCAG
The DNA here is from genome assembly GCF_037157495.1 of Lathamus discolor. Lineage (NCBI taxonomy): Eukaryota > Metazoa > Chordata > Aves > Psittaciformes > Psittacidae > Lathamus > Lathamus discolor. The sequence goes on along the minus strand of NC_088886.1, from coordinate 104,705,679 downwards.
TCCTCCTCATTATTATGTTGAATAACTTGATATCATAAGCAATCTTTGCCATCAGTCATCACACTGTTTTTTATTCCTTCAATGAATACACAATAGCTAGGTTTCTTAAAGCATAAAATACTGGTAAGGGACCTTCACAAATGCCTTTTTGAAAGTCCAAACTGATTATGTATCTGCAGTCTTTATCTTATCCACCTGCTTAGAGAACTGTAATAGACTTGTGGGGCTGTGCTGACTTCTTCCCAAAATATCTTATTCATCCATATGTCCATTCATTCTATTTCTTAGAATGGTTTCCTTCTCCACACCCCACCCCCACAGCCCCCAACAGACATTAGACCTCATGCCATTAGTACTCTGGCTTTGGCTTTCGTATGCAGTCCTTTCAAAAAGGAAACACAACCCTTATTGTCAGGTCCAGAGGCAGCAAGGTCACTGGAGAAATACATCAGAAGTTTCGGGTGATTACACCTGCTCCTAGCAATTTCTGATCATATAACTCCATCATTTGTTTGACAACCTCGTTGACAAGAATTTCTCTTCAAGGACTATCAACTCGCATGATGCCTTTAAACACACTTCCAGCACAGGTATCTCCCCCAGTCTTCCCCCAAAAGATAATGTATTAAAGAAGTTTCTCTCCCATGTCATTACATTACACTTCATAATCCTGTTGTGCTTAAAGAAAACAAAACAAAAAAAAAAATCACAGATTTTTTTTTCATGCCATTTCCAAGTTTTAGGGTGTTTTTTATTGTGGTGCTGGTGTTGGTTAGTTGGGTTTTTTGTCTGCTACATTGTACTTATGTGTCACAGAAGTGAATAAAACTTTGGATAAGAATTGAGTGAACAATGCAGATCAGCTAGTTCAACCTTCTCTCAAAGCATGAACTTAGGTTAATTTATCAGCCTTTCTGGTTTCTGGTACTTCAGTTTTTTAAAGGTACTGCCTTATTTCTAACATCCTCACTCACCCTGTCACTTGGCTAGGCTGATTTTCTTTGGATTTTCCTGAAGTCTTTTTTGATTGGTAGTAGACATTTGCTCTGAGCCACCAATATGATGACTACAAGAGACAACATACATGATACATCAGCTCATCCTGACAGCATGATGTCATGGAGACCATCTGTCTCAACCTGCTGCAGTCACTCCTGCGATTTTTCTTGGTGGAACTCCATGTACTACATGTCTCTGATCAGTCCTTTTTGGAAAATGATGGCATCATTAGTCTTTGTTACTGTGTGTTCATCTGGTTAAGTCAACTTTGTAAACCTGCAGGGCCATTTATGGGGACTTAATTATTGAGTTTTGCAGCAACAGACTATCATACAGGCAGACAATACAACTCCTGTGACCTCAAGTCTCATATGCAATATTTTATTTTGTACAACTTTTCTACTGTGGAACTCAAGCATAAATTTCTAGACCTATAGGTGTTCCAGTTCTCAGTTTTCTGCTAAATGAAATTTATCTGATGAAAGCCTGTATTTCCCTGCTGCTATCCTGTAATTTAAAAAGTTAAACATAGATCAGATACTGTTTGTCATGGTTTTTTGTTCATTAGATGTTTTATTATTCTGACCTCGTTTTCAATTAACATATTGAACAGAATAATGGATACGTATTGCCACCTATTTAAAGCCAAACTATATTGCAATCGGCTTTAACTCAAGTTAATAACTAAGTAATTTCTTCTGGATTTTTAATCAATTTTCAAGTCAATTTGTTACTGAAAAAGTAACTTTTCTTGAAGGATGGCTGTATTTCTAGTTAGCTTAGCATTTGTTCTGTATTTCAAGCAAGGGAATCCCCAGCAGACAGAGACATGGAATAAATCCTTGAAACTAGTAGGAAAAAAAACTTCTAGTAGTTCAGGATATTGGTGCTTAGCTTTTAAGAGAGGCTGTAACTTTTTAAGTCAGTTTATAACATACCTGTGAGCAGGCTGTGGCAATGCCATTATGATGGCCTGTCTAAACATTTCCATTTGATGATAATTACCTTGGTGTAAGGACTTAAACCATATATCATCCACTATCCTACATACAATGCACAACTTTTGTAAGTGGGCACCTGGCTTGTGATATACATTTCTTTATACTACACCATTATGAAGAATTTGTACCCTTCCTTCTCATATATACTTGTAATTAAAGCATTTTACAACACAATGATAACAATCTTTAAATGGTTTGACCTGCTGATTAAATAACAGCCACAAACAAAATTTTTCATTCCAGTACTGTGACCAAAGCTTATGCAAAAATTTCAGAGTATTACATAATTTCCCTTGTTCCTGCTCTCTTTAATATATTTCAATATGTTTCATACCACCGAGGAAGCCTTTCAATGTAACTGTTACTACAGCTGCTGAACAGTTTGCAGCTAACATCATGGATGATTTTCTGTTTGCACTTTGAAAACACATGATGGAAACCTTCATACAATCATCAAGCAATTATGCAGTTATGCAAATAATGGCTGCTCTGTGCCATCTCTGATACGAGCAATTATGAAAACTGCAACAAGTCAGGTGCAGTGCAGTGAGAGTACAGTAACTCCTCACCCATCCTGTCAAGCCTCAGGAGTGCTCTGCCCCATGCCTCTGTGCAAGGCACCCACACCACCCTGCCTGGGGGGATGATCAAGGCCAGGTTGGACAGAGCCTTGGGTGACATAGTTTAGTGCTCGGTGTCCCTGCCCATGGCAGGGGGGTTGGAACGAGGTGATCTTAAGGTCCTTTCCAACCCTAACTATTCTATGATTCTATGACACAAAGACTTTTCATAAACAGCCTGTGGTTTGATGCAACAGCACCAAAGTGTAGGATAAAACTCCACAAGAAGATTATGGAGACTTTTGTGAGCCTCCACATAGAGCTTGAAGCATTTTAAAGAGTACAATGAGCCTGGTGTGGGCACAAAGACTAGATCTGAATAATGGTTTGGAGCTTTCTAATTAGTCTCCAAATCCTACAGTGTATGTTAATTCTGGTGGACATTTCAGTACCCCAAAACAGAGGGGGAGAAAAATATGAAACGATGAAAATATTGTGATTATTCAAAACCCGAATATTTCTTTAGGAAAAACTAACTTATTTTCTTGAGGGAAAACAGAAACAGAGCTCAAAAAAAGCAAAATTATTACAAAGTTTACGTTATTCCTCTTTTCTCCTTTACATCATTCCTTTACAAACATTCCTTTACAAACATTCCTCTTTCCCCCTATTCCAGCACTGCAATTCTCATGTTATCTTGACTTCACCTCAATCACCCCCTTTCTTCTCAATCTCAACAGACCTTTCCCCCAGCCCAGCTTTTAGGTTTTCCAGTGAGGCAAAATACCCATTATTCAGGCAGCCTGAGAGAGAGAATCTTACCAAAGTCACTGCCTTTCCATTCAATGTTTTTTAATCAATTACATTTTTAAAGAAATTGACGAGTACAACCAGCAAGCCAAATGCAATTTAATTTCATTTGGGGATTTTACTCTATGAATCATCTCAAAGCTCACAAACTCTGTTTTGTTTCCTTCAACCAAACAGCAAACTTGTCTATTATGCATAATTTCCTATTGCAGACATGCTTTTTTTGCCTTTCAGAGATGTATTTCTATTGGCAATGTTTCTTGGTGAAGTGGTGAAGAAAGGAAGTTTCTAAATTGAAATGTACTCATGGGTGTTACAGCATGACACTGCCTTTCCAAAAGAAACCCAAAAATACACCCAAACCACCACCACAAAAACAACAACCAAAAAATAACAACAAAAACCCCAAAACCCAGGTAAACAACAACAACAAAAAAAAAAAACAACCCCAAGAAAACACAAACAAACAACATCACAAAAAAATCCCACCCTAGCCTCATGAAAAACTTTATTGTGATACTGCATTTCCCAATAAAAGTCATTGCACAGACTCTACGGCCTTTAGCGATGTGAGTAAATGGATGTAATTCCAAGGTTATGTCCTGCACCCTTGCAGTAACTGGAAGATATGTACCTGTCCTCCTTTGGCATCTTCCATGGTGTTGATTTTCACTGGTGGTTACAATACCCCTACTGTGTTAGTTCAGTATGCCTCACACGTCTCTATGGTTACAACTCCTTAGCTCAGCAGGCTACAATTCACAATATACTGTAATTTTATCTTACTGCAACACTAATTCCCATTTCAGACCTGATGGGACTCTCTCAGCCTTCCTTTCCACTCACGTACTCAGCAGGTCCCTGTTGAGCAGGCACTTTGAGCTTTTCTGTAAAGCCCTACCTGTGCAGCACAGCAGACATGTGGTAATGGGATAGGAAAGGAAATCCTCTGCCAGAGCTTCTTTTAGTAACAGAAAAACTCTAAAATCCCACATCCTCACAAGGAAGGTAACATGTAGGTCTGATGAGTCCAACCTCAAACTTGAGATCTGGCACTGGGTCATTCAGTATGTCAGGGAATACAGGAATTTCTCCCTGGCTGTGCCTGCTCTCTAGCACACAGCAGCACCAGTATGTTTCTTGTATGGCTTCCCCCTGTAGCAGCGACTGGACACTGTTTGAACAGAGATTTCCTCAAAGCAGCACCCACATCTCCCTGAGAACCAGGCCCTTCAGATGGACCAGAAACCACAAAATAACCAAGAAAGCATTTTGAGATACTCAGGCAAGTTCTTAAAGAGATGGCAAGCTAGCCACATGAAGACTGAACACAGCATGAGTGTCACACTCCAGAGAGATTACAAAGCACACGGGGCTCACACACAGAAATACACGCGCACACACACACACACAAATAAATGTGCGCATAAAAATTTTTTAAGAAGTGCTTGCAAACCAATATGGTAAAGACATTCTCCTCCATGCAAAAGCAGTGAAGAATGGGGTTGACTGAAGAATGGGGTTGAAAATAAGTAACTTCCAGGATGCCTGGTGGTTGCTGACATGACAACAATCCTAAAACAAAGTGATGAAGAGGAAGATGATGAAGAAATAACCACTGGGGGTCCCAAAGCCCACTACCACATTTTAGTGCACACGTGGGAGGGATTCTCTAGAAGTATGATGTAATGTATAAGTAACTCAATGATTGTGTATGTAATCTAATGAATATGTATGTTTAAGGACAATATAATCACAGCCTAGTTGATTCTCAGACGAGACATGCTTGGAGGAGTGATCCCCTGTGTCCCCCAGCACTGCAAAAAAGAATACCTGCTTGTCCACCTAAACTTTGTTCGCAAGTTCCTGGAGGTTTCTCCAAATCAGTCTTGGCACCCCAGATAGGACCTGCTCTGCACAGCTGCAGGAAACACTGACTACAGGGCTCCCTAGGGCCCTCAGGAACTTTTCTCAGAGGGACCTGAGACAAGCGGGCACAAATTTACAAAATGCGTAATCCATACACAACCTCATGAATATGTATGTGTGCCCAGGGACTATATAAGGATGGCTTGTGTAGCAATACGGGGACACACGTTAGGAGGAGCTATCCCCCGTGTCTCCCGGTGCTGCAATAAAGAATACCTGCTTGTCAGCTTGAAAACTTTGTTAGCAAGTTTGTTCCTGGAGTTTTCTCTGAATCAGACCCCTCGGCTCGTTCAGATCGCTGAGAGAGCGGACAAGGACCATCTTTACAAAAGGTGTTCTTTTCTTTCATATAGTCTGTAAGATTCAGGGGGCATCTTACATAAAGACTAAATCGGGTTGGTAAGCATAGGCAAAGTTTGGAAGCCTTCTGTAAATTGAGATAGGAAATCTCATAGGTAAAGGCGTATACCTGGCTGCTAGTGTCCATTTGGTATACACTTGCAAGACGCAGGGGGCGTCTTGTGGTTCAGGTCCTGCAAGATGCAGGGGACTTCTTGCGGAAATGGTTTTTGATTTTACTGGTATTTGACTTGTGTTGTGGCTCATTACAGTAACAACTTTTGTATTGACGACAGGATGTTGTAACCACGTTATTAACTGCTGCTTGTTTAATTGAATTTAGTCTCCGTCTCAAGTATTGTAACAATGGAGTGTGTCTGTGGGATCCCTAGTGTGTGTGAATGTGAAATTAATAATGGGAAATCAACAGAGTGGAGAAGTCTTGAAAAAGAGTCCTTTAGGATGTATTTTAACACATTGGAAAGAACTGGGAGTGTCTCCTGGGGGCTCGGCCAATAAGAAAACATTGATAAAATATCATAACCAATGGTGGCTTTTATATACTCTGGAAGATCAGGAAAAATGGCCTAAAAATTGAACTTTAAATTATAATACATTGCTGTAATTAATGTTATTTTTATGACGGCAAGGAAAGTGGGATGAAGTAATGCATGCAGATACTGTATTGCTAGACGGGGTGGATGAGGAAAAAAACCCACAAAACAAACCGAAAAAACCCAAAACATACTACTACCAGAACAAGGAAACCCCATTGAACAAGTGATTGAAAACCTAGGGCAGTTAAGGGATTTACCAGGACTGGGCTTGGACAAAGCAGCTCAGGACCGGGGGGAGCAGGAAAGGGGGAGATGCTAGAACGGCAAGCTGTCCTATTCCCGCAATGTGGGTAATTAAAGAAGAAGTGCTGATAAGGCACGTGGGTCTGGAGCAGGCCAGGGAATGTTTGTGCGCACGGGTACAAGGCCAGGCTGGGAAGCAGCCTGAGGAGTGATTGTTTATAGAATGGCAGCCATTGTGGTTGATGTGGTTTCTGTCTGGCTTCATAGCTCAGATCTAAACCCTCTGGCATTCCAGCAGGCCGCCCATGTAGCTCTTCAGGCCTGGAGGTGAGTGCCTGGATCGGTGGGGGAGACTACTTCCTTCACAGGTGTTTGGCCTTGGGGGGTGTGGGGTGTGTGTGTGCCTCAGGAACCCTATGTGTCTTTTATAGACAGATTGGACAATGCTATACAAAGGCAGATTAATGGTCACGGGGCTGCTCGTGCACTTTTATTTCAGCTAGCATACAACGGTGCAGGTGGGGACTGCAGGGCTCTGTTAGCCCCCGTCAGAGGAAAATTTACAGACATTGCCAAGTTGGCTGGGGCATGTCGGGATATCAGAGCAGAGGCTTGTAGGGCCCCTGTACTGGCTGCTGCATTAGTTTTATTCTCAAGCAAACCAAATTGTCAGGTCTTGCCTTGACTGTCAGTCAACAGCTCAACCCTCATTTGCAATGGGTGTAAATCCTTGAGGCTTAAAGGTGAATGTGGTACTGTGATCCTTTGGGCCCACAAAAAATGGGAAGGGCCACTGGAACTGATAACCTGGGGGAGGGGGTATGTTTGTGTTCTCCTACCTACAGGTCCGTGGTGGACTCCTGCAAAGTTTGCCAAGCCATACCATGAGCTGGACAGACAAGTTGAAGAACCCAATGACTCAGCTGCAGGAGCTGACCTTGAAGACCCCAAGGGCAATGAGACAGAGGAAGAGAAAAAAGAATGATTTGCAAAACATCACTAGGGGGCAACTGAAAAATAACAATTTGAATATGTGTACTTGCAACGTAGCTATTATTAGAGGCTGTGATTTTGTGTATAAACCACCTATATTTACTAGCCAGTTGCTAATAAGAAACTACACTTTATATCATATGGACTTGTCACTTACAAAAGAGATGTTAGAGCATGCAAATTTACAGCAGCTGCTAGAAAATGCTAAGGCAGAAGCCAGAAAGATTCTAACACAATGGTAGTGTTATAAAGCAGGTAATGGAACAACTTAAGAGGGTGGGAGAACCCCACTGGTGGGAAATTTTCTTTGGCTGGTCCCCCACTGCCACAAGCATCTTCAACATGCTGCTGCAACCTGTAGTAGTTATCCTGCTAACATAAATGTGTGTGTATTTTGCCATAGTAGTGACCTGTTACTGGATGAGGCAGGTGAAACTCTGCATTGTGATTCGAAGAAAACTCCAGGAACAAGCTTGCCAACAAAGTTTTCAAGCTGACAAGCAGCTATTCTTTATTGTGGCGCCAGGAGACACGGGGGATAGCTCCTCATAACGTGTGTCCCTGTATTGCTACACAAGCCGTCCTTATATAGCCACTGGGCATACTTACATATTCATGAGGCTAGGCATGGCTCACATCACTTTCCAGAAAGTTTCCCACATGCATACAAAAATGTGGTGGTGGTCTCTGAGGGTTGTTTACTTCTTCCAACAATCTTCATCACTTCTGGCAGCCTTTGAAGCACACACAGTAGATATTTATACCAGCTTAGTTGATTCATTAACACCACAGATAACAATCATCCTGTCCCTACTTATCAGTTAGTTTAACTGCAGCCCATCCTTGGACACCTGCCATTCCCAGATACTCCTTACCCTTATGTCCTGTTCTTCTAGACTGTTTTTCTTATACTCATTTTGTACTAAGGTCATAGGGCCTAAAACTATGTCAATTACAATGGTTTATCTTGTAGAAGAATTCTCAGTACGTTCTCTAGCTGTACTCTGTTTTTTTCTGTGTATCATGCACCTCAGTAATTTTCCTTTGCTGCTGTTACAAAGCCATCAAACTTAACATTACTTAAAACTGATTCTAAAGGTTTATATATTCCATTTTGTAAATTTGTGCCCCATTTGTATCATCACCAAATACGAAAATGGAAGAACTATTAGCTGTCTGGTGAGTGGGCATGTGCATATACATATATATATACATATACACACAGAGCAGAATAATTCTGTCATGAAGGGAAGACTGTATCTACATTATGAAATACAGGATCACACATGTCCTAGCATTAGACCTATAGAAAACATCCTTCACAAAAATAAGGAAATTAAGAACTTTCTTTCATTGCAGGCATTTTTTGCTGAGCAACTACTTGATGCGTTTTATTTGACTTCTATAAACATCAGGAATGGTAACTTTTTTCTTCCCCACTAGGTACCTTAATAAATTGCTCCAAGATTTACTGAAGCTCTGAACTGAATTAGCATGGCTAAACAGTTAACACTTACAGCATCTGTACCACAGAGTACAAATATAAATCTGCTGACGACTGCCTCACTCTATAAATTCTATAATCTATCTATATTCCATTTTTACTCAGCTTTTTATGAAGACAAAAGAAATTCCATCATTTAAAGTAAATCTGATTAAGACCTATGATTCTGACTTTCTATTAATACAGTAACTTTTCATATTCAGTGGCTTCATAATCATTCATTCAGTAAGATTGGAAGGTCAGTAGTGAGAAGATAGGCATTTCTTCCTAGGAACAGCAGTAAGGCCAGCAAGGAACAAAGGAAAGACAGAATTTTAGCATACCTAATGGGGGTAATACAAATTCCAGTTTCTTCTCAAGTACCCTGGGTCACGTACAGCCACTTTCAGTTATGTTGCTGAGTGCAGCAGCTTAGCTGTTTATCATAGCAACTTAATGTCATCTTTTAAAAAAGGCAGAACATATGTTATGCTTGAAAGCACCCATAAGGAAGCTTTGGTGGCTAATACTGTACTGCCAACCAATCTTGTGGAATCATTTCTGAACCTTAACTTCCCAGTGCTGTGGAGGATAAGGAGGTGATAAAAAAAGACTATAAACCAGAGCCCTTCTCCTATTGACTTCTGTTTGTTTTAAACATATATTTTATGTACACTGTCATTACACTCATTTTCTAAAGGGCAATTATAAAAATCCTTTTAAAGAAAGTCAGTTTCTTGGACTCTCATATGACTTCTCCTGACATCCGATGTGATTTAATATTTTCTGTGTCACAAGGTCTAATGTCTTACATTAGGCCCTTCAATAAATTTCTTGGGGATGCCTTCAAAGTCCAATTCATATATTTATACCTCGATCATGAGCTCCTATTTCTATAAAAAAGCCTAGTAGGAAGCATTATGAAATGTATTTGTAATCATTCAGTGCCCCATGCAGAAATTCAATTGAGTAATCTGAATAGACTGCTAGAGTGCATACCTCTAGCTTATGTTTTCATTATATAAAATCAGCTTTTAAACTAATTTAAAAATCTTCCATCCACACATCTCATGTGTGCTAAAGTGTGTATAAACCTACTACACTGCATTTTTGTCTGAAGTCACATGAGTTACCAACTGACTTGATGGGACATTCTAGACTAATGGACTATTACAGCAATCAATAACTTCATCAATTATTGAGCTGCTGTATCCATTCTATGCATACAAGGGACACAAACCCACAGGCACATGTTTTTGTCAAATAATCCTTAAATAATTGAACCTACTTCTATCTTGAGTTTATACAGAAACAGTAAGAACTGCTTTAACATGACACACCTGGTTGTACACATACAGCTGGTGGAAAAAAAAACAAACCCAAAACAACTATTTATCCCTGCAGAGTAACCAATATCTCAGGTTTTTGGCTATGTCCATTTCTGTGTAACTTGATCACAGGCCATGGCACACACAGACAATGCCCACCCGCCCATCCCCTCACCCCCAGCAAGGGAAACATTAGGGCAGCAGTTGCTGCCAGACCCTTCCTGCAAAATATAAGGCGACAAAACGATCCTTTCACTATTCAGAGACAGGCAAATAAGAATTAAGTCCTCCTTTATTTCTCACCCAGCAAACCGACTGCTAGAGTGTAACCTGCTTCAAAGGAAACGCCTAGGTATTGCACAGCAACATAAGCATTTATAGATAATTTCCATTCAGGCAAATTCTAGTTTCTAAATAATTTTTAACTTGAACATAGAATCACAGAATTGTTGGGGTTGGAAGGGACCTTGCAGATCATCTAGTTTTAACCCCCTGCCATGAGCAGGGACACCCTCCACTAGACCTGGGTTGCTCAAAGCCGCATATTGTTGGCACACAGAGAGCGAGCTTTTTCCTAGCACTTCTGACTAAGGTCCTCAAAACCAGAAAAATGATGGCCTCATATCACATCCAGATGGCAGTTATATGCCTGAGTATGACCTAAAGAAAGATGACCCTGAGAAACTAATTGCTTAAGATCCCCTGGAAACTGCTAGTGGGGGAGAGGAATATTACAGCACCTCTAACACAGTCTAGATTCAAGTAAAATTGCTTGATCCTTAGAGATGTAGTGGTTTTGTGTTAGCTCTTGATCTCAAAATGTTTTCCTTCCTTCCTCTGGTGATATGCAAATTACACGCAAGAATAACATTCTGCATTAGGCTCCTGTGACTGACTCTTACAAGGCTATTTTATTTATAAAAAAAGGGTGGTCCCCAAAGCCCAAACCTTTCTTTGTCAAGAATTTATGAACTACCTTTAAGCACCATTGACAGCCTGCTACACAGGTCACTTGCAAATCAGTTTTTCTTGCTGAATTATGACACACTTAGCTTTACAGCTTTCTCAGCTTTACAAAGTGCACCACTGCAGCATGTGTGAAGGATGAATAGCCTCAATAAATTCCATTATACAAAGGAACAATGAGGATAGCATATTGCTGACTTTAGGATAATGAAAGCAACCCTGGATTTCAGATTTTTTTAATATGATTAGCATTATGTTCTCATTTCTCTAGGTGAATGATTTTTAAGGCTTTCATTTTCTAGAAGGATGCATAAGAAGTGGATTCAGGAGATGAACATGGGTTTTTTTAAATTTTTATGGTATTGTTACAGTATTATTGGTCCATATGAACCATATGATAAAAGGTCTCATCATGCTTTACGTTTGATAAGCATATAACAACATGCAAGACACCCCCAGCCTCTGAAAGCTTACTTAAACCACACAAAGATCAGGCAGAAGAAAGCTACAGAGCCCCATTTAGTACACTGGAACTGAGTGACAGATCCTGTCTTTGCCAAACTTTAACCACTTTACTGCTCGCAAAGATAATTAAGCTACAGTCATGGAAATCTTTTAATAGACATAAGCTGCTCCTACTCTTTGATCAACTGAGATTCTTTATTTTAACAACTACTGTAATTGCCTCAGACATATATGCCCTCAGCAACATGCAGGAACAAAACTCTACATAGATAAGCAAGGTTGTTTTTTCCTACAGGCTGGAAATTAAGAAACTGAGAATGTGATACTTGGAAAACCTCAGGAACTATGTAACGAGGTTCACACAGTAAAGTTAAAAAGCTGGGAAAAGTGAAGTCCCCATGGGAAAAATCCTGAAACATAGAAGGCGCTTTCCTGTAAACCTCTTTTCTTAAGTTATGTTACATGACTAACTGGCTATAATTATCATATAGACATCTATATGCTGAATAAGAAAGCAAGTGCATAGCTGCTCATAATAAAACTTAAGTTTTCCCATAAGATACTTAGTATGCAAGTTTCTGACAGAAAAATGAAGAAAACCGGTATCTTTACACTTATCCCTGCTAATGGCCAAATCAGCTGCTCATGCAGAGAGGGTAATGCTGAAAGTCAGATTGTGGAGTTGCAGTTACACACTATTCGGTTTTCTCCTTAACTGCTGTATTCTCTGTCTAACATGCAGAGTAAAAGCTGTACACTGACAACTTTTAAGGAGAAACAAGTGATTTTAAAAGAAGAACAGGTGCAGATGTAATATTCAGGTACCATGAAGTATCAATTAATTTCAGATTTATTTTTTTTCCCCCTAGGAAAATAATTGATGCAAATATTCCATTTCTAACCATCTCATTTTGGATGAGAATAATTCATTTTATTACATCTGCCTGTAATTCACTCAGAATTACGTAAAGAAAGTTCTAAATCTGTATTTCCCAAGTATATTGCCCTATGGCAACTATATTTAAGACTTACACTTTCTCTTTCTGTTTTGGCTCCCTGTTGCAATGCCTCTCCCACAGGACTCTGTAACTCTTCAGCCCAACAAGTCCTTCCAGCTGGGAGGAGTTATCTCATGTTCATGTAATTCCTTGGCACAAAGTACGTACACAGAATGCGTGCTCAAAGATTAACATGTTTGGGAGGCATTTCTTTTGCTCAGTATTTTGCACAGTGTTTAGCACCAAAGGGAACTGATCTCAGCAGGGGTTTCTAGATGTTACTGTAGCATAGATGAAGAATAATAATGATGCTTATAAAAGCAATGAGGCTTTCAGATGAAATGCACTACATCAGTGTAATCTATTATAAAAAATTATTCTTTTCTATGGGAAAACTTCTAAGCCTCTACTCAAGAAGTCTGAAAAATGACGCATCTCCCTTTACCACAAAAGCCTCCTATTATTTGAGGATGCTAACAAACAAATTATAATTGGACTCTAACAACTATTTTTCATAACAAAGATTCTTAATCCATTTGTCATATGAATAGAAAATAAAATTAGTTTTGCAATACTTATGATAATCCTTAAAATGTGCACAAATAGCATAGAAATGTTTAATTTTTAAGACAACATAAAATCAGGAGAAAGCACCAAAATGCTTAGTAAAATATGCAGTCAAATATTTTATGCTAAATTAACACAGCTGCACATGGCATACAACTTCAATACAACTGAAAACATTATGATGACCTCTTGGTCATCATGTTGTGTGGAGATATTTGTATTTTTGCACTCAAAGCAAAGCAGGGTGGGTTTTTTTATTGTTTGATTTGTGTTTTGTTTATTTTGAGGGTTTTTTTGGTTTTGTTTCTTTTTTTTTTGGGGGGGGGGGCAGGGGAGCAGTTGGGTTTGGGGTTGTTTCGTTCCCTTCCACAACTTTCACCACAAAAGTAAAGAAAAAAAAAAAAAAAAACACTTTTATGGGGCTGATTACATAAATAATAGTAAAGTAACATCTCTAGTGCTTCCTGAACTTAAGCAAAAGCATCTTATGGAGAAATTCAATCCATCTTCCATTCCCAAAACATTTCAAGCTCATTTGCTGCAGAATGCTGATACCCACCATTACCTGACCTAATTGAGAATCATTATGTGCAGCTTTAACAAACCATCCCCTGTGATCTTTAAACTTCTTCTAAGGTGTTCATGAGGAGCAGCACCCAGAGAGAGCAATAGTTGTACAGACCTGACTACTAAAATGTAGGCCCAGGAGATATTTCAATTTATTGTTTTGAAACAATGTGAGTGGACATTTAATAGACTTTTCTTTAAAAGTATATAGGGACTACAGAAACAGAAGTGGTTAAGAATTTTTTTTTCCCTATGAATACTTACAGTTTACATTTGAATACCTGGAAATGCTTTGCCTTCAAAAAAGAGGAGAAAATGGCTCTAATTTAAAATAATAAACTCAACATACATTGTATATTGTAAGTAGTGTTTTCAAAATACTTAGATTAGGAAGGCATTTTTAATAACATTTTTAGAGACAGAAAAACTTTTTTCTTTTTGACAAATTGGCTTTTGACAGAATTAGATATTTGAGTTCAGATACTAATAAAAACAAAGATCAAGATATTGAACACAGACAGAGATAACGGAATTAAGGCCTTTAAAAGACAATAAAGATATTTAAATAATTCATCTGTTTAAAAGGCAGCCAACACTGGAATTTAGGTTCCCCATAATGCACCCGTTTCAAAACCCACTAATAGCAGATGAAAGACTCCCACTGACAAAAGAGCTGAAATCAGTCAGCAGCCATGCTGCTTCACCCAGAGTAAGCAGCAAATGATGAAGTAGCCCAACTGAGATAAAGACCTGACAACTAAAAATTCAATTTGCAACCAAGTCTAACACACTCAAAAAAAGCAAACAATCATATATTGCAAAGAGAAGCAATCCACATCAGTAATGATGTCACATTAACAGATGGTATTCCTTATATTCTTTGGGTTTTTTCACAGTACATTAGAGTCCTAGCCCTCCACCTCTGTTGTTAATACTGTAAAAAGACAGTAGAATCAGCACATAAATGGTAAGCCTCTGACAACACAGAAACACACAAGTATTGGAAATAAAATCTTTTCAAACCAAAAGAGCACAGAACACCTGCATAGAACATCACAGGTTTAGCACTGCCACTAGCTGCCTAAGTCATTCAGCATCTATACAAAGGTGTGACTGATATAAAAATAGAAAAAATTTACTCACTTTTGCCCTATTACTGAAAAAATGATAGAAGGACAAATGAGGCAGTAAATTCTGCATCCCAATGAAGACCACTGAATTCATTACACCAACCAAGTAAATTCCCTCAAGCTTTACATAAGCATTATGGTCGAGGAGCATCTTCACCAATGATAAGAAGAAGAACAGAGGGAAACTGTAGTAATGATTTTTGGAACCCTACCTGGTCATACTGGCATCAGCTACAGTGGAAGAAATACAAAGATATTATTGTGGACAAACAGTATCTTGAGCAGTTAGGCAGTAGGGATCACATTTATTCTGTATAACAGAAGATCGGTCTTAGGAACAGAAAAGGAATTTTTCTTGAGCAGAGCCCGTAAGCTTTGTTTAATGTCAGATGGGAGAGAACAGACTTGGAAAGAATAAACTTACAAAATTGCTCTGAATATAAAACTAGAAACTAGAGATGGCTTGTGACAAACAAGAGCTACAGAGTATCTTGTTACTAGTCACTGACAGGGCAAATGCAAAGCTGAAGACACAAATCTGATACTAAGTCTTTAATCATTCCACATTTACACTGAAATAGAAGTGATCACATGTGAAGTTCAAGTATTCAAACTCTCTGCAGGTATACTTGTGAAGAGTTAAAAAGTTAAATTTATTCACTGGCTGACAGCAGCAGGGCATGTTGCACTGCAATCACCAACCTTCTTCTGATGTTTGTGGACCTCAGAAGCAGAAACACAATTCCCTTTGTGGCGCAGTTTACTGAATGCTTCCTGAAAGGATGGTGTAGTGAGGTGAGTGTTGGCCTCTTTTCCCATGTCATCAGTAAAAGGATGAGAACAGCCTCAAATCGTGCCAGGGAGGTTTAGTAAAAACTTCTTTATAAAGGATTGTCAAGCACTGGGGCAGGCTGCCCAGGAAGCGGTGAGCCACCATTCCTGGAGGTATTTAAAAGATGTGTAGATTACTTAGGGACATGGTTTAGTGGTGAACTGGGCAGTGCTAGGTTAACGGTTGGACTTGATGATCTTAAAAGTCTTTTCCAACCTAAATGATTCTAAGTTCAAGCCTTAACAATTTTTTCCTGCATTAGATCTCAATACAGAGTTAAAAAGCAAAACACCTCTGTGCAGCACAAGAAAAATTATAATGCTCTTCCACCTGAGCCCAGAGAAGCATCTACAAAGGCAAAGAAAGTATCCAGCGTTTTCCCACAGGTATCATGCACCATGGGTAAAATCTACACTAAGTAACTCTACTTGTAAGTAGTGATTTGAATGCAGCAAGGCACAAGGTTAAAGTATATTACTTTTTCTTCTTTCTTAAAAGAGAAAAAAAAACCCACCCAAACAAAAACCCCTCCTGCCCCCCACCCCACGCCATAAAAATGATGCTTGGGAAAAAGATGTTTACTTTTCCTATAGGGTTTTGACCACCACTATTTTCAGCTTGGTTATAATCTGCTCTTACAAAGTTCTTCCTACTTTCATGAAAGCAAAGCCATGTGATTCAGCATGTTACATTTTTCTCTGACCTTTGGTTTACCTACTCTCCTGGGACACAATTTACAGTTCTGCTAGATGAAAGTGGAGTTCAGAAGAAAAATAATGGAGTTGTTAGCAAAAATTGCTAAGCTAATTTTTGCCTGCAGCAACATTCATAAATCTACTGCAGGCAGTCTTAACTCTTTCACCTGTAAAACTAAGAGAAGGAAACTGCTTTCCAATCGCCTTCAAAACAAATGAACCATTTTCCCTTTCAAGTTTCATAGAAACACCATTTATGAGAAATAAGTGCTGCAACAGCAAATGAAATTTACCAAAGGTCTTAGATAAATACACGTCTTTATACTTGCATGTAACATGAGTATGTTTCTGCAAAATGGAAGTAGCTGTTAAAATGTAAAGTAACTACCAATCTACTTCTTTCTTCACTACAGTGATAATACTATATTTAATAATTAGGAAAATGTTGAGTGAAAAATAATTTGTTAGAAATTTTGGTCTTTACTGATAGCCACGCAGCTTGTGGGTTGTTTGATTGAGTCCTTTTCATCCCCTACTGAATCATACCGAGGCATAGATGTTTTTCTAATGCTCATTCATCCCTAAAATCTGTTGTTTTGTTTTACTGTTCTTTTGACTAATACAGAGTATTAGTCACACATTCTAAAATAGTTTGTGAGGCTTTCAGCATTGATATATTGGTTTGCCTTTTAAGAGAGGCCCAGGTTTGGTTCTTAGCTCAAGTAGTAAGTAGTCATTACACACAAGAACCTGTTCAGTAGTACCATCAGGCAGGATAGCATTGCTCTCAGAGAAAACTGTTAACTGGGGCTTTGAACAACCTGGTCTAGTGGAAGGTGTCCCTACCCATAGCAGGTAGGTTGGAATGATGATCTCTATGATTATCTTTATGATTTAGATGATCTTTAAGGTCTCTTCCAACCCAAACCATTCTACAAGTCCAGGTATTGTATAGATTTGACTGTGGTCAAAGCCTGAACAAAGGATCTCATGGCTTTGGTAAAAAGTTGATATGCTGGGGATGTTCTAGTTTAATAGGGTAATATTTTAATAATGCATATCCTCTGTGAATGTGAAACCCTGACAAGGCAACCAGGCTGTTAGATAATAAAGACTTCACTGTGGAGGCACTCAGAGGAAATCACTGCATCCCTATTACATCTTTCTGACAGTACTGGAAACTCACAGGCTTCTATGCAATTGTTCCTAACACCATGAAAGAGTGAAAGCCAAAGAGGAAAAGAACTTTAGAAGAATAGGAATTTGACTACAGATTTTCAGCTTGGATCTATTTCTGAGTTACCTGCATTATCTGCAGGAAAAAAGAAAATAAGAGAAACAAAAGATTTTATCCAAACAGCAACTTCACAGCTGCTTCTGTTAACATGATCATATCATGGAGGGAAATAACCCACTTCCTCCTCTTTTCCGCCTTCAGCTGCTAAGCATTGGAAGAAACAACCCAAGGGTGGCTATGCTTTTACTGTTAATACTGACTCAATAAGCTACCTGAAAACAGCATTGTCTGATCAGGTTTCAGTGACAACCTATATGCATTTCTCTCTTTTGTTTCTTGGAATCTTTAATTTCCAGAGTAAAACTATCAAAATTCAGCAAGAGCAGATAAATATTTCCTTCTTGGGAAGAGCAGCACAGCTCAATAGGAGGCACTGGAAGCCAGCACACCCTACCGGACATGACAAAACTTGTGTTTCTGTTCCCTAGTTATAACAGCAGATGAATGTTTAAGTCTTATTGGCACTCACTACTAAGACTAAGCTCTTTGCTGATTCTCAGTGCTTGTAAAGTGATTCTGAGAATAGATGGCAGAACCATAACTAAGGCAGACTGCTAAAAATTACTACAACAGAAAGCGGCGGTAGAAATAGCACTAATTTTTCCATCTCTTCTGCTAGTTTTTACCATACTAAGCGACAGATGTCTCTGTAGAAGCAGCACTCAGCTGTCAACTGCCTGGCTGCAGGGCTGTCTCATCAAAATTACAGGACTCATCTTTTCTCCCTAATTTTAGGTACATTTTCCAAGAAACATGACCTATGTGCGTAGTCCCTTCAGGTTCCGGAAAAAGCAACTCAAACTGTAGGAATAGCAAATCTTCAATGCAAACAGGAAGAAAACTGAAGAGATGGAGAAAAAAAGTGTTTAAGATAGAAGCAGCATTAAAATATAACTTGAACTCTTTTGCTTCAAGTACATGGGAAATTATTCAGGTTACAGAAAACTGAAATTTCACTTTTTTTCCCCACTAACCTTTCTCTACCATCTGTTTCTTGATTCTTCCTGTGCTTTATAGGTCACCAGTATACCAGTTACTGCCTTCAGCGTCAGACTACTCTAAACTGATTGCCTGTCAGAATCACCTAGGTTATCCAAAACAAGGCCTTTTTTGAGGTATTTTTGAGTATTTTTTCCCTCTAATTCCTTCTCTCAATGGCACTTCTTTCTATACTCTCACCTGTATCACCCCAGTTGCTAACACAGATATATTTTAAACAGGCTACAAAGAGCCCACACAATAGCACAGGATTTAATATATACCAAAGCAAATTAAGAGCCAGTCAAAAGGAAGACTGACATTTTAAGGTTAACTTCACTAATTCTTTCTCAGTACACTTTATCCTTCTGTGACAAACTTTCTTCTTATACCCCCTCCTTGCCAAGTATGAAAATCTCTTTGGTCAGGCTGCCTTTTATCACTGAATTGTCCTTTATTATCATCTATTCAGAAACAAACTCAAGCTAAGATACAGTTTGGAGTCCTACATTTTCTTTTGATTCCTCTAGTAGGGCAGAATGATTCACGGAACCATTTTTATAGATTTATACAGAAAAACAAATGCTTTTTCTGTGACCTCCAAGGCAGCCTGGGACATGGAAACTGACCTTGATTCTCCTCCTATTTTCTTCAAAGTGAGAAGCACTTCTAAAAATTCTGGTAGTGTGGGTTTTTTGAAGGAGTGTGTTGTATAGTCAATGATAAACCAGATACTAATACTTACACTGAGCTTGAGGAAGTGGTGCAGGCAAAAGCACACTTGCCAGAAGCAAACTGTAGTGACATGACAGAGCAGTGCTACTTTTGTACAATGTTGTCATGCAGATATGTATGTAACAGAAAAAGCCAAATTTAGAAATCTACTATCACCCTCAGATAGACATTATCCACACCATTGAACGGCCTTTGATTTGTCCTTTCACTGAAAGGAAGAGAACTTTACTGCATTGGCTTTCCTGGCATTGAGCTACTTTGTCAGAGAAGGAAAACTTTACTGCTTGTTCTGGTTGGCAAACACAAAAATCCCTGAAAGACTTAAACCTATTGTTTGAAGAGCAGGAACAAAATACATGTTATCAGTGTTTGCAGACTAAGTGTTTTGTAAGATTTTGATCTGTAGGTTAATTTTAATTAATTTCTTTATCTACCTGAAAGCTATCCAGGTAGCACAATTTTGAGGTTGGTTGGCTGGTTAGCAGGGACTGTAACCACTAAAAATATAAAGATTTTGATCCATTCTATTTCCAGTTGAATTTTGATTCTCTAACTATAAATGAGGAGTGTGCAAACAAATTGTTTGAATCTACAGTTGGCTTTAATGCCTGCAGGCCAGAGGCACTGAAATAAGAAATGGAACTAATTCCACTAATCTCAAAGGAAAGACCCTTGTCAACCTTCACGTGCTTTCATCAGCCTTTGAAACAGCTGTATTTGGGTGAATTGGGCAATGGTTTCCTTTTTATTCTCATCTAAATCAAGTTTTTCAGAAGTTATATATATATATATGTATATATATATATATATATAGTGCTCAAAAATAAGACAAGGCTGAAGGATAGGACAGTTTTACTGGAATGTCTAAAACAGGCTTAGCCAGCTGTATCTTTGAAACTACTCTTGTGTGATTGCAGGTAACCAACTATTATTACCCAATGAAGATATATCATTCAAGTCAATTTCTATCTAGCTACCAAATTCAAGATTCTGCACAAATAGCTTGTAGGTATTTCTCCTTTTTTACTGAAATAAATTTGTACTGACACACAAGAAAAACTTTCCGTCTGTTGGGAGTCGGTGAACCCTTATTATTCCTTCCCTGAGAAGAGCAGGCATTTAAATTCCATTTTCCCCTGAATGTTTTTCAGGTTCCTTTGGTTAGATAGGTAAGCAAAGCCCATGTTAGTGAGAAGATCAAGAACAGTCAAGTGAATACTCTTAATATTAGCAGAATAACTTGGCCTACAATACAACAAAAAAGGCTGGTAAAAATAATAATAAAAAAGAAAAAGAGCCAAGAAAATGTCATTCTATTATCTTTTATTTTAGTAACATTCAGTTTTGATTGCACTGGTTTCAGCTGTGCTAGTTAAGAAACTGTCTATAGCTCCAGCCTTAGCAAACAATCAAGTAGATGTTCTGTATTATTCTACCCTTTTGTTTGCTTATTCTGAATATCCTCAGTTCCCATTAATAATGCAGTTCCATCTGTTTTCAATTGCTCTGCCTTTACTGAGGAGGGTGTCATTATTATTGTCTTACACAAATTTTATTCTAAGGGATTTCAGTTTGTCAACAATATAAATAAATAAATAAAAAAGTTGACCCTTTATCAGAAACATCTCTAAAACTACACTGAGCTGTGCAGCATGTGGGTAAGCGACTAGGAGATACAGAGCACCGTGTAAACATTCTCTTGCAATAGTACTGACACAAGGAGGCAAAGCACCCTTGGCAGTGAGCAATGAACTTAAAGGTGAAGCACCACCAAGAGGTAGCTGGGAGAGCCGCAGAACTGTCTTCTCACATTTAGGAAACAGTGGGACACGGAACCTTTCTTACAGGTTGCATGAAGGAGCTGTATCAGCATATTTCTGCGAAGGGTTTATTCCCTTCTGAAGTCAATATTGTAAGCTAAAGGGTAGAGTATGCATCAAGAAGTTTAATAACATTCTGTGTTGCCAAGACCTCTAAATCTTACCAGTTCCCTTAAAACTTAGGGACCCCGGCCAATCAAAAATAAATGGGCAACTCTTCCCATTTAGACAACCTGAATCAATCTTGCAGTTGTTAAGATCTGTCCCATGTTCTATTAATGCAGGTAATGTTTCTTAATTATTCTTGCTGATCTGAATAATTAGGACTTCATTCTTTTTATGAAAAGTTCCCTACTATGAGTGAGCAAAGGAAGTTTATGCCAATTAACCTACCCTTGAAGTGTCTTATTTTAAAAGCATGTTGTCAACGTACTTTGAGATGCAGCCTCTGACTTCATACATTTATTGACTTACATTCCATGGAAAGGCTACATTCCACAAGAAGGAGGCTCAGACAGTATTAGCTGGCAGCATTCAGTGAATGATGATGTTCTGAATTGTATTTGTTTTTACTTATCTGTTAGTGGTTTGTAATCCTCTCAACTACGTTCTGAGTTGATCTTTCTCCTTAATGTAAATGGTTCACTGAGTCTCAGGTCCCTACTACATTCCAGCAACGTGGGTTAGGTAACACTTCCTATTGCAGCAGAGCTGGGCAAGAGCAACAGTTATTAGGCACAGGGCAGCTCACCAGGGAGCACAGCTGAGCTTGATTATCAAATGGAAATTTGTCCCAGATGACCATGATTTAGCAATCCACACTGAAACAACATGGTAGCCTTTCATTTTTCGTGAATATATTTCTTCATTTTCATTTTAATTATACAAATTACATCTCAACCAAAGGTGAGAAAACATTTAACTCTCACAGCCCATACTGAACTTGCTTCAGTTAACAAACATGAGCCTGTTCTTCACACTAAGATACGAAGCACTCTACATGCAAATATGTTCCAGTCTCTGCCTTCCTCCCTGCCCAGGAACTGTCTGGGCAACAGCTGAAACAGGAGCTACCTGAGAACAAAGCCAGCTTGTGTTACGCAGGTGACACGCACACCACTTTACTCTCATCCCTCCAACAAACATTGTTGATGTCCCAAGGTGTGCTAAAAACACTGAAATTTAGTTGCTTGGTATGGAAAAGTTATACAAGTAGTTTTCAAGATAGAAACATCAGTCAGATTTTTACTATGTGGATTTTCTGATAAAGAAAATATTTGCAAAATAATGCAGAAAACTCTTTAAGGAAGACTTAAATTGTTCATTACACTGACAAGAGAATGATTACTCCCACCGCACAGTTTCACTGTTTTTTCTGGGTGAATGTTGCTGCTTTTGACAGTTGCGTAGTAACAACACTGTACGAGCAGGACCTGTTTAAGCTTTGGCATTATACAGTACCACTGTGTAGAAATTAAACGCAGTGAATTTCTACCATAACACGGTAGTAAAGATCAGCTGGATCAGAGAACACAGAGAGGGCCCAGAAAAGTACCACCAGTACCTAGG
This sequence comes from Lathamus discolor, assembly GCF_037157495.1. Classification (NCBI taxonomy): domain Eukaryota; kingdom Metazoa; phylum Chordata; class Aves; order Psittaciformes; family Psittacidae; genus Lathamus; species Lathamus discolor. The sequence continues at coordinate 104,682,818 of NC_088886.1, read as the reverse complement.
GTCTATAATAGAAAGCCAGATTCAGAGTTAGGCAGAAAAATAGTTAGAAGATTTTTGTATACACCTATTTGTTCCACTAACTTCATACACAAGATCTATTTAGTTGCAAGTATCAGGCTGTGATTATCGCTGAATCCACAAACTCATTTGGGCTCATAATTGCAGTGGTTTTACTATGCTGGCCGGTGACAACACGTAATACTTATTGAAAGTACTTAAAATTAAAATATTTAATTTTCAGATATTTCTTTCACTACACAGCAACTATTTTCCATAACACAGACTTACTGAAATGAAAGGGAATGTCTTTTCATACATTGAACTTAAACGAGCCAAACCCCTCACTTTTTCTTCCAGTTGGAATTTCCTTTTCCCCTCCCCTTCCCCCCCTTCCCCCTCCCCAAACTAATAAATAAATAAATAAGTCTCAGCAAGCTGGTGCTCTCAGAATGTTTCAAAAGAGACAAGATAAATGTTTGTGCCATTCTGAGTCCCCTGAGCAGGATGCTGGCTGCAGATGACACTACCAGGTGCTGACAATGCTCTGCCAGTTTCTAGAGTTGTTTCAAGACCTGCTCTGTATCATGTGCCATGTGTTGTGTTAAGAATGAATCCCCATTTTGATTTCCTGACTAACTGCTCAATTCAGCATTTATTTGCTAGTGGAGTCTGCTAGTGCCAGGCTACCATGTGTTTATTCATCATTCTGCTTCACCGTCAGGACCTGCTGAACAAACAAGATTTCCACATCTGAAAATGCCAAGTTAGGTCTGAGGTCATATATAAACATCCTAATAACACTAATTATTTATAAGTATTCGTATTACAGATCGGTAGAAATATACACCAACTAAAACCATACTGGTTGTTATCTGCTATTCAGTATCTTGCATCTTCCATTCTGTTAACCACAGAGTACAGACCTTTATGGGCAATTGTACAACAAACAATGCAGCTGACAGTCTACCCGCTGAAACAGTGTCCTTCAAAGAAATGATACATACTCTTAGAGTATCCCATCTTCTTCTGGGCACTTCTTTGAAAAGGTCCTTAATTACTTTAATGATCTCTGGTGTTCCTATCCACACCAAATATGCAATAATGTGCATTAGAAGTTATGTTTGAGGCTGCTGTGAACATGAAATTCCCATTCATTTCAAGTGGAAAGATGCACTTCTCTTGAGAAAGAATGATTAGCTCATCAAGTTGAAGCCCTGGTGCCTGAAATCAGATAACTTACAAAAAGCCTCAGGTAAATACAGAACAGGAGCTCCCATTTGTAATCTTCTCTAGCTAATACGTTAAGACACAGCAGTTTCAGAATGAGTTGCAGAGAAAGTAATCATTTATTTTTCTTAGACTGAACCACAGTGCCACAGACAGCAGCAATCTACAGTTCAGATCACAGAATTAAACTTCCTGCCCCAAAATTCTAGGTTCCTTCCAAAACAAAACCTGGTTTGTGCAAATGGTGAAAGTCACATCAGAAGTGCCTGCATATCAAGGACAATTGAGGCACCAGGACTGCAGGGTGCCACATTGAATGTTCCTTCCCAGTTAGGTTTCCATGAACCTATAAACAACTTGTTCTACAGTTTTATTCATTATCTCAACCTTGAACCAAACCTCCTAAATCTATCTTTCTCAGGATTTCTGACCTTAGAGACATTGCACTGAATAAAGGTGCATGCATTTGATCATCTTGTACTAGAAATCAGGCAGAAAATTGTTAGAAAGCTAGTGCAAACTGATATATCTCAATTAACCCTGAGAATAATCTGTCTCAATGAGTTTGCATATGTTCAGCCCTTCTCTTGGTAACTGAATTTATGTAATTAATGTAACTTTTTCCTACATACAGATTAAAGACAGGAAGAATTTTTACCCAGCCAGACAGATACCACATACTTCTCCGAACACCTTTGTGCATAAAATGCTATCTATTGTGCTTAAAAAAAAAAAAAAAAAACAAATTTACTTTTAGAACATTTATTTGCTATCTCACTATCAAAATCCCACCCCATTCACTTTACTGCTGTTTCCTCTATCCCCTTATTCAATAGTGTTGTGGGAACTAGCTAATGTAATTGTAAGGCATCTTCATCACCTTTAAGAAAGATCATGGTCACTGGGAAAAGCCTGGAAGAAAATAAATGTCACTCCTTTCTGCAAGAAGGGCAAGGAGAAAGATCTGGGAACTACAGGCTGGCCAGCCTGACCTCAATCCCAGAGATACTGGTGTAGCAAATAATCCTGGAAGCCATTGCCAAACATCAGGAGGACAAGGCAGGAGTTTTACAGTAGTTAGCATGGATTTACAAAGGTGAAATTATGCTTGAACAACATGATGGCCTTCTGTGATGGGAAGAGTGGCTCAGAGGAAGAGGGGAAAGCAGCAGATATTGTCTATTTTGATGCTGGTAAGGCTTTCAGCACTGTCCCCCAGGACATCCTCACTGACAAACTGATAACTACTGACAAGGTAAGTGGAGAGTGTGGCACACTGGCTGAAGTGTCAGGCTCAAAGGGCTGTGATTAGTGACAGAAAGTCTAGCTGGAGACAGTTCACTAGCAGACTACCGCAGGGGTTGATATTAGGACCAATTCAATTTAATGCCCTGGGACAGAGGGCAGCCAAAAGCAAGCCTGCAGATGATACAGAATGGGAAGGAATAGCTGATGCACCAGACGGCTGTGCTGTCTTTCAGACAGACTGACAGAATGGAGAAATGAGCTGATGGAAACACCATGAAGCTCAAGATTCCCTGTGCTGGAGGAGAAATAATCTCAAGCACTAGTACAAGCTGGGGTCCAACATCTGGAAAGCATCTTTGTAAAAATATGGGCATAGTGGGGACTATCCAGCAAACCACCATGAAGATAATTAAGGATTTGGAGCATCGACCGTATGAAGAGAGGCTATGAAAGCTGGGATTGTTCAATCCTGAGAAGAGGAGGCTGCAGGGGAATCTTATTAACACCTGAGGGGGGAAAGAAGATGAAGATAAATAGATAGATCAATCAACAGATCAATCAGAAGTCAATTTCCATTTGAGTTTTCATTTAAAACACAGGAAAGAGATGTTTTATTGTAAGGTTGATTGGACACTAGAACAGGCTGCCTAGAGACAGTTGTGGGGTCCCTATCCTTGGAGATAATAAAAATGTGAGTGCACATAGCCCTGAGTAACATGCTGTAATTGACCCTGCTAGATCTCCAAAGGTCCCTTCCAGCCCCACAGTGATTCTGTGAAAAACAAGGTAATGGGATAGCCCGTTCAGCTTTGTCCAGCCTGAGAATGTCTGGTAAAAGATAACAGACCTGAACACACTAACAGGAAAGTAATTTACAAAATAACACTTGTTCTGGCTAACACTTTAAGCCTGCCATAGCTGCACTGCAGCCTGACAGTATGTACACCAGCCGAACCTTCATCTGTTTCCGGCCACTCTCTCAAAAGCAGAAAAGCTTCCAACTGATTGAAAATCCAACAGTGAACTGAATTTCTTGCCTTCCAAACAAGGAAGGCTGCTGTACAGACAAGGAAGTGTATCAAGATCCTCCATCAGCTTTTAGTGAAATCCCCAAGAATTTTTAAAATATTTATATTTTAGCTGTCACCCTTTTTCCCACAGGCATCCTAAACCATCAAACAAACAAACAAACAAAACCCAGCCTCTGGCATGAAACTTCCATTGTGTCTTCGTGGTCAACTGGACAGTACTGGAAGTTTGATACCATACATAATCTCTAGCGCTATTTATTGAAAGGATCATATTGATTCTTCAACTGTTCCTTAAATGTTTGAATACACATATTCATGAGAAACAAACACAACTGCCCTACCACAAACTACAGCTAAAAAACTGCTCCAGAGGAGCAGGTGGTCTGATCCCTCTCAGAATGCACTATCAAGAGCACAATTTAAAGCTCTGAACAGGGGCTACAGAGAGGGAAAACTTCAAAGCAACATTTTAAATTTTCCTATCAAATGTTAAAACTGTCTAAAATCAGAAGTCTTATCACAGGATGTAACATCAAATACTCAACTGACTGCACTGTTACACAAAAAAGATGAGAGTGGTACAAAAAAAATTAATATTTTGTCATCTGAATCGAAATTTGAAGAGGTTGGGACTTTTCTTCTATTTTACAGATCAGCTAAAAGCCTGCCAGGAAGGCCAGGAGAAAAAGAACAACGTAAGGAGCAAAGAAATTGAAAAAACACTAGAAATACATCTGATTTTTTTTCTTATGATTTCTATTAAGTTAACTTATTCTGTTGTTTCATTGGTTGCTGGATTTTTTATTGTTGGGAGGGTATTTGTTTTTCTTTTTAATTCACTGCTTTTAAATAATAACCTGTTTCTTTAGATAAATTATTATGTAATAATAGATGTAGATACACATATGTATGTATATAATTGTGAAATCTCCAGATTTTACACACACACATATATATACATACATATATATATATATGCACACACACACACTTAGAATTTACTAAAACATTCATGGAGTAGTGGACAGACAAAATTACTGTGAATTACATACCATGCAATTTGGGAGATTATCCTTCAATGAGATTGTCCTCCTAAATTCCACAAGCAGATTTTAATATCCCTTGCTTTGTAGTATTTAGACCTTCCTGCATATTTTGCTTACAGGTATAGATCTAGATAAATCCATAAAATTAGCGATATGGAAAAAAATATTCTTAAACGTCTTCCATCACCAGAAATCAATTTACAACAGCTATATTAGATACAGATACCGTGTAAAATCTTAACTTTGAACTATGGAATAGGTTGAACTTCAGCTAGACTTAAAGAAAATAATACTCTCAACTGAGAATCTGAGAGGGCAGAGATTACTTTTCACCTGTGGTAGTTAATTCTGATATGCTGGGAGCAGAGAGGTAGCAATGACAGCTGCCAGGTAGGGCCAATCTTGTGTTGCAATTCTGTCCTTTCCCTTCCTGCCCACTGCTGCATTTCTCTACATCTCTCCATAGGCATATCTCACCTTAAGCACCAATTCTTTCTCTCTTTCAACACATCAGTTTTGAATTCCCTAAAAACCAAACAAAACCAAAACCCCAACACCAACAAAAACAACCTCCAAAACAAAACAAAAAAATACCACACAAATAAAAAAAAACACACTTGGAACTTTGAAACAAGTACCAGCATACTAGATCTAAAAATCTGAGCTTATGCTGTAGATTATTCGGATACTCTCCTTTCCCACAAAAATCAGTTTGGGTGGACAGCCTTTAGCAAAACAGGCATCTTTTCAGAAGTCATCATAGGAATCCATTAAATTTTCTGCTAGCCCTAACTTAATCTTGACCTGTGTTTGAATACATTGTTAGCATGTCAATAAAATGGGTAAACCTATCTACATATGGAGATTAATTCCTACAGGTAAGAGTAAATTACAAAATTGATTACAGAGATTGATTATGACAGCAACTGGCAGTATGTTGGCATAAAACTCATGATGTATTTGGAGACAAAAAGCTGGCATACCCATCTGCGATGGTTAACCGCGGCAGGGGGAACACATCCAATACACAAGCACAGAGAGGTTTCAAAAGCCTGATGGAGGTGTGCAGCATTGCATACCAAAAGCTTGCTGGATGAGACACAGCATGTTCTTAGACCTTAAGCCTCCTCCAGAGAGGACTCTGAAGTAACACTCATAAAACACTCTCTGTTTTGTCCTACTCTCTCCTACTTACTCCTGACTCTTTAGCTGAAAGAAGCACTGCTTGTTCACAGACACCAGATTCCCATATAATGTCAGCAGTCCATTTTTTGGTGGTATATACAGGCACAGCCTGAGAACCCAGAAGCTATAAGAAAGACAGGACATTTTGCAGAGCACAGTGCAGCCATATGTTGGGGTAGGCAGTACCCTTGTCAATAAGAACTTACATGACCTATGAACAAATATTTGGAAACCCTGTACTATTTTGGGCTTTTTCTGTTCAGGCTCACCATCAAAATTTCCACATCTCCCCACAGTCACACAACAGAGCACCTCTAAAACCCAGAGGACAAAGTGAATTTGTGCTAGGACATGCACAACTCCGCACAAGTGCCTAATTTCCCATGCAATCAATACCAAGCTAGACCTAAAAAATTCACCTGGACTTCAGCTACCATTGTAAATATGTTAAACTAACATGGTATAGTTCTTTCCGTTCCTGGAAAATAGTAATGGCACTGGAAAACTTTGCTAGAAATCTATTTCATTCTGGCAGACTTATTAGAGCAGTCTGTAACCCATGCTAAAATAAGTTAATTGCTTTCACACTGGCAGTCACTGTTCCTATGCTGCAGTGCATCTGAGTCACCAGTACCCACCCCACCGAACTTGGCATTGCAGGGAGCTACCCGAATCTTGCACCTACAACATGGAAAACTCACAGTCCAGATAGACTATTCATGAATAATTGAATGTTGATTACACTGTCCAGAAGTATGGGGTACATCATCAGGATGAATACATGGAGACTTTTGCGCTGCCCCAGCTGAATCCTGACAAGGGAAGTTTCCTGTTTTTCTGTAGCACAACCTAGAAACACCTGTGCAATTTTCACAGCTGTAAACCCCCTTCCACTCAGAATGCAACTTTACTGTCACTCCTGAATACTGTTAGAGTGTTCTTCTACATATGCAACGTATTACTGTGCTAAAGCTACAGAAGTGCGCATTTGCAAACAAAATGATACACAAACTTACATACATCATTATGCTATTTTGTCTTTGTCTGCCCACTCTTTTACTCTTTTTATTCCCTCCGGACCATACAATTACAGACAAAGTGACAAGCATAATAAGTTAATGTTCTGCACACACTACTGGCTCCTTCCATACCTACTGTTCATGAACTTCAGCATGCCTTAGTAGGGTTAGTGCTGTTATTCTAAGGGTGGTTGACTTCCATCGGAGTTAACTGAATTTAACGCAGGGAAACCACCTATATTTCTGTCAAACAGCTATATTTAGGATTTGCATTAATAAGTGTAATAAAACATTTGCTTGAGGCTATTTATTAGGTAAAAAAATATAAGAAACGTTTAAAAAAAAAGTTATAAACACCCCAGAAAAAAAAAAAAAAAAACAGATTTTGGTATTTTGGCAGTTGTTTAACCTACAAAAAATGCTTCAGTAGAGACAATTCTCATTGTCTACTCAGTGAAGCATACATGAATCCTTCTTTTCTGAACAGCTTGACAAAAATAGGATATGGAGTTCATTATTTACATCAGGAGGCCTGCTGCCTTACGCTTCATTAAATTTGAAGACTGAATTACCACTTTGATGATCTCTAGTAAAGAAAAATCACTAAAATCCTTTCCAGTAGATTAATAATTCTTAAAAACTTTGTTAATTTCACGGCAATATTAAAGAAAAAAGTATCTATCAGATGCAAACCAGAGACTGCAAAAGCCAATACTGACACGAGGGGGAAGGGGGGCAGAAAGGAGGAGAAGCACATCTGTAAAATTCAAACATGCAATCACAAGACTAATTTTGCTCCGCATAACATAGGTGATAGAGAAGTTTCAAAAGGTCCCCAGCTAAGACAGGTGCCTTACAAACCAAAAAGCTGTCAATCCTGGGATGTAATTTCTGTGAACTGCTGGAGAATACAATATAGTGAATACGCCTGGACACGTTCATGCTTCTGTAATCTCTCTAAAAAATAAATAAGAATCTACCATCTTTAACAAACCATACAATAAAATTGAGCTCAAGCTTAACACAGGACTTAAAATATTATGTTGATCTTGAGCCTACTCAAAAGCAGAAAGACATCACGCTCAGCCATCCTCAGTAGCTGTGCCATCCTATCAGTCATGAGTCCATTAAAACCACAATTCATGTGTGATATGCTGATCTTATAAGGAAACCAAAATATAGTATATATATTTTAAATTCAGTTAAATTTAAGTCAGGAAATTTAGATGTAAAATACAGATATGACAACAGGTCACATTCTAAAACATGCATTTTAATTATTTGGAGCTTACCTTACCGCCAGTGGCACACATACCATTCGTGTGCAACAAACTAGGATCCACATACTGCAAATCCTGCCCCTGCTTTGATCAAGCAGCTGATCTTTTTGCTCCTCTCCCCAACCCTCTTCATTTTCTGCATCCTAAAACAACTTTGATACATACCTCACCCTTATTTTCCTGGTTGAATGGTTTAAAAGTGGGTTATCTCCTCAAATAGCTGAGTTGCTATAATGAACAGCTGCTAATCTTACCACTTGCATGCAAACAGGAATGGGCTCAGACATCTGAGAATTGTCTCTCTTGGGAGAAGAAGGAAATTAGCTGAGATCTTGACTCATGCAGAACAGGGACTCAACTTACCCAGAAGAAAGGGTTTGTTTAGGTTCCACGCATTAGCCTCATGCTCATTAAAGGCAAATAACTATCATATTTTGATGCAGTGTATGTTGAATATGAGAACTTGGATATCCTGAATAAGAGATAATGGAGATAATTTGGGGCTGACTGAATCAGATGAAAGACTTCAGAGACCAGGGAGCATAAGTGACTCTGGAATGCAACAACCTCAGGAAATCCCATTTTGTTGTTTTTTTTGCCTTCAAGAGGGCGGGTACTGGCTTTATTCCAGAAATATCCATTTGGAATTATACGGGCAGAAGTGCCTTTAAGTCAGCAATAATCGCCTGATGGAGCAGGAAACATCTATCTTCTTTAACTGAGATGACATTTTGTTGAAAAGACTCTGCTGCATGTTTATAAACTCCCCATGTGTAGCCAATTTCCCTGCCCCCTGAAAGGTGTACTTTAAACAAAAAGAAAATTTTACTGTGATTTTTATTGTTTACATTCCCATTATCATCAACTTTATTAGATTTTCTAGACTAGCATTTATTGCCACGGGCAAGGAGGTAATCCAGTTCACATTACTGTGCATTTCAGTCTTCTGTTAGGAAAACACAAGGTTTCTGAGAAAAATATTGCAATTATTTATGCAGAAAATTGACATTCTGGGTGGGGCCTTCTTGGCATGGTAACAGTTACAGGCTTTGGAAAAATTCATTTCCATAGAAAGTTATTTCATACTTTAGAAAAAAAAAAAATCTTTTTGTTGCAATTGTACATTGCTGCTCATCACAAACATAGGAAAATCAGTAAATGCTCTGATTATAGCATTATTTCTATGAATAGCCCTATTTAGATGATGTATTGTGATTTCTCTTTAAAGCCATCTCCAAGTCATTACTATTTTTAAACACTGATATAACAAAAGTTACAATAAAAAGTTATGAGATTGGTATAAATGAGCCAGAGAAGATATGCGATAGAACACCTATAAAACCAACTTTTAGAGCTGAAACTCAAAAGAATGATATGATCTTCTTTGCCACATGAGATTTAAAATACATTGCATCGAGAAATGCCTTTTAAACCTTTGGTGATTTTCTCTTTTTCTTCCCCCCCCCCCCCCCCCCCTTTATTTTTTTTTAGTATTTCTAAAAATGGAATTGGGTCAAAATAATAGTTGTGATTAGTAGCTTCATTTTCTAAAAGGGCAACATTTGCAGATTAAGCGTCATTATAAATTCAATGCTAAAGTAAAATTCTGAATCTTTCGTTCAAATACTCTATAGCACTGTGAACCTACACAGCCAACAACGGTTACGTTGTTTTGAAACCTGTGACCTCCTTTCTCCCTCCAGCCTAAGTCAAGGAAGGATACTGTCCTAATTCAAAGGCAAGGCTAGCTGCAGAGCTAGAATTCTTGAAAGTAACGCTCCTGTTAGATTTTTACTTCCTTTGCTTCACTCCCAGTTCCCCTAGACTGCATGGTACTTTCCTTGATTGTCAGTGTGGGCAATTAGAACAATCTTAATTCATTGAGTGGTTTAGATTCCTATCCCAGTCCACTGTAGATAAAATACTTCCTGCCCTACCAGTTGCCCCTTTCAAGCACAAATGTTTAATATACTTTGGATATATGGAGCATAATTCCAAGTCAGTACTATGAACTCTACAGAGAATCTTCAGTGCCAAGTACCTCAGGCTCATAAAAGGGACTGGTAGATCTCTGGTCAAACTGGCTGGCCTCCAACCACTTCAATTAACTGTAAAAGTGAAACAGAGTAGGGCTATACTCTGGGAAATTACTGCAAGGAAATAGAGCCAAAAGAGTTCTTTCAGGAAACCTGAAAGAATCACAAAAGGCTGAGTACAGTTCACACCAGTAAAAAAGCCAATGTTGAACAACCTGATTTTTTGAGGTATGCTTTTTGGATACTGCCTGCAGTGCTAAAATCCTTTTTAAATGTCTATATGAAGACCAAACTAATCAGCAACCCACAGATAACTCCGATACAGTATCTTATTAACCAGCCTTACTGTAAATGCAAACACCAACACAAATTCTTGACATCCAGAAAGAACTCCAGCCACCATCTGGGAGGATTTCCATATTCTATGCAGCAGACACTGTCAGCTAGTAGGATAACATGCTTACTTTGCCTGTGTAGATCATTATCAGAGAGGCTGCAGTCCTTCACATTACATGCGACAATCCCAAAACATATGTGCGCCTGAATGATATGTTAGTTTGGATTTTTAAGTACATTAAAGGCTTAAAGAGCAAATGTAAACTGTGAGGACATTACAACTGATAATATGCTAATGGCAGACAGTCAATGCAAAGATTATCAAGGGTCAGATTATAACAGTAAATCACAAAAGAACATTCAGAAGAAAGAATCACTTCCCAAGAATTATTTAAGTGCTGGGAACTTCTCATACTACCGTGAGCACAGCTCCTGTAATATTCTTTGCAATGTGAGCCACAAGTCCATCTGTCTTATGCTAGCTATAGCATTTTTAAAGCCCACCCATGGGCAAGCTTTCAAATACATGATATCTAGGGTGCCTAAGGAGGCAAGCTGGGTGATTCTTAAAATATTTGGCAGAATAAATTCAAGTTTTCTTCAAAAAAGCCATGGGGAAACCTAGAGACAGCATATATACTACTTGACATATATACGTATATACTACATCTGAAGGCTTCACAAGGATAAGTCCATTATATCATAACAGGGACCATACCCTCAATTGGACCTAGCATGTGGGGTGTGAGGGTGGGGAAAGTCAGTAGCTAAATTTTGCTGGGTTTTAGATACACCTGAATGCCAGAAATTGACCTTCGATTGCCCTATGATCACATTTCCAGCATATGGACAAAAAGATACCATTATAGTGATGTGAAAGCCATGCTCTACTGCTAACATAGTGCACCTTTGTGAACTGAAGGCCCTATCCACTGACTCAATTAAGTTAGTTTTGAAGAGCTTTACAGAATCAAGCATGTAGTTTTTGAGTATTAGTAGTTCTCATATACTAGTTCACAAGCAATTCTCTTGCAGAAACCCCCTGGGCTATATATATAATTCCACGTGTCTCATGAAAATATATATATATGTATATATTTTCATGACTCAACATTTTCAGCACTTGGGTTGCCTCACTCTTTCTTGGGTTGTCTCACTCTTACATCAATAACTATGAAGTAAGAGCTTCAGATTATGGTAAATTACTAGGCTGCCCAGCTCAAGTTTGCCTTTTATTTAAAACTGACCTGAGTCAAAGAATATTCTGAGAAGTAAATAAAGCAGTGGCACTGCGCCTGTTGGGAGACTAAGGAAGGCAAATTGCAGAATCCATCTCTGTGGTCCACAAGGTACAAGCAAGGCTGATAGAGCTCTACAAATTCCACGTGGTACATGCGGCACTCAGATATTTGTGTGCAGTCTGTTGCACTGATGAATTAGACTTTCTTCAGCCCATAATACTTCAGATACATAGAATCATAGAGTCATAGAATAGTTAGGGTTGGAAAGGACTTCAAGATCATCTAGTTCCAAGCCCCTGTCACGGGCAGGGACACCTCCCACTAAACCATCCCACCCAAGGCTTCATCCAACCTGGCCTTGAACACTGCCAGGGATGGAGCACTCACAACCCCCCTGGGCAACCCATTCCAGTGCCTCACCACCCTAACAGGAAAGAATTTCCTCCTTATATCCAATCTAAACTTCCCCTGTTTAAGTTTTAACCCATTACCCTTTGTCCTGTCACTACAGTCCACATAATACCTATACATCTAATATATGTAACATATGAAAACTCTGTTGAGTCTCTCAATTTTAATTTTCACATACATTTAATTTTCCAGAAATGTAGGGAGTGATGAGATGCTACCAAATGTGAAGAGCAATTCAATTACTGCAGTATTCGCCAATGTTTCTCTTCAAAAAGAATAAACAGATGCTTAAATTCTCATCCTTAACCTCAATGTAAATAAATAACACAATATACAGTTTGAAACACAGTTTCAAAACGTATTTGGGGACACGCCCAATATATTTATAACACCAATTCAATCCACCACACCAAAAAGCTCTTTAATTTTGTCTGCTGAATGAGTTCTGTATCAGAAAAGCTCTCACATTTTGATTTGCTAACATGTATGGATTTTCACTATCAAGATTGCTCTTAGTCAACAAAGAAGTAATTACTTTAATGATTATTCTACTAATTGCTCAACTACTCAATAGTAAGGGAAGTAATTACTAAACTAATTCAACCATCACCAAAGAAATTATAGGCATAGGTTGGAAATATAAAATATAATTTGTAAAATTTACATGCTTATTTAAATAAATAATGAATATTTAAGAATGTGTTTCAAATTCCATGGTATTTAGTTCCATCTAGAAAGACTGCTCTTGAAAATGCAACAGTTCAGGCAAAAGAAAACACAATAAGCACAACTTAACAGTGGGCCCTGATATTTATTCTCGCTATAGAAAGTACTAACAATTGCACACCAAAATGAAATTTGAACAGAAAAGCACAATATCCTGCGGCATTCTGCACATCAGTGTATAGCATCCAATCCAGGAAAATATAAATGGCCAAGGAAAAAGAAAAAAAAAAAAATCCAAGATCACAAAAAGAAAAAACAAACAAAAAAACCCAACCCCATCAAAACAAAACAACCAACCAAACCCACAACAAAAAAGAAATCCACACTCCCAACTCCCCCAAAAACCCAAAATAAACAAAACCAAAAAAAAACCCACCCAAAAACCCACTCAAATAAACCCCTAGCTTTTTCTTGGGTGTCATCAGTAGAGGTTTTTTTTCTCTCATTGTATACAATGGAGCTTAAAAGAAAGAATTAAAAAAAAAAAATCATGGGGAACAATCGTAATCACTGATTTGCAGTAGTTTAAGTATTGATTTTGTTTAGGATTTTTTTGCCAAGTTGCTATAGCAGTACTCTCTCAACATTTCAATCATGTATTTTAAATGAGGTGGATAAATCTTAAGATACCAATAACCCTGACCATAATCACACCGGATTTCTGACCGCTAGAGAAACACTCACAAGGCAGATATACTTATTAACATGAAGTTTTCTTTAAACTTCCCTTAATCTGACAGAATACGTATATTACTGGCAAATAAACCCACAAACATTCAAAGAATGTGTAATAAAGCAGGTAAACAAACCTATCTGAAATGTCATGTATTACACCTCCCTGCAGAAACCATTTATGATAAAAAACAATCCAAGAATTTTAGATTAGAAAAATAGAAACACTTTCACTTTCAAGTTGAAATAGGACCTAAAAGGAACACCAATTTTTCTTTTTCTAAAAGCTTGTTAGAACTGATCAGGTATATGTCAGATAGAAAAAGCCCAGTGCCGGACCCTGTTTCACTTTGTGATCCCAAGGGTGAAATTAAGACACAAACATCTTAGGGGTCTAGGTGGATTTCCACCTCCGCTTCTCAGACCAACCTTTGAGACAATGGACACTGGGGTCTGATTTCAGATCAGTCTTTCACACCACCCAGTGTCTCAAAAATTGTTGTAGATCCAGGTGGTTTTAGGAAAGAGAGTAAAAGAGGCCAAGAAATTAAAAGAGCAGTGGTTTATTTCTACAACCAATGGTTTATGTGGAAATATTAATCTAATTTGCCTACTTCTGTCAGCAGATGCAGTAGTTAAAAACTGCACATTTGTTACAACACTCCAAATTAACTGAATGAGACAAGGAATAATACAAAATAAAAAACATTGAAAAAGTCAAATAACTAACAGAGTAAAATTTGTTTAACCCATAGGCCTCCAGAAAGGCAGGAAAAAGGGTTAAAATCCCATCCTTTCCAGGTTTGGACAGGAACATGAGCCAATTTTTTTAATTCCAGATGTGACTTGTTTTGCTACTTTACCATTATCAATTTTCAAACAACAGTTAGCATCATTTAATTTGTCACAAACCCCTCCTTCCACGGCTAGCAGGTAGTAGAGAACCATGCAATGCTGAAATATCGGTGTCTGCATTTTCTTGGCCTGATCTGCTAACAGATCAAGGGCACTGTTCATTCACAACCAAATAATGCAATTTAAGTTATAAATACATTCTCGAGCGCTGCTCACCAACTCATTAGGGTTGGTGAGCAGCATTAGTCGGTCTGCAATGCTTTATAATTTGTTACAATATTTTATTAAAGCCTCCCAAGTGACTGAGCCACCTGGGGGCCCAACAATTTGTTTACAAATATTCACTAGATTTGCTAGAATGACAATATTTGCATTTTAATCACACATGTGCTTCTTTGCTTGGGGGTGGTCTTAAGGGGTCTCTGGTGGTCATCTATAGTCTTCCTGTGGCCGCTGATTAACCTCTGTGCTTGATCACATACAAAAGACTTTTGTGAATTACTTAACTGTGTCCAAAGTTTAGGTCAGTTTGTTCTGATTTATTCATTACCTTGAAGAACCAGCCCCATCTTGCTCTCAAAAGAGGGATCCCAATTTACAGCTTACAATTAACAGTGTGGTTTTAATTTACAATTTAGCATTTCAGCTTACAATTCCTCACTTTGAGGCTTATAGGATGCACATATATCCTATAAAACTCATATTATTTTCCTATACTTAATTCTGAAACACCATAGTGAACAGCAACATTGAATCATGCCTGGTAGGGTACAAACACAAATAATTATTATTAAAATTATTACAAACAAATTTTTTAAGCATGTCCAATTTGGTAGCCAAGGGGTAAGTTTGTACCATAACTCTTCAAAATATCATGAGTTATCGTCAGACAGCAGAGTCTGATTTCAGATCAGTCTCTTGCAGTATAGAGACTGTGTAGTAAGTAAGAGACTGTGTCATAGATTAAGCTCAGCCACGCAGCTCTCTCTCTTACTCCCCACCTTCCTCAACTCCCACTCCCAGAGGGATGAGGAAGAGAATCAAAGGAATGTAACTCCCACGGGTTGAGATAAGAACAGTCCAGTAACTAAGGTATAACACAAACCACTGCTGCTACCACCAATAATAATAATGATAAGGGAAATAACAAGGGAAGAGAATACAACCACTCACCACCTGCTGACTGATACCCAGCCCAACCAAGCAAGGATCTAACCCTTCCGTGTAGCTGTCCCCAGTTCTACATCCTGAGCATGACGTGCTGTGGTATGGAATACTCCTTTGGCTAGTTTGGGTCAGGTGTCCTGTCTCTGCTTCCTCAGGGCTTCCCCTCCTCCCTGGCAGAGCATGTGACTCACAAAGTCCTTGGTCAGAGTAAACATTACTTACCAACAACTAAAAGCATCAGTGTTATCAGCGTTGTTCCCAGGCTGAAAGTCAAAACCACAGCACTGCACCAGCTACTAAGAAGGAGAAAAATGACTGCTACTGCTGAACCCAGGACAGACTGAGAAATTATGATTTCTGAAGAGCTCTGGGGGCTTCTTGGTTTTGTACAGGTTTCTAATATAAGGATTTGCAGACAATTCTAAGGAAAGGGGGTTTTACCAGTAGATACTTGTAATTCTTTGATCAATAAAAACTGCACAAATGTTGAAAAAAAAAAATAATTCCCAGATGAAAAAGAAAAAACAATTAAAGACTACATAGACAAAAATACAGCAGTACAGAAGATGGAATGTAAGCATACACAGAGAGTCTGGAAATCAATGTAGCTTTTTTTATTTTCAATAACTTTTCCAAGACTCATTTCTTCAAATTAAAAACAAATAAATAAATCAATAAAAATCCTCAAATAGCCCACATTGATTTAAGATGTGACTTTAACCTCTCTAGAGTCTTATATCCTTTCTGCTGTTCAAGATAGTCATGAAAAAAAAAAAAAGACAAAACAATTGTTTCTCCCAATTATACCCGTCAATAAAGCCAGTCTAATTGATTAGTTAATGCGTACACAACATCTGCATTTGACTAGGCTTTCTGAAATCACTGTAATACTAGAAACTTTCGCCTCTGAGAAATGCAATTCCATTTCCAGGGATGTCTCAACACTTAGTAGTTCATATGGTCCATGGTTTACTACCAAAAATTTGAGTTGTTAGTAAGAACAATATGGTATAAAATAGTCTCACACCAGACCATCAGTTATAGAGCTGCCAAGCTGTTTTATTCATTGGGCGGCAGGGGAGGATAACAGTGTTGGTAAAACCTTGGTAGAACACTCCTGTAGAATTGTGTGGCCTTCTCATTTAATACATGACATTGACTATCAAATTTTCAGATCCCAGGATTATCACAACCTCACCATCACAACCAAATCTCACCAAACAGGAGTTCTTTCAAAAGGCAGTTCTTTGCACTGTAGGGTCTCTGCTATAACACAACCTGAACACATGGGGAAAGGGAAACTTTATCTTGTCTATGCCTGTATATAGAACAGGTAAGAACAATTAAATAGTAATTGCTGTTTTGGTAAGCTGCAAAAGTCAAATAATTAAGCTTCTCTGTCTTTTGCCAATTCAAGCTGGCAGGAGACACAAACACACACTAATGAGGTATTAATACACTCCCTAATTTCTTTCTGGACCCTCTTATTCTCTCTTTCCCTTACACAATCATTTAATATCATTAAAACTGTGAATCTTTACATTTTATATCTTATCTAATGAGGTTTTTTGTCTCTTGCTATGTGCTAGGTTCCAGTTTGAGTGCAGGGGGTTTTTGAAGCAATTTTGGACTCTTACTCTATGACTTCTCCATATCCATTAGAAAAAGGAAAAGACGAGTAACTTTACCAAGGATCTCCTCATTTTCATTCAGTGCAAAGCTGAGCAAAATATCTTCCAGGAAAACAGAACATCACTATTTGGAGAGTTGCTCTGGGCTAATTATTTTGAAGAGCTCCCTTCCTCGTCTTGACTTTCCTTTCTCTTTTTAATATATTAGGTCAGATTTAGAGTCCTAACTAGAACAGCCTGCACTTGTACAGCTGCCCCTCTCACTGTTAGGCCTCCGATGCATTTGTCTGCTGTACAGAAGTGGCAACCTTGACATCTAGCTAAGATTTCCATGTAGGAATTCCTCAAAAATCAAAGCTTGATGGATTTTGTCCTATGAGATGCAATTGAGGGCATCAACATAGAAGTCTGAAATGCATTCACAGTATTAGTGTCTGTGAAGACAGCATGCTAACTAAAAGCCTAGTTCTATGAGCCAGCAATGTGCTCTTGTGGCCAAGAAGGCAAATGGCATCTTAGGGTGCATTAGAAAGGGAGTGGTTAGTAGGTCAAGAGAGGTTCTC
Organism: Lathamus discolor; assembly: GCF_037157495.1. Taxonomy (NCBI): domain Eukaryota; kingdom Metazoa; phylum Chordata; class Aves; order Psittaciformes; family Psittacidae; genus Lathamus; species Lathamus discolor. The sequence goes on along the minus strand of NC_088886.1, from coordinate 104,665,144 downwards.
CTCCCCCTCTACTCAGCCTTGGTGAGGCCGCATCTGGAATATTGTGTCCAGTTCTGGGCCCCTCAATTCAAGAAGGACAGGGAATTGCTTGAAGGAGTCCAGCGCAGAGCCACAAAGATGATTAAGGGAGTGGAACATCTCCCTTATGAGGAGAGGCTGAGGGAGCTGGGTCTCTTTAGCTTGCAAAAGAGGAGACTGAGGGGTGACCTCATCAATGTTTACAAATATGTAAAGGGTAGGTGTCGGGATGATGGAGCTAGGCTTTTTTCAGTGATATCCAGTGATAGGACAAGGGGCAATGGGTGTAAACTGGAGCATAGGAAGTTCCACGTTAACATCAGGAAGAACTTCTTTACTGTAAGAGTGACAGAGCACTGGAACAGGTTGCCCAGGGGGGTTGTGGAGTCTCCTACACTGGAGATATTCAAGGCCCGCCTGGACAAGTTCCTGTGTGATGTACTGTAGGTTACCCTGCTCTTGCAGGGGGGTTGGACTAGATGATCTTTTTAGGTCCCTTCCAACCCTTGGGATTCTGTGATTCTGTGATTCTGTGATTAGCTGCAAATCCTTGTCCCCTCCGTGACATTTTCCTGAAAAAAGAAAAGCCACTAAATCCAGAGTTCCACTAGCTGCAAGTTGGTGTGTTAGATTTCTGCTCACATGTGCAAGTCAAGGAATCAAAACAGGTTACAGAAAAGAAGATGAGTAACTAGAACCAGTTCTTTATAATTGGTAAGTTTTTAAGTTCTAACATTACAAAATAAATAAAAGCATATCTCTATATCTTACAGAGGCAAGCATACAACTATCAGGCAGGAGATTTTAATTTTCTGATCTGCACATTTAAAATTATTTATGTGAAAGTTAGATGAGACTCTCTCAGTTTCCCATATCTGGGAACAGGATACTGTAAAACTGGGATGCTCACAAGCTTCCAAATGTTTCCCTATTTAAATTATTCTTTGAAGATTTCTTTTTTCTCATTCCCCTTCCAGCCAGGTGCTGCCCCTTGCTCCTCCCTTTCTCCTCTCTTTATACCTGTATCTCTAAACACTTATAGAATCACAGAATCATAGAATAGTTAGGGTTGGAAAGGACCTCAAGATCATCTAGTTCCAAGCCCCCTGCCACGGGCAGGGACACCTCACACTAAACCATCTCACCCAAGGCTTCGTCCAACCTGGCCTTGAACACTGCCAGGGATGGAGCATTCACAACCTCCCTGGGCAACCGATTCCAGTGCCTCACCACCCTAACAGGAAAGAACTTCCTCCGTATATCCAGTCAGAGGTGCTGAGCTGGAATCTCTGTCCTTTGGCAATCTCCCATTCTTCTGTCTGAATTGAAGTTCCAGTGCATCTCCTTGGTATCTACGTGAGGACATCTGTATGCCCCCCTTTGTTTAATGTGGCAAACCCACAACTCAATCTCTCTCAGTGCAAGGCTGTCCCACTGCCTCTAACATGTCTGAAAACAAGACCAGCTTTCCTGCCGTTGCAGCCTATAAGTGGCAAAAGTGTTTCAGTACATAACCACACATGTAAACATAATAGTACAAGTGTCATTATTACCCTCCAACAGAGGTTTTAACAACACAAACAAGGAAGTTCTGTTTTATACATAGTCATTATTCTGAACACAGGAAACTTTTTTTTCATCTTTTGTTTTTCAAGATGGCAATTTCAGATTATATGACATTTCAGAAATCCTATCAGTTCACAGCAATGAATGATTCATTAATGGATTCATCTCTGTCTGTAAAATGTGATGGCAATTAAATAGGAATTTGTGTTTCTCCAGCGAGGCTTATCTAGCTACAAATAAAATAGAAGTTAGACAGTGATTGGCATTATTTATATCAACAATTCTATTGGAATGACAATTCAGCAGCTTTCACATGCAAATATATATATATTTAAATGATTTAGGATGGATGAAAGTAAGAAGCTTAATACATTTCTTTACTTGGGCTCAATCTTTTTATTTGCTTAATCTTATGAAAGATGCGTCTCAAGGCAATTCTTTTGGACTGTGAAGAAATGTCAGTACACTACACTGAAAATATTCCTTGCCACATCTGAAAGAAATAGCAAATGGTAATAAAGATATATAAATAGCTTGTTATAAAAAAGTGTAAAAATTAGCATTCACAAACAAACTAAATATGAAGAAGTAAGAAATATTTTTAAATGTGCAAATGTCACTAAGATACTAAAACCTTCAACAGGGGAAAGGCTCATTTCCACAAGATTTATCATTAAAAGATTAACCTCACACACAGATTTGAATCTGCAGCAACAATGCCTCTTAGCACACTTTAAATAACAAAGTGCCAGCATATTGGGCTGGGTCCCACTGTTGGTGCTCCCAGCAGATGCAATAATGGTTCCTTTCCAGGGTTAAACAAACAAAAATAAGGCAATATCTGTACCATTAAGATGTACCATTCACAAACAGTGAAACTGAGTTCAGATGCTAATATTTCATTATGTGAAAAACAATACCTTGCTTGCAAAGCACTACAATACAGAGAATAGCATACCATAATGTATCACTACGAGTGACACATAGATCTGAGGTTTCCTCTCCTTACTTACGCTATTACTTTCAGTTATCTCAGCACTGTCAATAACTGAAAAATTGCACAGTAGTTCAAATATTTCTTTTAGAATTTTTGATCCTCAGATTCCTATGGACCATGACAGGGGGGTTGGAACTAGATGATCTTAAGGCCCTTTCCAACACTAACTATTCTGTGATTCTATGATTCATGAGATTAATACTCAATTACCATAGGCACTATGAGGCTAGACAATAAAACTTGAGTGAACTCTAGAATGCCTACATACATACAGCAAACAAAACAGATGCTAGTTTAAAAATAGAAAAACCTTATCACTTTAAGCCAGTAATGATTTTTAACACTTCAGACTGGCAACAGTGTGATCCAAAGTGTGATTTTTAGTTGTATCTGCAATGTTAACATGTAATTAATTAGCATTCTTCTTGAGATCAAAATTTTGTCTGTCGTTCTGTGGTGTCCATATGTTTGGATAGGCTTTTTTCATAAAATTCTATGTTGTTCAGAATGTTTGGGAGGGCTGAGAGGGTAAGAGCATTTGTGCCATCAAATATATAAGAGTATTTTTCTTTAAAATCTCATATTTAATGACTTGTAAGTTTATAGACATAAAAATGTACCAAACAGTTATCCAACTGAATAGCATTTAAAAGCCCCATGAGATTTTTTAATTCTATTTCAAAAGGCTTACATGAAAACAGGCTTCTGTTCTGGAGCAAAACTACAAATCTTTAAAACTTTGACTTCTCCCTGACCTGCTTATCAGATTCTTCCTATGTTCTCATGAGTAATAACTCTCCTTCCTACATTTAAGCTCCACCTAGCATTACAAAACATGGTTATAAAGTCACTCCCACTGTTTCTTGGCCTTCCCAATGGACAAGGTCAGTGTTTCTAAACTGGAGCTGGCCTCAAAATTTCAATCTGCCAGAGCATGGAGGAGCTGAAGCTTTCCAGTGGAGCCAACAAGACAATGAAGGCTGGATCTGCAGGAAACTCCATTAGGTGAGGAGTGGTTCTTCAAAATAATATATTCTGCTGTTCAGTAGTCAGGGCTGCTTGCTGGCTGCCACAGCACACTTCAGAACTGTGAGGTTATATGCATATGCCGCCAATAGCAATAGACAATTTCCAGAGTAGCACAAAAGTGGCTTTTCTCATTCTTACAAAAGCTACAGAAGAGACAAAGGACAAGGGCTAGAGTAACTAATTAATTAGCAAAGATATCCTACTTGTAACTCCGATATATCATGGAACAGGAATCAGCAAACACCGCCAAGCTAGCCACTTCATCTCCCTGGTCTCTTTGAAAAAATGAGTATAATCTCTTGTCCCTTATACTTGAAGAACAATAAAATGTGGTGACGGGAGTCAGAATCCACATCTGTTCTTTAAAAGGAAATAGAAGTAGAAGGGAATTCAATCTGCACGTTACCTCTTCCATCCAAGATATTAGCATTATGCATTAAATATATTAACCTGACCCCTTTATTGTTTTTTTTTTTTTTTTTCTAGGTTCACTCCCACACACTCTCAGGATAGATTACAATGCCCTCTTTGTGTCTAAATGCACTTGATGCTCCCAAGCCAACAGCAAAATGCTGAAATACAGAGAGGGGTAAACTCTAAAAGTTTTCTTCCAAAAACTACTCCTGATAGTTTATGACATTATCTGTAAATTACAGAGATACTACGCATGCTTTTCAGTAAAACAGAGCATCATGATTTGGGGGCTTTACTAGCAATGAAGAAATACGATCTGGATTGATTTTTAAGTGTTTCCTGACATTTAACAAATGCAGTCAAACAGACCAGGATATTAACTGGCCTCTAAACCAGAAAACATAGGCAGTGGTTCTCCCTGATTATTCAAGGTGTTCTATTTGAGATCTTTATTAAAAATCTGCAGAGTCCAATCAGATCTATTTTATTATTGTCCAAAAATAGGTACCATATTATGTATATCAGTTATAAGAAAAACTGACAGACCTTTGCAAATCAGTATCTCAAGGCAGATGTACTAATTGATTTCATTTACATTAAGGGCACCTTATTCTGGGTGATGGGTACTTGAAAGAGAGAAATAAATTTGACTATGGTCATCAGGGTTTTTTTATACCATCTTAGACTACAGTTTTCAGTGGGTGTAACTGAATTCAGTTCTATTATATCAGTTATAGTCACATGGACTAAACATACATTTCATCACATTTCATAAGATTATACTTTTACAGAAATGTTGAATATGATTCTACCTTTACAACCAATACTTCCTGGAAGTTTTCCAGAATGAAAAGTTAATATTTGGTTAATTTTCAAAATATAAAATAAATATCTAAACATGATGAGTGTGTGTTATGAGCTTATTTGCTCATCCAGTTACATGCAGGATTTCCAGCATCAGTCCTGAAATCTAAATGTACCTGTAGGTGAAATTCAGAAAAATAACCTGGGCTTATTATTTTAGATTGGAAACCTCCCGCATATAGATATATTTCATTACTTTCATATGTCTGTGCTGAATGAGTACAGAACACATGACAGTAAGAGACAGAGCCACCTCCATATTATGCTGATAACATAACCTATTATGATGATACATCATGGCAGTCATGATGACATGATGATGCCAGAACAAGAAGACACAATAGTTTTGCACAGGGATGCAATGATTTGACACAGACAGAAATGCTTTCATGCATCACAACTTGCCTGCTTTGGCCTGAAGGATAAAGAGGAAACCCAGCATCACCTGTCATCAAGGTTTCTATTCAAAGTCTGAAGATTCTGCCATAGCTTTGAAGGTATTTCTGGAAGGTCACAATACATTGTAAGTTTTACAGGAAGAAAATAAAATTAAAAACTAAAATATAAATATTCAAATATAGGCACATTACAAATATTTCTACCACAACCAGTTTTGAAGCACCTAGTATCTTAGCCATATTTAGACACAATTCCTAATCTGAATACTCTATATAACTATAATAAGTTTCCGATCATTTAAATGAGGATACCATTTTGCTGAAGGGGGGGCAGGGAGAAGTCAGCTATTTCTAAAACACTCAGTCCACTTAAACCTTTGAGGCCTCACCCACCCGACTCAGGGCTGTGCAAGCGAGAAGCCTGAAGGCTGAGTGCTGCAGTGCCCACAGGCTAGGTCCAAAGGATGTCAACAAATGCATGTAAGTGAAAAATAAGACACTAACAAAATTCAGGTTTTATCAATTAAACTCAGGATTAATTTTTAAATTTTATTTGCTATGTTGTATTGTTGATTTCAAATTATCAATGCAAAATACAATAGTGCTTTGTCTAGGGAGTCTTTAAGTACAATATTAGAAAAATCCACTGTCAAGTGGGACCATACATACCATTCCCAATATTTATTTAAAAATCTTAAGTGGTATCAGCCTTCATCTCCTCCCTGACTAAAAGGACAAAATGTTTGCTCAGTCTACATTTACACACACAGAAATACTGAAATATTAGCATTTTCCTATGCAGCAAGTGTTTTATTTTCAGGGGGTTTAATTGTATTTTTAATTGGGACTACAGTGTAGTCAAATACCAATTTTAAGTTGCTGGGATTTCTTAAATTTGTTTGGTTTACTTTAAGTCATAAACACAATAATGTCAAGTGATAAATTAAAGTGTTCCTGGGAGACCAATATGAGTCCTGCTCATTTTTTTTTCACCTTTATTTAAATTGTGAATGTTGTGCTACCCACAATAAAGAGAGGGCCCTTGGCCAAAGGAGTTTATGATGCTTCTTGGATATTTTTTTCCCTTGTTAAAAGAAAAGACTAATGGTGCTGGTTCATGCTTGTATTTTATTTGTTTTACTCATCCACCTCAATTCTATCAATGTTTTAATCTTTCACAGTCTCTCCACAGCAAGTTTGAAGTACACCTTATCTCAGATATTTTTACTTACTGAACCATTTCCTGTTTCATTTCTAATTTCTAATAATTTCTAATAAAAGGTTATGCTTACCTTGAATCATAAAATGCAAAAAACCAATTACTTAAGGCACAAAAGATCTCAGTTTCAACATAAAAGAGAAGGTCAGTATACATCCCAGATGGAACCATACCTACAAAGCCATGCCCAAGCCATCAGTAGAGCACAGGCGGGCTGCTACCTAGTGTGAACATACAGTCTTTGCACCTACGCTGGCGGGTCTGCCAGTAGCCGAGTGTGTCATGGAGGTTGTAGCAACTTATGTCAGCAAAATTTCTATGTGCATCACCCTTCCCTGCTTGGTCTAGATACAGCTGACTCATAACTTCATTATTACTTATTATATTCAGCTTGTCCTGGTCACAACATTTCACATTAAATGTATTTTCTAATTAAGAGACCTAAAGTTACCTCTGCCAGCACTGTCTTCCTCTTGGGATTTGTGTATCTTTTTCCCCCCTGAAGTATTCTTCACTTACTATCTACTGAAATCTGCTCTAAGTGAATCCCTGAATACACTCCCCAAAAGGTGCTATTTTTAGAAGATTCCCTTTCATCACTAAAGTAAAGCCAGAACTTGAACAGACTTCTGTAGCCCACTTTTCATTTCACCTTCCAGGATTTCCAAAGGAAAAGGCATGAATCTGTGAAACAGATGGTGAGGACTGAGTCCCTAAACTAACACATATTTGTATTTGTTTTAAAAAGTAAACATGAAGAACAGACCAGAAAATAGCTTATTCCAGACTAAGTAACACCAGGTATGTGTATCTTTTTAGCCTCTTGGACAAGGTTAATGCTAGTACTTAATATCAGCAGTACTTAGCATGCTGGCGTTTCTTTCTCCCTCTGGCTACAATCTGTCCTGGACCTAGTAAACTATTGTTTCATTTGTGTTGAAACCACTAGATTTTGTACAAAATTTATCTCCTCCTTCTCCCCCAGCTCTGTTTAAAAAAAAAAAAAAATCCCCAAATTATATTAACAGAAAAGACACAATTAGCTGTCTAATGAAACAGTTCTTTTCACCAGAAGTGTAAAAGTGTTTCAAATTCTCAATTATTTCCCAGGTCATGTTTGAAAACACTTAGAAATATCATACACGTTTTCCCCAATTTCCATATGAGTATAAATATGACTTAAGAAAGCAACAAAGCATTTTATTTAGGGGGTAAGGTTTGTCTGGTTTTCTTTTTACTGGCCCTCAGAACCAGCAGTAAAGGTAAACTGCTTATATTTTAAAATCCCATGATAATTAAAAGGGAAAAAAAGCATCCTTGGTTGCTTTTGTTACTGGAGCAACTACCTCAGGAATCATTTGAGGTTGCAAATAAATGTTCTTGCTGCCAAATTGTTACATGGAAATTCCTGGTGGTGCTCCTTTAGACATACAGCCAAGCCTTTAAGCTGTCTGCAAGTAAAAAAAGATGCAGTATTGATATTTGAGTGTTCGCTGGTTATTTTCACAAAACAAGAACAAATCCCTCATCGGGGATTATCTGTGTGATTTTATATGATTATTAGTGAGCTTCTAATTGCATAATCAATCTGCAGGGGGAGGAGAAGCCAAAGGGAGACAATACATTTGTTATGTAAACCCAGCTCTTTGTTAAAAACACCAGCCATAGGAGTACATGCATCTTAACAGTAAGTTTCCAGGGTCAGTCTATTTGCAGATAATTGATCCAAGACCAAGCTAACCTCTGCAAATATCTATCCTTTCTTTGCATTACTGTATGTCAAAAAAGCCATAGTGCTAAGTCAAGACACTCCCCCATCCTAAACACTGTTCAAACCCAGTTTGTTTCCAAATAAAGAACAGAAGAGAACAAGTCTGAAAGGAAAGGAGACAGGCTGGGAGCCAGGAGACCAGTTGAGTTGTGTCACAGAGGAAGGAGATAGTAGCCAGAGACACAGAGAATAAGAAGGATGGTCTGGACATGAGAAGAATAAATTGACTCTACAAATTAGTAATAAAGGGGCAACATATGCAGGAGACTAATTTTCACTTGGGTCATTACAGCAACCTTTACAAGCATCTGAAATAAATAGTGTAAAACTTGGTACCTAATATAAATACTTACTAACAAGATTGTGTAAAGTCAACAGAGGTCTTTTCTGGGGTTTTATTGCTGTTAAAAATCCTGCCAAATTCTACTTAATTCATTTTTTACTCATGGGAAAAATGATCTGTTGAGCTTTCAAGGACGATGCGAGTGTTTGCTGTGTCTGCGTCTAGTTTTAACTTTTCTAGTCAATCCTACTCCTGAATTCACAAGGCTTCCAGCTGACAGTTCTATTAGACAAAGAAGAGAAACATCAGCTGTAGGTGACTTTGAATGACGCTGCTGTTCAGTGCCCTCAACAAATCACATGTGTAAGACTCAGGTGGCCAGATTTGTAATGTAAATGGAGTCAGGTGTCAAGCTGCTCTTTTCATTAATGAGACACTCATTTATTCTCAAAAAACCTGGAAAAACTCAATAGATACAAACCCAAATTCAGTGCCAAGATCACAGACTCCCAGTTATTTTGAGTTGACAGGAGAGCTAGTATCTTCAAAACCTCTAACAGTTGCATCTTGAATTTGCCAACAATTTTGAGACAGATAATTTAAATGGTGATAGGCTGACCTCAGCTTAATGAAACAGTGGATGAAATAATCCTTACATATAACCTTAGAAAGCTCTTGTAAAGCTTGTTACCTAACATGGATGACACTTCGCACAACTTAAACTACATAGGCTATAGAACGGCAACGTATAAAATGAGTGTAAATTCCGCAGAACTGTACATCAAGCACAATAATTGCAAGTAATTTTTTCTATGTATTAAAAAAAATTCAGATGCCTTTAACAAAAACATGGGGGGAAACAGTTACTCTAATTATTGCTCTCAAGAAAGGTAAAAACCTGTGGGTAATTTAGACACTTGGTACAATATGCTGAAGGCCAAGAATTAACCCAGCCTGGGCCTCCTTTCTTAGCAGAGGGAATGTGTCCACAAACCAACACAGACTTTATTTTGAAGTAGCCTTGTACTAAAAAAAAAGCACTTCAGAAGTCTCTGAAACCACTCATTAGTACAACACTTGAGTAAAAATGCAAGAGCAGCAAACTTGAACAAAGCTCTTAGGCACAGAGGGAAGGCAGAGTTGAACAAAAGACCACATTTAATGCAATGTGTGCTTCCAGTGTGGATCCTCCCATTTTTCTTCAAAAACTGCAACCTGCAGAGCCTGAGTTCAGGCAAACCCCCTGCACTGTCCCCTCTCTTGCTTCACCTTCCTGCCCCAGCAGAACCTCTTCCACTTTCCAAGCCTTGAATTTTGGTACTGTTTACAGCACAGTTACTGTTCTTGCCTTTTTCAGGCATTTGCCAGTAAAGCTGCAAGCTTCCTTTCAGCCTGCGCATTCCACCTCCTAGACACATGTAGATGCTCCAAAACCCAGAACACAAGAGCCAAGATCAGGCAAAAAGGAACCTTCCTTTCTGGTGCTCATCCACTCAATCTCTTACTTAGAGCATACAAAAAATAGCACTCAGATGTTAAACTTTCATATAAATTCAGTTAGCCTACCATCTGTTGCACATGTACTTCAGGTGCGATGCAGAGGACTGAAGACAGGAGCATAAGAATACATTTTTTCCATGATCACCTCATGCAACTACATCTGCCTGCGGAACAGGCCAGTTCTGCTCCCTTACACAACCTCACCCACCTGCAGCTGAGGGCTGCCCTGCTCCCTGCCATACATCCAATCTAAAGATCAGGTGGCTGCAAGGCAAGTTGAATTACTCAGGTGAGCTGCAAGAAAATGTTTGGGTTTTTTGAGGGGGTAAGGGATTGATCAGTGAAATGATCTGACTCAAACTGTCACTATGCATTGGTGAGAAGATAAAGCACAGGGTTAGGACTACATATTTCTGCAACAGCCCTAAGTCAGGCTATAGTTGATGTGAAAACAAGTGCAGAGATTCCTTATGTAGTAAAGAGAAATAAGCATTTTCCCACTCAGAGAATTTCAGAAGTAAGCTGACTACACCTATAGACCTTAGCTATTCAGAATAGTCTGCCAGAAGGAAACCCCCTGTCAGGATTGTGATTCATACCATTTTGATCAAATACACAGCCCTCAGGAAATGGCCATTTCTCTTCATTGACCAGAAACGAAGTATAAGATGATTAGCTCCTATCCTCACATACTTATATTCTGAATGTCTAAAGACAGGTAACACAGATCTCTCACCTACGGTGTTTAACTCAGTTCAGACAGGCTGACCAAGTGCAACTGTTTACAGTATAGAGACCTAGCTGAACAGGAAGATGGACAGAAGCAATAGAGTGCTCCCAGCTCCATCTTCACTAGGCTGAAAAATTAGTTACTTAGCTGTCAACTATCTCCTTCTACTTGTGTAATGCTTCATGTCTAAACAGTATCCTCTAACGCTACAGCAACAGGACTACTTCATAAAAATATACAGCATTAGTTCAGTATCTATTCTCAATTAAACAAACATTAAAACCAACTGTCCTAAAAAAAAAAAAAAAAAAAAAAAAGTTCTCTTATGTTCCCTAATTCTTAAAATGCTTTCTTGGGCCTGTGCTAAATGATATATACTAAATGATACATACTAATGATACATACTAAATGATATATACTAAATGATACACCCGCCAGAACTTCCAGGAAATGAAAAGAATGTTCACTACTGCACTACTGACAAAAAATATGCAAGAAATACCTGTATGTAATGAAGAGGTATTAACCATTTATTATATCAAAGTTTGGCTTATCTTTCTTTCTATTTCGCAGAAAGTCAACAACCATTATTACTGTGTGAAACACAGATACTGCTTAGGGAACTGTAAAGGACCTTTTTTTTTTATATATATATATATAATTAAGATTTTTATTAAAAGGACGTTTTTACTTGGGTAGTGCTGCCTATAAATATTGCTAAGCTGCCATGAGCCAGCTCTAAGTAAAAACCTGAAAACAGGCCTAATTTAGAGATAACTATCCATACTGTCTTTTTATTCAAACATTCCCTACTGCAACATTGCTGATCCCAATCAGGATGGGCATGGAACCAAATTACTAAGATTTTGATTTAGCAAGCTTCATCAGCCCAATTGGAGTGCTTGTTTTATTAGATGAGTGCCTAAGGATTATAGCTATGTGTAATAGGTGCTGCTAAAGTGCAATACATTGCGAAGTGAAGCCTAAGCCACTACTATAAGGCAGAGCGAGTGTTATGAGGAATCTACAGGTTGTATGACAGTCTGGCAAGCTTCAAATATTTAAAAACTAAAGTCAGTGAGTTAATTTTTAATATTTTACTGTATTGAACAAGCATTTAGATGCAATGTATTACACTAGTTTTATAATTCCTGAACTGCAATAAATAGACCCAACAGTATTGTTAAAAGTACTGAACTAGTATACTGACCACACCACTAGCTCTGTTAATGTATTAAGATAAACTTTTGGAGTTTTGTTAGGTTTTTGGTGGGCTGTCTGTTTTGGGGTTTGGGGGTGATGGTGTTTTTTGTTTGTTTGGTTGTTTGGTTTGGGGTTTGTTGTTGTTTTTTTGTTGATTTTGGTTGTTTTTTTTTTTAACAGCCTAACTAGTCTACATTAAACTTTCAATATACAAGGCAGATTCTCTGCAAGAGCGAGCTGACTCATTAGACAAGATAGAATGCTGAAATGTAGGCCATTAGGAACCTTCCCAACCACAAAATTGGGTTAATCATACGGGGTTTTCTAATTGGAAACAGAAAGCAGTAAACTTTCTACAGGGCTATAAATTCTGTCCATATACTTTCTTCAACCACTGAAGTTTCCAACAAAGTGCTATTTGAAAGCTAAAGTTCATTTTGATATTTGAAGTAATATAAATGAATACTCATCAGATAAATCAGCAAAGTAAAATAAAAACCACTTTGAAACAAGAGTTATTTAAAAAAAATAAATTATAAACTAAAACATACGTGGTTTCCATTACAAATGTCAAATACTGTTTCAGGAGGGCCTTAGACTGGAAGGAAAGTTGAACTGTTTGCACGGTAGGCCAAATGTGCCACTTATAGGCTGAGGGATAACAAAAGAAACTATGGTTACCAATAATTCAAGTGAGCAACAAATCTTTTGCTTGTGTCTGTTTACACCCAGAAGCTGCTAGTACCACCAGCTAAAACCTGATCTGCAGTGCTATTCAGCAGTTTGAAAACTTTTGCTTTATAACTTTAATTTAGCTGTGTTCAGGAACTCCAGCTGTCCACGTAAAAATATTTTCTACAATATATCATGTTAAACACTGTTTGAAATATAGAAAGGTAGTATGTAATTAAAGCATAACAGATACTGAAATGCTTCTTTGCAAAAGAGCTTGAATAATCAAGCATATATGGCAACAAATTGTATTCCTGTATTTGAAAATCACATAGAATTCATATGGGAGAGAAAGGTGGGATTGATTACTTTCCCTGCTGAATAATGAACTGTTATATCTTGGATACGCACAGCCTTAATAAGAAACGTGTAACTGATTAATTTTTTAACCAACCCAGCAGAAGTTTACAGTAGCTCTTTGATGGCTCTAAGACACGGATGTCATAAACCACAATACCACATACACAGCTACATGCTTTTCTTTCCCCACCCATGCTGCAATTCAGCACGGGACAATCAAATTGGCAGGATCCTGTGAACAAAGATTTCTGCAGTCCTCTAACAACATGATACCTCTCTCTCTGCCAGAGAAATAAGTTTCAGATAACATCTGAATAAGCAAAAAGCAGCTGCTAGAGAAAAATCCTTAACATTGGTCCTTTGCTGTGTGACCTGTAAAGTACACTCAGATTAAAACATGAATGCTGCTTACAGAAAATTCATCAGCAGTTTTTAGTTGTTACTTTTATTAATTAATAAGGCTCATTACTGTCTTAGGACAGACTGTTACATCTGCAGCTGCCCTCCACAACGAGAAGCTGTGATTCACAGAAGGGATGCAAAATCTGCACACAATCTGCATTAGCTCCTCTGGTCTGTCCAACTAGGGCTGGGCTGCAAAGAAAGTTCTCAGAATCAACACTAACCAAGATGCCTTAACTATCTGCTTCAGCCCTCAAACGCTTCATAGCTGCTAAAAATCTTGTTTGATTCTAGAACTACTTAAGAACTGTAAACTTCAGGATTTTATAGACATGAAAAATTATGTCTGATAAGGAAATCAGCTTAGTCATTAAAAGGTGCAAATGAGAAGTCAGTGACTGAGGCTTCTGTTGATATCCCATGCAAATGAATTTATTTTAGTTCATAAAAGACAACCGAGAGCCCGGAGCAGGGGTGAAAAATCTTTTTATGGCAAGAGATTAATATTGAACTATTTGACCATAAATCATACCATTAGAGGAAATAATAAGCCACTTGACATGGAAAAGACAAGCTACACATCAAATAGAAGCATATGAACTACTTTAAAACATTTTGTTTCAATGAATGGGATGTACCAGAATAAAGACAAGGATCATAGAATCATAGAACACCAGGTTGGAAGGGAACTCAAGGACCATCTGCTCCAACCTTTCTCAGCAAAAGCACAGTCTAGATGACATGGCCCAGCATCTTTCTGTTGATCTACAGACTGACACCCCACAACTACAGATACTAGAAAAAAAAACAACCCATGAAAATAGTAATTCTCTGTACAATACAGTGGATAGAGAATCATGCTGCAGTTGATTATGTTTCTGAAAGTCATGCAATGTGGTGAAACGGAAACCTCAATTTCTTATGGCCAAAACAAAGTGTAACTATAGTATAACGATTTTTTCATCATACTAAGGCAGGTATTTGTGGGGAAAAAACCCCAAACCAATCCAACAAAAACCCAAACCCAGAGCAAACCAAACCCCTCACATTTAGAGGTTTAAAAGATACATTCTCAGCCAATTAGAACCATGGTTTACTGCCCTCCCAGAGCTCCCTCCTCCATCAAGGAAAAAAACCCACTTTGTTCTCTATATGAAAACAAATCACATTTTATTTCCATGCTTAAGACAAGTTTAAAAGAACCATCAAATAAAGCTTCATTGGGGACCTACTTAGTTTTCAAGAGGTGATTTATCTTTGCTTAATTCAGTAAAAAGTCTATTCAGTGTCACTGATAAATGTGGTCTTCTGGAAAGGCTGGAGGGATCAACCAGTGGACACAATCTATTGTTTTGTATGTGGATTATTTTTCAGCTACACAAATTTAGTTCTAAATAGTCTACATAAACGAACATTCACACAGAGATACAATCATACAAAGCAAGTGGGGGGTGAGGGGGAGCAGAGATAATCACATGACAACACTTTGTGTAGAGAAAGGTAACATTTAAGCAGATGAGGGCAATATTCTGACATATGTGAGTAGAGCATGAGGTAGTGTATATTCTTGCTTGACATGTTGTTATACGAGGGAAAACAAAGTCTCCTTTCTCACACTACCAACTTTAAATGCATTTGTTACACGAGTCCTACATGTCACAATAGGGATCAAATGTCCATAGTGGTATACCATGTAAAGTCACAAAATATATTGTAGTACAACATAACAATGTCTTTTCACATATACACCAAAATAGCCAGACAATTCATACCTAGAAATAATGTCTAGGTTGTGACACATTTCAATATCCAACTCAGTAGAACCAATTCTTACTGTAAATCAACACAAAAGTAATACCTACCTTTAAGAACAGGGGAAACTCAATTTTAAAAAAAGAAACTGAGGCTTGAAATAGTAAAACATTTTTTCTCAGTATTTCTAAACAATACAGAAGGGCAATGCAACTTCCCTCTAAAATTTACTCACCTTCCCTCTAAAACTTACTTGCCTTAATTGCAATACCTTTCATTTATATTTTTAGTTAATTTTGTGCACTATAAAATCCTGTACCTTAGGTTCTCATAAAGTATTAGTCACAATTCTTTGTTGCCACACACCTAGAATCATCATGCCTACCATTTTGTTAAGCTCAAAAAACAGGCCAGCTTGTAGGAAGTCATTCATCTTTATCCCTAAAATTGTATTTGGCTGTCATCTCCAAAAATTTCTGTGCAACATTAAAGATAATGCAATAGCACAGTAACAGTGAAATTACTCTTCTTTTTAATACCTCATTACTGATATTGCTAGTATAGTATATCTGCATCTGATACAAAAGGTAACTCAAGGGCAGTTTTAGGAACACAAATGATAAATAATTTTGCCCTCCTCTGCCTAACAAGAAACGCATACAGATTTCCTTATTCATAAGCCATTAAATGTATTACCAAATGCCATATTCTTTGATTGCCTCATGATAACACAGAAGCCATCATTATAGCTGTCCAGAAACTTATCAACATTATCAACAGCAGTAAGAATT
The DNA here is from genome assembly GCF_037157495.1 of Lathamus discolor. Lineage (NCBI taxonomy): Eukaryota > Metazoa > Chordata > Aves > Psittaciformes > Psittacidae > Lathamus > Lathamus discolor. Next base: position 104,649,175 of record NC_088886.1, on the reverse strand, counting down.
TGCTCCCCATCCCTCATCAACTACCTTAAGTGTTGCAAGAATTAGGTTGTTTATTGCGAGGCAAGGACTACAAAAGATGAAGAAAAAAGAAGAAAAAAAAAAAAAATCACTTGAGTGTCATTAAATGCTCCATTTAATAATACTTCCTAAAAAAATTAAAAGAAATAGTAGATCCTTTGAAACTAATTGTGTATTAGTAGAAACAATGCTCTCAATGACAAGATTTGAGATTTAATCTTGAATTTCATAACATACTTTCTTGGTTTCAGAATGAGAACCAAATCTGCCAATACGCTGCTTCTTAGCATGTAAAGTCGACAAGCAGAACAAAATCAGAATGCTTACTCTGTTCTACTACTTTTACATCCTATTTCATCAAATGCATATGTAAGAGAAACAGTCTTCAGTCTGCATCTAAGCAGTACAGCTTTGAGAGAGGAGTTACAGTGCATAGGGTGATACTAGAATTTTTCTTTTATGACTGCTATGCAATGCTCTGGCAATAAAAAGATGATGATACTAACATCTATCTTCTGTACTTCAACCTGTTGCTCTTTGTAGATTTTCCTGAACTCATGTCTTCACCAAGCGTTAGCAGCAGAACACAATACTGTTGAGAGAAAAATTTCAAGCAAGATTCCTCATCTTGTTGTTAAAAATAAGACATGTTTTAAGAAGAAGGGAAGTTAAGATTAAAATATTGATTAAAATAAAATCAGGTCCAAATGGTTTTGAAGTTGAACAGGACAATGTTCTGAACTAAAACATTTGCTTTTTTATTTCTCCTGGCACTAGCAGGAAACTGTCAATACCACTCCTAAATTAAACAACTCCACTAGCTGACTAAAATGATGTGGGTTCAGTCTGGAACTCCCCACTCGGTAATGAGTTATGGTTTGTGCTGTTAGTAGAAAGGAGACAGAAACATTTAAAAAATAATGTAAGCAAAAAAACTGCTTATACTATATACTAGACTTTGTGTAGTCGTTTAGGGTCTCTATGGAATTTCCTATATTGGAAACTGCAACAGAAAGTCCCAGCCTTATGTTTGCATTGGTTATAGAAGATACAAGAAGATATGCACTGCACAAAGTTGAAACTTTAGCTTCAGTTTAGGGATAGAAGAGTAACTGCTCTCTCTCCTCTCATTTAGCAAAAATGATTCATTTACTTAGGGATTTATTTATTGACAAAAATAGAGTAATTATTATGTACAGTTAGTATTCTCATCTGGATGCAGTATACCACTCTATTCACGTAAACACAAGCTGCAGTATTCCACAGTATATAGCAACGAGTGCATAGAAGCATTATCGCACTGTAATCTGTAGTGCTACAGAGATGCTAAAAGGTCTTATGTTCCAGCAGAACACAGAATACTCCCCAAAGCAAAGATACATATATTAACATAAACCACATTTTTGCCAAGTCAAAATTACAATAAATATTTAGGGAAAAACAGAAAAAATATACTACAGCTACTTATTTCTTGTACTCTGCCTGGTCTTTTGACATCTGTTGAGGTGTGAGGTAGCCAGTTGAAGCTCCAACCTATTTCATTTCTTTAAGATGAACAAAGCTGTGCAAACACCCAGACAAGCATATCTTAATGAGTTAGCTACTTCAAAAACTATACAGGAAAATATTACTGGAAAAGAACATTATGTAATTTGAGGTGCAAACTCTTTCCCTGCCTCAGGAAAAACATATTTTTGTGGAATGTCATATACCAAGACCTTTCTATCATTTGGAGATTATTTTTTTTCCCATTTTGTATTAATGCCAGAAGTGTACTCCAGCTTGTGAAGGACACAGAAATGTGCAGAATGCTAGAAAAGTTCCTATGAAGAACCTGCCAAAGATTAAAACCTTGGTTTAAATCCCACAAAGGGACCAGTATTCAGAGTCCTCATGTGGGGCAACTTCAGAGAGCAATCACCGAAGCTTTGAAGCAACAACAAAGGTGGAGCAAGGCTAAGGGAAAATAGAACAAAGCCCTAAAGCAACAGGCTTGTGAAAGTCTATTAGAAGCCCATGCTACACCTCTGTTTTGACAGTTTCGTTCACATCACTGCTATGTTTTTTTTACATTCTACACTAGAAACAAACTTTTTACTTGATAATTCATTTCATACCTCACAGGTTATGCTCTGTCAATAAATGGCCTTATAATTCTAAATTCATACAGTAAAATTCATAGTTCAATGTAAACTGTTAAAAAATAAGTTACAACTAAAATTAGGCTAGGAAATCCACAGACAGCTCTCAGTGGAGAACATACGCTGACTTCCTAATTTGGAAGGGGCTCTACTGGGTGCTGTCAGTGGCAACATTATTTCTCAAAACACCCATTCAGGGTATCTAAAGAAGCTCCTAGAGATAAGACCTTTCAGATGCATTCCAAATTGCATGCCTTTTCTCACTTCCACGTTAGCTACTTTACAATTTAACCACATAGTTCCATAAGTAGAGTGAGTTTCTAGAGGCACTTTCTTTTCTCACTCCATTCAAATAATAGGAGTCTGCCATCTCCCTGCCATAAGATGTTTGCCCTGTAAAAATTTTCATTTCTCCCTCCTAAGTCTTAAAGCACTAGCATACACTAAAGCAATTTGTGATGAGAATCCAAGCTATTGAAATTTCCAAGTTCAAATTACAATGGCCTAATTTCTTCTCCTTTATTCATTCAGACATATTCTGACATATCAGAAGTCATTAAGTGATGATCACACAAAAAAAAACACCACAGACCTAAACATTTTTCCAGGCCCAATTCTCAAGACAAAAACCAATAATATAAGGTCAGATTCAAAACATCCATGATGAGTAGGGTTTAACAATACGGGGGATTTTGACATTTAATTTGGTACCATTATTCTGTCTATGTACGTAAAAAATTTACAGTATATTTGGAACTGCCTAAGAAGTTATATTATCATGGAATCATAGTATCATAGAATAGTTAGGGTTGGAAAGGAGCTTCCAGTTCCAACCTTCTAAGCTTCTAAGATCCCCTAGTTCCAACCCCCTGCCATGGGCAGGGACACCTGGCACTAAACCATGTCACCCAAGACTCCATCCAATCTGGCCTTGAACACCACCAGGGATGGAGCATTCACAACTTCCTTGAGCAACTCATTGCAGTGCCTCACCACCCTCACAATAAAGAACTTCTTCCTTATATCCATTCTAAACTTCCCCTGTTTAAGTTTGAACCCGTTACCCCTTGTCCTACCACTCTCATTTAAAAAAGTATTTTATTATTACTGACTCACCCAGCTCACAGAAGCACTGCATTACTGGAGTGACAGTGCTTTTCAGACATTCACTGAATTAAAGGTAACTAAGCTTCCTGGAAATATTTTCATATTTCCTTCATGCCTAGGGGGACAAAAGAGCACATTGCTGGGCAGGCACAGTGATAATATGAGGAATACGAAAGACAAGGAGCTAGCCAACATACTTTCTCCATTTTAATCTGTTTACTTGCCTTTGTTACCAGATCAGCAAGGCCCCATCATAAGTTAGAGTTGTTTTCTGTTTTTTCTTCATTAAGCTCTACAGCTAAACATCACACAACAACAAGCCACCTTTCCATAGACTTAATAAAAAATACATGGGATAATTTTGCTATATCAGTTTTCTGACTTTTCTTGATGTATGTTACAAATGTCATCTTCACGATTTCTTAGACAGATGGACGTACAGGAACTTAGAGAAGCCAAGTTGCACACATATTCCTACTTTGACGGCTGTTACTCAACACATCTAACCCATATCCATTTTACTTCAAGATCATCTATTTTTAACTGCCTACAAAGGTATTCAATGCACTTCAAATTTCAACTTCTTTCAGTTTTTATGAAAGAGGGAGGAGAAGGAATATTTTCATTAGGAAAAATATTAACATTGTACCTCACAAACAATGCTGCAGTGTGTAATCTTTCCACTATGCTCTTGGAGCAGAGTTCTTTTCAAAAATCTTTGCTCCCACGATGAAAAACATTGTACATACTTGGTATGTAACAATCCAGCCACTGACTTGAATGACTCAATAATTATAACCACCCTTTTCTCATCTTCCTTACCCCAAGTATGTGGCTATACATCAACCCTGCAATAAGACCATTTATTTGGAACTTTTACATTGTGTTTACACTATCCATCCCTTCAAATATATATGTGCATGTGTGCATACTGCTACAATACATAGTTAAACCAGAGCACTATAACCATCACAGCTAAAGCTCTTAGAGAAATAGGGAACTTTTGGAGTGGGATTTTTGTTGAGAGAGCAAATTAACTGACCTCATTTCTCATACAAGAAGTAGAGGAAAAACAGCCTTAGAATTTTATGTATATCCATCAACAAAGCTATAACCACCTTCATGAAACACATTCTGTCAAACTGGCTTCCTTTGAAGTAATCACTATTCTGAAAACATTGCACTGGGATCCGCCAGTGTGAAACTATAGAGCGCTGTTGAAGTGAGTTTTATGCCTGAGTATTGACGTACATTAAGGAACCATCTGGCTGTTTTTGGAGTGTGTGGAAAGAAGCAGGTTAAGCTATTGGACAGAAACATCAATGCAGTATGCTGGAATGGTTTGCAGCTAAAAGCATTTGGTAATGGAACCACTTGATATTCAGGAGACTGAGCTCACATACAGGTGGAACAGAATAAAACAAATACGAATCAAGCTGTTAAGCTTTGAATTTGTTTCCCTTAAGGTAGAACAATATCAAAACTTTCTACTGGCAATTATAAATGTTTATCCTGAACCATATTATTTAATATTTCAAGCATATATTTTTAAAATATTTTAACAATTAAACTACACCAGATTCCTGCAATGCCAGTTCAGTTTTAGCAACAATTAGATCCCATAGACAGCACTGCCAGAGGCATGCACTCGGAAACCAGAGGTACAAGATCCTATGATGCCCAGTGCTGCTAGATTTTTCCAAAGATAACTTGGAAAGGTGCATATTGGTTTATACTGGATATTTAAACTAAGTATACTGTAATATTTTAAGAGGCAGAAGTTTGAAGATCAGCATCTCTAAACACACTAACACAGCAGGTTTTCATCAGCATGCAATTTCAGTTCAATAGCCTTCCTTTTCCAAGACAGACTGGTATATATCACTCTTATATGTTGAACCAAATTATTGCAATTAGACATTTCCATTGTCTCTGTGGTCTTCAGTGTACCTCTATATTCTCATACAAGACTCTTTATTACAAGATCCCATAAGGCAGTTCTTTTTTGCTACATATTCAATTTTTTCTAATACTTGTATTTTTATTTATTTTTGTTCTTCTATAACTTTTTGAAAGCATGTTCATGGTTCCTATTTGGAAAGTACCAGCATATAGCTGATGCAGCCAATTCTCTTCTTTGTTTCTCCACTCCTCCAGCCTATAACTACCCAAATGCCTTTCCTAGAAAAAGCAGTAAGTATACCTGACTACTGTGTGAGCTCACCTCGAATTTTTATGGAAATTGTACTTGCTGCCTTTTTGATTTATCAAGAAAAATCACTTAACATCTTCTCCTTCACCCTCAGCTACTGTGACAGAAGGCAGTGGTCATATTCTGTTGGTCATGTTCTATTCACTCACTTAAGGACATTGCTTGAGAGACACACATTGAGATGTCTACAGACACTCATTGAAATATGGCTTCTTTATATACAGGCAAAATCAGAAACTGCAGAGTTATCCTTCATCTTAAATAGGTTTAAAGATGAACAGATATGGAACTTTTACACATTCTCTCAGTATCCTCATCCACAATTTCCACAGCAGCTATTATTCCCTCACCCACCAGCTAAGATGGAGTGGGATAAAATATTACGTGTGTAGGTAGAGTAATGTAAAAGTATGCTTCTTTTCTAACCATTATGAAGCAAATACCTTAGGACTTACTCTTCTTGTCTTTGCTAGCACAATTTTCCAAAAATTAGGGCCAACAGATTCTATTTGTTTTTAATAAGCAGATTCAGTTAAATATTTTCCCCAGTCCTGTGCATTAGCGTGCTATGACAGGACAACATTCAAAACCAGCATAATATCAGTTTTGTAGTGGAAACAAAGCTTTATCATAGGACTATAGACTGTTTTCTTTCAGGGAAACGATTGGCTGAAGATGTCTTATTTCCTCAGGATACCACAGACATGTCAGAAAATGCCCGTAGTCTACTGTAATTTACACATCTGGGAGAAACTCCTCAAAGCTTTTTGGTTTGCCGTATCTTTGGGCATTTTCTTGAATTGGTACTGTCTATTAACAACACTCAAATACTTACTAGACAGCAGCTTACACTGATCATTATTTCCACCCACCTTATTTGGCACCTAATTGCCAACTAGTAAAACTAATACTCATTAAGTAAACTAGGACAGTACAGAATTTTCTTAAATTATAAAACAGCTCCCAATACTTCAGTATATTTTGGAGGTCTTCTACTGAGCAGGGTATTCAATAAAAAACAGATGCATACACAGATCTAGTGGTTTAAGCCCAGCCCGTAACTCACAACCATGAAGCTGCTCGCTGCATAAACCCCATGGATTGAGATAAGAACAGTCCAATAACTAAAGAATAATACAAAACTACTACTAGTAGTAATAATGATAAGAGAAATAACAAGGGGAAGGAATATAAAACTAAAAGGGGAAAGGGAAAAAAACCCAATAAACACAAGTGATGCACAATACAATTGCTCACCACCTGCTGACCGATACCCAGCCTGACCCAAGCAGTGATCTGGGCCTTCCAGGGGACTTCCCCCAGTTTATATACTGGGCATGACGTGCTGTGGTATGGAATACCCCTTTGGCTAGTTTGGGTCAGGTGTCCTGTCTCTGATTCTTCCATCAACTATTACAGCTGAACCCAGGACAGCAGATTAAGTTGGTGTACCACAGAAACATTTCAGTAACTGACAAATACCACAGTGAATAAACATGCATGTTTTAAAAAATGTTTCACACTGCATTATTTCCCTAAGATAACTATTGTGTTACAGAAATCAGAGTCTTCAGAGCATTCACATGACAAGTACACTGAGAGGCCTCTGATACCATAGGAAGTGATCAGGTTTTGTAATATTTAGCGTAGCAAGGACTACAAACTTCTGTACTTGTGCTCAAAGTTAATTCGCTGTGGAACTGGAGTTCGAGAGGAAAAGGAGAAGCTAATTAATATAAATTACAGAAGCAAGCGACAGGACTGTTGGATTCTTACCCCTGCAAGGTGAAACAGACATCCCGAACCAGAGAAAGTCAATTAAGAATGAAAGACAACTTGAATTAATAGATTCCCCTGATGCAAATGCTTACCAAGTTAAAAAAAAAAAAAAAAAAAGACAATCTGATAAACTTCATTATTGAGGGATGCTCTCAGTTTGTGCTTTGCAAGCAGATACAAGTAAACTTTGTCAACACTCCAGGACACGAAAAAGCCATACATGACCAAGCAACAGTAAGAGTCTAGCCCAATGGACCATGTCTCATAATCCTGCCTCCTGCCCTGTGCTGGGTATATTCATTCAGTTACAAACAACTCGTCTTCTGCTCAGACCAGGTGGAGAATGAGCTTTTATTTGTCCACAGTGTACTATCTACACATATGCACATGACAGAACTGCACAGGTAGTGGGTAATAGCCAGGAAGGATGAACTGCTTATTGACTCCATGTTGATTTTCTCTGTATTTCTTACTGCCCTAAATAAATACCACATCTTGTGAAAGGTGGCTGGTTAACTTTGTCATTATCACCAAATGACACCAGAACTTCAGATACTAACTAAAGCTATTACTTCACTGCAAAAGGACATAAACAGTCACAGTGGGAAAGCAGAGGGATATAGGCTATTGCCCCAGAAGAGGGAAGTCCCTTAAGCCTTTAGCCAGCTCCTAAGGGTGGCACCATTACAATGCTGTTCACAGTAAAAGAGCCCATTCACGCACTTCTGTAGTTCCACTGATAAACTTAACTTCCATGATTAATCGAAATTAATTTAAAATTAAAATGTTAACACTTGAGAAGTAAAGGAGCGATTTGCCTGCAGCAAGATCACTTCTCTCTAACAACCCAGGTCTCAACACAACCATTCTGACGTTTCTTTACTAGATGTTTGCATTATATGCAACTATAAAAATATTTTTTTCTCACAAGTTCAATTAGAAAATAAAAGATAACTCAAAAGGGTAGGAAAATTCTATAAATTAGTAATGCCAAAGGTAAACCTGAAGTTCTCAGTTATTTTTCTGTTCCTTTAAAATTTCGATAAAATGAAAGTAATCATTGCTTTTCTTTTAACTCATGCTATTGAATTAATACAATCTTAAAACAGTAGTACTTGAATTTGCATTAGCACTCAAATTATTCTTATTAAATACTTAAACCACACACTGATATTATTATCACTAAAGATATTTTTATATATCCACAAAAAAGTTCTGTTTGACAAGATACCGACAGTATGTAAGGATGCATCCAAATCCTACCAAGAAGCAGCTAATCCTGAAGATCTCAGAAAATGACCAGTCTGGAGGCAGCAGATACTGGTTCTGAACAACAAAATGCATGCTCTTTATTCTAATAGCTCCCTTCTACTGGAGACAGCCCTGCAAAAACACTATTCACATTCATGTTCATGTTTGGTTGTGCCTTTCTAAGCACAGACAGCACATGGAATTTGGACCCAGAAAGCCTTCAGAGCAGACTCAAGTGTTGGAAAGCTCAGAAATATTTTGCCAACTTCACTCCTTGAATCATTACAAGAGCTTTGGGCACAGCCTGTATTTACCCTAACTACCCTTCTACCCTTCCACACCTGTAGCCCAATTCCAGCTTGGCAGTAGCATGTGCTTGCCAGCTCCTCTTGTGGGCGCACATCCCTTCTTTGCCCAGTCATAAAGAAAAAGGAGTAGGGAAACCCTCAAAGGGCAAGCCAGGACATTCACTAGGTATGTACCTTCAGAGACAATCTGCTTTCTCAGCAAGAGTAGCAGACATATTTCTTCTTCCTGTTGTTGTGCTGACTAATAAAAGCACTCTGAACTCTTTATTTCAACTCATGCAGAGGTTGTCAGGCAAATTATATCAAGACAGCACAGGTGAGCTTCACTTGAAAAAAAGCAAAGCTGTTATGAGAACCCTAAGGACTGCAAGGACAGGAAATTAGAAAGAGAAAAGAAACCACCTACCACACACACACAGGAAAAAAAAAACAACACCCAAACCCACACCCAAACAAAATAAACAGATGAAGTAGTTAAAAATCAGGTGAACTAATCACTAGTTTTGTGTCAGTCACACCTCTAACAACCAGAAGTACAGGTAAATCCAAAGGTTGAACTAATAGGCTGTGTCAAATGTATTCAAGCCTAGTGTATTGATGGGATGCCTTATTAATCTAAAACTGTAACAGCACTAACTCAGAAAATCTCTATGCTTTCATTTGATAATGGTCAATACATTGCCAATTCACACTACCACACATTTTAATTAAATTATGGTAAATGTACTAAAACCTCCATTACTTGATGGCATTTTAATTTTAGCTTTTAAATTCTCAGACTTATGAAAAGTAAGCTTGGAAAACAGTGCCATCTAATGCTAAAGAGCACAAAAGTAGATTACTGTAATAACTTTAAAACACAAAGAACGAAATATTTTTACACTGATTTTCCGGACAATTTTGTAATATTCAACAGCAGTTTAAACAAAAGTTTAAAATGCATTTATCAAGTGACATAACTGATATGGAAAACAACATTGCTAGTTCAAAAATGTATTTTATTAGAATAATAAAATCTAATTCAGGTGATTGAGAAGTACTTGAATTGCAAATTCCTAAACTACTGCATTACCTTCATATTGTTTGAGAGCACTAGGGAACCTGAGGATCTGTTTCCAATTAGACCTATTCTTAATCAGTAAAGTAAGATGACAAATAACATTACCTACAACTCATGATATCAAACTCTAAAGATGCAGAATATTGCCGTCATTAGACAATTAATTAAAAAAAAAAGAAAGAAAGAAAAAAAATTTACAGTGTGAAGACTATTCCACAGTGTTCTGGTCAGCTTTGCACAGTATCTGCTTTTACATGCTCTTCTGCCAAACTTCCTGATGCAGGAAAAGCAAAATGAGCAAGATCCTCATCTACGGAGAAACAAACATAAGGAACACGCATTTTCTAGACATCTATCAGCTTCAAGTAGTCTGGAGTGAGAGCTTTCCTCTTAAGACATTTTGCCAAACAGCTTCATGAAGATGTTTCTTACAGAACAATGTAAAAGACTCTAAAGACTGAATGAAGCAAAGGTAGTACAGCAGTGACAAAACTGGAAAGTTCTTTGCAAATTTAATGAGTATGAGAAACCAAGTAAAGATTCCCCTTTCTAATTTCAAGTAGTCCACATACTAAAATCCAGCTGAGAACATTAGAGAAATTCAGTGAATTAATGTATTAATGTTGCAATGTATTTATTTAAATTACATGCACAGAGCATTTGCATGAATTTTCAGCCACTGAACTTTTAACTCATTGTCCCATTTCAGATACTGAGAAAAAAACACATTTCACTTAAAAAACAAGAACTTTTCAAAAATATGTTCAAATCATGAACTTCTGCTAGCTGACTTTCCTGCCCAGTCATGAAAACATCTAGGGTTCTCTCCATTGATACCACAACCTTTTGCTTTTAATCTTTTGATTTGTTATTGTATACGACAATATTCTTTTCCAAGCTGATCTGGTGAGATTTTTTTTCTTTTTTTTTTCAGACATCTTTCATTAAAATCCCCCAAATGTCACCTCTGCCTTTTTCAGTATTTACTACAGGACTAACCCAAACAATAAATAAATAAATAAATAAATAAATAAATAAGTAGGAGATATCCTCCTATGACTACAGCCATTGCTCCATAACCCTGTTATGCTCTGTGCTATTACATTAAAATGCTAATAGCTTCACACAACATTAATTTTATCTTACTTGAGAATTAGTCCTATAATTTTCAGCAGGCCTGCTAAGCAGAACAAGAATGCATGTGGATCAGGAAGTTTCATTCTTTGTTTCTTTCAACTGCCATGGAATGCAGTGTTACATTAATTAACTGTGTGGGGCTTGAATGATATACATTTTTTTATTGAAGTGAACACCATCCTGGATTTAATCCTTTTATTTCTTTTCTTTCTTCCCTTCTTTTTTTTTTTTTTTTTTTTTTTTTATATATGTACTCTAAATATCACACTGCATTAGAGTGTCATTATCACAACATCAAGGCCTTTGGGTTTGGTTCTAACTTAATTTTAGTTAAATTCTCTCACACACACAAACCCACAAAGCACTTTTCTCCACACAGATTATAAGGAAAGACAGTTTTGGAGGCTCAATGCAGGTGCTGGCCCTCGAAATCAAACAGCTGTTAGAAGCATCATGCAAAAGCAGACATGGCTTAACAGTGGCTCAAAAGCAAGAAGATATTCTTCAGAAAACTGAAGGTTTGTCCAGAGGAAACAGAAAGGATCATAAATTCTGGCAGACTAGATGGAAGAACACAAGCAAGGAAAAAGGACACAGGAATTGTTTTAGGATCAGCTTATAAGAGTCATAAACTCTAGTAACATATAGTTTTTCAAAGATCAGGAACAGAATACCTGTCTAGGAACCTGCAGAAGCAATTACTGTTCAAGGTATAAAAGGAGTGCTCAAAGAAGATAAGGTTATTGCATTACTGTTTTTTTTTTTAATTATTATTATTAATTTTTACTGTAGGGCACCTTAAAGAGATTCCATTACTGGATTCCCCTGCACTGTAAGGCATACGAAAGCGTTCCCCTGCCCATCCCCCCCCGCAAATCAAAGGGCTGCTGGAAGACACTGTAGTAAGACAAAATAACTTCTACTCAGAACACTCTAAACAATAACAAGTCACTGGGTCAAGACTGTGTTCACCCATGATCTTCTGGACAAAACCTATAATGATGTAACTGAGCAGTTAACTGTACTGTGAATTCTCTTGTTTAAAAGTGCCTGACTACCAGAAGTCTAGAAGGTCACACATAGACACCTCTTTTGAGAAACTGCTCCAGGAGAAAAAGTGGGAAGTACAAACCAGTAGATCTGATGTCTGCAGATGGAGAACTAGTAGAAGCTATAATAAAGAGAATTTGTGATCATGTGGATGAGTGTGATATACTGGGAAAGGGTCAACATGGATTGTGTAAAAGGAAGTGACACTTCACAAATCTATGGGAATTCTCTGAAGGAGTCAGCAATCACATAGTTAAAGACTCAACTGACAATCTTCCAAAGTAAGTTGTCTTAGTAGGAAGAAGACTAGAAGGAGCCATTTTCATAACTAGATAACCAATTGCTATTTGTAAGCAGTTATAAGTAAAAAAAAAAAAAAAAAAAAAAACCAAACAAACCAAAATCCAGAACCCCACAAACAGTAAATTGCAGTGGAAGAAAAAGGTTCTTCTAAGTTTTTCTTCTTTCTTTTAATTGTAGGCCAGTAATTTAACAGTGATTCTGACGGAGTTCTTACGATTCCAAATACTAATTTTTAGCAATGGTCCTTTTTACTGATACTTCAGGGTCCTTCAAAGTGAACTTCCTTCACCTTTTTTCATGTATTCAAAAGAACTTGGTTTATTTGTGGGGAAAGATCTACCTTTCTCCTAACAGTTCAGAACAAAGCTGTCCAAATGTAAGAGCAAACATTCTTACTCTATTTTCCCAAACAGGATTATTAACAGAAGCAACTAAGAAAGATGCAATTCTGCTTTAAACTTCCTCGCTAATCTGTGTGTGGATGGATAAAGAAATGTCTGCCTCCATGAGCCAGCAGACTGTATGCAGCTTTCTCCTTGCAAGATAATGAACTGGTCACAGGACAGGGATTTTCACCAATGTCACCACAGAAAAACACAAGTAGGGGAGAGAGAAATATTTTGGTTTCTCTCTCAAATATTCTGTGATGGCTTGCCTGAACAAATTAGTAATGGTGTTAATCAACATATGTTTATTTTGCTCCCTATCATATAAATTGAATAACCATAGATATAATGTTTGGTTTAGTTCCCATGAAGCATCTACGTAATGATGAATGTAATGGTTTTAACAGTTCTGCAGCAAAGGCAGCTTTACTTTACTCACTGCTTATACAATGTGTACTTAATAAATGAATAGATTTTGCAATATAAAAAAAATACATTAACATTGTGAACTTCAGTATAAGTTCAATACATAAGAAAATGTATGCAGGTTTGCTTTTCTTTCCGTAAGAAAAAACTAGTATAAATTATTCTGGTGACTCCCGGCAATTTTAAAATGTATTACCTCTAATACAGCAGGCTCCATTACGAGTCAGTAGAGCAAGAGTGTTTTGGTGATGTATGTCACAATATACCGGCTTTCTGATGAGGCAGATAGTACACTAATGTAATGCATTCCAGGGATTTAGCAGGAAAAAAAAAAATCCACTTCTGTTCTCTTTAAATTAATAAACATGGGTATATTCTATGCTTGATTCACCCCTGCTGACATCAGAATTTATAAACCCACTTGTCCAACATTGTCATGGTAGCAGAAAACGATAAGGACCATGTCTAGCAAACACATAACCAGCATGTTTCTTTTTCAATGGTACGATTATTACAGCTCAACACATGTAATGCAAGTACATATTACATTCCCAAACCTATTCACATATGCATGCTACAGGCACTTGAAAGAAAAACCAAGAGGTTAAAGCATTCTAATAATGCATACTGAAAAAAAAAAGGAAAGATACCAGAAGGTCTTTATCAGCTTGCATCTCTAATGCTTCCTTTAAGATCTATTCTGAATATATTATTTAACTTCAGGAACAAGGAATAAGGGAAAGTTGAAGAGAATGGAATTTCAGACTCTGCTCTGTTGTTTTCTCAGATAAAAGGAAAAGGAAGCCCTGACTTTTACTACAGTACAAATTTCTTTCATAAGCCTTTCACAACCTGGTAATAGTCAAATAAAAGATGTTCGGGGTTAGTGTAATTGATACCGTCCTCCGCAGTCAAAAGCAAGATTACAAGTCCTCAGAACACAAAGCACTCTGTAAATAATTAGCATCCTGATATACCTCTGCTTGATGCAGTCACATGATATTCAAGATATTTGGTCATCTGTATACAATTCTTTGCAGTATTATTCCTTTGCTGTATCTTAATGTCCCATTCTAGACCAACATTGTTTGTTTCACCCACTGAATGGCTGTCCCACAGCTGCTCTAGATTCAGAACAGGCTCAGTATGCTTTAGTGTTTCATTTGGTTTTGAGTGTCATACTATGATTCCTGATGGCTTTAAAGCATTAGGGAAGATGCATCTTATTTGTGAAGCAGAAGCTTCCAAATATCCTGCTAGTGCCGCTGGTGTAACCAAGCAAAATTAGATGCAGATTAAAAGTGAGAGGCACATGGGATTAGGATCATTAGCCAGCATCTCCCACTGTGCCTCAGCACTAACTCATTCATTCCTAAAAGCAGTTTTCCTCCAATTCCGTAACACAATATATGGGATGCAGATGTTAGTCTTGCCCATCAGGTCCCACCGCAGATGAGAAGCTGAAGCACTGCTTGTAGCTGAGAAATGCGTACCTCTCCTCAGTAAAACACTAAACTGTGGATCTGCCCTTATCACATCTGCCTGCACGAGCACAACACACCCCGTCACATGACACAGACAGCATCCCCTCATTCATGTCGCAGCAGCCTGTCTCCAACTATCCCCCAAAGCCATCAGATTCATTTCTATAATTATATGAACATGACCGAAGTATAATCCTATATAAATTACAGTAAATTTGCTCATCCTGTTTGGAAGTCCCTATGGTCAGCTAAGGCACAAGTATTGACACATCTGATACCATAGGACATTAAAAATTGATACTTTTTGATTATTACACTTTATCTGTCAAATTTACATTATTAAGCAAGTGTAACACAACTGTCTTCTAGATCCTCATCTAGTACATTGTTCTCACTATCTGATGCAGCTATTAGTATAAACTAAAAATGGTCATTGTAAATCAGTCATGGAGCATTCACATGTCACACTGCGCTGATTTCCTACCCACAATAGGCAGCTTTTTCAGAAGCTAATTCTAATTTAAATCATGACAAGATTGCACTGTCTTGGAGAATTGTAATGAAAAGCAGTTCCTGTGCTCCATTTTCTGCATGGAAGTAACAAGAGAACAAGTAACAAGAGAACAGCACAGCTGATGTAGATAACTAAGGAGAACGTTGACTCTCAAGCTAAAATGAAAAGTGTTTATGACTTTTTAGGGATTAAGACATCCAAAGAGGAAAACAAAATAAAAGTAATTCATGCGTAACAAGAAGATGATCCTATACTGTTGTTGTGGTTTAAGCCCAGCCAGCAACCCAGAATGCTGCAGCCGCTCGCTCACTCCCTCTCTTCCTCCCCCCACTCCCAGAGGGATGGGGAAGAGAATCAAAAGAATGTAACACCCACGAGTTGAGATAAGAACAGTCCAGTAACTAAGGTATAACACAAACCACTGCTGCTACCACCAATAATAATAATGATAAGGGAAATAACAAGGGAAGAGAATACAACTGCTCACCACCTGCCGACCGATACCCAGCTCAACCCAAGCAGCAATCTATCCCTTCTGGGTAACTGCCCCTAGTTTATATACTGGGCATGACGTGCTGTGGTATGGAATACCCCTTTGGCCAGTTTGGGTCAGGTGTCCTGTCTCTGCTTCCTCACAGCTTCCCCTCCTCCCTGGCAGAGCATGAGACTCAAAGTCCTTGGTCAGAGTAAACATTACTGAGGAACAACTAAAAACATCGGTGTTATCAACACTGTTCCCAGTCTGAAAGTCAAAACACAGCACTGCGCCAGCTACTAAGAAGGAGAAAAAATGACTGCTACTGCTGAACCCAGGACAACTGTTCAGCTGAAACACTAGCATTAGAGCACCTGGTGTTCACTCTAGTAAAACTATTTCCATGCCATTCTTCCTCTTGCATTTCAGGTGAAGTGAACAGAGATTATTCTATTTCAGTAATGCACTGGGACTCATTGAATGATCCTATGGCAGCACATACCAATATTAAATCAACACCAAGATGCTTTCCTTTCTCAGATTAAGTATTCCCAGTAATTCAGAATGCCATTATCCAGGCAGTACTGTGAGTGTTCAGCATCTCCTCTGCCCTACGTTGCCAGTTATCTGTCCTCCTTGCCATTTTGTGAGAAAGACATTTATTTCTACTCCATTTCACAAACCACATATCCTCAACTGTAACAGTCATTGCTTTGCAAATGATTTGTAGGATCAACATGTCATCTTAATATAACTACCAATCAGAAAGTGAAACACATTCTTACTAGTTTTACATACTGCTGAAGTGACTAGGTCATATCTCAGACCATGGTATCAGTAATGATTCACTTCCAGTCAGAAAAGCACCTAACGCTTTCAACAGGAATTCTGCTCAGTAGTAACAGAATGAAGTTTGAACCTAGTCTGAAGCTTTTCATGCTTTGGGCCCCGACTTAAACATTGGTAGGTCTCATACAGAAATACTGAGAGGGAGTAGACAGAGATCATTAATTCAGCTTCACAATACTACCTCCTATTTCTTTGTTCTCCTCATCAGGATCTATAAAAGGAACTTGATCCAAGAATTAAATTTGTTCCATGATAACAGATAAGTATCTGCAAACAAAACTGAGGGTTATGTTGGTGCTGTCTCCACAACAATCTTGGAGAATAAACTGCTCAATGTGGTCATGAAAACACCAGTGTCACTTCCTTCTTCAAAGGATGCAGTTATTCCTAAAATGTCTGTCAGTCAAAAGTGGCCAGCCAGACAGCCTGAGCTGTTCTAAGAGAATTGCTGCACTCAGACATAGTTTTATCTTATGAATTACACTTCTGCAAAAGCTTTTGCTTTCTTTAGACTCTTTACAGATCTGCAGCCTGCAGCTAGAGTTCCTTCTATCCCTTTACTGAAAAAGCCAGTTCAGAGTTCCTCTTCTCTGTGCCTGCATCCTCACGCTGTTAGCCACAGAACAAACTGATCATAGTGAAATACTTGCTTATTTTTGAACTGGATCAGTTCACTGATATAATTTATCAGGCACACTTATAAATTATGTGATATTTACACAAGCAAACGAGGACAACCACCGTAACACCAAAATCTTTTCAACAGCCTTCTACTTCATCGCAGCAAGAACCAACTTCAAACTGTAAATGAACCCACCTTATACTGTGAATACGTCCTGACCCATGCAGCAGTAACAAATACAGCATTACGTTTCCATTTCATATCCCCACCATTTTTTACTGTCAAAAGTAAGCATTAAGCTTAATGAAAAGGTAATGTATTACATAACACAGTGCAACAAAGTTGGAACAGAAGAGGTTCAAACTCTGCACTCTCCCAAGGATGGTCAGGCACTGCAACAGGTTACCCAGAGAGGTTCTGCAGTCTTCATCCTATTTTTAGTACTAAGTTGGACTAGAGCCCTCTCGAAGTCCCTTAAAACCAGAGTTACCCTATGATCTTATGATGCAACAAAACCAAATGTATTTATTTAACCAAATTATTCGGTCATAATCATTGATGCTTTGATTGTGTTGAATTTAAAACAAGTATTTGCAGAAAACCAAATGAATTCACAGAATGGTTGGATTACAGCTTCTGGGGACAAACATGTCATCTACAATAAGGAGGAAGAAAATGAGAAACAGTCTGGACTAGCAATTTATTCAGAGAAATATATTAGAAATTTAAATATCTATGCCCACTTGTCATGCATCATTTACACAGTGGCAGGAAAAACAGCAGTCTTGATTTTCCACCAAAGCATTTTCTACATTGCCAGTTAACCGGGGGGGGGGTGTTGGTGAGGGAAGAGAGGAAGAAAGAAAGATTTCAGATAAATCTGATGGAAATAAATCTGCAGACTTCATACTGAACTGAGTAATATTTTTTCTGTAAACAACATCAGTAAAAGTGAAGAAAAGAGCAAGAGAATATTTGGTTTTCATTATTATTTAGACTGAAGCAGTTAAGAGAGAGAAGAAAGGGAGACAGGTCTTTACTTAATATTTCCTCTCTCAATTGCAAGTGGAATTAATAAATTACAACCCTCTCAGCAGCCTCCTGTTTTCCCTCATCAATACACCACTCAAAGTTTAAAGGTCTTTCTACAGACTGGTATGCTGTCCTTGCCATTTTCGGGGCATGTTTTGTAAGAAACCATTGCTTACTCAGCTGAATAAAAGCCTCACTATGTTCATTGACTGGACATGGACAAATCTTAAACTACGGGACCAGCTATCCCGAAGAAGTACCATGAATACACATTCAGCAAAGCTGGGGTGTGACAAGTAGCACACATCACATAACATCTCCTTTCAGATGCCAAGAAGAAAAAGAACTAGTAGTAAGTCTTACTTTAGATGCACCTTTTGCTACTGAGTGCTCTACAAACATAGCTGGTTCTACCATCTCAGGATGCAAAGAGGCAAAAATGAATCAACATTTCAAGCAAATGGTTGTGGCATATCCTTGACATTTGAGGTCCTAAACCAGCAGTTTACTTAATTACTTTTGTTGCAGAGGGACATTGTTTGTCTAGAATTAAACACAGAGTGGGAATATTGCCTTGTTCCCTGATAGTTTTCCCTCAATTCTATGATTAAGGTGAGGTATTTCACTCATCTAGATCTCTCACTTTAAAAGCAAGGGGGGAGGGGAGAAGGGGAGAAGCAGATGGGAAAAAAAATTATATCCATCTTCGAATTTGAGAAGTCAGGCACATTTTTACAGCTATCTTGCATATTCTGGACAGGAACTGTCTGAGACTGTGACAGCTCAAAAGAAACATCATCATATAACACTTAGTGGAGGCCCACTGACCTCTTCGTTTCACTAGTATCACCACCTGAAGTACCTGAGCATGCCCCTAGATCCTCTTTAAAAAGACTGCTAGCCTCAGGCAGAAAGGCATTTGTTGTTCCTCCTGCTTTTGCTGCATTCAACCCTACATAGATAAACTAGCACCAAGGTCTGCAGGGTCAAGGAAAAAAAAAAAAAAAAACTAACTGTGCTATTATTCTGGAAATACCCACTTCAAAAGTTGTTTCTTACATTTATTTCAAAGACACGACTTTGCTCCAGGGCTGTAAGTAGTCACAGTGTCAGGCAGATGCTCACAAAGAAAGACAGACCTGAAGGATGATGCCAGGAAACTACCAATAAACCAAAAGGATGCTCAATAAATGAGTATGGCTCAAAATGCTCCCCGGTGGACTTGAAAATATTCTTTCAGTGACTCAGTAAATCTAACATAGCTTCATCATTCATGATCCTAATTCAGGTTTATCACATGGCAGATCATTTTAGCAAAAGAGATTCACTGCAAAAAACAACGACCAATTATGCAGCTGGTTTGCAAACTGATTCTAGTAGCAACAGCAAAATATTTTGCTGCAACGCATTTCACACTAACTATAACAGAGCATACACATAGGCAGAAAAAGCATCTTGGGTAGAAGTAGTATCTTTCATTAGACCAACTGGTACTCATGGAAAAGCCAGACAACATTCCAGATAAAAAGCCCTTCTTCATACCAGAAACAGAAGCAGCAGTTCCAAAGGTACACATGCACTTAGCAGAACTGATCAAAGTTTAAGTATAGATCAAGGAGACCATCTTCTAAAGAGGGGAGAATTTAAAACAAACAAACAAACAAGCAAAAATCCTAGCAACAATATAACCTAAAACCATTGAAAACAGAAGTCTAATCACGCTGAATAAGTATTTCTTTCAAGTGAAAAATACCAGTACCATTACTGATTTATGAGCTATGTCTGAGAGCATATAGTGTCCCTCCAATTCTTCTTCCTTTTCTCCTCATCTACATAAACTGCCTGTATACCTTCTAGTCTTCACAGACCCATCCTTTTACAAAGGATTCAATGAATTTGATACATAAACTCACTACTGCAAACTAAAATATCACTGCTTTATATAGGAGAATATATTTATAGAATAGAAAGTAAGATATATGCAGATTTTTAGTTCCATTATATAAAAATTGGGGTGACTCGGCTGCACCAATATCCATACTTTTCTATCATTTTAATGACTGTCCTGGGTTTACCAGGAGCCGTTTTGCTCCTTCTTAGTAACTGGTGCAAGCTCCGTGTTTTGACTTCCAGCCTGGGCAGAGAGCTGATAACACCGATTGTTTTTAATTGTTGCTAAGTAATGTTTATTCTGGCCAAGGACTTTGTGAGTCTCATGCTCTGCTGGGGACGAGGGGAGGCCGGGAGGAAGCAGAGACAGGACACCTGACCCAAACTAGCCAAAGAGGTATTCCATACCACAGCACATCATGCCCAGGAAGGTAACTGGGAGTTACCCGGAAGGACACTCTCTCTCTTCGGGGGGGGTCGAACTCGTTCGGCGGTGGTATCGTATTGTCTTGTTATTTTCTCTTATCAATATTATCATTGGTGGTAGCAGTAGTGATCTGTGTTGTACCTTGCTTGCTGGGCTGTTCTTATCTCAACCCGTGGGAGTTACATTCTCCTGATTCTCCTCCCCATCCCTCTGGGAGTGGGGAGGGTCGGCAGGGGGGGGAGGGGGGTGTGAGTGGATGAGCTGTGTGGATTGGTTTAAACCACAACAATGACGTTGCAGGGTCAGCTGAACTTAATGGAGTTGCATCATGGATTAATTCAGACTAATCAAGGCATCAAACTAATTGAAAGCTTCCCACTACTTCCACACACAAAACCAAACAACTTACAGAAGCTTCAACGGCTGTCTGTTCCACTTCTTTATCAGGAACTGTAGTCCCATACCAGTGCCGGTTGAAGAAAACACACACATGTGCCTGAGTTACTGCTGAAGCGGCCAAGACTTTTCATGGGATCCTGAGATAATTCAGGTTGGAATGCAACTCAGATTTCCCGTCACTCCAGGGGAACCAGCAACTCTAAACAAATGGATGTAATAGTACAGTAATTATCAGAAGCAACAGTCTAAGCCATAATTACTAAATCCATTAGGCCTACCTGTTGACAACACCAGAAGGGTCACAAAAATAATATACACAGATCATATAACCAATTAGGTTCAACTAGGTTAGAAAAGATCTTTAAGATCATCAAGTCCAACCCTTACCCCAGGATAGCTAAGTCCACCACTAAACCATGTCCCTAAGAGCCTCATCTACATGGGTTTTGAACACTTCCAGGGACTGTGATTCCACCATTTCCTGGGAAACCTGTTCCAATGCCTGATCACCCTCTCTGTGAAGAAATTTTTTCTAATAACCAATCTAAACCTCCCCTGGTGCAGCTTGAGGCCATTTCCTCTTGTCCTATCACTTGTTACTAGGGAAAAGAAACCAGTCACCTCTGTCCATCCTCCTTTCCAGTAGTTGTAGAGAGCAATAAGGTCCTCCCCTGAGCTTTTGGTTCTCCAGACTAAACAACCTCAGTTCCTTCAGCCGCTCCTGATAAGATCTGTGCTCCAGACCTTTCACCAGCTTTGTTGCCTTTCTCTGGACCTGCTCCAGCAACTCAGTATCTCTCTTGTAGTGAGGGGTGCAGAACTGAACTCAGTATTCAAGGTGTGGCCTCAACAGTACTCTTCAGAGAGCTGCTGTCTAACAACACGCGTTCCTTTACCATCCTTTTATATTAGCTTTCACCCAGCTGAGCTCTCATCTCATTTATGTCAACGAGACTTTTGACAAATGCTTATGGACTTTCACCCTATTACCAGTAACACATCCAGGATTTCATATAATTCATTTGAGGCGCTACCATACTCTCTAAAACCTGGAGCACTGCAGAGTGTATTCCCCTGCAGTGTTTGGTTCTCCTTGCACTCCATATTTATACAAAGATATGCAACATGGTGGCCACAGCCCTGTCATGTCTGCTCTACTTAAAATACCCTTCACACATCGATATGAAGCATCACTGCCTCTGCACTGGCACAAACCCACCAATCTAGACATCATGACCTGCAGAACACTTTTTAATTCATGTATATTTTGGTTGATCAATCTTTTCATGTCTTTCAGCAAGAGACAATTAAATCTTCCAGGGAGACAAGAAGCCACAAAGTGGATTCAGAATATGAAAATGGGCATAACTTTAAAGGATTAATTTTGAGAAGTTGCATTATACCCTGAGCCTCCATAAAAACTGCTTTTCATTGAAATGTTTCAAGTAGATTTTCACTGAATTCTAATTTTCATTACCAAATGTTTATCATACAGGGTGTTCTGTAATTAGGTGAGGGCTGTTTTGTTTTTTTCTTCTTTTCTTGCTGATGGACATTGCCATGAGAACTACAGTGAAATGCATTCTTCCTACTCTAGAAATAAGGTAAAAGTCTGATTTAAAATTATAAAAAGCAATACTTCATTGGTGTTTTTACTTTTAGTAACACAGATCAGGCCAGCGGGAGATGTTGTTTCTACCCTGGAGAATCTTGTGCAATGTTTTAAATTGTAAAGGGAAAAAAAGTGATTCCAGCTTTTATGATGACACAATTCACAGTGACTTCTCTTGGTATTATTTTTCTGGGAATTGCTTCACACTGCAAACTAACGTAAACTTCTACGAGCACCTTGAGAAAAATATGCATTTAAAAGTTTATTTAGGCAAGGTAAAAGATTACACTGAGAAGAATGCATTAGCATATGCTAAGCAGAATAGAGCCAGATCATCACCATGGCTTCATTTTGCTCATGTGTATGAGGACATATAAGTTTTAAATTCCTACTTCAAATTCGATGCAAAGTCCTAATCTTCACATTCCAATCAAGTCCAACAGACAGAAACACAAAGTCCTTTGTCAGAACAACTGAAAACAGCTCTCCCTGGGCAACATGAGTGACAACCTGAGGGACATAACTGTAACTCCTTTTCTATAAAAAGCTTCTAAAAGTAGTTTAACAGTATTGATCCTGAAAAATTAATTTGATTTTGCAAAGGCACTCAGTGTGGTAGCTCAACACAAAAACATATCCTATTGCAGCCTCAATATTGTAATTGAGCTATCTTTTTCAAAATCACTTTCAGCCCATGATACATCTGTAAAAGACTAAAGCTCAAATAAGGTTTTTAATAATATATTATATTTCTAAAAGGTTCTAAGTCTTCTCCCCCCATACACAACTTTTTTTTTTTTTTTTTTAAGTATAAAGATTGGTTTGAATAAACATGTTTAAGCAAATGCAATTTCAGGTCAGTTGTATTGCACAATAGAAATTATATAAATCGACCCTTTTCTACCTGCTCTTTTTGCTTACCTAGTTATATTTTCCAAACATTAAAAATAATATTAGCTGCATGGACAGACAGTTAAGATAAGTCTATCCTCTGGCACAGCTGGCAAGGAGCAATGTAAGAAAAGAATGCAGTAAGAGTTCATTCTGCAGTAGGAATTGGTATGAACTGTATAAGAAGGAATTGCATCAGTGAATTTTCTTCACTCAAGAGATACAGCAACCTAGTAGCTCTGTAGAAATGGCAGAAAACAGCTGTAGAAGAAATTCCTTTCTCAGGAAATATGGAATAAAGTGGACAAGTGTACTGTAGACTCTTGAATTTATCCCTGTATCTAATTTGAATGCTATATATTCAA
Source organism: Lathamus discolor (assembly GCF_037157495.1). Classification (NCBI taxonomy): domain Eukaryota; kingdom Metazoa; phylum Chordata; class Aves; order Psittaciformes; family Psittacidae; genus Lathamus; species Lathamus discolor. The sequence goes on along the minus strand of NC_088886.1, from coordinate 104,625,437 downwards.
ATGTTTCTGTAGATAAAAAGTTAGTCTTCTCCCCAGTATATTCCTACCTCCACACACATATAGCTACTCCATTAAAGGACTTCAGCTAACTGGCTTGACTGAAAGCGAGGATATTCTTTTTAGCAAAATGGCAGAGATTCCTCACAAAAACATACAAACTAGATTTCCAGTTTGCTGGTTTTGTTACTGACTCCAGCTCTAAGAAAAGTATGCTTTCACACACACACACACACACACACTCACTCTACCCTGAAGTGATGAATATTCATCCCATTTTTCCCTTGAAGAAAGTTCAGAATAATCAATTCTTATGAGTTCCTGTATATTAAAGTTTGCACAAATAAAAGCAATAATAGAAACACAGTAAGAGTAAAGGAGTATAGGACAAACACATGCTTGCTGTGCTTTGTAACCCTTCTAACAGAACGTGAGAATAAGCCTACACCCAAATTGCTTATAGCTTATAGACAAGGAGTAAAGGTTACAGTACCTGTTAAAAAGCAATTCTCTACACAGAAGACAGATATGGTTAAAGTATTTTGGTTAGTTTTGTTTTTTGTTTAGTTGGGGTTTTTAATATATGACACAGATTACAATTGGTTCTGAAGGGCTCTTGCTGGGAAAAAAGTTCCTATTCTTCAAGAATGTAACATATGTAACATATGTAGGCTGTTTTCCTGAGTGGACGTCCAAGTTTGTATATGTAAAAGTTTATTCCCAACACCTGTTAAACGGCTGCATTCCTATGAAGCGCTGCAACACAGAGAAGAAACCTGGTAGAAATTAGGAGAGCTGTCCTACGCAAAGCAGTCAATGGAGAAGAATAACAACATATCTGTGTGTGGGAGCTGGGCAAGCGGGAAGACAAAGCTCAAACTTTTAATGGGACAAAAGAGAGGGAATGTGAAAATATGACATAAAACCTAGATAGCAAGAAGAGAATGGTGAAAACCTTCAAAGTCAGCAACAAGCTTGGAAACAGTAGCCTCTCACAGCCCTGTTCTGTCTCTCTGCAAGTTCAATTCCTTAATTTATTCTAGTCTGACACATTTGCAACTTTAGTCTTCTCAATGCAATCAACAAGTCTATTGCTCAGGATGAAGATCAAACTGACTGTTAGAGCTAAATGGTGGTTTGTCAGACTGCCAGAATGACTCTTTAAAACAAATATATTACTACAATTTTAGCAAGTCCATTAATGTCACAGTCTAAAGCAGGTACAACAAGCATTCATTTCCTGTGTCAATGTCGTGCAATGAATACACGCTCCAGGGATGAAGGATAAGTCACTGCTGTAACCATTCTATTTTACTTCTCTCATCTTCCAGACTTCCTCAAATGAGATTCACACAAACTGTGTTAATTATTTCCTGTTTTGCAGCCATATGCACAAGCCTCAACTAAGATTAGGGCCCCTGTGTGCTGTACATCAGTAGCAAGACACAATCCTTGCCTCAGAGAGTTCACAAGTTAAACAGCCAAGACAGGAAAATGATAGGAGAAATATCGGAGAAAGCTGGAGATAGTTATTTGCCCAAGGTCACAGAGCAGGCCAGGAACAGAACCCTTATCTCCTCTTCCCTTCCTAATAAATCACATTTTATCTCACCTTTGGCTGAACTTTATTCTCTGCCTTTTCTCCTCAATTATGAATAATTCATTCTCCAGCTCTCAAGTTAAGATTGCTGTTCACAGATCATAACATTAAACAGATATTAAGTCTTATGCTATCATGTTAAAAATACCAAGTGTGGTAAAATGAATACTTTTCATCCAAGAATCTGGTTTCCTTACCCATATGCATTTGAAATTGTTTCTTTTTTACTGGTACTGGTATAATTAATTCTGCCTCTGCCTGCCTGCCCGCCCATGGCAATGACTAAATTTCTAGAATTTATAGTTTAAAACATGAAGCGAAGACTCTGAGGGGACATTACAGCAGCCTTCCAGTACCTAAAGAAAGCCTACAGGAAAGATAGAGAGACTTTTGCAAGTGCAGGTAGTGACAGGGTAAGGAGGAATGGCTTTAAACTCATTTTAACCGGTTTTAAAGGTAAGATTAGATTAGATTAGGTTAGATATTAGGAATAGTTCATTGTGAAGGTGGTGAGGCACTGGCTTGTGAGGGTAAGGTGTCCAGAGAAGTTATTGATGCCCCATCACAGGGCTGATTAAGGCTAGGTTGGATGGCATTTTGATCAACCTGGTCTAGTGGAAGGTGTCCCTGCCCATGGCAGGGGGGCTGGAACTAGATGATCTTTAAGGTCCCTTCTAGACCAAATCATTCTATGATTCTATGATTCAGATTAGCTGCAACATTTACTTTGCCCTATAAGTATTTTGACTTTGTAGAGATTACTGCAAATGTGGTGACAAAATTCAGTAGTGTAAAGAACTGTGATCTGTGTTACTAATAAGAGTTCATTAATTTTACAAAGACTGATCACCCACCAAAATGACTTGGAGCCTGAAAGAAATTCTAAGTATTGACTTGCTCTAGATAAACTAAATTGTTCTCTTGATTCTAACTAGACTAAGTTACCTCATTGGATAAAGCTCACTGACCTGATTTCTGAAAGCACCAGATACAGCTCCTATTGACAGCAACTGTGTTAATAAATTGGCATTTTTTAAATGGAGGTTGATGACTGCTCAATTACCCTAACTCAGTTTGTCAAAGAGAGTGCCCATTGGTTACCTTCTATTAATTACAGTATAACATCCAAAGTAGTTGTAAATAACATTCCTTAAGCCTTTATTAGAAATGCTGATCACATCATCTTCTGCCACTATCTCAATGAACTCCACACCAAGATTCTGTAATTTTCTGGTTACATTTTCTTAGCTTGAGGAGTATAATACACTGCACAGCAAACTGCTATAGATTTCTAAATCACCCATTTGAGAAAAGAAAAAAAAAAAATAAGCCTATGCAATGAGAAATGAGAAGGGTGTATTACACAGTGAGGAAGGCTAAACAGCAACAGTAGATTTCTTTCAATTGTCCAAACTGATGGCACACATCTCACACAGCATTATTGTACCCCTTGGAACTTATGGACAGAATGGCCCCACTTACCCAGCCATCAGCCTCTGGTGAAAACTGCAAGCTTTTGGGACTCCTTTGTTTAAACATCCTGATATACAGTATGAATAGAGGATAGACAGAGTAAAGAAGATAATATATAGCTACTCTTTTAACACTCATGTAAATTACATGACCTAACTTGAGATGCTGCAATATACCATATCAAATATTTGTTATTAGTATACTCTATTATATAAAATTTCAATTCAGCATAAGGGTGCAGACCAGTGAGGAACAAATAAGTGGACTGCTAGAGCAAGTGTATGAAACAGCTCCTAGTGAGCCTAACGGGGCGGGGGGGGGGGGGGGGGGGAGGCAGGCAGGAGGGGAAAAGGCACCAGGGACATCTCTCAGTGAGAACTTTGGACCCTGATGTCCAACTGCAATGCACCAACTTCAAGACTGCTCATCAGCCTTAGGACTCTATGGCTGATGAAAGGGAAGAGAAACACCAAACAAAGAGGTGACTGTACCTTGGTCAGTATGGCAGATGAGATGGCACAACTCTGTTAAGTTGCCAAGTATTGTGACTAGCTGAGTGATGAATAAATCCATGGGTTTCAAAAAGCCGGCAAATTTCTCTGACTAAGTATAATTCTTTCTCCCAAACAGTTTTGCTTACAACAAATCCCATGACAAAAAAAATAAAGAGAAATACAGAAACAAGGCTATAAAACCAAAGAATCATGAATCTTCAAGCTGAAAAGTGACTTTACTGAGCAACGTTTCAAATTGATTCGCATGTGAGTGCAGAATTGGACACAATGACATTTAGAGATATTTTAGTCTCTATCATTCTGTAATTCTATATAAGCTGCATGTTTGGCCTATCATTTCAAAGCTTTGGTGCCCTTATTCAGGCTCACAATACCAAAAAGATTTTACAGGCAGAACACTCTCACTGTTTTCTCATGTTTAAACTAAGTGCATTTTAGAATAGAAAGTAGAAGTAGGATGCAACAGACTTCTCTGAAAGAGTCTATTTGTAGAAAACTTCCTGGCATCTTTTTTGAAAATGCCTGTAAATTCATAATGGCTGTTTCAGTTCCAAGCAAACACAGGGCTGACACCTCAGTATTAAAAGCACTAAAACAAAGGTGCTTCTACAGGGGGATGAGGGGAGGAAGTCTTGTGGTTAACTTAATCGCTGTTCACAGATACTGAATTTGGAACTTAAAATAAGAAAAACAACAAATCCATGCAACCTTAATTACTTACCCTCAGCCTAAAAGCAGCACAATTTCTACCATTTTCCTTTAATTAAAAACATAAATACTTTATTTTTGTAATAATTTTCCTTGTTGCATTGTCTTCTGAAATCAAATAGCAGTGCAAGCAAACAGTAAATTAGTCTGTAGTCATTAAAAAGACAGGCTGAAAGATGGACTAGCAATAAAATCCAAATATATTACTATATGAGAAGTATTTGAGCTCTCTGATGCTATATATAACTGAACTGCTAATGACAGTTTAAGCTTTTAGAATCTCGTGTGCCTAGTGTCAACATAAAACAAGAAACATCAAGAATTTGATAATAAAGAATAGGTGCTACATGCGACTTTTAACCTCTTGGAGACAGAGGTTGTGGAAAAACCCCCCCATAGGCAGAAACTGCATGTTATGCACTGTACTACAACTAGTCCCTCACCAGTTTCAGCACTGTGCTGTAATACATGGTAGGATATGCAACACCCCTTTGCTGTGAGATGTTCCTTAGTTTTAAGTGAGGTTTAACAAATGTATCCCAAGTGAAACAGATCCTCTCCAGCTGGAGGTGGGGAGGAGAGATCTCAGAATGTCCCCTACCGCTACTGGACTTTAGCCTGAGTGGTCAAAGTTACAAGCAACACTTCCCACAAATTAACTCCACAGAGGTGAAGAGAAACAACCATTACACACAGGAAATACTATTTAAGTACAATATTAAGGACATATGAAAGTACAATACAAAATTAAGTACATATACTAAATTTCTCATTGAAAGCAAGACGTTCACATCACTTTGCTGGCAAAGTACTAATCATGTACCTAGAATGTACAGGATTCACCTTCCATTTTAATGCACATAAATGCACAGTAACATAACATCTTTACATTAAAAATTTTAGCAAGAAACTAATGTGAAAATGATCTAACATGAAACAGATCCAAGAGCCTCTAAAATGCAGTGTTTCCTGAAAGTGTGTTAAAAAGCAGCCAGAGTCTCCTTCCACTAACTTCTTTTATGCCAGTCAAGAAGACTTCAGACTTCTGTTTGCCTAAGCACCTTCAAAATCTGCTTGCTGCTTTAAGTAGTCAATCACTTTTCTCTGTGATTCTCTAATTACTTTCTGATCCAAGTAGTGGTTACTCTAATAAAAACCTCAATACAGCCTCAACACACTGATAAATGTAAAAAATTGTTATACCAGAGATGTACATAAAACAATTTCTTCCTTACAAGGGAGGAGGCAAGGGTCACATGACAAGAGACATGACAAATTTTGGATAACCAGAGGCTATTTGCAAGTTCTTATTTTAATTTATTCAGTGCTATAGACAAGGATAAATATTGAGGAATGCAGTTTATCTGTTTCAAACCTCCGGTCACAGAACTTGGAAAAAAGAAAACATCTCTCAGTTTAGTACTACCATAAGGAAATCACACATTAATTTTTGACTAAACAAACATTTCACATCTAGAATAACAAAACAGATGGAAAGAAAGCCTCTTACCTCAGCTTAGGTGCTGGGAGTTCTGACAGTGGCTTTCAACTCCTGTGAACACATCTCCACCACCTGTAAAAATAACAAAAATATTTACTGAGGTAGCAAGAGACTAATTTTACACTGTTTACCAAGGGCATACACCAAAAATAAAATAAATAAAATAAAATCCAAACAAACCTCACATTCCTGCCTCTCACCAATCCCAGTTAAAACTAAATCCTTCCTTTCAAGTGCAACAGCACTAGCACCCTTCAACATCAGGACATTTGATCCCGTGACAAAAGATGCTAAAAAAAAAAAAAAAAAAACCCACCAAACATACCCCAAATCTGATTCACTTTGAAAACAGAGTAAAATGGACTTATTTCCAGAAACCTCACCTTTTTTAATATTTCTCCAGTCTATAATAATTTACACAAATAAACTACAATCCAGTTATATATTCATAAACAAATAATTAAAGGATGCTAATCTAATTAATGCCAACTAGGATATGTTTACAGAAAACGCATCTCAACTAACGTGATAAGATTAAAAGTTTGTATTAAAAAGAAAATTGTTTGATGTAGTCAGAATTTTTTGTGGATAAATTAGACCTGTTACTTCCTGAGTTGTTGACTGAAAACCTCGAATGAAACAAAGTCAATATATGTCATGTGAAATCAGATTAAAAGCTGATTAACTGACATATCTCGGTTGAAAGTCGAAGCAGAAAATCATCATCAGGAGAGCAGAGTTTTTAATGGGTTCCTGCAGGCTCTACAGGCTTTTAATAATTAGTTTTTCACAATTAGCCACCTGATGGGAAGAAATGACTAGTAAAATATAAAGATGAGACCAGGAAAACAGCAAGCAAGAAACAGGGTGTGCCATGGATGCACAAGGACAAATACCAGGGGAATCCAGCATAACACGCACTTTAACAGCACCAAATGCTTTGGCACGCAGAATGCAAAGAGGATTCTTTTTGAATTAGTGCATCACAGGGCACCAGCGTGAACTCTGTCAAATTTAGGTCTTGGGTGTTTTCTGTATTTTGTCTTCTTACAGAAAATCAACTTCAGCTCTTTAACACATTTAATTTTAAATGGTTACTGTATATGTGTGCACTCGTCTAAATGCACATACGCGCATACAGAAAAGGATGTCTTCCTCACAGTAACGAATATGAAAGGAGAAAGCATGCTGTTTACACAAAAGGATTAACACATTGCCATGGAGATTTTATTATTTCTATTTTATTTTTTTATGAACCAGAATTCCTCACCTTAGTGAGGAATGAAATGTAACACCCCTGTGTCGTGACACTCCAATCGATGTGCTAGAATCAGTGACAACCAGCAACTCATTCTCTTCAACAGGTATGTTCCAGGGGGATGGAAATTTTATTTACAAAAATATACAACATAAAATCAGTTGAAGATAACTAAAAACTCCCATAAGTCAAAATTCTGTTACTTAATTCCCAAGCTACTACTGTCATTCCAATATTATTCCTTCTCCCTTGTTATGATACTTTTCTTTAAAATATCTAGCTTGAAGAGTCAGCATTTTAAGCATCTACAAAACAATCATCTACAAAACTAACAACTACCAAGCAAAAACACAACCTATGCGTAACTGAATAAGAAGCCATGTGAATGCACACCAATTTCCTTCACCAGGTTCACGAATAACACAAGCAAGTTGTTCTTCACATACCTTGTTTTCAGCATCATACCTATTTTTTTTTACGTTTCATTCATGTCATGTGATATACAGGATAGGAAAAACTTGTTAGCAGAGGAAGTACTAAATATATAGAACTAAAAATTATTTTTTGCTTGTTAGTCAATAGTCTGGCAGAAGAACTTTTCTGAAAGGGAATGACCATCCTTTCTTCAAACAGGATAGTTTCATGTATAATAAATCATATTATCAGAATAGTCTTAGAGCACAACCTACTATTTGCTTCACAAGCACAGTTTCCAGCAATTAGTTTAATCCTCTATATAGGTTAAATAAATAGGCATGGAGGCAGGGGCAGTGTCTTAGAAGTTAATTAGGAGTATAAATTAATTTTCAGAAGTGTGGTACAATTTCATGTGGGATATAAACCACTGCCTTTGCTAACTGTTATCAAAAAGTGGACTCTCATTCTCAGCTTCTGCCATCCACCACTTGTTTAGAGCCTCCTCTTGCCTTGGGCCTAGTGAGCATGCAAACAAAACCAAATATCAAAACAACCCCTATCACCATCCTATTTAAGGTTTGAAGTGGTATTTCTCAAGTTTAGGGACCCAAAGACTGTGTGTAACTAACTACCTTTCCAAACCCAACTCTTGCTTGTCAAGAATCTACAATGTTCAAACAAATTATGAGATTCACACTTGCTATTAAATGGCACATATGCCTTATGTATGACTACAACTATTATCATTTGTATCTGATATTGCAGCATCTCCTATGGTAAATTATTCCCTGTAACTGAGAAGTAATTACCACAAAGTTATTGGGTTATCAGACTTCTAATGATGTTATAATCACTTTCATTATACAATTGATTTGTCACAAATGCTCATATTACAAATATTATTGACCTCCTGCCACTTCTATAATGTAATTAAAGTTGCAGTTCAGCTTAACATACTGCCCTCCTGTGCTGCTGAAGAGACATCACACAGAAGCCACAAAAGTATCCAGTCACTTTTTGGCTCAGCAGCAATATGAGACCTAGGGCAGACATTTTGCCACCTGTCCTCCAAAAACTTACTTTTACAATACCTTGTCTTGGTGTTTTCAAGACCCTACTCTGCTTTTTTTTTTTATGTAGCCACACTTCATCTACCCCAAACTGTATCATATTTCTCTTGAAGTAAAAAATGTGTTTCCTATCCTGCAGTTTTGCTTTGTATGCTTTCTACACTTGGACCAAACCCAAATTATTTTCTTCTTTTCTTTGCCTGGTATTTTCTTCCTGATGAAGTAACAGTCCAATTAGCCCACTTTCTCATTTTTTTCCGATCGTTCCACTTATGATTTTTAGCACAATTATTTTTCCCCATTCATTTCTCTCTGTAGATTTTTCTGAATCAGCCTGAAAATTCCAAAAAAAAAAAAAAAAAAACAGACAAAAGGAAATGCAAGTATGTCATTAATCATATTTTAGTACACCTCCCATCCAAACCTATTAAGCTAGGTATGGCATTCTTATCTTCAACAAGCTACCATTTTGAAATAACTTAAGAGCTTTGTTGAGTAACCTTCTGAAAATGAGAGCCCTAAACCTCTAGTATTTTTACTGCATTTATGCAAAGCTGCTACTTTAATACAAATCTACCCAAGTCACATCTTGTAAAATTATAATAATTTCTTAATGTCCTTCTCCTTCCTAGAATACTAAAGTATTTCAACCTTTGAAACTCAGTTGAACAAATACATCCATCCTAAACTCTGTCATATTTACAGGACTTATCCCCCCTAACCTCACCTAAGTAAGAAACAACCGAATTCAGTGAAACCATAGTTTTAACTTACAAAGGGCAAGATTTTAAACTAACCAGTTATCATTAGAGATACCTCCCTCTGTTTTAGTCAGCTGTCTGTTAGTAAAAAAATAAATTCTATGGTTAGTTAACCAGGCTTTAAGTAAATCTAAAAAAATTAAAAAAAAAATTATAATTGCAGATTATTATGCTACTGCCGTCATTTTCTTGGTACTTTAAACTTAATTAATGTCTTTTGAGAATACAGTTATTTATTCCATGGAGAATGATGCGACTAACTCTCACCAGCATGATTAAGTAATTCTTAGTTATATAATCACATCACTTCACAAGGTTTTCACACCACATTCACATACATGCACCCTTTTCCATTTCCACATGTAACGCTAATGAACACTGTAAAATACTGTGGATACTGTAGATCCATCATCTCAAAGAGGGTGTATGGAGAAACTGACAGAGGATTATTAGCAGATAGAATTAATCACTCTGCTGACTACATTTCCTTATTCCTGTGCTAAATTCAGGCTCAACTGGCAATAAACACTCTTGACCAGACTCCAGCCTCTCTAGTACGTGCTACTGGGCCATCCATCAATTTGTTATATATATAATGTAAATATGTATATGAAATTGTGTTGAAATGCACGCCTCATACTAAGCAATCCCCTAATATAGCTAAAGAATGATACAGCAAATGACAACAGTGACAGCAGAAACTCTGATCTACAGTTCACATGTGATTTCCCATTACATTTTAAGTAAAACAGGTTCTGTAAAGTTCAACAAGGGATTACAATCATTATTAGTAGCCTAAAGATAGCATATTGGAAGGTGTTAATGGCTGCCATCAAGGGAGCCCAGTATCCAAAGGCAATCCTAAAGCTTCAATAAAGCCAGTGTTTGTGCCAGTTAGTCTTCTTTCACCTCATCAAGAATAACAAAGTCCCTCAGTGCAGCACAGACAGCTAGGGCAGAAGTGAATCTCTGCAAGGAGTATTTGTTGGAAGAAGAATGCTGCCAGCATTAAGAATATGGTCTTGACAGGAAACTAGTATTAGATTTTTATAGCATACAGCTGAGAGGCCCAGAAGTTTCTGAGCAAGAAAACAGTTGATAATCATTTCAGGAAAAGATTTTATTTACTTTCTCTTACTCTCTACCCCCTTGCCCCCTTCATGTGTGCATGAATCATGCTAAGGTGCAAACCACAACCTGAAGTGCATGACACACAGCATAACCAGCCAGTCAAAAGGGTCATTTATCCCACCATATTCAAATCTTGGTGTGGCCCCACCTTGAATACTGGGTACAGTTCTGGGCGCCACAATTTAAGAAATGAGTGGAGGCCCTGAACACATCCAGAGGAGGTCAACAAAGTTGGTGAAAGGGCTGAAAGGAATGCCTTATGAGGAACTGTTAAGGACTTCAGACTTGTCTGCTTTAGAGAAAGGGAGGCCAGATGATGACCAAAGGTATATTGGCCAAATACTGTTTTTCAGATGCCTCCAGAGGTGAAGGCACAAGGGAAGTTATCACCACACTGTAGAAGATGTTAATTTCCACTGTTTCTATTTTCCTGCTTTTCTTTGTACACACATTCCTCTGTGTAAGCCCCAGTGGGAAGGAGCCCCACAACTATTTATACTATTATAATAGAGCTCCATTGCAAAGTCAAATGAATTTTCACTCAATCCACAATTAAGAAGCTGCTCAGATCACTATGAAGAACCACGCAGTGCTGGATATCTACTGCATAACACTGGCATTGCCCAGACTACTGCATGGCTTTTAGATCACTAAGTGCTAGCTCAAGTATTTCTAAGTACTTTGTTTGTGCCAACCAAAACCACCCTTAACTTTCTGACATAAATAATGCAGGTTTGGCTACCTTCTTGGAAAATCTGACTCAAAACACAAAATATACTACATTAGAACTTTTTCAAAACCTTACTATGAAGGAGAAACAATAAGGTGGAATAAAAAAAAAAATGCTATAACTATCTCTGGAAAGAAATTAAAGCAAACCAGAGGAAATACATGCCTTCCCATACTGTCAGTATTAATTCCAAAGCAACTGTTTATAATTTTTTACTTTGTCTTTGAAGAAGAATTTCCAAAAGCACAAACAGAAATTACACCAGCCTTAATCACTCTTCAAAATATGGTTTGTTTTCTTTCTCCTCAGATTTCATATTTTTAATGTTTTTTAAAACTCTAAATGCAGTATACAGCTATGCTATCTTATATCTTACAAAATAAAGGGATGACTGACTATATCTGTCCCTACAAATGCAGAAGTTATTTAGAAGTCCTTTCTTTGTTCTCTCTCCGACTTAGTAACTACTACCATTGCATTTTATTTCCTTCCTATTTTGAGACTGAATCCTGTAAGGTATAAGACTACTTTTAACTCTCATCTTCTTACTAATTAGCAGATTTATAATGATGCTTACAGCCACAATACAGACACAGGACCTGTGTTTACACCTCCCTATAACTCTTTTCATAAAGAAAAAAGAAAACAAACCCACACCTCTCAGCTCTTTTTGGTCTAAAGGCTTACTGTTCAAGATACAAATTGTACGGATTTTCAGGGGGGTCGATAGTATACCATCACACAACTAAGAGCCTTCTGCTGAACTCTCCATTCAAACTAACGTGTCCATGTTAGTTGTACCTCATAGTACACACACTGGAGTTTCTGTATAGCTCCACATTTATTTATTCTTTAATATAAAACAATACTACCTCAAGTGAATACTCTATAATGCCTTTAAAATCATAAATACAAGCAATTACCTGCAGGATATAAATCTTCCACTACTGAAAAAAGTGAATAACTCATCTTCTAACTAATGGACTGCAAATGCAAGAAAAACATCAGGGTTATAGGAGTGCTCTCCTTCCTACTCCCCAGTGCCTTCCAGATAAATATCTAATGATTTGAAAATATAATTTTAATACATTAATAATATCAGCAGATTGCTCTAAGTAGATAGGATGCATACCTACAAATATGTTTTCAATGTCTGTTACACTTTTTACACTTTTAATGTATTTAAGAAGTGCATTTTTAAAGTCTGTGATCAAAAATCAACACATTTTAATATGTCATTTTAAACTGCCACAGTTTAAATAATTTAGAAGTTACTCTGTAATTGACAAAAGGTCAGTAGAAGCTACGAGCACCTGGTTTAGATATAGCAAAACAATCATAAACCTCATCTGGAAGCTCAGTAAAATACTTCCAGATACAGCAGCATTTTAACTAGTCTAGTAAATAAGATACAGTACTTATAAGAAGAGTTTATACTTAGCATTTATACTACTGAAAAAAAAAAAAAAGACAAAACTAAATTCAAGCAATTCAAGAAGAGGTAACAGTGTAGAACAATCCTAAAATGAAAGATTAGTTATTAATTTCTATATTGTTCATCCTCCCAACTTCTGTTTATTACACACACCTTAATAAGGAAGACACACTGCTGACCTCACTGATGTTTTTCAGCTCTGGAAAGAAAAAAAGCTAAGCCTAAAAAAGAAGTTGCATTCCAAGTCTGTTGACATATTGAATCTATTGCCCCCAAAAGGCTACGGTAGCCTTTTTGGTTAAAAATCAATATATGCTTTTGTGTAAGACAGACCACCTGGACTGCTGAAGTGTATTTCATATACAAAGAGCTAACCAATGAAAGTTTGAGTAGAATGTATTTAGGCAAATATCTAACAAAAGCATTCCAAGCAAAAAAGCTTTTCTGTTGCTACATCAGCAATGTATATATATATATAGATAGATAGATACAGTATATAAAGTACAGATTTTATATATATATATATCAAATACAGTGTCTCAAGAATGCTTACACGAACAAGAGATTCCCTTGTTTGTCCCTGCCTCCCTGCTGCCTGCGCCAATCTTCTGTTACAACCAGCAAGTGATAAGCTTCTGCTGAAATGAACCTCTGGATTTCTCTAACGGTTTTATGGTGACATGTGAGAAGAAAAATCAGCAAAAGGGAAAGAAAATTTGGCACTCTGGTTCTAGTCTAGTCTGACAGATGCTCAAAACTTACCAGGTTTTGTATATAGTATATTGTGAACTTCAAAAAAACAGCATTTGGTTGACTGCTGGAATTGTGCACCATTCCTCCAGACTGTGGTTGTTACGGCTTTTCACAAGATCTGATATGAAGTACCTCTGAATTCATTTTACTAATGAAGGAAACTACTCACTGAATGCAATGAAGAGGGACAAAATAGAGTATTCATGGCAGAAAGCAGTTCTAAGAGAAGGACTTAGTGGATTTAAAACTGACACCAACATCCCAAAGTTTGAGCTACAAACAGGTGACAGTATGACACTTGATTGCTGGGCAAAAGCAGAATTAACTGCTGACCAGTGTATAACTGAATGTGATACATTGTGACACAAGAAATACTTAGTAATAAAGATGGGCTGCTCAGTCCCTGGAATAGATTTTTAAGAGGGTTGTCATCCTGAGCCCATAGCTAGAAACCAGTACATCTTCCCTTTCCATTTACAATAATTCCAGTTTCAAAGTTAAAAGCAGCACTTAAGCTTACTGTGTTAAAAACCAATAAAAATATTGTTGGCAAAACCACATAGGATTGCAATCTGTATTTACAGATGCGATTTGATAAGCAGTATTTTGCTAAAGAAAGTACTTTGTTAATGAGATCATTAATGAGAAATAACAGTATACTGATTCACACTTTGGTTTCTTTTAAGAGACTGATCAGGTATCCAAGAACACCTGAAATGGACAGAAAGAGGGAACAATGATTTTGTATGGCTGACATCACATTGACCCCCCTTCCAAAAGCATGTAGTACAGGTTTTCATCTCGCAATACTTAAATGCATTTGTAAATAAATGCTTTGCATACACAGTGGAGCGAGTTTAAAATCCCAGCTTATTTTGCTTTTGCAAGGAAACATGATCATCATCATAAGTATTTTACCAGTTACAACTCATAGGAAGTCTGACTGCCTGACTCAGTGCTATGGCTCTTTCCAAGCTAATTAAAGACATGTTACGACACTCTTGAGAAACGCAATTTGTAGTTTCCTGAGTTTTAGCAAATTAATCATGTCATTTTATTCAGTGCTTTCTTTCCCTATTGCTTGCTTTCTATGACACGTATTGCATCAATTATTGTTTTTAAAACTACATCTGTTAGATGTCAAAATAAAGCCAAATAAAATTAATGTATTTTTCACTATAACATATCTTAGTTTATAATAAATTTCTTTTTACTTCATGCCAACCTGTGAGATCAAATAATACTTTCTGAAATTCATTAAAGTGTAGGTATGAGAACAGAATACTTTTGAAAACTGATACTCAAATTTGACTATTATGCAATTCTTGCATTAAGCAAAGCTCCTAACTAGCCAATAAAATTATGAGAAAGTGAATGCTTGCTTTTCTCGACTAATACTAGAAAGGGTGGTGCTTATAATCTACAGCTGACTGAAGTAAGTAGTTTCCTAATGATTTCTTTCATTCTCATTTAACCTAATTATATTGCTTTCTGCATAGATAACTCAGTTAAAAAAAAACCCAAACAAATGACAAAAACACAGGAACTCAAGAAATCTGATGCAAAAGACAACACAAATATGATGAACTAAACAGCTTCAGGAGCACATGGGAAGACTACTTCAAAAAAAGACTTCATCTCCAACTACACAGAAGTAGAATATCTTGGCACCAAATGCTGGAAGATGGGGGCTATTCTACTTCAAACCTAGGTCAAAATGAGGAACTGGTGAACACATGCACAAAAAGACTCTAAGCCCTCTGCCTTACTTTACACGACTCCCACCATACAGCCTAATCCTCAGCTGTTTATCATGAGGGATTGTATTTATTTACTACCTTAAGTTGAAGTCCATATCAATGCAGAGAGAGTATTCACATTAGACACAATCATATTCTGATTCTGTCCCACATATAGTTTAGGTTTTCAAGTTTGGGTTTAGGCGTTTGTGTTTGTTTTGGGGTTTTCTTTTGCTTTTGGGTTTGTTTTAGGGTTTTCTGGCTGCTTTTGGTGGTGGGCTGTGTGTAGAATATGCCTTATTACTTGAAGATCACAGAGAATAAGAGAAAGAGTTTAGAGTTCTTCCAAAAGGGTTGCAAAAAGCTGAGAAGAGGATTCTGCAGATTTGGGGCTAATGAGATTTGCTGGATTGTATCTCACACAGTGTTTTACAATTGCTCACTAGAATAAATAAATAAACAAACAAACAAACAAACACACACACACACATACATACATAAGAAAGACCTTTTGTTGGTAAAATGAACCATAACTGGTAGAGGACCCAAACCACCTAAAAATCAACTTTTTTGGCACTGACCCCTAAAATGTCAGTATTTCAGGTATAACAAACTGATACCCAACCATAATGTTTGCTCCAAAGTATTTTTATAGACTCTGGCTGCAAAATTATAAAGCTGAAATAGAGCACTTCTAAGATCATGTCCGTAAATAAGAGAGATAAGGGAAGAGAAATCAACTGATCAAAATTATTTTCTCCAATGTATTTATAGCAATTCCATTTTTTTTAATGTAAACTATACTAACTTTTTAAGGTACACTACTCTTAACAGTATTAAGTCATGAAGTATGTCCTCCAATTTAAAGAAAGCCTTGAAGATTGTGTGGGAAGTCATCTGCGTATCTGTCACAACAAACACCTTTCTGAAAGATCACAAAAGAAGTCAGTTTGCCCAGTAACTTGAAACTTTGCTAGGCAAACAAGTTGCAACAGTTTTCCAGGAAAAACTGAAGTGAACATGAGCGGTAAGCCAGTTTCTCAAGATCACTTATTCTCTTCACAACCACATCTCTTAGGCAGTTGTAGCCTTCCCTATTGCACTTGCAACCCTCACAGAAAAGTATGCTTCACAGAGGCAGGCGTTTTGCTCCTTGAAAATTGAGACTAAAGTTACTGGACACAAAATAGTACAAAACTAAACATGTGCCTACTACCTGAACCAGCTCCAGCATGAAATGTAGCAAAATCCAAGGGATAGAATAAGATAGTGTGAGATACTCAGAAGGACTCAGCTTCAGACGGAAACAAGCATGTATTCTTGTATGCTTCATAGAAGCTGAAGGAAGGCCCACGGTTTTCCTAGAAAATCAGTTCCATGTTCTTCCAGGTCAAGGGAAAGGATCCAGGGTTTAAGTATTAAGGAACACTATGCCACTGCAGAGACTTTGAAAGACAAGGTATAAGCTCCAGTGCCAGCCACAAGCTAGAAAAGATTAAAAACAGGCCTCAGTAACCTGCTGTTCCCTTTGGCTATCTAGGGATGCACCAGCTGAAAGGATGGCATGTCCTTTATGTTTCTGCAGCAAGATCTCCTTCTGCAATAGGAAAGGGCTGCTCACCATACTGCTGCACGAGAGAAACTGCAGTGCTGGGAGGGAATATTGCTTCATGCTTTTGCTGCTGAATGTGAGGATGAATGACCAAAAAAGTGTAATAGCAGGGACTTGCTCAAGTGCCAACATTGGAATGCTGCCACTACCGTCCCTGAAGCCTGCAAATGGTTCCAGGAATAATGACAAAAGCCAGTTGATGCTGCTCAGTCTCATAGAAAACCAAACTTGCAGTATTTGCCAACAGCAGTCCACAGCCATAGATGACTGCTTTAGCAAGAAGAATGTCACTTACCTGACAGGACCCCCCAGTAACTCCAGTCACTATGAGATCTTCATCACAGTCATAAGGAAGCTTAGTACAACACACTTGCACGACGACAAAAAAGGACAGTGGCCTCCTTGCCTGACTCAAAAGATTTGAACTAGAATTTTCTGGGGCTGCCAGAGTTGAGACTGAATGGTCAAAACTGGACATGTCACATTCCTGAAGGGGCAGTTGTGAAGACTGAGCTCTACACACACTTTATCCAAGACCTGAATGGCTTGCACACGTATCATTTTTCTTATGGACAAAGTGTTACAGACTGGGGGAAAGCAGATGACCAAGCAGAACCACTGCAAGCAGCAGACAATCAAGAGGAAGCCTAGGGTCAAGGTAGGTATACGGCAAACAACCCAAAACATTTGCTGCTCTACTGGAAAGGTGCTTCAGAAGCAATGCACTCCATTTCAGATGGGCAGCGGAAAGAAACTGAAATCACATCCTCCACATCTTACATGTATATGCAGTAGGCAGAAAAAAAGGGAACAAAGACACACCGGTGCAGGGAAAGGATGTGACACAACACACTCACATGAAAAGGGGAAGGGGGAGAGTAATTGGGCACAAATATGTTCATCATTAGAATGAACACGTGAACACAAAGAAAAGTTGTACCCCTTAAAACAGCATGCAAGCACATAAAATGGATTCACCACTCAAAAAAAACATTGCCACAGCCCCCTGGTTTACAAATGCTTACTACTGCTGAGAGGTATCATTTAGCTATCTTTTTAAGCTGTGCTACCTTGGGTGGTTAATTGGGTAGTGCCACAGCTTAATTGCACACAACTGTTCAATGTAAATTCCTCAGTTACTGGAATGAAAAAGTTTTAGAAAAGTAAAGAAAAACTCTGGTAAGTGTTTTCAAGGAAGGTGACTAGGTGATTTTGTTTCCACTCCACTGAGCTGATTTCTGCATTGTCTGCTGTAAAATGCTACCCAACATGTCAGTTTTGTGTATATGACAGCCAGTCTTTTCATTGACAGAAGACAACCTTAGCAATGCAAGACAACAATAGATTATAGTTCTTAAGTTTTAAAAAGTTTATTTACTGAGACACAGTTGCTGCTTCCCATATTTATTTTAATAACCCACAATTGCCTACCCAGTTTCAGATTTTGAACTTTAAATTAGTCTAGTAGCTTTCACGTGCTTTTGAGGGATGGTTTCAGTGCACCAACACCTAATATGAAGAAAAATATTCAAAACATACATGCACTAAGTAATGAAAGCAGATCTAAAGCTATGGGTGCTGCACGTGTTGTTACACTGTAAAGATGAACAAGTAGACAGAATTACTCACCAGGGGATCATGTTTAAACAATTGTTTTTTGCTAGCTAGCAGTGTGAGAAGCATACCAGAACAGCAGCACTCCAGTTCAGTCATCAGATCTATCTCCTAGATCTGTGCACACTCTTAGTTTGAATTATGTTTCAGAAACTCAGATACACAGAAAGCTACAGAAGTTGACAAAAAATTGGAGCAACTGTTCAGCATATTAGCTACATGACATACAATCCCTTTGTTACCAGAGTGCACATTTAGTTCATCTCAGTCAGGTCATTTCAAAAACAGTTGATGTCAGAACTGTCACTAATTCTGAGCTTTATTTTGGCTTGCTTTCTTGTTGGGAATCTCCATTCCTACTAGGATGAGCTTAGTGAACTATAAATGAGAAGATACACATACTGACCATTGCCAATTGAAATTGCTACATGATTAAAAAGCAGTAAGGCATATGTAGTTTCTTATCTGTATTTCAGTCCTTATTGTTGGTCTGTGTTTGCTAAAATCAAGTGCAAAGATAAATAAGTGATTTTTGGTACAGATTTCCTCCCCACCAAAAAAAAAATACAAAAAAAATTGCTACATCATCTAATTTTATAGTAGAATAGTTGGCAGCTACTTGCAATTAAAGCATATATTAGTTATATGTATCACAATGCTGTTACACAGTTTTTCTTCATTAACTAATTTATACATCAATTAGGGCTCTTTTATTATGCTATTATACATTTTATACATGTAAAAATATATTCAATCTGAAAGAAGACAGCTTGCAGTTAGAAGCAAAAAAAGTGTCCAAGGCCAGGCTGGATGGGGCTTTGAACAACCTGGTCTAGTGGAAGGTGTCCCTGCCCACGGCAGGGGGGTTGGAACTGAATGATCTTTAAGGTCGCTTCCAACCCAAATGAGTCTGTGATTTTATGATTTTTTGTTTGTTTGTTCTGTGCACAGTCTGCAATGCATCTTGCTGTTTTAAGTTACTACGTTACAATTCTAGAGACAGCTTCTGGTACATGTTAATGTATTCTAGAAAAAAAGTGTTTAACCTGGGCACTGACTTTGGAAAATATCCCTTCTGTTGCATGATGCATGGTCATGTAAACTACCCATCCCACATGTCTTCCACGGGACATCCACCTTGTTTGGTGAAAAAAGGGAAGAATTTTAATTTTCATCAAAATTAATTTTGCTAACGAGAGTCAGGTCTCAGACCGCTGTGAGCTCAGGGAGGGCTGCCACCTCAGGCTCTCATTCACCCTCCATACACCATCACTCCCACAGCCTCCTCCCTGCACAGACCAACCTTTCCCCTGCCATGACCCTTCCTCCTCCTGCTCTAGTGCTTCCTGCCAAAAATCTGCTCTCCTTGCTGCCTCAGCAAAGCCCACTCACCCTTTCTCTCATCTCCTGTTTCTGCCATGCCAAAGTGACTTTCCACAGAGCATGTCCTAACAGCACCCTGCCCTCTGTTTTGGTACTGGTCAGCTCAGTACCCGAGGTAAATTGGATGTTCTGGCCAAATCCGCCCCAAACCATAAACAACCAAACACCAAAAATAAATGAATAAATAAAATCCCTGAGGACGGAGAGGCCCAGAGGCACTGCCAGACCCTCACCAAGGAATACCCTGCCCTTAGGTGTCCCTCCAGAGCACCCCTCTTCTGCAGGGAACCCCACCCCCAAAACCTTCCAGGTCCCACCACCCTCTGGACTCATATAACAGGCAAGGTACAAGGTGTGTGAGGGAGAAGTCTGGGGAATGATGATAAAGTCACATCAAAGGGACTAGCTCATCCCCAAAATGGTATTTTTGCAAACCACTGATGCGAAGAGTTAACCGGTGTACAGGGGGTTAGGGTTAAGCCACTCACTTAATGTTACTGCTTACTCAACAAATGTGTGCTCAACACTTGTCGCGCTTGCCGGAACAGGGTGGGAAGACCAAGGCTATTGATAAGAGGAAGGAACAGTAACTCAGTTCCTGCTCTCCGGACCCCTAAACCGGCTGAAATCAGCTTTGCGTTTTGGACAGTGACTAAATCACCAGGGAACATGGGCAACGACTAGAGATGAAAAGTTCAAGGAAGACTCTTTTACTTCATCCTGAGACCCTCGCCCATGACCACCAGGAGACACTAACCAAGCAAGGACCTTTTACTTCATTATAATACGAAGTGGGGATAGGTCATGAATATGTATAGGCATGTTGCATAACCTCATGAATATGTAATAGCTTAGAGGATAAATACGAAGGAGAACAACGCTGAGGCGCGCATTCATTTGGAGGAGCAATCCCCCATGCGCTTCAGCATTGAATACAGCACACCTACTCTACCACTTTAACGAGTTGTGGAGTCTACCTGGGTATCACCACCATGCAAACCTTCCACTTCTTCTCCACACACTACAGAAGCCCTTTGGCACACATTGCAGTATGCCCAGATAACAGCTCTAAGTTTACAAAAACCCACAACTTTCACACAAAATCATGTTTGAAGTCTGAGGCAGGGAATGGGACAGATAGGACACAGATGCATGGGGGTAACAGGACAAAGACAACCAAACAAGACTGTGCATGGGTCAGGTGGACTGCTATAAATAACCTGCCAGTACCACAGGAGGATCCATAACCTACTTGTACCACATGCGCACCAGGAAAATCCTCATCTGACAACCCCAACCTTCACAGGAAAGGGAACTTCATTTTGACTTGGCTCTGAAGACTCACCATGCCTAACAAAGAGGAACTATTACATATCAAATATACAGTATCAAATGCACAGTATACTACTAATAAGAACTTAATAGAAGTTCTCTTTTTCAGGTTTTCCCTTTGCTGGCAGCTATTTTGTTAAATGGGGCCTCTCCAGCCTTTCCTGAAACTTTTTTCCTTTAGGGATCACCTTCCCAGACATGGAGATTTTCACAAGATTCTGCTTTCAACAGCAGAAACAGAAAGCCAGCCCCTAAGCCCAGCCACAACTGCATCACCCCTAACCCCAAACACCTGACTGAAGCTCTTGATCATTCAGAAGAGTAGGGAATTGTGAGCGTAACACCAGGAAAAGGGATTGAAACTAGTAAGTATGTTTTACCTGTATTGTTTATTACTGGGATAAATTTCTGTACGGAGCATTGATTTGTTTTATTTTTCCTGTAGTAAATGGATGTGGACAAATAATGATTCTCCAATTAGACTGTGAAGGTTTCTATTATACTAGCAATAAATTTTTGGCTTTATATAAGGTGGATTTCCTTTTTGCTGACAAGAGGATTTTGAGCATTTTTGGACACTTACCATTAAACTGAATCATATGTTCTACTTGAGACTTCTACCTCATCCCTTGCTCACAGCCGGACCAAGACACAAGAACCTCCAAAAGAATAAGCTTTCATATTTGTTCAAACTGTCAGGTCAGTTTTCCAATACTGGAGGAAGGACTATTGGACAGAGTCAAAATAAACTTTTACACTTTGATTTGTTTCTTTAATCACCATGGAGAAGCTGATTGCAATGAACCAGAGACATTGCTGGAATATACTATATTTCTCTGGGTGTTTACAAAGTGGTTGCTCTCTTACATAAGAAATTTCAATCATGAAACAAAACTGCAGGAATCTTTGAAAACAGATTTTTCTCCCTTAAGATTTTCCCCTCTAGGGCATACATTACCAGTAATATCAGCCAAAAATATATACAAGAAAATTGTTCAGTGAACTTTTTCACCCTAATTATTTGAAATGGTTAATCACGTGCTAGTAAAATCAATACACATATGGCAGTATATCTATATTCCATTAATGACATAATTATCACTGTGAACAGAACTTCTCCCAATTTTCCTGCCCTATAGAATAAAATATGCCATTTTTTCAGAAACTAAGCAAAAACATTTGTCTGGTCTGTGAAAAAAGGAGAAAGTGAAAAAAAAGGCAGCAATTTGCCCCATCTAGCAAATGATACCTGAAACCTATGGTTAAATACCACTTTGTTATCCTGTATCTTTGGAAGCATGTGAAAGCTGAATGTTTTAAAGATGAATGTAACGGAGTATACAATGTAAGGCATAGCTTGCTACGTTTATACTATTACAATGGGATCTGATTTTAAGCGTGATCTGAATAACTCCTGCCTGAAATGCCCAAGACAGTGAGCTCTGCTGTATATCTTTCCCTACTGATGATACTTAATGGAATAATAGTGAGAATTGGGCAGATCACAAGATGAAACTGAGAGCTCACCTACTAATTAGGTCTCCTGGAACTACTTAATGCTTTATCTTAGTAAGTTACAGGTCATCACCATCTCTTTTATCCACCTTTTACTTGTTTGAGCAAACATGTCTTTCTGCCTATTTGCAAGCATCCCAATTCCCCTAGTTGCAGTTGTCTGTAAATGTAATGGCTAAAAATCAATAGTCACTATGATTCTTTCAAAGTTCTCTATAAATTTCAGAGTAACCCAAACTAGTTAAGATCCCCTGGCTGCAACAACTCAAACACATTAATAGATCTACACAAATGAATGACTATTTTGAGATCAATGCAACTTTTCAGTGTGAAGAAAATTTCAAAGAATATTTTATAAACCAAAGAATGAAGCAATTTTCTTTCCTAGGAAAATTAACACTTAAGTATGTTCACTGCTGTAAGTTTTGTTCTGACCTGGTTTTTAGTAACAGATGTTTAATTTTTCCTAAATTTCTATGTTCCTAATATCCCCCACTCCACCTCCATCCTCAAGAATGCCTCCTATAAAGAATATCCAGCACTTCTTAATTTGAAATCCAGCACTCAACACTGGAATATTACCTCTCCAGCTTCACTAAGGAGCCTCAGTTAACCCATTATACTGTAGGAATAGCATGCATGTATGTTACCTGAAAACATAAAACATTAAACTAAATGAAGTTATTTTCCTTGTCTCTAAGTCTGTATTTTCAAACAGCAGGAAAGCAGGGGGTAGGGGGGAGCCCATCCTCCTGCTTTCCACCAGGAGATGGGAAGCAGAAGACACCGACTTCTGCAGCACAAATTCCAAATTTTTCTTAAAGCTCATGCCATTCTTTATAGCTCTAAATAAAATCTCCCAAAAATGCAGTACAGAATCACTGGTGAAAACAAACATGGAGCACATACTAACACAATGGCTTGTGTTTCTGCAGCCCTTTAAAGATTTGCTGAATGGAAATTGGCAGCAGAATGGAATTGGCGGCACTAATCAGGTCCTTTTGGAGCCCAGCAGGCAGCAGGGCAACAGAAGAATTGTGTCAGTAGTGTCTCCAGAAACCACCAGGTAATTCTACTCAATGAGTTTGTGCATGCCATCTTTTTTTCCCTGGCAAAGTCATCCATTTGCATGAGTTTGCCAATGAAATTAAGGGTTTGTGGGAAAGCTGAAATGACAAGGCAAATATTTTAGCAATGCTAAAGGCTTCTGAGATCAGTGGATGCCCTATGCATATGCTGTTGTCTCCCAAAACTGTATGTCTTCGATCTGGCTGGGAATTCGGTTCTCCAAGAACCTCTTCAAAGCAGCACAATTGCCATTACCAATTTTGCAATACAAAAATACACGTTTTCCATGTTTTTCATCTCCTTGGTAAGTGTCAAGGTGTATTCATTACACTCTAAGTTTCTTTTAAATGCCTTCTCAAACTCTGAGCTTATAGCTACCACTTTTTGTCTCTTATTTTATTACATACTCTTTTTCTTTTACAATTCACAAGGACAGAGTGGGAAACATTAGATGTGTTACTTCTGTTATGGCTATTTCCTTTATTATCCTTTTAGTTTAGACACCAGCATATCACCTTAAAGGTCCAGACTGTCATCAGTCCAGACAAAAACTCAGCTGGGTAACTCAAGCTATCAGACCTTTGTAAGGTTCCACAAAACAAGAGATCTTTCATAAGGCAGAGAAAAGCATCCAAAGTTACAACAGGAAATAACTTTTAAATCATCTACGGTGGAAAAGGTATAATTTCAAACATTCTAGGTTTTAAGGCAGCCTCAGTTTAACAAGAGTCAGAATGGAAGCTCTCCTTTCGCAAAGGTTTTCCATAATTCTCAATTTAATGATGTTGGCTTCTCTGAAGGTGAAGTCCTCTGCACAAAACACACCAAACTGCCTGGACCTCTAGCCCAAGTTCTGTCAGCCACACACTACTCAGCTCCAAGCAAACAATAAAACAATAATTAAAAAAGCTCCGCAAAAAAGTCAGCTGTCAGGTAGGACTGTTTTTCTTCCCCCTCCAGCACGGCAGCACTGATCAAGTTTTCCCTGAATAGGCTGGCACGGTATAAAGCCCGCTTACATATCCTACTGGAATTTACATGTACTGGAAAGCCATATAACTGACTGAATAGGGCTTTTGAGTGACGGGAATATTCTGTGAAGGCAGTGTAAACAAAGTACTTCATAATATCTTGATCCTTTCTTACTGCTTTGTAGTTGCATATAATCAATATACCACTAACACAAGGACTCAAAATGTGACTGTAAATATTTTACTGGTGTCATATAGCATTCTGCAAGTGCCATTACACACCTAAGGTTTTACAATGCCTCAGAATATTGTTATAAAGTTATTTTTCTAAGTATATTAAAGAACATAATGTACAAAGAGCTTTAAAATTGAAGAACTAAAATATTATGTTTCTGAACTAAAATAAGAATAAAAAGCTCTTAATGCTGAAAGAACAAAATTACAAAAAGCAATTCCAGAGCCAAAGTTTCCATTTCAAAAAAAAAAAAAAAAAAAGCAATAAGCATTTAATAACCATGCCCCTACTGCTTCAAAGGAAACTTAGCTCTAAACTGCTTGTCAGTTTTGAGACAGGAACTCTGGATTATAATTTTCAAAATTACCAGTCAACCCACTGATTTACGTCCGTAACTTCTACTACCGGGAGCAATTTAATACTATTCCACTTGGCAGTGTCTGAAGATCCTCTGAATTTTACCAAAAATCAGATATTTACTCTACGACACAGTGAAGATCAAGAGAATATGCTTCTTTTCCCTCTCAGTATTTCATGAGATTTACTACAGATGAACTACTGTTACAGAACTATCAATAAATTCAGTCAGAATTTAACAATGAATCCAGTCACTGCTTAAAACTCAGTTTTACAATGACTGCTACTATGATACTGTCCTGGGTTCAGCAGTAGCAGTCATTCTTCTGCTTCTCAGTAGCTGGTGCAGTGCTGTGGTTTTGACTTTCAGCCTGGGAACAACACTGATAACACCGATGTTTTTCATTATTGCTAAGTAATGTTTACTCTGACCAAGGACTTTCTGAGTCTCATGCTCTGCCAGGGAGGAGGGGAAGCCAGGAGGAAGCAGAGACAGGACACCTGACCCAAACTGACCAAAGGAGTATTCCATACCACAGCACGTCATGCTCAGTACATAAACTGGGGGCAGTTACACTGAAGGGCTAGATCACTGCCGGGGTCGAGCTGGGTATTAGTCGGCAAGTGGTGAGCGGTTGTATTCTCTACCCTTGTTATTTCCCTTATCATTATTATTATTGGTGGTAGCAGCAGTGATTTGTGTTATACCTTAGTTACTGGACTGTTCTTATCTCAACTCGTGGGAGTTACATTCTTTTGATTCTCCTCCCCATCCCTCTGGGAGTGGGGGGAGAAAAGGGCAGGGGGATGTGAGCAAGCAGCTGCGTGGTTCTGCGTTACCAGCTGGGCTTAAACCATGACTGATACTTTCTGTATATCTCAGAAAATACTACAAATAAAGACAGGCTCGCTCTTATTACCATGACAATGAAAAAACCTGTTCTTACAAATGACTGAAAGAATAATGGGAAAAAATTAACCCTACACAAAACTGAAGTTAACTTCATAGCATGATATATACACAGTGTCACTGACTATATGTTAATTTATGCTGCATCTTCTTATCTTATATTCACTTGAAAGTACTTGATGTCAGTCTTTGACATATTTTGTCTTCATAAACTCTTTCTTTTAATAATCTAGTTTCATTCTCATTTTCCTGGATGCAATCCAAAATTATTTAGGAATCTAATAACAGAAACTGTAATTTGTACCACAGTGCTTTCCTTATAATTAACTGTGCTATACATTTTGACAGGTATTCTGTAAAATCAAAACTATGAAATTTAATACAATTTTTAAATTATGCTTACTCTTACTGATGAAAAATGGCTCCTTAATGCATATCTGTTAGTTCTCACTGTCAATAAAAATACTGTCTTGCATGCAAAATACAGTTCTTGCATGGTCTTCTCTCAGAAACCTATCCTATGGATAGGGTTAAGGACAGTAAAGGACATGCAGACAGATGCTAGAAAAGGCATTTAGTCACCCATGAACACCCCTTAAGAAATATGAAACTTGTATTTAGGCTTCCATGCGCAAGTCTAAATTGCACTAGCTTGTCTGGGCTGCTTGCAGGACACTCACTGGTCATCCAAGTGCCTGGACATTATTCCCTCTCCAGGTCTCTGTGACTCAGCTCACAAGGAGTTGGGCTTTCACACCCACCAGAGCTCCACACATACGTACACTTCTCAGACCTTCTCCAGCCTGTCCGCATTTTTTAATATAGTGGGAACCAAACCTGAACATGGTATTCCAAGTGTGGCCTGACAAGCGCCAAGTATAATGGGATAATGACATCTTTATCTCTGCTTCTGATGCTCTTGAGAATGTAACCCAGCATCCTATTTGCTTTCTTTGCTGCAGTAGCACACTGTTCACTCATACTGAGCTTATCACCAGGACCTCCAGGTACCTTTGCACAGAGCTGCTCCACAGCCAGGTAGATCCCAGCCTGTGCTGCACTCCTGGATTGTGCTACCCAGGTGCAAGACCTTGCACTTGTCCTTGTTGAACTTCCTAAGGTTATTGTTAGCCCACTCTTTCAGCCTATCCAGGTCTTCCTTCAGGGTAGCTCTCCTTTCCAAAACGTCCACATCCCCACTAAGTTAGGTGTCACTGACAAACTTTATCAGGGTACAGCTGGTCCCATCTTCCATATCACTTATGAAGGTATTAAACAGCTTTGAACCCAGTATGGATCCCTGGAGACTCCACTAGTGACAGGTCACTAGTTTGAAAAGGAGCTATTTACCATCTCTTTCTGGGTGCAGCCTGTCAGCCAGTTCCCCCTGCCACCGCACAGACAATAGACCATAACACATCTCTTGGCTACATTAGCCAATGTGTGAAAAGTTTACAATGCACAACGATTTAGATGCCACTCAGACGCAAGTACTTTGGTGAATCTTCTCTGTTAAATCATTTTGCTTTAACACTGCTCCGATCAAGTATAAATCTGGCTGAGCTGCTTTTGAAAGTAGTTATCTTACAGCTAGCAGTAGGAGCTCATAGATATTTTCATAAAGGTACTTCACTTGAATTTTAAACTAAGGTGCCATAACAAAAATCAAATATGAAAAAGCAAGCTGCAATATGTCTGTTTACATCTGCAAACTAGACTAAATGAAATATGAAGCATTTCTAGTCCCTGGTATACCCAACTATTTCATATATTTTAACAAAGATACAAGATCACACAAGGAATTGCCGCTAGATAACATGGGAAAAATGGAAAGTAAAATGCATGCCATTTTAAACAAATGAAAAATGCATTGACATTTTATTCAAAGCTCTGTCAAAAATACCCAAAATAATTGGCAATTTTAGAGGTGTATTATATTAAAAAAAAAAATCAAATAAAAAAAAGGCAAGTCTTTGGTTTAGACCATAGTTGTGGATTAAGCCCAGCTGGTAATGAAGAACCACACAGCCATTTGCTCACACACACCTCCCTTTCCTCTCACTCCAGGCGGGATGGGGAAGAGAACTGAAAGGATGTAAAAACCATGGGTTGAGATAAGAACAGTCAAGTAACTAAGATATAACACAAAACTGCTACTACTACTAATAATAATGATAATAAGGGAAGTAACAAGGGGAGGGAATATAAAACTAAAAAAGAAAAGGAAAAAAAAAGAAACCAACAATAAATAGCAGTGATGCACAGTACAATTGCTCACTACCTCTTGACCAATACTCAGCCTGACCCAAGCAGCAATGGATCCCTTCCAAGTAACACTCCCAAATTTATATACTGGGCATGACATGCTGTGGTATGAAGCACCGCTTTGGCTAGTTTGGGTCAGGTGTCCTGCCTCTGCTTTCTCCCGGCTTCCTGTGCCCCTCCTCACTGGCAGAACATGAGAGACTGATAAGTCCTTGATAGGGTAAGTATTACCTAGCAACATCTAAAACACCGGTGTGTTATCAGTATTGTTCTCAGACTAAAGCTGAAATACAGCACTGCACCAGCTGCTAGGAACGAGAAAATAACTGTTACAGCTTAACCCAGGACAACCATATCAACTGTACATAAAGAAGGCCCCACACAGGATGTTTTATACTGAGGCTAGCTTAACATCCATTTGTAAAACATGATAAAGGAGCCCTTACAGAGAGTTATACCAAGGTGCTGGCATGTTTGCCTTTCTCTTTTCCTGCCTGCCTTCTCTAAGCACATCATGTGAATAATTCCCCAAGTACAAATTACCTCTACCAGCTTCACTATGTACAAGCTGCTGCATGAAAATTCTAATATTGGTGGTCACTAGACAGCAAAATGTTTCTTCATGTCACACTGTTGGTGTTCTATCACAAAACATTTTCTTCTAAAAATGTATATTTTTAATAATACTATGTAGAACTACCCATTAACAACATTAGAATTACTTGCAGAAAGAGGTAATATTGCTGCGTATTTAAGACTTTTTTTAAATACAAACTAGATTTTTAAATACAAACTAGACAAAATGAGACTCAGATTACTGTCCAAGACATTTCTTCTTTCCAGCTGTTTCTGACCAATTCTATCTCTATATATTATGGTTGATAAGCCCTCACCTTACCTGGTTCCCCTAAACCTTAACGTTGAGTCCCCGACATAAGCTCCTTCAAACACCAGGAGCATGTTTTCAGCCTGCTTCTTAAGGGGAAAATCTATTTTCCTTCCTCAGCAACTCTTTCATACATACGGAGCTGAAAGAGAGCTCTGCCAAGCAGCTGACTCTATGCCCCTAGCATCATCAATACCTGGATACATCCTGCAAGAAGAGATACTTATGTCATGTTGTATGACACTTCTGGCACGTCAGCTCACGCTGTGCTTCATGTTGCTGTAGAGAGATTTCAATTAGTTCCAACTGGGGTATCTTTGTATTATACCACAGTTACCGTTAGAAGCCATAAGATCACTTGGATAGGACACAGAATCAAGCTAAAACATGGAACAGGCAGCGGGTCTGTACCCTGTTTGCCACCATGATTAAAAAAAAAAAAAGACCAATTCAGAAAATTGTCATCAGTGAAACTGCACCCATGTCATTCACTTCCTGCTAGAGTTCTGCACTTCTTTCCTAAAAATCTCAGGTACCCATGATTTCAAAATTCTTATTACATTGAAATGTTAGTAAAAGTGTGTAACAGAACACAAAACAGCCACACCTTTCCTCATACACCTAATAAAGCAAGATTAAGATACATAAACATGTAACATCCATTAACTTGCTTCTCTCTTGGATTTGGACTGTCCGATGACAATTGCATCTCCTGGTGTAAACCAGCAACTTCCTACAGTGACTGACAGAATGTTTTTACCCCTATCCTCATACTGCTCTGCAGGGCACAGCAATGACGGAGACAAGCAGATGGATTTGGACATCTTCAGTTTGCAAGCAAAGATATCTTGCTGTATACCTAACAAAGGCATCACCATGTTTCCATAAGTACATCTTTCAGTCTTCATCACAACAATCTCCTGTCAACTTCAATATCACTGTACAATAAGCTGCAACAGTGAAGATTAAGCAGTTAAAATAACAGCGGATTAGTGTATTCAAAACACTTTGACAATCATGCTATCTGGGGAGAATAAGCACTCTGCTTATCCTAACAGGCAAATCATTATCAAGTTATCAAGCAACTTTGTTCAGGAACTTGTCTTTAGCCCAAGTTCACACAGAAAATGAAGAGCACCTCTTGCTACCGATACATTTCTATTCTCATTCTGGCTACCATCTGAGTGCCTGAAGTTGGTCCCACAAGAATTTGGAAAACTGACTCCCTTAAAGCCTATTATAATTTTGGCCTATTAGCAGTTTGGCAGCTGAGAATGAACTATGGTATCAATTGCCTCACAAACCTGCAGATTTCATTTGGCCGAAATCAGCCTGGCTAAGGATTATGTTGCCTCACATAGCTGCTGAAGCATATTATAAGCAAGTTTCTGCACAACTATTGGATCCCTTAGCAAGGTACCCCGGCAGAAGGGAACCAAAGACAAACCCTTTCGGAATACAGCATCATATCCAAGACCAGCCACGTCTTGCTCATCTCCCTGTCGACTTGCAAAACCAGATTTTCACTGGGACCAGAAGAGGCACAAGCAGGAGAACTCAGTACCAGAAACACTTTATGAAAAATCACCCATATCTAAGGAAATGAGGACTGAACAAGCACTTGTCTGACACCAAGATGAAGTGCCCTTCAGCCATACATACTTTTAAATACTTTAGTCTCTTATCCTAGGCATGGTATAAAACAGCAATTGTGGTGGATTCTCAAAAATCTAGAGAATCAACATATTCTATGTGCACGCTGCTGATCTCTCCAGAGGAAGTCCTTTGCCTGACAAAAAAAAAAAAATCACCCAGCATTCAATGGCTACTGTCATCATTCTTCCCTTAGATATCCTTAGCACTCCACAACAGTGCAAGAAACAGCAAGAGAAAAGACTTAAAACAGCAAGTATTTGCAATGGCAACAGTCATGGTCGAAGCTTCAGTAAAGTCTGATTTGTTTGAAAGACACAGCTTTTTTAGCACTCAAAAATAGTTGAGCAATATAACCCAATCTTAAAATCTTATCTTGTACATAGGTAATCTCTAACCATTCTCTTCATTTTAATGCATTAACAATGCCTGATTTCACTGGATTATTTAATTTTTTCTCTAACATAGTAAACCATAAACCCTCCAGTAAATTAAAACAGTTAAAAATTTAAGCAAGCACTAAGCCATCCATTGGGTGATACAATCAGGACTTTCAGTTTGATATTCACAGTCTGGAAGTGAGTTTATTTAGGCCAATGTATCAGCATCATCAACAAAAATATTAATCATGATTGCCACTTTCAACTGGCAGAAATTAGTAGCAGATGTTATGGAACTTTTCCATGTTTATATTCATAGATGCTTGACATTCCCCCACTGAGTTCAGAATAACAAAACACGATGAATAATAATCCCATGTTCACAGAACACTATCTTAAATTGTAATCTGCGCCTACCTTCAAGTCACATCTCAGACTGAGACAGCCATTGCTTTTCACACTTGGTCTTCAGCAACACAATTTGCTCCACATAAAGGATGTAAACCACCAAAATAGTGTATTGGCTTGCAGTTCAATTACTGCCCAATCACTATAATTATTCCTTGGCAATTCTGATTTGCATAAACATCATACACTTACTCCACACCACAAATAAGAAATGTCAGTCTTCTACTCTGTAGTCCACCAGTAACCAGCAGTATCAGATTTACTTGTATAGTAAGACAGACCTTTGAATTATCAACAGCAAACTCTTCTACATAAAAGAATATTTTCACATTTCCAACTGCAATCATTTATCCAATAATATTTTTTTAATAAAAGTTATTTAGAATTAAACAGACCAAAACCAACCAAAACAAACTCAAAACCCAATACACAATAAACATTACCTCGTCAGCTGCTCAATCAAAGTTCTATCTGATCTTTCTGCTATTTAGCAATTACAAAGAACAGACTGTTGACAAAGTTTGGGATGGGGAGGGAGGCAGCTTCTCATATGTACCTGCATAGGAAACAGGGAAATCTAGTGATTTCAAGAATCAGATGGTGAAACTGTTAAACTTAACACACCTACACACTTTTTTTGCTTTCACATAACTGTATTGTCCAGGAACTAAGCCCACTGAAAGTGGCTTAGTTCCTCTTTTCTTCTTCAAAGAATTAGTTTTTCAGTAAATCAATTTATTGCACAGGAACATGAGTACTAAGACAATGGAATTAGCAGTGACCTGTGGCAAGGAGTACAGGGAAAGGAAGGAGAAGCTGCCTCTTTTGTGGAGGCACTGTTTCCACTGTCTCTTGAGATACAGCAATCAGAGATTAAAATGCAAAGGACCCACACTATAAAGACATAACAGGAATAGATATTTATTTCCACAAGTTTTTAAACACCTTGCTCTTCAAGATGATATGATATGAATTCTCCAAGACTATACTTATGTTTTTCTAGTTTACCGTTTTACAGTCTGCCAGTCTAGCTCCATAGACTGGGCAGTATGAGGAGTTCCAGCACGTCCACAAAAGAGGCAGGGAATGCTATAGTGGGAAGGGGAAACGAGTGGTGTGAATGAAAGCCAACCCCAAACCATAATTTTTATTCTCTCTCAAATCAAGCATGTACATCTATCAGTATCCTAAAAGATACCATACTCCATAGAGACAGAACTAGAGAAGCTACCAGGGAAGTCAATGGGAATTACAAAATCAACAGTGTGTCGCTCTAGCAAGGAGATAAAAAGAAAGATGTGGTGCCTTCAATAAAATACTACCAGCTCTAGCCCATAGCTAACTAGGTACTGAAAAACTCCTGATATGCCCTTAACTCCTATTTTACAGCAGACAATACAAGCAGGGAATCAGATCAAAAGGCAGCATCGTACAAAAAAAAATATACAGACAACATAAACTGGTAATAAAACTGAAATGTTCATGCACTGTCAGTCAAAGCATCTATTTGGTCTACCAGCTAAAGCACTAACAAGAAAAAAAAACCCACAGCACTGCAGTACTCCCACATATGACTGAAAAAAATAGTAATACATTTACTTTCATCTTACTGAAATCCTGCATTTCCTTTAAATTGCAGATTACACTTTCAACTAAATGCTATAAGGGAATTATTTGAATTTATGTATGGTAATTAGAAATAATTATAAATCTGTACTGGGGCTTAAATCTTCCTGCAAATGGATGTAAAATGTCACATCTACTGAACTAGACAAAGAGTAACTTATTTCATATAACAGAAACTGGGTAAGTATCAACACAGAAACTGGAAAATACCAGGTGTATGTTTATGTTAAAGTATGTTTGATATTTAAAATGTAGCTACATATGTAATCTTGAATTAATGGTGAGTATGTTTTTAATCCAACATAAATTGTTACAGAGAACTGGGAACACATAGAGCATTGTTTTGTTGGTTGGTTTGTTGTGACGTTTCATTTGTTTATGTTAAAATAAAACAAGCAAAACCACCACTGAAATACAGCCCTCCTTTCAAGCAGCACTTTATTTACTCTACAAAGCAAATTAAGAGATTCTGCTCCTATCCCGTATTTACAGCTGAAGCACTTTGAAGGTGGCTCATTAGGAGATTAGCAGAAAGAAGTACCTGCTGCCAGTGTTTGAGTCACTGCTACACTTCCCAGGCTGGCAGTCTGCTCTCTCACACATTAACATTTACACGTTATTTTGTGAACAAACCAACCCCCACAAACACAGCCCACAAGCAAAGACCAAACTGAAGGCACCATTTCATAGGTGGAATGATCAACTCCTGCTACTGTAAGGTACAAATGTAACAAAAGCTTTTAAAAAATGCATAGCCATAGGCTTTTATCATAGTTCTTGAAGGTCTTCTGGTTAATGAAATACCAGCAGAGATATTTATATGAGATAATTATAAACAGTAACCTGGAGGGTATGAGAGCAGGAACCAGTTGCATTGTTCCCAAAGCGAGCTCAGACATCTAACAAAGATAAACCTGACAGGGAGTGAGCATTGTACTATTTATTATTAATGTATTTTAATCAATGTCCTCTAGATCATTCTGTGAAATTGTAATTTAGAAGGGGAAGGCAGCAATACGCTCACATACCCATTGTGCTCTCAACTTCTCTTTTTATACAATATTCCTGAACATTTCTCTATAAACAGTTTTTACAAGCTTCTCATGTCTAAGAGCAGAAGTAACCATGAGATAGCTCTGCTCCCTCTTGAGCTCATTCCTGATTCACACGACAAGAATCTTTTCATTCCTCAGCTACATGCCATTTTTCCTTTAGTATTCTTGATATTTTCAAACCCTTAAGCTGCCCCCAGATAAACATACCCAGTAGAATGCAGGAAGATCCACAAGTTTTTAAATAACTCATCTCTCTGACAATCTTATTTTCAACCAAACAGTTTTCTTTTGTAACCAAATAGTTTCTTTTCCTACTAAGTAATTTTTGGCTAAGTCTTCTCCTACGAAAGCCTGACACAAAAGAGACATGGAAATTGCCTAGCTTTTGTGAAGGCAGCAGAAATATTACTTCAAGACATATATACCAATAAGATGATATAATGAATATGAAGAACTAACTACCACATTAATGGAAAAAAAACCACCACCAAAAAAAACCCAAAACAACCCAACCCAAAACAAACAAACAAACAAAAAAAAAACCAACACCGCACACCCCCCACCCCACTTCCAAACCAAACCTCCTCTCGTTTTAGCTTACTGCCACTGAATTACATGTCTACCTCATTTTTTTTTTACAGCAGCTCCCTCTTGGAAGCAAGTAATTGCATTTCTAACTGGTTCTGTCTTTTCCAGGGCAGATATTTAGCCAATATTAATCAGGTTGATAATTTGCATAGCTCCATCTGTCTAAACCATAGCTGTTCCAGCTTGCACAGGTACCTCCCAATGCAAGCTGAACAGGCAGAGTGTGGCTGAGTGGCTCTGAAAACACAAGAAATAGTCCATATTCCTCAGAAAATCAAACAGCTAGGGCCAATGTACTTGGTGAACATACCATACATCTCAAAACTCAGTCATGAATGTTGTTAAGTCTGACTCTTCTGATTGTACACAGACAGTGCTGATGTTAGCAAGAGTTCAGAGATCTACTTGCTTTCATCTCCTTGCTCAGAGCTCCACATAATCCCTTAAAGAGGCATTTTTTCTGTTTCAGGCCTCCATAATGAGTCTTTCCATATCCGAGTTTTCCCTTCACTGCTTGCAGACTGATACTGTTTTGAAGTCAGTGAAGCAGAGAATGTAAAATACTGAAGTAAATATAGCTAGAGCAAATGAGTACTAGACTGCCTTATTTGGCTTTACAAAGGCTGGTGGAGAGACAAAGTGAGCTGTGAAAATTATACATATGACAATGCTAATTAAACATTGTCTCTTCAATCTCACTTGATTATTTCAAGTTTTCTATAAACTGCAGCTCATACTAACTTCAGAGTGATCTTCAACTTCCAAGAAAGTCAGAGACAGCTTCTTAGAGTACCCAAATATAGATTTAGTCACCTGGTTTGAAAAATGTTTATCCTGCAAGAGACTGGGGGAAGCTTCTCAATGGTAAATACTGGGTGCAGATTCAAATAAAGAACACAATTCAGCAGCAGAGCTCATTTATTTAAAAATGTCTCTTACATCAGACTGCTGCTGTCAGTCACACTCTCCCACATATTTAAAAAATAAGATTAAGATTCAGGGTAGGAAACGTAGAGTTACACTGCACCAGTTGCCAGTCAAACGCTGCATTTTGGAGAGCTTTTCACACACAAGAATAAAAAGATTGTACTGTATGGTGTTGAAATTCTAGTAAGAAGGCACATCAAGTCCCACAGGCAGTAGTTATCCTTAATTAAGCAGTACAAACCATGAGTTCTGACCTGGTTGATAGTCACAGCAGAGTGACTATAACTACATCAGCAGGGGGGGGAAAAACCAAACCAAAAAACAAAACCAATCTTAAATTGTTGGATGTATTTGATGATAGAAAAGAGCATCTCACACATGGGAAGCAAAAGAGAATTTACTCAGTTTTGCTGCTCTTTAGGAAGAGTGGCTCCACATAGCTGACAGCTGATCAGAAAGCCCCAACTGTGCTATAAGTACACATTAAAAACAATTCATGCAATGTGCGTGTCATGTATTAATGAATACTGAAAGCCTACATCGTAACTTATAACTATCCTGGAGACAATCATGAGAAACTATGCATGGACAGAGGCCAGAAAAGATTGGGTTGCAAAGGAAATTCTATATATCCCTAAACTGTAACTGGAACATACTAAAGAGAGCTCTGATTAATGAAGCTGAGAAAACAAAACAAATATCTTTAAAGTTATCTTATATTTTTTCTTTAGTTGTATAAGATACTTAATCTCTGGCAGCATACCTTTTGCTAAGACTAATTGCTGATTTCTTGAAGAACTCTAAAAAAGAGCAAAACGTGAGATCAAACCTCAGGAAGAGGTGAGAGTCGCCTGGTAAACCAGCTTCTATATTTAGACACCCAAATGAAATTCTCACTCCCATTCACTGACTTTGACAGTGAACATAAACTATGCTGAATGTTTGTACAGCAGGCGAGAATCTAAAACTTGGGTTGTTTATAAAAACATACCATATCTACAAACATTCAGACTCAGGAGGAGTCAGTTGATGTGGCTTTAGGAAACAACATTACATTTTCAAACTGGTTTATTATTTTAAAAATAATAAAAGTTTAGGACATTTTAAAACTTGGAAGATGTGTAGGAGTTACAAACTGAACATTACGCATTTCAAATATTTTTCTTATTTTCAAAGAGAACAATTAGCACCTACAGAACAGTTTCTCTTAACGCACTGCTTACAGTCATATTTCATACATCGTGAAAAGCTGCCAGTTCCTGACCTCACAGATCAGACATCAGGATGGCTAAGGCTTTTGCCTGTAATGAACTGCAGGAGACAGATTTAAGACCAAAATGTTTCAGGCCCTGCCTTAAAAGTAACTGAACTATGGTTTAATATGTGTTATAAAATGCGAATCTAATTATTTTATAGGGTTCACAGTTTGTTTCAATACTCTTTAATCATAGTATGTTCAAACTTTTTTAATCAACAGCTTTATGAAAGCTAATGTTCCTTCTTGCTGCCACATCTTAATGACTCTGCAATGGGGAATACAGCAGAAGTAGAATTTAGGGCTGTTATGATGGAAAGAATAGCAAAACCTAGCTTCCAAATTTCAAAGTGACATTGAATCATAGAATAGTTGGTGTTGGAAAGGACCTTAAGATCATCTAGTTCCAACCCTCCTGCCATGGGCAGGGACACCTTGTACTAAAACGTGTCACCCAAGGCTCTCTCCAGCCTGGCCTTGAACACCTCCAGGAATGGAGCATTCAAAACTCCTCTGGGCGACATATTCCAGTGCCTCATCACCCTTACAATAAAGAACTTCCGCCTTACATCCAAACTTCCCCTGTTTAAGTTTGAACCCGTTACCCCTTGTCCTAGCACTACAGTCCCTAATAAAGAGTTCCTCCCCAATTCCGAAGCATTGGCTCTGCAAAAACCCCAAACAAACCAGGTTTCAGGGCCTGTGCCCTCAATCTTATCCATGCAAACGGAGTCTTGGGTACATGTGGAATCTTGTTCAGCTCTAAGGCACTACTGGTGTACAGTGGTGTCTGTCCTCTAAGATACACACTGGGTCATCAAAAGTCCACATTTGTAAGTTGAGTTGAGAAAGGCACAGTTTTTACAACTGTTTCTTCAGACGAAAGTCAAAGAATCAGTTTTAAGAGTCTGGGGGAATAGCAAGGGATTGCTACAGCTAGAAGAGCAGCCAGCTGGAAGAAATTAGGAAAAAAAAAATACAAATCTCCTAGAGATGTAAAGAGAAGGCTTAATTTAGTTCTGTACTGAAGTTAAAGTCTCTTCCTCCCAACCCCATCAAATCCGTGCGAATAATAAACAGGAGCACAGACTGGGGCAGACGTGAAGCTACAGCCAGTGCCTGCATTCACACCATGCAGTGACACAATGCTCTCCCACACCCACCCTCCACCAAAAAAGAGAGGACACACGGTGAAAACATACATGCAACGAATATGAAGAGACTGCATTTATCCCTTTTCTTCAGGAGAAATGATGTACTTAATGTAGACCAGGATATCATTTAGATGATAACACAGGGCTAGCATCAATCCTGTTCCTAATGGTTACCTACTTGTTTAAATTGGGTAGCAAGATGCTGATTTACAGGAACCAATGACCTCTTATTGACCTTGTAATAGAAAAAAACCCACAAGACAGATCCCTCGATAATCTCCTTGCCGGGTTTATAATTACTAAATTACAGTAAGATACTCATGTGAATATACGGACAGTGTATTCAATATTAGAATAAGAACACTCTCAGCTTGATGCTTCATACTTCGCCGGAAGTTAAAGAGATCTTTGTGATTGCAGACATAAGCACACTTGCTTAGACCTTCAACTGGCCTGATAAATGGTATGGTGGTTTTCCAAATCAACTGGGACAAGTCAGGTGACAAATGATTTCCATTAGCTTCAGCAGAATGGAAACAAAACAGATCAATACAAATGATTTGCAGCAAGTTCAGATCATAAATTTCCTTTTGCCCAGTTTCATCATTTTAAAACAGAAGCATTCTCTCCGCACAATATAAAAAAAGGTGGTAGCGATCCAGAGATTGGATCATTGCAGTTACAAAAAACTGCTCATGGTTTCAGCTTGGAAAGCTTTTTAATCAAGCATTAATTTTACTCGGTGATACATAATTATATTATTTTAAAAGACTGCAAACAATAAAAGTGACAATGACAATATTTTTGGAAAATTAATTAGGTCCTACAGCAATGTAAAAGCTACAGCAGGCCTAGATTCTACTTCTGCTCTATCAAAATTACCTGTTATTTTGGTTTTGCCTTTTCTCATTTGCCTACAACTGTTTCTAAACCCTGTTTGTGAAGGATATTTTGATGTCATCAATTTTTATATCTTTGAGATCAAACAAGAAGAGGTTTTGAACATGCACCAAAAAGAACAGCTTGCACATAGTTCCATGCTCTTTGTAGCTGGCTAAGTTAAATAGTTAACAAACTTGAGTCCCAAAATATACTCTTCTGCTGTAATGCTGAGAGGAGACACAGTTTATGAATACACTCCTACCAGTAAGTCTTCTATATACTAACGAAAAAGACATTCATAAACAAACTTCAGTGAAGCAGGAAAACCATTCATTCCCTCAGAGAAGGCTCAGAACACCCCTCTTTCAGAGGTATGCGATACATTTCCCACAAGGAAAGTGTTTTCAGAAAAATCCCTTTGTAAAGCAAGTCAACCTCTTCATTTTTGTACTTGACAACATAAACCAAAACAGCTTCTATTACAAGTTCT
The DNA here is from genome assembly GCF_037157495.1 of Lathamus discolor. Classification (NCBI taxonomy): domain Eukaryota; kingdom Metazoa; phylum Chordata; class Aves; order Psittaciformes; family Psittacidae; genus Lathamus; species Lathamus discolor. The sequence goes on along the minus strand of NC_088886.1, from coordinate 104,585,783 downwards.
GTTTGAGCTAGGATACTATTTCCAGAAACAAAGCTTAACAAAAACAGTTAATTGAATCAAACCAGCATCATTAGACTATACAGCAAGTACTGCAGTCTATTTATGCATACTAAATACTTCTTGAGAAAGGGAGGTGGACCCAAACAAAAAAGCCCCACCAAAACATGGTTTTAGAGTTTAAATAAACTAGAGCTGTCTGGAAACTAATTAGAATGAAACTGCCTATCTTCAAAGGGTAGAAAAAAAACTAAGAAGATACATATGTTACTTTACTCAAGACAGGATAGAATTTCACCAACACTGCCGGATGCTGTGTGCTGCTAACTATTTCAAATACAGAACATCATTTCTCCATAAATGCTAAAGAAGAAGAAAAAAACCCAAACCAACAAACCACCACAACAACAGCAAAACTCCCAACAATTTCACAGACACAGCATCTGATCAATGTAAAACAGCTGTTGCTCTTAAAAATAGGACATGAAATGCATTAGCATAATTTTCTTTAGTTTGGAGAAAGTAGGATGGGAATGGATTTCAGTACATATTTCTGGTATAATTGCAACGCTTACTGTTGCACTAGGATTTTACTCCCTCTCTCCCTGGCCTCCCCCACCCAAGGTTTCTTAACAAAGCATCCTTTTTTTGCATATACAGCTTTTTTAATGTCACAACTGAATACAGCAGGGCAGGTTCAGAATGGTTGATAAACACACCTATGCCATAGCTTGTCAAACGTTCAGTCACATCACTGACTGTGACTCAGTTACTGCACTGATAAATCCTGTTACAGCTTTGGTCTGCTCTGCAGGACACGTTAAGTCATTTGTGGATAAGCTCCATGTAAGAGTCAGCTTGTGGGCACTACCCCATCTACTACCTGCTAAAAAGATCAAGCAAGAGGTAGATTTACATGTCTGCAACCTGTGCAGACAAGTAGATTTAATTTCAGTTTTCCAGTCTGTCAGAAAGTATGAAATGCATTGGAGGGTGGGAAGAAATTATCTCCTGTTCATCAGTATTATTTTTGATCTCCCTTTTCCACCCATATTCATCCCCCAGTGCACTACTTTACTGAATCCAGTTCTGGTAATTTTGTACTACTTTAAGTCAAAAGCTCAGCATTTTTTTTTTTTTTTTTTTTTTAAATCCTAAACCAATCCAGATCACAGAAATTACCCTTTTTTCCCTCAGCAGACATATACGAAAACAGCAAGCTAACTCATTTCACAGTATATTTCATCAGTTGGTTTAACATCCAGAAAGAAGACTTTTTAAATCAGTTTTGCAAATGTCAGCTCACTGTAAAGCACTACATCAAGACAATCAAGTAAAATCCAGCCATATTAAAGCATTTGAGAGGTAGTGATTGCACTTACTTAGCACTTACAGCATTGTAATAGATCAAGAACAGAATAATGAATTATATTGTGTATTATTATGCCTATATGGAAATATATGCAATATCTATACCAGTAATGTTATGATACTTTACAACTGGACTGCAGAATTTTTCTGCTGAGGGATGGGGAGAGAGACTGACAAAACTATCAATAGAAAGGACTGCAAGAAGCTGTCTGACAGCTTTCCTAAAAGCTTCCATTAAGCTTCAGCTTCTCAGGAGGAAAATAAAGAGAAAAAGAGACAGAAAGAAGAGTTGTAGCCTCTAAAATGGTGAGCAAATGGTCACTTTAGGACTGCAGATGCTTCTCTCTGCAGGAGGCACAGACAAGATATCAGAAGAGTATTTGCCAAAGATGTTCAATATGGAGAGAAATACATAATGCGTTATCTATGGTGCTATGCTTTCCCCTTGAACAAATCCCATTCCCAGATGGCCTGTGAGATATTAAACTATTGCTTATGTTTGCAGTTCCAGCTGGAGACAGTATATAAACAAAACCACTTCTGTAAGCCTCTTCACAGTTCAGTAGAATGTTTATTTTTACTTTTAAATAAATCTCTTCAACAATATTAAATACAAAATACATACAATAAAAATAACATCTCCCCACTGCAGTTACTAAAAAAAAAAAAAAAATAATAAAAACTTCTCTCACTAAAAAGGTATTGCAATTGAGAACTGAAAACAGGAACAAAAAGCCAATGAACCCAGGGAACTCCTAATTTTGAAGCAATTTATTAAGTATTTGCTCTAACTCTGCTATGTCGTGAAAGGAAGACTTGGACGACTCAATATGAGTTAACAGCAAGCTTCGTTTATTGGGCTTCTACCTTCGGTTAATATAACAGTGAATATGCAAATACTAGGCACTTGATTGGTTCCGGCACAAATAAGGTATTGTGTAAGCTCTATATTTTTGCAGCTACACAGTGCACCCCCCCACCATCCTCCTTCTCATGCACTTATCGCTTAGTGTCCTTGGCTGTGATTGGTCATAGTATGTTGCTGTTTGCCGGTGTCCTTCATTTCCTCATTATCTGGCGTGAGAGGTTTGCACCATGTTCTACACAGATGTCTTGTTTCAGCTCGTTGATGGGAACGTGACCTTTTGACCTTTTTCGACAAGCCAATCCTCCACACTGCTAAATATACTATGAAACACAGAAGCCTTGTTAACCAGTTTTTTCTTGCTTAATGTTTCATCAAATAGTTGCACCTACAAAAAAGAGGTGTGAGAAAAACATGCCCCATAAGAGGAATCCCCTGGGTATGACATGTATTTGCAATTGTTGGGCTCCAGATTAAGTTTCCATTTGCGTACACAAGGGAAAAAAAAAAAGTGATGCCAGAAGACAATACTGAGACCACAGGATAGATCTAGAGACAGCCAAGTTTTTTAAAGGCATTAAAAGACAGACGAATGCTAAAAATATGCTCAGGATACTAAACCCTAAATCTGAGTGAATACGAAAAGCAATTAGTTCTCCCTGCTGACCTTGCTTTGCTGTCACTGGCATAGCAGTACATAGTGAGAGGCAGCTGACCAAGCATTTGACAGCTGTCCATGTTGTGGGGAGCATAGGAGAGCAGAAAAACCGTAAGACTATGAAACGAAAAAGCTCTGGAAAAGTTATTAATGGTCTAAATACTACTGCATGACTGACCTGAGGTACAAGATTAATATTAGTCAAGCTGGTTTACTTTTTAAAAAATCTAAGCCAACATATTACAATTACTACTGGTATTAAAGTGCACAGGAACAAGCAAAATTTTAACTTCTATGTTCATCTATAGGCCTGTTTGTACAATTTTCAACTGAAAGTTTATTTGCTCACAAACCGTTTTGTTAAATGAGAACAAGAATGTCTGTACTTTGAAATGTATTTGCACAAGGCTTTGTAAAATCCTCTCCTCCAAGCAGGAGAGTCCCTGTCAGCAAGTACACATATAATGCTAGGTCTACAGCTAAAGTCAGAGGTCAACAGAAGTCATTCCCAATGGCTTTGTTTAGGGTTGAGACCAGATTCAAGATTCTTCCTTCGCATTTGGAATGGCAAGTCAGTCTTATTAAGCATAGCCCTGCTTCTCCATTACAGAGTGCATTATGAAACTATCAGCTGCATCCCTCAGGCCTTCCAGAGAGCACAATTAACATTTCTATATTGCCGTCTTTGAAGTTCTTTTCCTTCCTGTAAACACCTCTGATCCTGCCTTTATTTTCTGTCTTTCTGAATTCTGGTAATCCGTCTCCTCTCTGCTGCTTTCCTTCATCTCTCCTCAAAGCTCTCCAACCTGAAGACTAATTCAAGGCATAAAATTTCACACATACAGTATTTCTCTATGCTCGCCCATTTACTGACAAAATTAAAGGCTATTTCAGAATTTGGTTTTGGTTTTTTAATAATACAAACATGTGCAAACGAGAAGATGCACAGGGAAGGCTATACAGTTGTACTGTAGTTTAAGGTAGCCAGCAACTAAGTACCACACAGCCGTTTACTCATTCCCCTCACCTCACCAAGATGGGGAGGAGAATCAGAAAAAAAGGCAAAACGAGTGGGCTGAAATAAGAAGAGCTTCATAACTGAAATGAATTAAAATATAACAATGGGAAATACAAAGACAGGAAAGAATAAAACCTAAGACAGACAAGTGATGCACAATACAGTTACTCACCAGCCACTGACCAATAGCCAGCTGGTCCCTCAGCAGCGATCAGTCCCTTCCTGGTAATTCCCCCATAGTTTGTACACCAGGCATGACATGCTGTGATGTGGAATATCCCTTTGGCTAGTCTGCATCAGGTGCCCTGTCTCTGCTCCCTCCCAGCTTCTTGCACCCCTCCTCACTGGCAGAGGATTAGAGACTGAAAAGTCCTTGATCAGAGTAAGCACTGAAGGTTTAGCAACAACTAAAACATCAGTGTGTTATCAGCATTGTTCTCAGACTAAAGCCAAAGCACAGCACTGTGCCAGCTACTAGGAAGAAAAATAACTTTATCCCAGCCAAAACCAGCATGAGTTGCCATGCTAAGCATAAGATGCATCCTATCCAATTGGCTTGGTGTTAGGGAAGCACAAAAGCCAATGACTTGGCAAGGGAGTAAGTTCAGTACTGTGCTAAATTGTTCCCCTATTTCTTCCCATCCTTTTCTGGTGCTTCCTCTCCCTCCCCTCTAGTTTCTGAATGTTAGCATGTAACAGTCATTCCTATAGCTCTACAGCTGATGCAGCCTCAAGAGCTAGTTTTGGCTTTGTGGCTGGGCACTTTTTTTTTAATGGTAGCCTCTCTTTCTCATTTTATTTATGTTTCTGTATGTTTGGAACAGCAGCTGCTCAACATGCTCCTAAAACAAATCAGAACAGCCAGGTTAAATGGGTAACAAAGCTCAAAAGAATATAGGGATTATTCTGCAGGTGGTTTTCTTAAAGCAGTAAGTCAAAGGAAGACTCCCGTCAACAGAGAAAACTGAACACTATGAACTGCACTCCATTTAGCAGTACAGGTGGTGTCCATCCACCGCTTCTATTTCTTTTTTTTTTTTTTTTTAAGGCAGAAGACAATTTACATGCATGAAAGGCATTAACACAATGATACAGGCCATGCTTCCATCTGTCTAAATCCAGTTCTACAATGTATTTACTGCCTGCTGAATCTAAGGACCATTCCATGCCACTGACTGTCTCCATTTTACTTAGACCTATAATATGATACTTCTTTAGCATTTGCTGCACTGCTAAGATGATTGACATCAAACACTCTAAAAGCTATGACTGATTTTGTAAGAGCACATTTACTCGCTATTTAAAGTGTTCTCATAATGTTATTGCACTCAACGATACATTCTGAGTTCACTTTTTCTTTGTCTGAATCTTTATAGCTCTCCTGTAAGGCAGGATTTGAACTGCATACAGTCTAAGTATACCAAGACTCTGAGAAGTGTGGAGCTTCATGCCTCGCCCTGTCTTGTATCTCCCGTGCAAGACACAATTTCAAATTAACACTTGAGAAAAACAAAACAAAACCCAAACCACACAAACCCCCACACCTGCAAAGCCCACAATAAACAGCCTTACTTCAGGCTTTTCAAATTCTTGTTCTGTAGTTTATGTCAACCTTAAAAGTGCAGTTTCTTTATACCAGATTTCATACACAGACAGAGCAAGTTTCAGTGGGTATTTTGACACATATTTCACTACTGCAGCATAATAAATAATCCCTGGAAAGCAGTGCAGGAGGAGTTACTGAACATGCCAGGACTCCTTGGTTACCATTTCCTTTAGGTTAGTCCCAGTCACTGCTATTGCAGTCACCTACCTCCTGGGACTCCAGTATCTGTCGGTCCCATCCACACCATATAGTCTCTCGGCGGGATCAGAGAGCAGAAGCCCTGAACCTATTCTCTCTCTCCCCTACTGTTTCTTTAGGCAAAACCACTGCAGCAGACCACTTCAAGTGTAACTGAAACATGGGCCTCCCTGTGAAGCAAGGAGCTGCACCTGGCACTTGCCAGCAGCTAAAATGAAACACATCCCCTGCTCCATCCCAGTAGACTCCAAAGTAAAAAGAGACCAAAAAAAAAAAAAAAAACCCCAAAAAAAACAAACACCCCAAAAAAACCAAACTCATAGAAACCCAACAGAATTGTGGAAGAGACCAACCTCAAAGCATAAAAACCCATAATTCTATGTCAAGTCCCAGGACAGTAACATTCCTAGCAGACCACGCAACCCTCTCTTTAATGAGCCCCAGAGGTGAAACTGCCATAAAGGTGGGATTCCAAAGGTGGGAGGACTGAAGTCCTGCACTACCACTTGCAGATATGGAAGCTAACACCCTGCCAAACCCTGCCACATTCCCCACCAGCTTTGCTTGCAGAGCAGTCCCTCTCTGAGCCCAACAGCTGAATTTCAGATATGGCATTCAAAACCCTGTCTGATGAAGTTCACTTACTTAGACCTCAGTGACCTGAACATTTCACAGCTGCTGTTCTTCTGCCCTCTCTCCCCTCTAGCTTTACTGAAAAAACACTTTTTGATTCACTTATTTTAGCTGTACTGCCACTATCTATTTCTCAGAAAGTCACTACCTTTTTTGACCGTCCGCCTTAAAATAAAACAAACTCCCCAAACAAACCAACCTACACCCAGGACAGTAAGTGTTGTAATCTTTGCCTCTAAACTAAGAATGTGCAACACTAAAGTAACACAAAAGCACTCTTTTTTATTAACTATACAAACATTTCAGTTTAAGCTATCCCAGGCGTCTAGAAGGAGGCCATATTAGTATAATTATGTCACAGAAAGTGGCAGAATTAGTGGCTGATGATTTGCCAAACTGGAAAACACAGCCAGTCCAACTGCAATGAGCACAGAATGCTCCCCCCACAGAGAATACGAAGGTCATCTCCCTGGCAAAGACCTGCAGCAATTCTTTCCTTGTCTCACACTGTATCAGCAGATCATACAGCTACACAAGAAGCACAGACCTTTTGTTTCTGACGCTGCTCTGTGCATAAGAAGGAACCATTGCTGAGCATCTCTACCACACAACTAAGGTACTTTTGCTGTGTATGTCACACTACTGTTTCGGACGCACAACATGTAGGTGATGTTTTTCCCTTGTCTCTACCTTTGCACTAGCAGCTAGGAAGGTCAAGAGAGCCCATCTTATCCCATGTTGTTCATATTTACTGGTAACAATGCTTTCTGGCTATTTGCTTTCTGGCTGCTTTATTTTCTACACATTCAGTTCCATAAGCGCAGCAACACTCAGTCAGCTTTCACACCAATAAGTACCATATTTGGTCACTCCAGACATCTCCATCTTGCCACAAATATGTTAAATATTCATGTTCATGGAAGGTTCCCAAAATTTAGCCCATATTATCCCACCTTTCGTTTCAAGTTTGCCGTTATGAGACATTAAAGCCTGTTTAGAATGACAGTGAAGCTGTTTTTTTTTAATGCCTATTGAGGGTAGAACAGCTAGTACATGTAAACAAAGCTAAATATACACTCATCCTTATTATAAATGGATGTGGAGTTTGAGTGCAAAGGAAAACAACTATATTCCCCTCAACAAATAGACTTGGTTAACTCCTTGCAAGCCCTAATCTGCACATCAACTCCCAGAGCTCCACAGAAGAAACTGTTTAAGGCAAAAAGATGCAAACCCCACAGATTCCTTGCATTTTCTCCCATATAAAAAGGGAAAACAAGATGCTCACTGCATCACATTATCCCATCTTTTTTGTAAAGTGATCTGAAATTAAAAATATACAAGTCTACATCCTGGGAAGAACAGAGAGGATCATATTTGAACATCTGTGTTATCTTATTAGGTAAGAAATGTGAGAAACCTATTTGGCTTTTTTGACTGATGATTCCTCAATGGAAGAACTGCAGTTCAGCTCTGGGTCTTCTGCCACCCTCAGTCACAACCTGCAAAACAGTGAGTCTTCTACTGCAGGAAAACATCATTTCAGTCGCCATACGTTTGAACTAGCTACTCTAAGACAAACATTCTCAATGCAAACATATCATGCTCAAGCACACCAGCATTTTCCAGAGCACTCAAACACCACAGATGCTGTTCTTAGGACTTCCGTTTTTAAAAGTGACAGATGTAAACAGCAGGTCTCAGTTGCTTTGGTATTTCACATTAGATAAATATCAGTCAGAAGAAAATTCTTGCACTTAAAACACACTGAATGTTTCTTCTGTTTGCACAGTGTATTAATGTTTAGAAATATACAGTGTTTCAAATGACCAATAAAGATGCATTAAAACAGAGCCAAGTGCTTTGAGGAAAGAAGTCTTTAAGTTTACACAAGACTTATAGATGAGAAATCAGTCTTGCAGACATCATTTGATGTCCTGAAATGGAAGTTAACGTCTCATTTTAATAACAGAAGAAGAAGAGCAAAAACCATCAGAGTAAGGTCTACTGAAACTCCCAAGTAGGTCTTATATAAACACCCAAGAGTCCACTGGATCCTACTGTTTCTTCTAAAGACTATAAAAGTATAATAAACCATGAATTATATCTGCTCATATTGACATTTCTTCATCATGTCAGGGAAAATATTATTCCATATTCAACCTGAAGAGCAGAGGGCAAGAAGTATGGTCAAATCAATGCCTATGCAAAGGTGTCTTTGAAAATAGTTTTTAAAAACAGTATGTAGACAAGATCCTCTGAGCAACCCAGAGCTGATGACCCAGGTTGAGCCTGAAGAGATAGCTTCCAGCCATGATCATGTTCCATAGCAAAGGGCCATGCACCCACCCATTAATGACATGATAGCAAAAGCCATCTTTCCCAGCAATCCCACCCTGTAGAATAGCAGCTGTACACCAAAAAGTGACTTAAAGCACCTGAGATAAAAAACCAAAACAAACCTACTCTATTAATATTCACAGAACCAGAATACAGTTCACAACATACATGTTCAAGCCTAGGTCTGCAGACTGTTAAACTTGATGTAATTTGAGCTGCAACAGTTAAGTTCTTGTAGAACTGCTATAGATGATTGAAGGTTAAACCAATAGAATTATATTTTGCAATTTTTAGCACATAACTACCACCTGATTGCTGCAGAAATTTGATAAGGTGCTTATCTTTCAAACCAACCACACTACATGATGTAGCACCACCAGCTATTACCCTTAGTTCCCTCTTCCTCCAGGAGAAAGGCCAGAGTGCCCATGTTCAATACAGATGAAGGCAGTTCCATATGTTATTACCATTTCAAATTCCAGCTGCAGCTCATTTTGTATGTTAAAATTAAAGAGTTTGAGCTTTCTTCTTTGGGATTTTTATTTATTTTATTGTAAACATACTGCGTCCTACTGTAGACAAACTGCCTATTTTTCAGGAGGCAGAAAGATAGGGGACACATAAGAGCAAACCTCCCCACTCAGTGCCAACACTCCCTGCCACCTCTCCTCAAGGTGACCTGTTGAAACTCACCGAAGAACATCCTAAGCCAGAAGAGGTGTTTCATGTCATATTTCAAGTCATGTTGACTCTTTCCTGGCAAAAATTTCAATAGCAAAATCCCTCCTGCCTACCCTCCTCCCCTACATGCATCTCTTCATACTCTGGTGGGCACATTTCAGTCATTGAAGCTGTGGGACTGCACAGCTTCTCCTACATACAGCAGCTCTGCACTGAAAGAGGGACCCCGCTTCAATACATTCAAAATATTCCCCTCAGTTGACTCCATTAGTCCATTACAAAGCAGTTGAATTTGTTTCACTCCTGCCTAACGTTAATTTATCTAGTATCTTTAATAATATTTAGTACCTTCACTATTTCATAAAATGGGCTAGAAACCATTTCCTCAGTTCTTAACACACTGGTCTTCATTCATTTCTACTGAAGAATAAACCAAACACAACATGATTTGAATATTTCACATTGTAGTGAGACAAATAACTAAACATGCAGAGCAAGAAATGCAATTGTAACATGCTTAGTTCACTTCTCTCTTTTATTTTTAAGCGTATCTCCTGTGGTATACGCTAAGCAGAAATCAGAACTGTATTAGAAAAGGGATTTTTATTACCCACCAAAACAAAGTACTGAGCAGGAATGTAAAGATACTCAAACAAGAATCTCATACTCTAAACTAGCTCTAGTGACCCAAGTATAAAAAACAATTTCCCTTTAGCTTTCTATGGAAATTTAATTTGCCTCAGTAGCCATCTGCACCCAAAATATTAATATTCTCCAATATATTTTCTCTTTTCCTTCTCCATCTATTTACATAGCATCTGCACATGAAATGCTCCCATACACATTAGACAGCATTAATCATGGCTACATTTCAGTAATGGATACACCATGTCCTTACCAGTTCAACAGCAGACAGCAACCATGCGAGTGCCACTTAAGCCAATGAAGACAAGTGACATGTAAAGATGCATATTTTACTTAATCCAAAAAAGTGTTTCTGTGCATATATAACACACGCACAGACAGAGCTCCCAAACAGATTTTCAGTGTTGTCTTTAAGTGTTTCTTTTATTTGTGCCTTACATGACTAATAGTTCTTCATGATAAACATAAAAGACAAAGGAGGGAGGTGTTGTCATATTGTAATATTAACATGATAAGACTGTGCTGCCGTAGAAAAACTGCTTTAGTACTGTGCCTCTCTTCCTGCACCTGAAATCTTTGCATTATGGGAGCATCTACCTGTTCATTCTTGGTGTGAATTTCACCCTTCCCTAATCTTTTTCAGTTCAGGGCTTCCTTTCTTTTATCTTTGTTATGAGGACACGAAGCTGACAAACCAAACCCACAATTCACAGTGTATGTCAGATGACAGGGCAACCAGTCCTGGGTTGCCAGCACATACCCAAGGACACGATACAGTCCATGCACTCCAGATCAGTCATGAAATCAGAAGAGCGGCTTCTCCACAGACTCGTGCCAAAACTACACAGCTGTACTTTGCCAGGTGCATTAGCTCAAATGCAATAGCACACTGACATTATTATATTGCTTTCCACTTTGCAGATTGCCTGGTGTCTGCCAACTTTTATGTCTTTGTTCAATACTCCTGTGCATAATAAAAATACACACACTATTTGCTTAAATTTCACAGTTTATGCTAGATGTTGACTTGTGAAAGCATCTGGAAGACAAGTAGTAGTGTGATTGAGTCAGAGTGGTATGAAAAAATAATTTGTACAGCTCTACCACTAATGCCAGAGAGTATTTCCGCCTGCAACTCACCACCATCTCTCTTCTTCTCAACAGCCTATCACCAACACTAAGACTACTCTTATAGAAGTACTTTATCATGTTTGCTTTAGAGTTTTTTCCCCTCATGAAAAATCTCAGTGTAATAGAGCATTCCATCAGGAGTCACATGGCACACAGCCAGACCTCTGAAAAGGAGTTTGGTGATAGATAAAGGTAATTACAGTGTAACATTTGCCATACAACAAATTTAAGGCTATGTCAGCACTTTCCCTCCTTTAAGAGGCTTACGACTCTATGAGAGCCTCTGGCCTGAAATTTGATAAAATCATTCAGTGAAAAATAATCTGAAATGTGGAGTCAATGAGATGACTTGAACTTAAAAAACAGTAATGCCAAAAGTAGTCTTTGAGTGACAGTGAATGCAAGATTACATATCAGTTGAGAAGAAATCTGATGGAAACAAATATAAAAAATAAATCACTTTTCTACTCATGTATTTTGAAGAACTGATAATGGACAAAGTTTTTTAGAATATAAGCAGCAAGTTTCTTGGTAAATTTAAAATCATGAATGAAAAGTATGTCTGAACACATGTTCCAGAACTCCGCAACTGCTGAGTAGTATCTACCAAAACCAACAAAATACATCCCTTCCTTAGGGTAGTTCTGCAATTGCATGTGCTGCTGTGCTTCCCCCATCCAAGTGTTTTATAATTTTACAACTCTAATTTTTCCATGAAAAAAAACCTGTACATACACCGAAATCACAACTGCACTTTACAGATCACACTCAAAGCATGTCTGTATAGTTAGGTATAGGCTACATGAATACAGACTGAAGTCCCTCTGGCCCTGTATGCAGTACTAGCCCCAAGCCAGCTCTAGTTCAGGAGTCCTACAGACACATCAATTGGATGATGAGGCAGCATCTCACAAGTGAAAAACCTCAGGGGGGAAAGAAAAATACCAGTCAGTGAAGTCATAGTTGCCTGCAGTTGCCAGAGTCAAAGGATTCCCATAAACAAGCCCAGGTAGCTGAATGTAAACATCCTGAATCAGAACTTTGACAAGCTCCAACTCATCTGCTTAAGCAGCTTAACCAGTGTAAAGATGCTGGTATGATCCAGCTTACATTAAAGAAAGGGAAGTGCGATGGCTGGCACTGGCCAGGACTTTGCTAGGGAAAAAAAGAGACTACTTCAGCAATAAAAGGTCTCAACAAAAGCATCACAGACATTTCTGATCATAACTTACAAAGCTGTCACAATAGGCTGCACTACATTTTTGAAGTCCCCAGATCCATCTGTTTTACCATCAAGCCTCTACCAATTCTACAGCACCCTCTGGAACAGGACCAGAAACAGGAACCGTGACAACCCCTCCACCCTCCCAGGCTGTAATTTCTGTATTGTGCCTTTTACAAGAACAGCATAAAATGACAGCAGTTGTATTTTCAAATAAAATGAGAGGAAATCCATATATTCATAAAACTCAGTCTTCAACTAGAATCTGCCCTTGCTAGTACAAAACAGATCCTCTCCTTTTCAGAGAAGTCTCTCATACGTTAGGAAAAATACCACTTGAGTCAGTAAAATTACGCTATTGTGGAATTTTAAAAATTAAAAACCACCTCAGCATTTAACATTTCTACTTAAAAGTCATCACAAACAGCAGAAAGAACCCTACCTCCCAACCTACTCCATAACACAAAATGTAAAGTCACATTCTGATAAATCCCATCACCACTTCACAGACAGACATCCTGGAAGAAGTAGCGACCTGTCTGTTGTTTAGCAGACACGGTAAAAATGCAAGCTGGTATTGGTCTTGTTCATAAAAATCATGTCAGTGGGTAAAAATTTCTCCTCAGTGGAAACCTACAGGATATAGACAGAGCAATAATACCACATTGTCCTTCTTGCAGTAAACTTTTGGGGACTGGTCATCTCAGATGAGATCTGGTTCCTTGTGTGCAGGCAGAGGAAAGAATAAAGATATCAACTGTGAACTGGTGGTGAGGGTTATGAATCTAAGAACAGCTAAAGTGGAGGTTGGGACCTTTGGCAGGAGAGAGTAAATGGTCCTCCTGAAGTTTTATATGCTGTCAAAAGTCTTCCTCCCATTAACACTCAGACGTTGCCAGAAGACAGAACTGCTTCACCAAGAGGATTTCAGAAAAGCATAGGGCAATATACAAATTACATTATACTGAACCTGACACAGAGGGATTGTGAAGAAGAAACCACAGTAGCAGTGATCCCAGTGAGACTCCTGGGGGAAAGAGAGACTTATCTGGATCTGCACATTTATAGAGGATGAAACCAAAAGGACACGTGAATGTTACCAAGAGCATTTCAAAAGAGTTTTTTATATGGGTGGCTGAAAAAAGAAGCATAAACAAACTAATTTTGGCCACCATCATTTGCAATCACAGAGTAAGAAAAGGTTAATGAAACTGAAAAAAGACTGTTTCTTTACGTGTGTAAAGGGTAGGGAGGATGTAGGAAAACTTACCTGGACTGGAAACAAGGACAATGTGAAAAAATAAAATGACAGTAAAAAAAAAAAAGGAATATATTAACCAAGCTTAACTTTCCATTATTTTGGTTTACTGTTCGTTTTAAATGAAATTATATGACAATGGTAAGAATCACATCACTTTTCAATTCCCTTCTTTCCACATTCCATTTGACATAGTCCACAAGTGGCTCCAATAGGACTGAAGGATAGAGAAGTCACTAGTCAACAAATGGTCTTATATTTTACTCTTACAGGGTTAAAAGCAGACAGCACTAAGCTAGTAGTAAAAGAAGGTCCAATTAAAATTCACAGAGCTATTGATCTTAGCCCTGCTCCAGCAAACCCTCTTTCTGTTTCTACCTCATAAACAAGATGACATCGAAAAGAACTATTGATTTTCATAGGCTATCTTTTCGGAGACATTTTCTTAGAATCTTAAAATTACATCAAGTGTTCATAAAACAAATAGACTTAATGTGGTCATGTCTAGCCGACAGCACAACCCATTTGCCAAGTGGGAGGTAAACTAAGCAGATCAGTTCACCTTAATGCAAACTCAAGCTTCCCCCTGGAAACTAAAACACATCATCCTACATCCTCTTGCCTTCTTGTCATAGGACAGAGCAACAGCATCTTACTCCAAATTAAGCATCTGTCAATCAAAATGGTCCCAGTTGACACTTCTTGCAATAATAAATGAGACTGAAACTCACTGGACATATCCACTGGCCCTGCAGTGAAACGCTTCCTGTAGACCTGAGCTCTTGTCCCCAGGGATGCCTGCAAGATTGCTCAACTCCTTGACCACCTCCTGGTATTGACAACAGGCCCCAACTGCAGTACTTTTAGGCAGCAATTCATTAAATGGTTGAGGTACAGTTCAACATTTGAGTCAAAAAAGAAGTTAGAGCACAAGCACCAGAGAAACCAGAAATGCCATGGTGCCTGTGCTTAAAAACTTACACAACTGATTATACCCAGACTCTTCTGGATGGTCTGGAGGTCAAAGCACAGCCTGACATCTTCTCCCAAGAAGTTTCAGGTCACATTGCCCACAGTGGTAATATTATAAATTATATTTGTCCCTATTAGAAGGGGTAGAAACACTCTCCCCTCCCTATCAGCCTTCCAGTATTTTCTGTCAGTCTGAATCACAATGACACACTGACTTGCTTGCCCTTTTTAAACTATAACTAAAGTAATGAAGCATACCTGTGCAGGGTAAACAAGCATTCACCAGTGAAAATGCAAGAGTTGAGGTTATTCAGACTGTAGGCATTAAAACAGCTATTTTTACTACTGCCCTCTCATCTGAGTAACTCTTTGCAGAAACTGGGCAACCAAATATCAGTAATTGCGCAAGAAATGCTGGCTTTCTGATCTACTTACTTACAACCTGATACAAAATTGATCATGCCTAGAGCTCACACAAGTGAGTCACCATATATGCAAGAATTTAAAAAATAGGACATATTATAAGCTCAAGTATTACCTGCCTTTCCTTGGACTAAATTTTTAATAAGGGCAACATACTGGTAATATTAAGTGTTGCTGAGAGAGCAAATAGAACCACAAGCACCTTACAGGGAATATAACTACTGTCAGGCTTGCATGACTAAAAAGTAAAAAAATGTCTTATTTAAGGAATCCTTTTATCTGCAAATTATTTCTTGTAAAAAGTAAAAAAAAAAAAAAAAAAAAACCAACAAAAAACATAACAAAACCCACACAGGTAATGACAGAATACTGCGGCAGAACTATTTTTTGATCTCTTGTATTTTAGCAAAGACCACTTTGAAACATTAATTTGCTTCAGGGATTTGTTTAAAGCAGAGCAGGTTCACAGGCTAATTTGTGGGCTGTTTTGATACCTCTTTCACAGGCATCTTACTCTGTATTACCTCAATAACTACAGAATTTTCCTTAAAAAAAAAAAAAAAAGAAAAAAAGACAGAGAAAGCCTCCTAAATCTGTTTTTTGCTGCACTAGTGATTTCCCTAGAAGCCAGTATTACAGCCTCTGTGTCCTGACAGCTTTTATTTAGCCTTGATTTCTGACAGCGGGAAGCCTAAACCTTCACAGGCATTGTTCCTTGTGCTGTCTTACTGCTAAGGAAGTTCTCAACTCCTACCTTGCACCTTTCTTGCTGAAATCTGGCTTTTTAGCTTTTTGTTCTAACCACTGCAGATAGCTAGAACAAATAAGACTGTTCTGCTTTCAAAATCCATTTTGGGCATCCTCTCCCCACCCAATCACTCTACCACCTTCTGTCTTTATTTCTCTGGACAGTTTTTCTCATCAGTCACACTCTTAATCCATCTGTTCTACTACTCTACAGACTTACCAGCTGGGTCATATACCAAAACATTTAGCAATCTTCAGCCAAAGCTGTATCTAGCTGTAGTCACTTCATGAGTATTTCCAATTTACCACTGCTGTTTTAGAGAACCTTACATGGGATGTCAAAAGCTTCACTAAACTTACCACGCCTGCCTCCTATAATGAAGTCCTATTTTTACTACTTAGAAGGAAGTCAGATGAGTTTACCAACCACAAATTGTGTCAGTGTGGGCTACAACTTATCTCCACATTTTATCGGTACTGACAAAGATAAATTCTTCCAGTTTAAGCATGTAACATTCAACATTCCAGGGTTCTCCCCTCCTCATTTTGAAAGAATGATGTTATGCTTGCTTTTCCCTGCACCACACCTGACCACCTGTGTCTCCAAAGTAACCGCTAACAGTCTGAATCAACAATTGAGAATGAGAGCAGTAACTCTAATTTTATCCAAGTAGTAAGCCACAACCTAAGTTCCTTGGTTTCATTTATACTCATTTTGATCCTTACGTATCCTACTCAAGAGCAATAAGATGATGCAATACCTGTGCATTGAAAAAACAGTTCAAATACTTTAGCTAAGATGAAAAACAGCAACCATAGGTCTTACTTTTACAAGTTTCTGGTTATAAAAGCGCTCTAACTGAAATCAGAAGGGCAGCTCCTAGCACATGATCAGCTTAGGAGCTGACATAAAATGCAGGCTGCATTTCCCTGCAAGAAAAAACAAACCAAACAACTAAAGAATTGTATGTAATTAAATATTACTTCAGGCCAAAGACTTCAATTCGTTACTGATACAACTTTTATTGCAAACCAGTGCCATTTGTCAGGACCCCAGCTTGCAACAAGCCATATAACATTCCTTCTCCTAATTGCTCACAGCCGAGGTCACGTGAAGGGACAAAAGGAAAGTAAATTGTAAAAATATAGTAGAAGTGGAAAAAGTATTTTTCAAGTGTTTGATAAAGGCTTGACTCTACAGAAATGTCAGGTGCTGCTAAGAAAGCAGAAAATGTGTAATAGCTGCTATTAAATTCTGTCACTTGAAAAGCACACACTATTTACACAGACATCCTATAATTTCACACTGCTACTTTCAGGCTCTATTTTGATCCATGGTCTATACTTCCTTCAGACTGAAACTTTGAAACATATTTAATTAAAAAGCCACCAACCTTTCTTAGCACACAATCAACAGCCAACTTTCCCACTGAATAACAACATACTCATTGGTCATTACATCAATTCACTTTTTGCCGGTTTCTCTTACAGTCGTCAATACATAAGTAACAACTGTGCCTTATGCGACAAGTGGGAACTTTTCTCACTTTTTCAAGACTAGAAAATGTAGCTTGACTTAATACCAAAGAAAAGGCAAAATCTCAATCCAGTAATTCAAAGAAAAACTTTCAATTTCAGAGTAAGGGTTAAAGCTTTATTGTAAAACTGAACTATGCACTAGAGCTATGACAGTACAGATGTGGACAAAACCTTGCATAGGAAGGAACCCTAAATCTCCTGAAGATATGTGAAGACAGTGCATGCTATGTGAAGTCAACTGCCTTTCAACTTCTTAGTTTTTCTTTCGGTAACCATGGAATGCACTACATACAGAGACTATCGAGATTTGAAAACATTCGCTATCATTTTATTCAAGACATATTTAAAATTAAGAAACACCCTGAAACAATGGCCACAGGTGGCTTTGGAAGCCAGTTAACTCGTCATCAAATCAAACAGGGCACTATGTCTGAACCTCTCCAATTCACCTTACTTTTAGTAAGGTCACCAGGATTTTAACTGCCTCAAGACTAATGTGTTGACAGCATCATTAAGAAAGACACCTTACGGGTTCAGAGTTCACTTTCTGTCATGCATGAAACTCAAGGCTGCAGGTCCAATCTCCTGCCTCTTTTGCAGTGTTGGGACATTTCTGCATGTGAAGGTTTGCTCTGCAGATTACAGAGGAGCACAGATGGTCAGCAAATTTTCTGTTCTCCTGTTCGCATGTAGCACAGGCCAATGCTGTGTGAGCCTCAGGGTTGCAACAGGTGATATTCTCAGACTCAGAATCTAAAGTACCTGTCTGATTTTAAGACTCACAACTACAACTTCTTCTAGTATAAGCCGGCACAGCTCAGCTGGCATCCAAACTACATTTCAACTGAAATGTAATGAAATCTAATGGCATGATACAAACACAGAAAGTAACAGTATTACTAATGCTCAGAGATTGCCATGCTTATCCTTTCTACTCCCTTAGGTACTCATCTCACTTTCTTTAGGCACTCTCTAAAGATAAGCATAAAAATATGTCATCCTCCTCATTCCAGCTGTGCAGCTTAAACCAGAAAAAATTAGGATGGCATGCAGCACAACTTGCATAAAGCTTCTTATGTTTCACTGCATGACCCAGACTTGTCAGATGTGAAAGACCAGTGCCACCATCTGGTATCTTCTAACTCTTGGATCTTTCTTTTAGTCAGAAAAGAATTCATAGTTTGTCTAATTCAATACATAAAAAAAGGGGGAGAGGAAGAGAAGCAGTTCTGAACAGTACAGCAGAAAGCTTAAAAAACCTCTCAATGCAGAGGCTGCAAAAGGAGTCCAATACGTTAAACCTGGCAAAACACAAATATCAGAAGCTGAGAGGCATTAAGTAAAATAAGCAAGCAAGAACTTCTCAAAGAAAAAAGAAAATGGGTAAGTCATAGAAAAAACTCAGACCAATTCAAGTCATACCTGCCAATGCAGCCCTCATAAGTTATGAATGTTTAAAAGTATTTTTTAAATACTGCTCACAAGGAGGTTGGGAATCATCCAAGCAAAACATTAACTATTTCTACAGGCTTCACACAGGGAAGGTGGGAGTGGGGAGGATCACAGTTCAGAATTTATTATTTTTCTTCAGTTATTACACCAAGAAAGTTCCTAGTACCAACTCAATTTTAGAATTATTCCTAAGACTCAGATAAGCATCTTGACTTAAAAACCTATTTGTATGTCTTTTATTTGATTTTACCTTGTTTTTAAGGGATGTGTGGGAACCCTCTGAAACAATCTCAACTGTACCATTCTTGAGCCCAGGGAATATGGCAGCCACATTCATTAGTATTTCCTCCCTCACTATGAAGGGATTCTCAAAATGGGAGCTACTTAATTTCTGTGCTTTTATGGGGGTCAGGTTAGCATTCTTAATGGCATTGGCAGTAAAAATTCACAACAGCCCGGCACTGACAGATAATTCTCCCCTGTGCACCTCTGTGAGGGAGCTCTGCTGACACGAAAACATCAAGAACAGTCTGTGACCTACCCATACGTACTGGTAAAAAGCAGTTTGTGACAAATGGGAAACTAAAAGGCAAAAAGGAGAGGAAAGTAGTCAGCACCACAGCACTGACCTGTGTGCAGTGTAACCAAGGTAGGTCCTGGGTGCGAAGTGCCTGGAAAGCAAGGGAAGTGCACAGTGAGGGCTTGTTGGACTCAGTCTTGGCCTCTGCTTCATCAAGGTCTGACACCACACTCCAAAACTTACTGATTTTTACTGAAGTGCTAGTCTGGTTCATAACATCTGGACATAACAAAAAAACAGCAATAGAAACAAAGGTAAACAGTAAAGCTCTCCAAGACAGCAGCATACAGGGAGCATTATGCTGCATGGCTTAGTGGAATCCTGAGCTCTGGTTCAGCAACTACACAGTCATGCTGCGGCAGCACACAAAACATCACTAATCCCAGTGCAGAGACACACTAGGGCATTTCAGACTCTTTCACTGTTTCCAGACAGACTCTCACTGCCCAGAGCAAACCAGCCCCCAAGACACACTTCTTGAAATAGCACAGAGATGGCCCAACTCCTTCATAATACAGATCCCTCATTTCCATCACTAACTTGCCCTTCTCCTCTTTTGCCTGCTGTGGCTCACCCTGCCACATTTTGTAAAGAATACAGCAAGCACCTGAGGTTTTGCTCAGTTAACAGCAGAACAGCTTTGCAAGTGGTTAATGGAAGTTGTGAACCTGAATATTAAACACAAGGCAGCAATGAGGTAAAACTGTGAAGATGTATATACATGGTCAGTTACATTTAACATAGATCAGAATGAAACTTTAGGCACCTTAACTTTCAAAGCACAGACACATTCACTTTTCCATCTTCCCTTGAAGTGATAACTACTCAAGATCCTGTATAAAAAAGCCTCCAGCTTCCACAGATGCATCCACTGTCCAATCAACCAACAGCTTGTTTGCAAGCCCATCAATCCATAGGATCCCCTTATGGTCATGGGTTTCATTCTGACTCTACTCTTCAAATTCCCTCCCAGAGGCAGCCTGAAGCATTCTGTCACAAATAAGGATGAATCGCTGGGTAGATGTTGCCAGTACAGCTTTGCATTAATTATGGAACTGGAAAGCAGCCTTCCAGTATCTGAAGGAGGCCTATAAGGATGCTGGGGAGGGACTCTTCATTAGGGACTGTAGTGGTACTACAAGGGGTAACAGGTTCAAACTTAAACAGGGGAAGTTCAGGTTAGGTATAAGGAGGAAGTTCTTTACTGTGAAGGTGGTGAGGCACTGGAATGGGTTGCCCAGGGAAGTTGTGAATGCTCCATCCCTGGCAGTGTTCAAGGCCAGGTTGGACAGAGCCTTGGGTGACATGGTTTAGTGGGAGGTGTCCCTGCCTATGGCAGGGGGGTTGGAACTAGATGATATTAAGGTCCTTTCCAACACTAACTATTCTATGATTCATAATCATAGCAAAAATATTTCTCATATGCATAAATTGTGAAATTACTTAGGTAAATATTAGTCTGAAGATAATTCACTTAGCAGCCTGCATGCTGTGGCACTTAAGCACTCCTTGAAAGTTAAGCCACTGGTCCCATAAAGATCAGAAGAGCAACATCTAAACTGCAGTAAGTTTACAGCTAAATGGCATTAATCAGTATTTTTCTTAGAACAGTTCGATACATCTTTGTCACCTCTGCCTAACAGTATCATTTAACTGCTTTTCACCATTAGCTTCTCATTGGGCCAGCTTCATTAAAAGAATGGTTTGTGTAAGCAGCTTTCTAAAACATTAATTTTTTTACAAATCCTAAAGTTGGACAATAATAAATGAAGATTCACATGTACATGCTGTAATTGCTATGTTGGAAGAACAAAGTATAATTTTAATCTAGGGGAACACAGTACTTATTAATATAGAGACTTGAAAGGTAGAAGTAAGCAGTATTTATTTATATCTGGTAGCAGGTACTGGTATTCTCAAAATATACCTGCTGAAAGTCTAAACTACTGCTAAAGTACATGGAAACATTCAGGGTCTACCATAGTTATATCTGAAGCCTAACACGGCAACATGTGGATGCTTTCCCTTTCAATACCATGTAAGGGCTTTGCCACGTATTAGCTGGCAGAAAATTTTGTTCCTTAAGACAGCAGCGAAAAGCAAACAATTCTAAGTCTCTACTACACAAAATGATCCTACCCCCCCCAACCCAGAAAATACCATCTCCTTTATACAAATGAAGACGTTGAGGTTTTTCCAACCCTTCCTCTTTTTTTATATTCAAAACAATCATTGGCTGGAACAACCTCCCCAGACAGGGAGCTAGAAAAATCTCATCTAGGCTTCCTTTCCCATAAAAGCTTGGAGCAGATTACCTTTCAAGCTCCCTTCCAACCTGGGTTGTTTTGGATGATTCTGTTATTTCTGGCCCAGTGTCCATTGCATGAACCAAAAGCCTTTATTAAAAAATAAAAAAAAAAAAAAAAATAAGTCAACTATTTTATCACTAGGATGTTTCCTCTGGCCACATCTTTCCTGCAGTAACTCTAGTGCATTGCTTCCTGTTCCTAGAGAAGGGAGACAGGGCAGATCATTACCTGGTGCTCCACAGGTCTCTCTTGCACCTGAAAGTTAACATCACCTCCAAATCTCCCTCTTTAATTTTATATTTTTAGGCCTATGTGAACACAGTTCTTTCAGGCTCTCCAAGACTGTATTTCATCTCCCTCTGATCACTCTTTGCTTCTCTCCCAGCTGCTTTTGCCTGGTTTGCAACCTGCTGTAAGACTGAAGCCTCAGCTAGCTGCAATACACCAGGCTGCACTTGGCAGCATAACAAGCACAGTGGGGGGATGACTCCTCCTGTCTTGCAGACAAATCTTCCTCATATATCCTAGCAGAGCTGATATTTTTTCACAAAAGCTTGATGTGGCTAGCACTGAGGTTCAAGTGAACACAGCATAGTAACTCCCAGCATTCTCTTCTGAAGAGCTATTCTGTACCCCATGTCTGCATAGATTCTGCTTTTTGCACTTCTGTCTGTTAAATCTGGTGTACCAGTAAAACTGGATGTTTGGGAGGGGCACGGGGGAAGCTTTCTGCAATTCATAATGTTTCTTTGGAATTCTATTTCCTCGAGTTTGGTATTACATGCTATTTTAAGTACATTCTCTATTCCTTCATTCAGGTCATCCACATACACCCCCACCCCCCCAACACACACCCCTGAAAAAAAAAAAAAAAAAAAACAAAAACACCACAAAACCAGACAAACAAACCCCCAAGAAAAAACAAAAACAAAAAACCCCAAAGCACTGAGGAGTACCAGACCAGGACAGACTGCTGAGGAACATTAAATCAGTATCCGTTCTCTTTCACACTTGGCCACTTACAACTATTTACCATTTTCCAGCCAGTCATGCATCACCTGTTCTTACTAACAAAGTCCCCTCACAAAACAAGGAATACAGGAGGGATTTTATCCTTATGTACAACGGCAGATCTGCTGGAGCTGCTTTATTAGTACCAGTTTAAGTCCGTGCCAGTAGCCCGTGGTGTAGTTTACCTGCACAATGTTAAGGCATGGAAGAAATGCAGCAGACTGCTAGGAGCACACTCCATCTCTACAAGGGAGAACACTTTTACAGCTTCAGTAATTGATTGCCTTTGCAACAATCGCACACCGCCAGTTTCATTTTTCAGAAAAAACCATCAGATTGGAGCAGATGGGGGCAGATCAAAACAGATTGCACAGAGCAGCCTCAGTCTAATGGTGAATTGGGAATACTGAGCAAATATAAGAAGCCTGTGTGCCTCATGTCTGAATTGGAAACCGAGCTCTTTCATCGTAGCTTTGAAGTGCTGGTGTAAATGGTCTTGTATCTGTTTTGACCGCTAACGGCAAACTACCACCTATGCAACAGCTTCACTTGCGGGGTGAATGCTTCAGCTACAACCAGGCAGGGGAGGTTGCACAAAGATGTGTGCAGACTTCTTTGCTCACAGAAAGTGAGGAGATGCAAACATAGAGGGTCTACTCAAGCCACAGCTGCTCCAGCAGACCACAGCTCATCCCCCACATGGTCATCGACACTGCACCCCCCTAAAGTCGACTATGCCCAGCAATGCCATTCCATTCATAACCATTTTTTGATGAACATGAGATGAATTTTCCACTTGGGAGCAGATGATAGAGAAAGCAGCTTTGGTAAAGAAAAAATGAACATTTTTAATGAAGCTTTCCATGTAGATAAATCAAAATATTTTCTGGTACAGCAAGGCAAACTAGGAATCAAGAAAAAGCTGTTAAGTAGCCAGTCCATTCGGAATTGATTCATTTCTGTTCTTTCCACTTCCTCGTTGTCAGATGCTTGCTCTACGCCCTTTGCCTTGTATTTCTAAGGACTGATGAAAATTTTCATCTTAAATCTTCAGTTTTAGCTTATTCATATTGATAGAGTATCACAGTGAAAATAGTATTGAGTATCCATCAAACTGTCCTGTATTTTCACTCTGAATTATCTTTTTTAGGGTTGGGGTTACACTCATAGCACTGTCTTTTTCTTTAGTAATTAAATCTAACCTATCAATTATTTCTTTACATGGCAGGCTAAACATACTGTTTTCATCTCTAATTTTATACAGCTGAAACAAATGAATAGTTCTTTGCCACAAAATTTTTTCAGTTGTAGCATTTGGACCCACCCTTTTTGAAAAGGAATGCAGTAAAGAACTGCAATTTCATCACTAGAAATTATTTATTTCCTGGGAAAAAGAAATAAAATCATTCCAGAAATTCGGGAGGAGGAGAAGGGGAGGGAATTATCACAACAGCAGGTTAACACTGAATGTATCAAGCAGAAATAATAAACATTTTTTTCCTCTTTGTGAATAATGCATAGCTGTAATAACTGTTATGCTTTTGAACAATCACAATGCCATGTAGCGGGGAGATACATGCACAAAGTAAAGCACATTACAGAAGTCATCCCTAGCCCTCATGCTCTTCCCAAAAGGATTGATTTAGGCACTCAAGCAAATACAAGCCTAAGAGGGAGGACAACCTCTCCTCAGTCCTTTCCCTTAGATTTCTCATGGCTTTTTCAAGCCAGTGCACACAAATCCCACATTTCATTATGAAAAGAAAGCTTCCACTCATATGAAATCCATTGTTATTGTTCTACTTACACCAACTTGTTTTTAGATGCTTTTCATTGCACTCTGAATGCCTCTGCCAAGTACACAATATAGCTTGTTAATAGAAATCTTGAGGCTAAACAAAGCTCCACTGAACTGTTTTTCCTCACGCTGTTGCTGTTTCTAATCTCATTCCTTTGTCATGGTTCCAGACACCATGACCACCTAGCGGCAACTAAGAGGAGTACGAAATAACATTTGGGACTGGTGACCGTTACAAAAGATCAGAAAGTAGTTCTTGGCCTCAGTGCATACATCAGGATTTACTACTTCTATTCGAATTATTTATTTGGACCAACTGGATTTATACAAGAAGTCTGCCAGCCAAATAAACCTGGGACACTACTGATGCTCTGACACATTACTTGTCCTCTCACAATGACCAGTGAAAATTCCCGCAATATGTTGAAGGCATGAGAGAACTACCTACAGACCTATCAATCCAAAACCACAGGTGCTGCCAACTTTCACATGCTGCAGCAACAGAGACCTCCCAGGCCTGTGCCAACACTTCCAAGTAAGCTCTAGCACCATCCTCTCTGCCACAGAGACAGATGGGAGCCCAGGATACACCCCTCCTGTCTTCAGAGGATTTTCAGCAGCAGGAAACCATAAGGTTTTCTTCCAGGAACACCTCTCTCTATGAGCACAGACGAGAGAGGCAGCTGCCACAGCTGCACATCCATCCTGGTGGGCATAGTGTGGATACAGGCAGAGCCACCTCTGCCTCTGGGCAAAGGAGCAGAGCAGGCTCCTGTGGCAGTATTGCTGCTACAGCAGAGAGCAGCAGAGACTATGCTGATGTAGCAAGACCATGCAACTGTGCACAACAAGCATTACCTGTCCCTCAGATAGTTTTGTCTTTGAAGAAGAGAACCTCCATATAAAAAGGTAAAAGAAAACCCTTAAAATTTGTTTTGTTTCAAGGGCATGTTATTAAAAAGGGGGGGGGGGGGGGGGGGAAGTACAGCAATACCTCAAACTGAATGTTTGAATCCAAACATCTTCAAAGAACTAGGCTAACAGCACTCCTTTCATTCTTTTCATTTAAATTGAACAAAATGGTTTGCTGCATACATGCTGTTCACTTCAAAAGACCATTCTTAATCCATTAATAAATAGCATCCTAGAAGGAATCATACAGAGGTAAATATTTAATGCATTAGCCAAAACAGGAACCAGCAGATGGGCAGGACTGAATTAACTGTGTATCCTCCTGGTATCTTTGCAAAGGATGAAAATTTATAGCAGAAAAGTACTACTAGAAAACAAATTTTTGGGGGATTTTGTTTTGTTTTGCTTTGAATTAATGAAATCAGTTTTGCTTCACTCCAGGTTAGGTGTTACATAATATGAATCTCTTTGTAATTACCCACAAACCCTTATCCTGAAGGAAAGAAGGTTTGAGATGTGAACCCTCACCCTCTGAATTTTGAGAGCTATGGTGACCTTCATCAAGTTTGGTGTTTCTAACAAAAACAAATAATTCCATTAAGCCTTGCTTCTGTTATGGAACTATCACTGACTGGCAATACCCTATCCCACATTCCATGCTCTGACGAAAGAAGTCACCCTGACTAGGTATATAATCCACCGAGTCAATACCATGCATGCTCAATAGCTGCCAATATCAGTTCAACTCTCGCTTTTGGTCAAAAGAGCAATTAATAGAAGAAAAAGAAAAAAAAAAGTGAAGCCTCTGAGTTAGAAGAGAAACAGAAAACAAATCAGCAAGTCACCAGTCAGCTCAACCCTCCTCTCAAATACTGCGCATAGACGCAGCCTCTCTTCCTGCACTGTATGTTTAGGAAAGTAGAAAGGCAGAGTGGGTGATCTGAAGTACTTCAGTGAAAAGAACAGGCAGGTTAAACCTGTCATCTGGAAGAATCGGGACAAAGCAGCACTGTAACAAGGTCTGTCAACTCAGTAGTGATATGGGAAAAATGGATAAAGAATGAGTATTAAATGTCTCACCTGTAAGAAATAGGGGACACTAAGGGAAGTTTGACTGATACAGAGTGAAAGATACATTGAAAGATGTCACGAAGTGACTGGACTGGCTTAATTGCTCTGGTTCCTGCAGATGTTACATTTAAATACAGCCAGTAAGCCATCAGCTAATAGACTGACCCACTAACCCGACCCCCCCCCCCCAAAAAAAAATAAAAACAAACAACAAAACAAAACACCAAACCAAACCAAAACCCATCCATTTAGCCGTAAGTGCAAAGACATCTGCCTGAAGACATCTCTGGTCTATTCCAGGAAACTGGTAGCTTTCAGAAGCATCATTCCTACTCATTTTCTGTTTTCCCAGGCACCTGCTAGCAGCCACTGCCAGATACAACCACTTTTCAGTCCTGGGACAGATGTTCTTACAACAGTATGTAACCAAACCTGAAGAGTGAACTGATGCAATGGCACTGATGCCCATATGCCTGGTGCAATCCATATACCAGAAAGATTCCTGCTTTGTGTTAGGGTATTTTCTTTCCACACTAAAACAGGAATTATTTCCCCGCTTCCTTTTTCCTATACCACAGTGCCAAGACCCCCCTTTTCCTTAAGGTCTTGAAACACAAAGGGGTTTCTCATTTACACTAAGTCATCTGCATTACACTCCAAGGTATGAGGATCCAAGGTAAGGGCCACAACAAGGTGAGATGTCTCAGTGGCAACAGATGTCCTCCCACCAGAGGCAGCTGCCCCACACCATCCTGCTGCTAGCAAGGGGAAACCACAACCACCTCACAAGTAGCTTCAAAAGGGCACAGCCAGTGTTTTTATTTACCAAATTATTTAATTATCAAAGTTGGGCATTTTTTTTTCCTTCAAGCAGACACACAGGGTCTGACATAAAACTACAGTGCACCCTGTTCCTTCAGGCAAAGCCTTTAGTGGACTCTTGTTTGTTCTCAGGTCTTTGATGCAAAACTGTCACCTTCATGATTTTGCCATGCTCAAGCCTAGTCACTCCCACCCCAGGTCCGACACAGACAACCTGCATCACTTCCCTGCACCAAGGCAGAAGCTGCCAGCACCCTACAAGGCTCTGTAGGAACCCTCTTTTTTGCCATTCTGCATGACTTGGTTTTGCTTCAGGCAGGCAACTTCTTTGGATATATTTTTTTCTTCACAGAATAACTAAAATGTTCATCTAGCTTAAAATCTTACTGTACATACAAAAGCTGTTTGACTGTCACCAATTGTATTTATTTCTCCTCCAACCCAGTAAGCAAAGTACCTACCCTCCTTTCTCTGTGATTGTTTTTGAGCCACATTCAGTTTCAATATAGCTTGAATTTAATTTAGAATTTGCTTAACTGATTTTTATTCTATTATCTTTTGTTCTCTGGGCAAGTACATATTTAATCTTGAAAGTAAAATCATTATAATCAAATCTGTGCTTTTAAAGGTAATATGAATTAGACAGTAGAGCTGAAATAATATGTAGCAACTTGCATGGAATTAACAGACGGAATATCTCACCTGTACAAGCAGCACACTATGACAGGGATTAGTTGTTACCAAAAAGAACTCGTATGTGTTATTCAGATTTTAGTACCCATTGAAGTACTACATGGTGCTTACATAATTACAAAAGTCTCTACAGAAATACAAGTCTGTTAAAGACTCATTCAGAAATGTCAGTTTTTCAACTCAAACTGAAGCTTTGAACACTCATCTCCTTTCCTAAATCCCCAAGGTGATGCCTATCACATGAAAGCAGAGAAAATTATTTAGCCTCTTTTTACCTAACTGTGACACACGAACAAGTTTGATAAACAAAAGAGATGGGTTCAGGGAGGGAGAACAGAAATCTCAGCAAGATTACCATGGCCCAAAATTTCCTGCATGTCTTTTTTTGGGGGCATCAGGTCTTAATAACCTTAAATTTGGTCTGGAACCCAATAGGCTACATTCTACTTTGAAAATCTGCACCTATTTATCTGTTAGGTATAATTATGTAAAGATCTTTGCAGCATAACATGAACAAATGCCCAACAGATTCATTTTCCCTTTTTAATACAAATGGTGTCTACATTATTAATTACTTTTTGCATCCTTAACAAGCCAATGAGAACAAGGCAAGTGCACAGGGGGGCTGGAGTATGATGACAGGCAATTTAACTGCTGAAATGCATAAATCATATGATATTCATACATGTTTTTCTATATACAGCACAAGTGAAATCTAAAAATCACACAAAATTCACAAGTTAATTATATCTCTAATTGATACTTCATAATACAATGCCTGAAGGAGAGCAGACTCATCTGATATGTAAGCAATTTTAGATTTAAATTAAGTTAGGGATTGATTTCCATTTCAAAAGTGGTTTTAAAATGCAACAAGTGAAATAAAGAGCTGTTTTCAAAAAGGGACACAAAAGATGGGAATGCAAAGAATTACGTATATGAAAATATTTTTCACTCTTTTATTGTCCACTTAATTTAAGAGAAAAGAGTAGATGGACATTTTAAACAGCTCTGCTATACGAATACCTCAGACCCACACCCACAAAAGGAAAACTGGTCTATAAAAAAAAACACCAAACCAAGAAACCAAACCAAAGTACTCATTTTACTAAGAATTTTTCTGCAGGGCACTGGAATAAGACCCCACGTCATTTTTCTTCAAGTGATAATTGTAATGTCCACTTCTTATTTCTTTGGCTACTGTAAACTGGAGTTTGACTGGATGGAGTTTGATTTTATGCTTTTTTATTTAGCTCTGATACTTCTTAATTTATAACCTCAAGTTCTATTCTAAAAACTTGTAAAATAAAGTTCATTAGGTGGAGTTTTGCAATTGCAACATATTGTAAATAATCAAGAGACTGAGAAATAATGTTTCTCCAAAATAATGGAAGACACTGTTTTCCTTTGAAGGCTGTTGTCATCAGGCAGGGCAGTCTCCCTTTTAATGATTGATCCTTATATAAATTTGCTGCCCTAGGAAGCAAAAGTACACAGTCATAAAACATCAGTATTAGAGAGGAGTGATAGGTACTCGGGGAGTCTGCTAAAGAGGAAACCAGAGCACAATTACTCTGTTTCCAAATAAAGAACATTTTAGACCCACAAACTCAGCACAAGAATCAAGCTGGGTTTTATTTTATTTTCAATCTCAAGTAGCTCCTGAAAATAATGAAGAAATTTTAAAGCATCTTACATTTAATGCTGCTGAAAATGAAAAGGTTTAAAAAAAATGGAAGAGTGAAAAAGGATTTGGCTTATCTTGTTCCACTGTGGAAGAATAATAAGAAAAAAGTTTAAAAAGTTAACTTTTTGAAGAAGTTTTATTGGTAAATAAACCACCTGCCTTCAGATTCTGCCTGCTACAGGAAGGCTGCAGTGGCCATTTCTTCCAAGGCCCCTTCCAAGATAGAAGTTAACAATTGCTGATCTTTTCTGGCCCCTCCATTCTTCTTAGGAAGATCTCATTTCTTTTCATGTATACAACTTTGCTCTTAGCTGCTGCTGCTTCCACCACTATCTCTAACCTAAGCTCAAGAATTTTCCACTCTGTAAAGCACCTCTGATGAAAGCTACAAAAAGGCACAAATGTGTTTGCCAGGGAAATACCACAAAGTCGTGGATGTCTGATCTCCACTTAGAATAGCTGTATAAAAGCAATGCCTCTCATCCGAGAGATATCTGGATTAAAAAGATAAGGGAGCAAAGGGGTAGAAAGGAAGGAGGGAGGGACAGACCTGTCTAGGATAAGATTCACAGAGATTAAAGTATCTGTGGTATAATACAAAGCAAACAAATTCAATTTAATAAAACATCCTGAATACAAGGTATCACCTAGCACTTTACAGAGAGATAAAAGACCAAGATAATGCTTTAGAGAATTGGATACTGTGACTCAGAAAAGCAAAACAGAAAATACACAAATAAAGTTGAAGTAGCTCAGATAAAGGAAAACTGCTGAATTTAAAAGCATCTAGAGTACAAGCATATGTTCTTATAGAACAGCCACAATTAGAGAAAAAAAGCAAACCTCAAACAATTAAAGGCTTCTTTAAGAATCTAAAGCCCTAGAATTATTATTAAAGCATCTCTGTACTAGAAGTCTTAGGTGATAGAAGCTAATTTTAACCTGGTGGAATTGGAAGCGCAGAAAAACCTCAATTTTTTAAGGCTCTTCCCCTTCCCAAAAGTGCCTCTTTTCTGCTCTCAGGAAAACTTTAAATAGAGATTAAAAAGACATGGACAAGCTTCCATCCATTTGCTTCCCTGAGTTTGAAGCAATTCAGTATTGTATTAGGTCTCTTCTCATTTATAGACAATTATGTCAATTCTATGTTAAAATAAGGGAGGAAAAAAAAAACCAAAAAGCATGAATCAAAAAAGAACAAACATAAAGAGAGCTCTGAAGGCACAACTCATGATTTCTGGATGCATGAAAGTAATAGCTCCATCTACCTGCAAGATTTAAGTGGACAGCTGTGATCACAGCAGTTTTAGTAACAACTTCTGGTTACTAGGAACCAAAGTAGTGGAGGGGACAGGAACAAGCTCAGGAACAGAGTAGAGGAGTAAGCAGGCAGCAGAGTTGAACACCATGTAGCTAAACAGCTTGAGAGGACCCCATGCAGAGTCTGCCTGGGTGCCTTAAAAGCCTGAGAAAAAGCTGAGTTGCCAGTACCACAAAGCTGCCCTAGGAAGCAAAAGTACACAGTCATAAAACATCAGTACTGGAGAGCAGTGAGAATGTACTTAGGGAGTCTGTTGGAAAGAAAACCAGAGGCCATGAACATTGGGAATCACAAAGGTACTAGCAGAAAGAAGCTGAAGGATGCCTTTGCTCACCACTCGAAAGGGCAGATGAGCAATGCTTCAAAGCAGGGGAATGTAGGAGAAACAACTGACGCAAGCTTGGCTACCTGTTCTTTCTGTTGGTGATGGTGAAGAGCTGAGGGACGGCAGCAGGATCATAAATACAGGATAAATGATAGATCCTTTCTTCCAGATAGATTTTATCCTAGAAACAGAAAGTGTGTGGGAGTCATGGAGCTGACAGAGAGAAACTGGATGGACAGATCAGTGACTACAAGGCAGTTAAGCCAGTGACTGATGGCAGTACAGCAGGGTATCACCTGAACAAGCTCTATTATCACTTTTAAAAATAAACCTGTGGGAAATGCCAGGAGAGACACAAGCGTGGCACAAGCCACTGCAGTTCTGGAAACTCAGCTAGAAACTAGGGCTCCCAAAACGTGAAGATGGGGCTGCTCATGTGCCAAAGCAACAATGGTTATTAGCCTGCCATATCCACACCCCCTCCTCCTCGGCCTGGAAGGCCCAGCTATACTGCACCTTGTGAAAGGTCGCGCAATCCCCTCTCTTGACCTACATCATGCGTGTGGCAGCCACTGCTCAGATTGTCATCTTGGCCTTGCATAAGACTTCTCAGTCACCCCTTTTCTCTCCCCAGCATACACTTATGTCAAAAACCAATCCAAAGACTTCCTTCAGAGGTCAGAGTGTCCATGGATTTATTTTCCTGTGATGCTCATCTTACCCTAATTCACATCAACACAGTGCAGTAATGAGTTCTGAGTTTCTTCAGAATACAATTTCTACATCAACATAAAGTACATCTGACAGAAAAGACCATCCTCTCATTCTGGACCCACTCCCCTTTCTAGAGAAACTGCCAGGAACCCTCCCCTTTATGTCAAAGTCCCTTGGCCTGCTTACTTGAAGCAACAAGAGGTGCAGTTGCATGAACCACAACACCCAAGCAATCTATTGCCATGGGTTTTTTAACTTATTTCATCCAAAAAAAATCAATTTGAAGGTTAGAAATAGATTTAAGGATCTTTCCAGGATCCTTTTCCATGTGAGCATTCCACTTCAACATTGATCTCATAGATCAAAGGTCAAGATTCATTAGATGCCTGATGGAGTAACATTACAGATGCTCCTTGCAAAAATCCCACAATATATAGCAACTGTCTCTATCAAAAAAGAAAACAACAAGAAAATTAAGGTGCTTCAGTTTTTACAGAACTGCTACAGATTAACCCTTCTATAAGCACCTTCAAGATGATTTGTTATTATTGAATCTTATAAAAAAGAACTCAGGAGAAAATATACGCATTGGATCTATTTTTCTTGCAAGCAGGACAAAAAATTTCTAAGACTTTCTGAGCACAGTAGCTTCATGAAACTAAACACACTTTGCATCAGCTCAAGCTGTTGTGTATAGTAAAATGATCAATTTTGAAAGCTTCCAAAATTATTACCACAGCTGGATACCACATGACTTTTTTTAAGGCTTAAAACAATTTCCTCTTACACTTTCATAGACTGGGAATCATCCATTAAGATCAATATGTTCAAAATATTAAGCATTTTTCTGGCATTTTCATTTCTAGAGTATACACCAATATTCTGAACATGCCAGAATTCACAACTGCAATTAATTCACAGGCCTAATTAGCTCAAATATACAGGAAAGTCCCTAAGACATTGCCCAATAAGAATTTTAAACATTGGAGAAGTTAGATTGCAGATCCAATTAATTTGGAATCCCATGAAAAAACATGAGAACATTGAGCAACAGCTCCAGCTGTCAAAAAATTGTATCTGAATAAAATAGCTGCTGTAGATACTAAACATGCAGTAAAGGGCTAACAGCCGTAATACAGCTGAGCAAACATTTAAATAATGGGAAATCATAGCATCAAAGGACATTAAAATAGTTTAGCGTGAAAGGGGACAAAAGGAAAAAAAAAAAAGGAAGGTGAATATTAAAGGAAGGTGAATATTTACAAGAGGTACAAACCAGAAAAAGTCGCAATTTATTGATTCCAGATGGAGATCACTGAAAAGTGGTTTCTCTCGGGGGCCTTGCTGGGACAAGTACTGTATAATAACTTCATCAGCAGTATCAATGGTGAGCTCCAGTGCACCCTCAGCAAGTTTTCACACAACCAAACTGAGTAGTGCAGTTGACAAGGCCTGAAGGACAGAATGCAATCCAAAGGGTGCTGGACAAACTCAAGAAGTGGGTCCATGTTAATCTCATGAGGTTCAACAAGGCCAAATTCAAGGTCCTGAACCCAGGTCAGGGCAACCCACGGTACCAATACAGGCTGGGGGACAAACAGACTGAGAGCAGCCCTTCTGCTACCCCTAGACTTCGGGATGCTAGTGATGAAAAGCTGGACATGACCTGTCAATGTATGCTCGCAGCCCAGAAGGCCAAGTGTTTGATGGGCTTGATAGGCTGCATCAAAAGAAGTGTGACCAGCAGACCAAGGGAGGAAATTCTTCCCCTCTACTCTGCTCTGGTGAGAGCCCACTTGGAGCACTGCATCCATCTCTTGAGCCCTCAGCAGGGCAGACATGGACCTGTTGGAGCAGGTCTAGAGGAGAGCTACAAAATGGTCAGAGGCCTGGAGCACCTCTCCTATGAGGAACAGCTGAGAGAGTTGAGGTTGCTCAGCCTGGAGAAGAGAAGGCTCTGGGGAGGCCTTAGAGCAGCTTCCTGTACCTAAAGGGGACTACAAGAAACCTGGAGAGAGGCTTTTACAAAGAGCATATCATGACAGGACAAGGAGGAATGGTTTTAAAGCAAAGGGTATAGATTTAGACTAGATATAATGAAGAACTTTATTTCTAAGAAGGTGAGGAAACACTGGAACATGTTGCCCAGAGAGGTCGTAGGTGCCCCACATCCCTAGAAACATTCAGGGCAAGGCTGAATGAGGCTGTCAACAGCATGATCTAGTTGAAGATCCCATTGCAGCAGGCTTGGACTAGGCGACCTTTAAAGTTCTCTTCCAACGCAAACCATTCTATGATTAACTTTGAAGAAGGTAAGCCTAATTCAGATAGAAAAACACACAGCTGGCCCACAGATAACAAGAACCAGTAGCTGTAATGCTGCAGTACCTGATCTGAAAGATTAACAGCTTGAAAACCAGCTTGCTTTTACAACATTTTTTCCTATTCAAGAAACAGAGAATTTCCCAGGACAATTATTAATTCCAATAGATAAGTCTTGAAAACAAAAGAACAGTCATTACTTTCTACATAAAAATGTTTCAGAGCTCCAAATTTCAGTTATAAAGATGTCAAATTAGCTATGTTGAAATATTTTTTCTCAAAAGCTAGTGCTATACTCTTATGTTTTTACTGACCTAGTTTGCTCACTTGTGCATGTGCGTATATATAAAA
Organism: Lathamus discolor; assembly: GCF_037157495.1. Classification (NCBI taxonomy): domain Eukaryota; kingdom Metazoa; phylum Chordata; class Aves; order Psittaciformes; family Psittacidae; genus Lathamus; species Lathamus discolor. Next base: position 104,551,111 of record NC_088886.1, on the reverse strand, counting down.
TTGCACACTAATGTAAATACTTTGATCTATGCCCCAGAAGTGTGGTATGCTTTCCCAGCACGGTTTGACAAGCCACATGTCCCAGGAAACTCCCACCACAGGAGGAAGAGATTGCATCCATCTATGGTGAGACCATACAGGGGGCAGAGGGGCTGAAATCAGGTGGCCTGAGCACACATCTCAGTGCTCTTTGTTGTCACTAGGGCGATTCCCCCCTTCCTCCTAAAGGATACTTCCATCACCACCAGCTACTTGGTATAACCCAGCCCTGAGACTCCTCAACAGAAGATCATGGGGACTCAGGGATGACAAACACGTGACAGCTAACGTTTTAGCTGACAAAAGCAGAAGTCCAAACATCATTTGCAAATTCAGGCCAAGCTGTTATAACCCACTTACAGAAGGATGATCAGTGAGTTTTCTGATAGGATGAGACATTGGAGGTGATAATGAAAAGAATCAAGCAAAACAAGATTACCTGAAATAGGTCAAGGGGGGTCAAAACTATGTCAACACAACTAGATTTCAGAAGTACTACACATACTTATCTAGGTGCAAAGCAGCAAGAAAAATCCAAATCAAATGAGTGAGGAAATTTAGAGTTAATCTGGGGCTGCTGAACACTTTCCTGATGTGCAGTAATAGCTCACGCAAGACTTATTTCTGGTGCAAGATTTAACTGCACTTCTATTAACCTTCTGCAGCCATTAGAGTTTTATTCCATTAATTCACAGTAACTGATGTTGTCTTGATTACTAATTGAAAATATTTTTTAAAGGCAGAAGCTATGCTGCAGAACTCAGTTTTCCAACAGCAAGGTAAATGGGTTATTCCAATTTTGTATATGGAGCAAAAGATAATCAGTCAATACTCAAGAATGGACTACTTAAATGTCTTCAAAATTAAATTACATTGCAGCTCAATGCAATTTAAAACATCAAAGAAATCACAGGCTCTCCCAGATTTTAATTAAAGCAATCTCCTCTATATTCAGTCCTTCCTTTTTTCTTATCCTGCTGCTACTTATTTCTTTTAATGTTTATTCACTGCTCTGCATAAAACAAAAAAACAACCAAATTTAGTTCTTATTATTTACAGTAGCATAGTTCTTGAGTACACAAGCACAGCTTTCCCATCCTAAATAAATTACTGATTGGACAACGATATTTCAGAAACCCAAGCATGCCCATAGTGTAATTTTATGAATAAATCATACAGAAATAACCAGCCGAAATGCGTGCAAAATCTCAGTCACAGAATAAAAAGTAGTCCAATATTCTTTAACCAGTCTCAGAGGAAAAAGAAAAAAAAGCCAATGGCCAAAGGAGCAGATAAAAGTCACCTAAAAGAAAGGCTTTCCACTACAGACTTCCATGCCAGCCTCTTTGCTTTTTCAAGTACTCTGACAGTTTAAATCACTATAGCCAAGGAAAGTACAGAATTTCTGTCTCACAAGGCAATACCAAATTTTTTCCTTCCCCCAGTAAAAGTAGCAGCATATTAGAGATAACCCCAGCTGATGTGGCTTTGAAAAATTCAAGCTCTTGCTCCCAACCTCTGGGGGCAGAGAGTCCTCAAAGCACACCACCAGGAGCTTCAAGCTAACTTAGCTACAAGACTATTTCAGCATAAGACAGACAGCACATGGTGCCAAACATCCCAGGAGAAATGGTTTCCCCATCTGACCCCTCACAGTGGGTACAAGGAACCAGAAAGTCTCAACAGAGTTGTGCTGCACCCTAGAGCAGAACAAAGAGAAACCCCTGCAATTACCCAATGGTCACAAGGCTAGAAGCAGCAGCCTGGGTACCTTAGTCAGGATTTATACAACTAGCTTGCTTAAACAGAGACAAGATTTTGCTTTATTTCCATACCAGCTTTTCTCTTCCAGCAAGAATATCTGTCTATTGCTATTCCACCATGATCCTACCAGCATGAGGGAAAAAAAAAAACCAAAAATTTAAAGAGAAAAAAAAAAATCCCCTTTTAAGCCTTCCCCTTACCTTATATCCTAGGACACATTGCAGTGTGGGGCTAACTGAACCACCAAGCAGCTCAGAGTGAATAGGACAAAGAGCCCTACACACACTTACATGGGTCTCCTGGCCCCTGGGCAGGGACAGGTGTGGGCCCAGGTGAGGCTCATCAGGGCAATTAGGTACAACCAAGGCCGAGCCAGGAGTTTCCAGGATTTTCTTTTCAGCTAACATCGGATTCTCCTGTTGGAAACGTGCCAGCAGAGTATCATTTAGCTAGTACTGCCAAAATCTACCTGAGGCCAGATCAGTCAGAAGTAATGTGTTTTCTAGGACAAATTTCATATCTTGCTCTATTTACAGACTGTTATTTTTAACATATTAAAAAAATTAATTCATTATTCAGAATTATTCTTCTGACCATTTCTAAGTTGTGTTTTTTCCAACTTGTTCTAATTCCTCAGCTGAAAGTCATGATTGTAAACTTTGCATCTGCACTCTGCAAATACATTGAAATATGTTTTAACAGCTGTTCAACAGTCATTGGATAACAAGGAGGTCTATCACCAGGAGCCTTATGGACATCAAATTTAGCTCACCACCAACAAATTATAATACACTGAATCAGAAATTAAATATTTTCATAGTCTGCAGGCCACTTTATGATACATGTAGCCTGCACTATTAACATATATTTGCAGAATGTGCCTACTTACATTGCTTCCTTAGCAAGTACTCAGATTTCTGCTACTGTGTATTTACCTTTTTTATGTTGACTGACACATTCTGAATCCTTTAAAGTGCAAACTAATCTTTTCTCCTCTGGTCTGGGAGGTTTTGCTGGTTACTGCTGGTTGAATGATAAGCATTTATTGCTGCAGTAAAAATTCTTGGGTTTTCAGTTTCTGCTTGAGTTATCTAATCAGGAGCTATCATGTGCCATAGCTTAATCAACTTCTCATCAATATTCTTATCATCATAATTTCACAAAAAGAGCTCTTTTTTGCACAGAATAATCTGAGGAAAAAAGATCAGCTGCAAGACTGCATTGCAGTACTCTCCTCTTTTCACCCAGCATGTCAAGAGTAAGCATTACTAACTGTCATATTAGCAAAATAACTGTACTAGCGTTATTTACAGTATTGAGCAGGATGCATCACTGAAATTATAACCACCTTTAAAACCTTTGATAATTTTTAGTTTCATTCTGAGTGACTCCAGTCACAATAAGAGGAATACACTAACTGAATAGACTCTTCCCCATTCATAAAGCTCTTTTTATTCTTTTGGGGCTATGGAGAGCCTAATAGAAAGAGGAGTTCCTGTCGTTGTTGCTCTAGGGTACTCCCTTACTTATCTCCATAGCAATACTTTTGCAGCAGAAAGAGCTAGCAGACAGAAAAGGTGTCTGATAACAGCTTAATATCCCTTCACATACAGTCCCACTGCTATGAAATATCCCCAAACAGCTTCACCAGCCCCAGAAGCCTGGGAACCAGTCCCTGACTAACAATAATGATAACAGTGACCTCCCCTATTGCTTGTTTCAGCAATACACTGGAGGCAGGCTTGACTGGTAGGTTCAGATTCAGCCTAGATTGCTCCCTCCTTTTCCAGTCCCTTTCCCTCTCCAGCTTCTCCTACTGCCTCCAGCCCCTGCCGCCTCCAGCCCCTGCCGCCTCCAGCCCTTGCCATTTGGCAGAGTTCTTTTCTGTCCCCAGCACCTTTCCTGCTCAAACTAGAGGCTCACTTATGCAGAGTCCTGAAGTGGACTAAAACTGAAGGAGTTTGGATAAGCCCCCAACCCACTCACACATTTCAGTCTTTAAAATGATGGGCAGGACTCCAGGGCAAGGAGACAATCCCTTCTCCTATTGCAGAAGCTGCACCAGGGAAACCATCTCAAAACAAAAAAGAAAGGAGGAAACAAGGTCCTCTGAGTCCTTCCTACAAATATCTGATGTCCCCTCTAACATAAAAAACAATCTTGAGACCCAGGACAAATATCTTCACACTGCATAATTGCTTCTGTTAGTGATCCTCAGCTATCAGTTTGGGGATTTTAGTGAGTGCAACAGGAAACAAGTTCTTTAAGGCAACATATAAACAGAGCAAGGCATTTATTCACTCATAGCAGCATTCTGGGTAATGGGAGAAAAGGAAGAAAAACCCCTGAACCCTCGTAAGGATTTATACATGTGGCATGTTGCCCCCAAACTTCCAAGGAATCTAATTTTTTGTTGTTGTTGTCCTGAAATACATCAGCTGATATTTCCTGCTATTACGGACTTTAGTTTAGACCTATGTCTTTATTTAAGCAGTGGATCAGCCAGACACCTGCATGCTGGAAAATCATATGCCAGTATTGATTTTCTTAGTAGTAATAATTCATCAGCAGCAGCAACAATGCTTTGAAAGCTGGTTCCACAATGGAATTTTAATGTTTTGGGACATTTTGTGCAATTAAAAATACAAAAGCCACAGCCATACATTTACCGGTTTAAATAGAAGATTTGTCTAATTTAGGTTTAGTAGCAAGGATACTATGCTGGTACTTCAACTCAGAAGTTGCTCTTCCAGATACAGAAGGGAAAAATCCAAATTTGAACAAAATCAGCAAAAAAGCTATGGGGAAGGCAAACTTCTAATTTAATGTATGAGTTCATGGCTTATGTGAAAATACAGCTTGTGTAAACTTCACAACACAGCCTGCTTTCTTCAAACACCTCCACCAAGACAGCTTAAAACAGAAAGGTTGATCTAGCATAGCTTCAAGCATGAGGCAGAATCAGGGCTGGAGTTCACGTCTGGACTTGGCTCTACTGCAGAAGACAGCAAATACCTGGCAAATTTCACTGGTTCTGCTTGATTTTGAGCACTTGCAGCACTTGCAGTGAGAGCAGTACTCTAAGAGCATCTGAACTGCTGTGCAGCTTGGCAGCGAGTCATGCAGAAGTACATCCCAGTCCAGGGACTTGGACCCCAATGTTTCCTCTCAGTACAAAGCTAGGCATTGTCTCAGAACTTCTTCTAATCAAAAGCATTAAGGAAAAGTCAGGGATGTGGAAAATAAGTTGTGGTCATTGTCTTTAATAGGTGCCGGTGCCTATTATAGTTTTAGAATACAGGTTTATATTTTAGTCCTAACAAAAGATCAGTTTAAATATTTCATATAAATTGCCAATTAGTTTTTCTTTTTAAAGTTTTCCCAGCTGTCTCAGGTAGATAAAAATTCCTTAGCTCCTATCTTCAAATATTATTTTCAATTATGCACCAACAATTAGTGTATATTTTTATGAAATATATTCATGTCAGAGCTGTGTGCACCAATCTCTGGTAAACGGGAGTACTGAATATTAAGACAAGTCTATGAAGCTCTAGGGAAGAAACTTTAACACAGAACTCCATATAAAGAGATGTTTTCATTAGTATAATAGTAAACTTACCGTTTATATTAAAATCTAATACACAGAAAATCTAAGGATAATGAAGAATTTGTGCAGAACTTGAAGATTCTTAACAATGTAAGACCTTTTAAAAACAGCTAGTATTATTCTTACTCATGTATTTAATTAAGTGCTTACATTGTAATTAATAAAGTTATTAATGAGAACTGTGTGTTAATTACCATAATTATTCACTTAATAAAGAGCAGGAAGAACTTTAAATTCAGCACAGGCAGTCATACAATGGAAACCAGCAGCCATTTTGAACAAGGAGAATGTACAAAGTTCTGTAAAGCTGACATCTATATGCATTAACTCCTGCAAACAGACAACACTGCAATTTCACCATAGAAGGACAAAACCATGCATACTAGTCGAACATATTAATTTTCAAAACTTACTTATTCCTTTACATCTCAGTAGTAAAGACAGTATGTAAAAAGCAGAGCTCTGAAAACAAGCCTGGCAGTGAAAATAGCATAGCTGTGATGGAAGGTACATGAGCTGCAGGGAAGACACGCAGAACATCATTCGTATTTGTGTGAGGCAAACACAAAGGATGAAGGAATAGGGAAACATGGAAAGGTGAGAAATGTAAAGACAGTAGGTAGGGAAATGGAGAGAAAAAGCCCTCAAGTTCCTTTTGCAGTTCTGGATATTTCAAACATTATTTAAGCCATTTTAAATATGATCAAGAGGTTTTATACTTCTCCCAAATAAACAGAGCATCCAGAATCAACTGATGAGGACCAGAAAAGTCAAAATAAAAACCAACTGTTATTTAATAATACTATGTGCTAATGCTTGCTTATTTTTCATTAAAATATTCTTATCTGACACTAAACAAAGCCAGATCATGGAAGTTTCCTGGCAGAAGCTGGCTGACTACAGGGGTCTGGTTTGGAATTGCAAAGTTAGTGTGCCACAAAGCTCCTTGCCTAACTGTTGCAATTACACCAAATTCAAATAATTGTCACACTAAAACAAAATGGTAGATATTAAAAGTGGAAAAGCACAGTTAGGATGTGCATATATCCTTAATTATGGAATAAAGTGGCACAATGAAGAGGAAGATTAAATTATCGTCCAAGGCATATCTGTTTCCTTTTTTCTAGTATGCAAACACTAATACTAAGATGCCTTAATTAGAGCCATATGGCCAGTGTACAGAGTCACTGCAGGGTATTGTTACTGCAGTTTCAGTGCCCAAACTATGCTCATTCATATGTTTTTTAATTACTCTGAATAGTTATAGATAATAGTAATCAACTCTGAAAATACTAGTTTTAAAGATCATTGGCTTTTGATAATGATAACACACTCTTCTACTGTGTCTAACCACAAATTACAAGCATACCACCTCTATATTAATGCAGACTTGCATTCACAGAGCGGCTCTGATCTGGTTACCTTCATGTCATTTTGGAGAGAAGCCCGGGCTGGGGTGGTTGGGGGAGAAGTATAGGTTAAATTACTGATCCAAATCTATGTTGTTATGCCATAGTACTATTTGGAGATAGTGCACAAGGCCCCTCAGCATCTTATAAAATTAGTCCCTTATATATTTTAGAATAGTCACAAGTCAACAAATAATGATGGTAAGCAGTACAATATACCCCAAAACAAATTAGAAAACTGGTGGTGAAACTCTCAGCGGATAGCCAATGTATGTAAACATTGATTTCAGATGCCAGGACAAATGAAAACAGTTTAGAGATAGCAGAACTTAATTTACCGAAAATATTCTATTGGAAATCTTAAAATACATAATTCAAATGTACTGAGTTCTCTTTTGATTGTATATTACCTCATCACTTGACACAAAGGAGGTGATGGATGTTTCCTTAGTTTGCCAGTAATGAGGACAACAGGCAAACTTATCAAGGTGCTAAAGTGAAGGTAGGAAAAGTTCTGTGCATATATGCTTAAAAATAAATGGTGGTATTAGCAAATAACAGGCAAATAAAACCAGACAGTAATGTAGTTGTTGACTATTAAGCTATTGGTCATCTTGCCTCTTTCAACTTTTTTCTGCCTCAGTTGCCATATCCATAACCAGGATCTTACTGACACAAACATTCCCACTCATTGTCACTTTAACCACTTACAAGTGGGGTCATTTACACGACCCCATGAGCTGGCATGTAAATCACGTCTCTGAATTCCTTGAGTATACTAAACATCAGTAATTGTTAATAAGAGATTTGGGGTGCGGTGATGGGGGAGAGCACACCTGGGAGCATTTTACAGTATTTAAAAAGTAAAAAAAAAAAATAAATAAAAGAAAATAAAAAAAAGAAAAAGGGAACTCTTCTATCACTGAAAATAACAGAAATAACAGAGAACCATTTCTTTACAAAATGAAAATGTTTATAAAGGCCAAAGTGGTATCACAATCAAAGAATTACGCAGTCAGGCTCCTAATTCCGTCATCTAGGATGTTAAAATACGGGGATAACATTGCAGATAGCAGAATTTTCTTGCTGCCCATTAGCTTTCATTCAAGTTTTAAATTAAGATAGAAAAAAACCTCAAGAGCAGTATTTTGTTTCTGTGTTTACTACAAGACACCACAATGAATCAAACACACTGCTGTATCTTCAGTGTCCTATTATTATCAAGAATTGTCTGATATTTCTATCACAGTCTTTTTTATTTCCCTTGTATGTTTCAGACATATCTCCCATTAACTACAGTGAGTAAAAAGCTGAGAAGAGACACAGCAGAAATAATGAAAAGAATGTTTTCTGTTCTATGGCTGCCTGTAGATTCTGGTTAACTGGCCCTCCTCCCTGCTCATATCCCTGCTGTCACTGCACCCGCTGTTCAAATTCACTAGGCAGTATATTAAGGAAAAACTAATTTCCAAAGAAATACCCAAAACAAAACAAACAAACAAACAAACAAAAACACACACACAAAAAAAAAAAAAACAAAACAAAAAAACCTCAAAAGAAACAACCCAAACTCATACACACACACACAAAAAACAGAGAAACTGAAAACTCATCAAAAGATTCTGCTCAACAGAATTTTCCCAGTTTTACTGTTTTCTTATCCCTGTGTATAAATTCTGCAAACCAAAAGATTAACACACTAAAACATGCAATAAAACAGTAAATAAAACACTGATTAAGTGATCTTACCTTTACTTTCCTACTTCCTTATTCAGCAACGAGCAATAATGCAGATGGCAGCGGAAAGAGCAGGAAAGAAGCAGGTGTGGAGGAAGCATAATACTGCCCATAAAAAAAAGACTAACATCTTGATTAGATTAACAGTTTTTGTTGCAGATCTGGTATCTCAGAAATCTTATGAACCAACTGACATTAAGACAGACATATGACTCACCTGCACCAAGTAGAACCAAGTTCAGTCAAGCATCTTCTCTCAAGCAGTAGCCAACAGCAATTGCCCAGGAAAGATTAGAAGATGGAGGCACAAACCTACCCCCCACAAACCTCTGCTGGACTTCAAAAACTAAGAAGCTCAGAGCCCTCCTGGCTGAGAGGAGATGTCTATGCTTCAACAGCCATTGATGGGGTTTTCTTTCATTAACTGTTCCAATGTTTTTTTTTATTTTCTGTTTTGATCTTAAAGCAAAATCCTGAACTATTTATTCAGGCAATTTCCCATTCACTGACTGACGAAACAATAATAAATGGGAGTGTATTTGAGGAAGAGATTAAAAAGGAAAGAAAATACGGAATAAAATCCTCATTCCTAAGAAAAGGGACTAATAGTTTATGAAGAAATAGTATTTTTGAAACCTACTCCAAATCTCAAATATATTTGTAAAATAAATAAATAAATAAATAAATCACAGATTTAATACAATTCTCCGTTAATTCTACATCCATGAAGCAATGTTTTTCCTATACAGAATTTCTCCCTATACATATTTTTATTATTATTTTTCTATATGTGTGAAATACACTGTTAAAAATAGCATTTGTTTAAAATTCAATTTTAAAACAATATTAAAGCTGTTTCACAATTTTTCCAATTACTTAAGTTCATGTTTCTCAATACCACTTGTACTGTAATTAATACAAAACTTCAGCCTCAGTAGCAAGCTTTTACTAGCACAGGTATTTGAGAACATTTGATCTTAAAAGAATAAAAAGATCTTAAAGAGCAAAGGTAGACAGGGCTTTGACTCCTTAATAGTGTTTCAGATATGCATGCTGAACAAAGTTGGGCTATTTTACTTATTTTTCATTCAGACTAGGTACCTCCAGAAATCTTCAAAAGAGTGATAAAAGTGTTCCATAAAACCTCACTGATGCAATTCAAGACTGCTGACTAGCGAAACTGATTAACTAATTAGTTGGTGGAAGGCAGTATGTAATGACAAAGCAGAATTGCTGGGCTTAAAGACAGAAGTGAGACTCCAATCAATTCCATCTCCAGCAAATCTGCAGAAAAGTTTAAAAAATATATTATCATTGTGATATGCTCAAGTGCAAAGCCCAGTAGGGATAGTACGTTTCATAAAAAAATGGGCTTCTCCCAGATCTAAGGTCACATCTGGCACAGCCAGGATGACCACCTAGTTATACAGTTTGAAGGGACCTAACCCGATATTTGAGAAGGCCTCTCAAAAATTATTACTTGTCATGGAAGACAGTGGGAAACGTGCAGTGTGTTGTTGATATCTAGAGTCTTGGCAATATCAGGTAACGTTAAGTTAAAATGTTGTGCATAGGAAGTGAACCCTCCACTGTGCTTTGCAGAAGAACGCCCCTGTTGACAGCAGCTTCGCCCCTCAAAGTCAAAACCTAGCTGAATAAAAGCTGATGATAAGTAATATAATGCCTCTGCTGGACAGTCAAACAAAACAACCTATCTGCTTACTGAAGTGGTTCTGCAAAGTTATAAAGAATTTTCAAAGCATTATTTCTTCTAAATATCCAACATATTTTATTGAGTCACTTATAATTAAAACATTATAACAAAATATAAACCCAGTCTTTCTGTTCAGGCTATCAGAATTCAGTATGTAGGAAATGGGCTTTGGTGGGAAAATCACCAAACTTTCCTTGAACTCCTACATCCATTAGGAGCAGTGTAACAAATAATAAACATCACCAGAGATAATTAATAGGCAGAAAGAGATCGAAACCCAGGCTACTTTAAACAATGTGTTAGAGAGACAACACAACAATCAAGAAAACACTTAAACATGCAGGTCTAAATATTCTTTTGAGTTATTGTAAATGCTGTTGAAGAAAATAATGGAACACGCATTCAACAGAAGTTCATTATAGCTACAAACGAAACAAAGATGCAAATTCCTCCCAAACTCATCTTTAAATCAGTTTTAAAAATCAGAGTGGGTTTTTTTGTTTTGTTTTTAGACTACAGCTGGCCTCAAAAAATGTGCCACTTTCCCTTGAGAATGCTTCTTTGATAGTGTCCTGGGTTCAGCAGTAGCAGTCATTTTTCTCAGTCTCAGCAGCTGGTGCAGTGCTGTGGTTTTGACTTACAGCCTGGGAACAACACTGATAACACCAATGTTTTTAGTTGTTGCTAAGTAATGTTTACTCCGACCAAGGACTTTCTGAGTCTCATGCTCTGCCAGGGAGGAGGGGAAGCCGGGAGGAAGCAGAGACAGGACACCTGACGCAAACTAGCCAAAGAGATATTCCATAACACAGCACATCATGCCCAGTATATAAACTGGGGGCAGTTACCCGGAAGTGTTAGATCACTGCTCAGGTTGGGCTGGGTATGGGTCAGCAGGTGGTGAGCGGTTGTGTTCTCTTCCCTTGTTATTTCCCTTATCAGTATTATTATTGGTGGTAGCAACAGTGATTTGTGTTATACCTTAGTTACTGGACCGTTCTTATCTCAACTCACGGGAGTTACATTCTTTTGATTTTCCTCCCCATCCCTCTGGGAGCAGGGGGAGGAAGGGCAAGGAGTGAGCGAGAGGCTGTGTAGTTTCTGGGTTGCTGCTGGCTGGGCTTAAACTATGACAGAAAGACTAGCAAAAAGTTAAACAGTATTGCATAGGAAGTTAGGCAGAGAAAAAACTCATAATAACAAAATCATAATAATTAAATCTCTCTAGAGTGCTGTAAGCACATTAAAGAAATTACATCAAGCTGTGATTAACATTACATATACAGAATCACAAGTAGGTCTTCTATGCAAGTATGGATATGAGAGTACATTACCTATGACCTGCTTCTATATCCAAGAATGTATTACCAAAAACTTGAACAAGATACACGTAATAAGGGTACAGCATTGTTTCCTTGGCTTTGGAATGCTGCCTTTGTACTTCTCGAGAGCACACACTGGATACCAGATGAAGTACAGCTGTGGTTTTCATGGCATTCTGTGATGGGAAACAGAACATTCCCTAATCTATCTCCACATAAGCACATCTGCCGTGTAAGTTTAATGGACATACCACACACACCAGAAAACACCTCAGAAACCAGAAGAGCTGGAACTGTGGTGTGGAGCAGAATTGCCCTGGCTTGGGGAAGAATGCAGAAGGACAGCCTGAGTCCTGGCATAGCTTGCCTGGGCCCACCCAGCCCAGCTGGGCCAGCTTGAGGTTCATCCCTGGATAACATAATGTTAGTGATGACAGGGTGAAAAGAGAAGCTGCATAATTAATTTGGCAGAAAAATAAATGCCATGCGGTTTGTTGGATGTATTTAAGAAAAGCAGAGAGTTTTTCTGGTAGAGAAACACAACTGCTGTCAGAGCAAATTGATGTTCTTGTGAATCTTCTGAGAATGTGCCATGCCATCCTGCACTGTGTAGTTCACTATGCAACAAAAATGTCTAATTTGGAAAGTTAACATAAAACCTCTATAGATTACATATTAACAATGTACAGACCTGATATCACACCTTGAAGTGTAATATTAGTCTTCCAGCAAAAGTTCTAGACGTCCTGCACTCCTCACTGTTAGGACAGCCTGGATGACAGAAATTCCCTTCTCCTGATCACATCATCATTTTGCTACCAAAATAAGTTTATTATCAATAATGCCACCGTTAAGAATTGCCAAAGTGGGGATAGGCCTTGATATTTCAAAACCATTATGACTTTTGTTAATTGAACAGGAGTATCTACCTTTTGCTGCATCTGTTGAGTTCTCCCACCTGCACAGGGCACATAGCTTTCACCAAGTTCAGTGACCCAGCCTCACAACCATGACTCAATAAAATATTCACTTACCCAAACCCCAGAACATCAGCCAGAAACTGAATGTCCAGACTGTTTCCCTCTGGCAGCAGGAAGTCTTCTGGCAGTTGTGGATTTTCAGGTGGCTCCATTCAGTGACTCTGGTTATGTTAATTTAACCACGCTCCTTCTCTCTGCTCTCCAAATTGCAGGTCTTAGGTTATCAATATCTGAAAACAAAGAAGAAAACAATAACAAGTCCAAAAATCAGGGGAAGCATTGGCAGTACTTCTGTGTCCCTGTTCAGTAGCTGGCCTTCATGTTAATTGGGTTTGGGTTGGGTTTCTTTTAACCTATTTTCAAGATACATAGAATGTAGTTATTCTCTCTTTGTATTACAGATTTAAAGGATACAAACTGCGGGATATTCCAATGATTAAAGTTGATCTACCACACTTTGCCAGGCTGGCAAAATTTAAGATGTGAAAGAAGTCAGTAAGTACAAAGTTTGTTAGCAAGAACACTTCAGATTTCACAGTTTCATCAGCTTTTGTAATTCTAACAGTTTCATTTAACACAACTTACAGATTCCACTAAAAATCTTCTAGGAGATGTCTTTGTTTAGATCGTTATTACGTTTATTTTGTAAATACACAACCATCAGTATTTAAAGGCCTAACTCATACCTATTTTCACTGGATCAGGCTTATGAATTTGCTGTATATGGGGAATATTGACACAAATGTTTAAGTTTAGCATTGTTTAGTGTCTGCAGGAGTATCTACTTCAGTTAGCCAGGGAACAACATGACCTCTAAGACAGCTTCTGTTTCTTGGTAATGCATATTCCTTAATGAAAAGAACTGTATTGTTAGCACAATAATATATAAAAACCACAAAATGCAATTCAAGCACACAAAAATATAAACCGTTTTCTTTCATTTAGGTCCCTCAAATAGGCTTATTTCTCTTTTTTTTTTTTCTAGGTATGTAAGTAGGGAACAGCAAAAGTGTCCCCTTATACAAAGACATGGATGAGATTTACAGACACATAGTGTTTAACTTCTTGATCTCAATGAACCAGCTGAAGAATGCAAGACTGTACGGTTAGCATTACTGTTCTGCATTGCAGAGCAATATGTAAAGGACAGGTCTTTCCGAAATGTATGCCCTGGGGTCTGAAACTCAAAGACCACAGAGATCCTCTGGCAGAAATGGGAAAAGTGGCTTTTTAATAAATTTTCCCAGTTACAGAACTCTTAATTTTATTCTCTTGGAAGTTTGGGAGCTGAAATTATTAGCTTTGTTAAGTTTTTGAAACTGGGAGTGGAGAGGGAAGAGGAAGAAACATAAAATCAGCATGTGATTCAGCAAATGAATGAATAACAAAATACCGTATCCTTGTGACAGATGAGGCAACCAGACCACAACAGGAAAATTATGTCCTAGTTAAACTCAAGCTGGAAGACATTGCTCAAGACTGGGACAGAATGATACTGGACCATATCGATCGTGATGTTCACTGCTGTTCAAGAAAGAAAAGTTGGAGGTATTTTAAGAGTTTCAATAACACTCATTTCTAATACCCAAGCATGAAACATTTGTGCAAAAAAGGCTAACTCCCTTGGGGACTGTAGGGAATATTCCACTTCTCTTTCCTTAACAAGAAACACCTCTGTTTGAAAAAAACTTTATCAAACAACACTGACATCCTTGAGAGCAGCTCAGAACAAGGACAGATTTAGATCATTCACAAAACATTCAAATGTTGGCTTTCCTCTGCTGTAGGAAGACAAGAACGTTTTTATGAACCTTCTAATGAGGAACAGATACAGATGCCACACTCCTCTCTTGGGGTCCCTTGCTGCTTTCTGTTATGATGGAAGCAATTTTTTGTGAAGTGGTGAAATTAAGATCCTGCCCTATCAATCTAAAGAACAAAGGGGGCATTAAGGTACTCTATAATCTCAAGCAAATATATACACTTCTTACAGTTTGCAGATGAACTCAGTTCGAAAGAACTAAATACCCATCAAATGTTTAAAAAAAAGTTGCACAGCTTCAAAAGAACTGTTGCCCTGTAACACCAATATATGGATTATAATGAAGGGAGAGGGGGAAAAAAAGCTATTTTCAGCAATTACTACCAGCATGTTAACATGACCAGTGTTTAATTAGGTTGTGTCATGGTTCTAATCCGATACTTCATTAACTAAAAATGTTACCTGGTTTTCTATTGGAAAGATCAAAGAGCATTCATTTCTGAAAAAAAGAACTTCATTATTCTATAGTTTATTTGTACTCTTATTCAGCTCTGTTCCTTGGTAGCCTGACTCAGTGTCAGCAACCCCAAGCATATCTGTGCGTATTTCTCCTTTACACTTTTTTGTCTATGGCTGGTAATTATGGAACTCAAATTTTCTTTTCGCAATGAAAATCCCAGGCACGCTCATGCCCTGGAATTGTACCTACATGCACTGACAGATGAGGGCTGGCCCTTGATGAATGGTCAGTTCAGTGATCCACATACAGTGAACTTCATGTGTCCTGACTCTGAGGGTCTTTAATATTTCATCATAGTTTTCCATTAGCATAGAATTCGGACTGCAAGAGCTGCCCAAGGGAAACAAACACCCACAATTCATGTTTTCAGGGCACTTTAAATCCTTCTGGTAGCTTTGAAAACCTTGGTCTTTGTAGTTACAGTGTCTCTGTACTTACCACAAATGAGAGAAAATCTTGCTTTGAGTAAAAAGTCAGTGGAAGTTTTGCTACTGATTTCAGTGGCATCAAGATTTCACTCAAGAAATTCAACAGATGAGTTTAATGAAACGCTGGATGACTTTGACCCCAGGTTTCTAACTGTGGTGCAGCATTTTCTACAGAGGCACAAGCCACTCAAGGCAGTAATGCCTTTTTCAGGGGGTTCTTTGAGCTGTACTGTGACAGCTGCCCTTGTTGTCTGAGTGCTTCTGCCATGCTCAAGATGATCTTTATCTGCTTTTCAGACAGGGTTCTGAATTAAGCATGTCACATGGACAGAAATACTTTCCATAGATGTGGAAATGGACTAATACACTGTCTAGTCTGCCCATTACTTAACCACAGATTACTTTGTTTTCAGTGTTGCTTGTTCTGAAACCCCTTTGCAGGTTTCCCCTGCCCTGTGCTATCTATGGCATGCATACACAGCATTCTGGATCCCCCTCCAGAGTTGGGTGCCTTCTTCCATAAATAAGCAAAAGGCACCAAAATTTGCAAATATTTGCATACATATCTTCATGCATATACTTTTAAGAGATATGAAATACAGAAAACACTGCAAATGTTAAAATAACTCATTATGGTTTATAGAGCCTTAGAATTATGCAGTTCATTGTGACAAACTCTGAACTGCAGAACTTTTGGCAAAACCCTGTTATTTTGGTTGCTAAATGCTTAAAACATGCTGCCACCACTAATACACATCCATGCTAGAGTAAGAAGTACTGTGTGCTTTGCTGCACATGTGTCCTCAATGACTGGCAGTGACTATGACTGCTGGTCACTAGCAGGAAATGTTCTTGAATATCAGACACACTGTACATTTGCTCTGCATCCCTAAAATGGCAGATACTTTCTGCCCTAAAGCCTTGGTTAGAAGAGATGATAAACCACATATGGACTCTGAATTACCCCCCGCATCCATAATGATATAATGTGGTCAGACTTGGACACCCAGTGTAAACAGGCTGGCCAGCACACTTCATAGCACAAGTGCTCCTTCAAAAACCAGAAACTGAAATATAGTTTGCTGCAGGATAATTCAGTCTTCTGACCTAACTATCTAGCAACACCAGACAGGGTTTCATGCACTGCCTGTTGGTGTTCTAGACAGACAATCTGACAATTATCAGTTTCGCACTGAGACCAATGTTAATTGAGAACAATGGCAGAAGACAGCTCACTGGATCTCTTCCTTACAGTTACTACCAAGCTATGCTTTTTTCCTTCTAACAAACTAGGAGACAAAACCACAGACTGAAATTTAGCACAATAACAAAACAAATGTCAACTTGATTTTCCTGCTTCTAAAAGATACCATCAATTGTAAATAATCTTAGTGTACTTTAGAAATGGTCAATTTATTTAGTATTTATTAATAGAAATACTAACATGAGATAGACAAGGTTTTGAATTGACACTTGAAAAGGTACCAGGCCAACAGCTTCTGGAATTATGAGAAATTACTGAACCACCTTAAACAAAATAAGCACACCCTTGAGAAAGTCCAGCTAAAACTTTCCATTAAAATGTCTGGGAGTGCTCAGTACCCAGCAATTTCCACTCAAATTGCCAGAACAAATCAGCACCTGTGCTTTCACTGTGCATCTCAAACCCATAAAATCCATCCAAAAATGGGCACTAAGACAACGAGTGAAAACAACATTAAGAATTGCAAAGAAGGAGGCAAAGAATCCCTTTAGACTAAAGCAGTTGTGCTATTTTGAGTAGTATTCAGAAAAGCAGAGGTTTCGACAAACTGAATGTGATGCACTGGAAAAACGATCAGGTAAAGCAATATAGGGAAAATGCTTAGTATAGTCATCTTTCACTTTCTGCCTTCCTGTATGAAGAACGAGAATGGGAAAAGAGGGCTCTGGAAGATAATGCATCAACCATTTGGAGATAAAAGAGACCCACAGCAACAGCCTTTATGTCAATTGATCAGAAGTGTCTTGCACAAACTATAAAACACAGAGGCAAACAATTCTTGTGGTGGAATTGTCAAAGCCAAAAAAGTACCAGCACCAAAGCTCACTGAGTCTAAGACAAATGAGGCTTTAGGCTAAGCAAGGATTGAATCACTGTAAGAAATATCCCATCTTGAACAAAATTCATAGTTTAGGGTTTGAATGGGTAAGAGAGATGCCATTAATCTACTTCCACAATTAGGTGAGATAGTTTTATCCCTAGTTTCCTGTTTCAAAAAGTGCCCATTCCCCATCCTTCTGTTGGCATTAAATGAGTAAGTTTATGGTCTGCCATGTTAAACCTATTCCCATTGCAGCTTCCTTTAATCCTGCCTATCCAGATCACCATACATAATTAATTGCACATGATATTTTATCAATTTCAGTATTGTTTTTTATGGCCTAGCTAACATTTAACAAAGTCAGCTGCAATTTAAAACGTATGAAGATGTCATTATTCATCAGAAACCTGTTTAGCCTTTACATTAAAGAAGAGGCTGAGTAAACTACAAATCTGTTTTCTATCATATAATCTGTGACAATTGCAGTTCACCGCTTTTACCTTTCTGAATTGCCTAACATATTCTTAGATGCATTTTATAGCATAGGGAAAATTTCACAGCCGTTAATATACTTAAATATTTCTTCAGGTCACACATCATTCTGCCATTCATTGAAAAGTAAGCAGCAATAAAACACACTGCTTACATTATTCATTATATGTAAAAAGAGGAGTGGAGCTCATGAAACATACCATTTTGTGCTAATCTCTGGCACAGGGAGTTATCAAGCTACTCTCAGTTAAGCAGGATTTTCCACTAACAGGTGGTTGTATATCAGATAAATGTGTGCTGGTTTCAGCTGGGATAGAATCAATTTTCTTCCTAGTAGCTGGTATGGTGCTTTGTTTTGGCTTCAGTCTGAGAACAATGCTGGTAACACACCAATGCTTTACTTGTTGCTAAGTAGCACTTACCCTGATCAAGGACTTTTTAGTCTCTCATGCTCTGCCAGTGAAGAAGCCAGGAGGAAGCAGAGACAGGACACCTGACCCAAACTAGTCAAACAGGTATTCCATCCACAGCAAGTCACTCTCAGCGTATAAACTAGGGGGGAGATGGCCAGGCGCCACTGATCATCATCTGGGGATAGGCTGGGTATCAGTCAGCAGGTGATGAGCAATTGTATTGTGCATCACTTGTTTTTTAGTTGGGTTTTATTCCTCCTTTTCTGTTGTCTCTCTTTTCAATAAGATTGTATTATTATTATATGATATTTTAATTATTAAACTGTTTTTATCTCAGCCATGGGATTTACCTTTTTTCAGATTCTCCTCTCTATCCTACCAGGCGGTGGAGGTGAGTGAGCAGCTGTGTGGTAAGTAGGTGCCAGCTGGGGTTAAATCGCAACAAAATGTAATTCCAGAATGTACACCAACATCTTGGAGGAGAGCCCTATTTTGCACAAGCAGTATTTCAAGCTTCCTCAGATTCAGAACTTGATTGTTTTATGCTACTTTTGTCTCAGTCTTGGGGTTAAATAGAAATTTATTCAAAAGGTTAAAAGACTCTTCTTACAATGGCTGAGATCACTTGTCCACCCCTCTCCCATGCCACACCTATGCTATATTTTTCCCTGAAAACATGTGAGAGTTAACACCACTCAACTTTGTTATGCAGGTGCTAGGCCCAAAGCACTGCTTTTGTTCTTTGTACTGAGGATCCACAGAGTGTGTAAAGATCTTATTCTTACCCTTTAGGAGTGGAAATTATGAGAGAGGTACCTCTCTAGGAAGTCTTATTAGAAATAATGTGTAGGAAACAAAATGGCAAGGTAATGCCTCTAATAAAGCACTGCGATGCATGACTAACTTGCGGTTTAATGAAGAAACTAAGTCCCTCAAAAGTTGACCCCCTCAAACTCCTAAGAAAGTTTTCTACTGCAGCAGAGACATGAAATACTTTTCCTCCATTATGTTTAGCACCATGGGTACAGTATTTGCACAGCAAATGCAGGAAAGTGAAGGAGGTGGTTTGAACGTAAATGCAAGGGAAGTGTACTAGAAAACCATCCCCAAACAAGTTTGGCTCATGTTCTAACACCACCATAACATTGATAAAAACCCATGATTATAAAAATTAACCTATTTCCTGAACAGTTACAAAAGCCAGACCCAGTTGCCCTGAAAGACAACTGATTAATAGATTAATAATTAGACACCTGATTAACAGATTAATTATCTAATAGATTAGTGATTAATAGAACAATGTTCTTCAGCATTTGAAAGCTTAAAACAACAACTTAGGCAATCACAAGCTAATTGTCTTGGTGGAAGGAGGGTTAGAGTTTTTTTAAATCTCTGTAGAGAAGAATTTCAAACTTCTATCATATTTTTCTTCATTAGCCTCCCAGCTTCTTCCTTAAAATGCTGATAATAAATTACGGTACTCAAGGCTTCCAGAAGGATGAGGTGGAAAATAAATTGTAATGTATCATTTGCCTTTTCTGGAGCATCATCTTACAGAGACATAGTAATCCATCTGCAGGATCAAATAAACTTGAGTGAAGTCCCACCATGCAGAAGTAGCTGTTGCTCTGCACCAGGGCTGTGCATATCATTCTTGGAAAGCAAATTTGTCTCCTTGTATTTGCTTTTAAAAATGGTTCCAGTCAAAGGCTCTCATGCTGTGAGCTGCCGAGGTGTTTACTAGCAAGGGAGAAGGAAGGCACACTGATACTACATTGCTCTTCAAACAAACAAACAAGCAAAAGCTGAAACCACTGCTGGCTGCCATAAGGCTGGCCAATACCAATGTTCCACCTGTGATTACATTTTACCCTCACTCTTCCTGGACTTTGGAATGTCATTCTGCTCCACAAATGATGCCATTGAAGCCAGAGAAGACCAGACAATAAGGTACGAATCAACAAGAGCAAAAAGATTTGAATCTAATCCAACAGATCCACAAACCATTTTCAAAGTTCTGGCAGAGCTTTGGTAGATGGATTTTTCATTTGGTTTTCTTAGCTTGGCTAAAGAAGTGACAAATTAATTATTTGCATAACTATTCCCATATAGTAGGCATGGCATTTTAGTTAGCCTGACAAAAGGCACCATCTGGCCTGGAGGAATGATTTGTTTCATCACAAGCATTATGAGAACAGTTGAGAGCAAATCATCATTAATACACAATGCAAGTCCAATTTAAGAACCACTTCTCAAGACTTCAATCAGATACTAATTTAAAGTAAGGGTGGCACACTCAGGGCACTCACTTGAATACCAATAACCAAAGTTAGTATTAATTGAAATTTAGGAATAAGTTCTACTAAAATTTTCAGATAAGGTTATTTCCTGTGGGATTTTAACATAATCTAATAGAAGATACTACAAAAGGAATCCTATCTTAATGCATTATCTGTTACGTTACCTTTGTTTCAAATGAACAAACTTTTTAGATCTCAAAATGAAAGGCTCACTGAACATTTCAAAGGTAGATACCAGTGGAGAATTTCTCCACATGCAGGTCCTGATACAGAGCCTTGGAGTGACACCACTGTTGTGGGCAAAAGCATTGTAACTTCAGAAATGTTTACTTGAATGTATTCCTTGCTGATTAACACAAGCACCTAATCACTGACTCTGGTATTGAGACAAAAGAAAATGTAAACAATTTCAATTATGGCATATAAATGACTGGAAAGGGATGTCAGGAGAACTCTGGTCCTATCTCAGGCCAGATATGGGGCTGACCATGTTGCACAGATCACACTAGGCTCCTACTCATCCTTCCCCTCCCTCAGCCTGCTATGACATTGTACTACTACAGAGGAGCATTTGGAAAATACCATGTACAGTGTGGTTAAGGAGAGATGGTTGGCATCATCTGATGGTTCCCTTGCATGGGCACATGAAGCCTTATTTGAAACCAGAGGAAAATAAAAATGTTAGTAAAAGCATGCACAAGGAGATAAAGGCTTGTCCTGGGTTCAGCAGTAGCAGCCATTTTTCTCAGTCTTAGCAGCTGGTGCAGTGCTGTGGTTTTGACTTTCAGCCTGGGAATAACACTG
Source organism: Lathamus discolor (assembly GCF_037157495.1). Lineage (NCBI taxonomy): Eukaryota > Metazoa > Chordata > Aves > Psittaciformes > Psittacidae > Lathamus > Lathamus discolor. The sequence continues at coordinate 104,529,736 of NC_088886.1, read as the reverse complement.
ATAGCACCAATGTTTTCAGTTGTTGCTAAGTAATGTTTACTCTGACCAAGGACTTTCTGAGTCTCATGCTCTGCCAGGGAGGAGGGGAAGCTGGGAGGAAGCAGGGACAGGACACCTGACCCAAACTAGCCAAAGAGGTATTCCATACCACAGCACGTCACGCCCAGTATATAAACTGGGGGCAGTTACCCGGAAGGATGAGATCACTCCTCGGGTTGGGTTGGGTATTGGTCAGCGGGTGGTGAGCAGTTGTGTTCTCTTCCCTTGTTATTTCCCTTATCATTATTATTATTGGTGGTAGCAGCAGTGATTTGTGTTATACCTTAGTTACTGGACTGCTCTTATCTCAGCCCGTGGGAGTTACATTCTTTTGATTCTCCTCCCAGTCCCTCCAGGAGCAGGGGGATGAAGGGGGCAGGGGGAGTGAGCAAGCAGCTGTGTGGTTTCTGGGTTGCTGCTAGGCTTAAACCATGACAAGGCTGAAGCCTCATTCTCCCCCGAAAAATGGCTTTCCTCTAGAGCATCCTTAAAGAAGAAATATTTATACCCTCAATGATTTGTTACCTATGCTCAAGAAGTCCGAAAGAACTGTATTACCCCATACACAAAACTGTGTGTACACAAGTACTCCATACTGTTCTGCAATGAGCCACTGTCATGACGTAATACACATATACGTATTCTGCCTCCTATTTCAATAGGAGACGTATTTCATGACAGTTTATTTTCTGATTTATCTATAAGAGAGCTGTTGTGAAAATGTCCTTCTTCCCCATTGCTCTTCTTGGGAGGAAGTGACTCATAGCACAACATTATCTCATTGGAATAACCTTGTTATCAAGAGGTAGCTGCTGATATAGATACTCCTTTAGAGAGTAATAAAATTTATCTTTCAGCGATCTAAAGAATGGGGATGCCTACCCTCTGCTTCTCTGAAAATGTTATTCCTCTGTGATTTTCTGTCTCTGCTGTGTTTGGTATCAGTATATTTCCCCCTCCACCCCCCACCTTGAAAGAAATGCAGGTCATCAAAACGATGTGAGAATAAAATAAAAAGCTGAGTCACGAAGACTTGTGCGCACAGTCCTCAAAGTTTAGGGCCGTAGCTGTCACATGCAATAGAGAACAGTGAAGTGAAAGAAAGTGCAATGCCAGAAAATAAAGACCTAACTTTGGCTTTAGCTTCAATTTATGCTTTGAAAATGGAAACCACAGAAGTGCTCCAACTGAGAAAGCAATCATGCTGTAACCTTCCTGCTGACCTCTGCATGGAGGTGCTGAGAAATTCCATGTTAGAAAAGGATGTAATTAGTAATAATGATTAAGAATCATACAATAATTAGTAATTAAGAAAACCACTTGTCCTTGAGAGCTTTCAGTTAAAGACTAGAAAGAAATTACAGTATAAATGATCCAAATCAGTAACACGATACTTGGGAACAGAAAGAGGATCCAGTTTACATATGGAAAGAGTCAGGCATGTGCTAGGCTTTAACTGTAATTCTACTGCTGGAAAAGACAAGAGCAAAAGATAAGAGCAACGCTGTAGAATATCCCGAGCCAAAAAATAAATGAGCAAGTATCAATTGATACGCAACTTTTTGAGGAGGAAACATACATACAGTATTTGGAAAAAAGGCATAATATACTGTTAGTTCTAACAGAACTCACCACTGCAAGGTTATTCAAGTGAGGATTAGCACCTTGTTCTTACGATAAATTTTATTATTATGATTGCAGCTGAAAACAGGTGATCTCATTTTCCCATGAGAACCCTCATACCCAAAAGCCTCACTTACCTGTTTGACTCTTGCACTCGCAGGCACTGCTACAACTCTGGATCAGTAAACACAATCTCCAACAGTGACCTTAATCTGTTTTTCATAACTAATCTCTCTCTTCTGGTCCTTATACTGACTTCTTATAGCTTGAGTTACTGACTTATCTGCAATTTCTCTGTGCCACTATTTAACTTCAGTGAATCTCAAGCCTTTCTGGAACTGCTCTTTATGGCTTTATACCATATGCTGTTACTCCTTACAAAATATCTTCTGAGCAGGTAATAAAGGCATAAGGCTGTCCATCATCATATGCCCACCTTCTCAAGATGTCTTTTAATACAAAACTATAAGGTAAAAACTAGAGCAGCGCAAAAAGCGCATCATAAGCACAGACAGGGGTATGAATCCACACTATTTTATTTCACAAGCATATTGTGAAAGCACAGGCTATCAAGCCCACTGTTTTTTGGTGCACTTTCTCTACAAAGTTTTTGTTTGTGTAGCCCTCTTATCAGTTAACACACTCTGCAGGCCAAGGCCCAGGTGCTCACCCAAAGTGACACACGCAGCTCTGCCTGGGCACATTGAAAAGTCACAAGCTGGTGAGAGTCTGGGACATTTCTTGCCTGAAGTGATTTCTGGAGTGTTTCATGAATTGGGCTGAAACTTCTTAAAACAAAAGTAAGAGTATTCACGTAATTAAGCCTGATGTCACTTCCACAAGGTTTCAAAGTCAGAGAGATTGGTTTCATAGCAGGCACTCACGCACTGTTCCCAACCTCATTCTCTCTTGTTCACGATGTATGTCCACACCTGTCCAGAAATTCACTGCTTGCCTTTAACCTAAATGCATTTTTCTTCTTCACCATTTTACAAGCCTGTGAATCTGTTCATTACTTTATACAATTTACTGCCTTCTTTGAATACTGCATTGTCTAGCAGTCCTCAGTACTATTGCTAGTTTCAGGCCTCATTTTAACACTTTATCTACTTGGAGCTTCAGGATCACTGCAGCCGAAACACAGAAGCTCTCCTCCTTTGTCCTGCCCTTATTTGCTTCCACCTCTGCCATTGCCTGCCAACAGTGACTTGGTAGTGCCTTTTCTGCCTCAGTTAGGCAAGGTGCCATCCTTACATGGGGCACACGTGTAGACCAGATTCAGCACAAGACTGCAACTGAGCAAGATAGAAGTTATGTTAAAGTGCTCACCTGCTTGTGTGTGTGTTCGGTTGATTGATACAAGGCTTCATTTGCCATTGGAAGCGTGAAATCAATTTCATGTAAATTGGAACATACACACAAAAATCTTATCACTGCCTAAAGATATATTTCCATTAGTATGCTCTCTGTTTTCTTCTATCAGCTTAGTATTTATGGGTTGGCTGAAAAAGAGTGCTACACATTATTTATTAACATTGATTTTAAACAAGTCATTCAATTCATAATCTTGAATTACCTAAGAAAATAGTGTTTATCTTATTTTTTTCTCTCTAAAGAAAATTAAGTATTAAATAATTAATAGGATTTTACTGTTGAATTCAGTAAACAGGTCCTTAAAAATAACAAAAGGGGGATAGAGGTAACCCAAAGTACAGTTACACAATGTCATTAATAATTCCAGTGTTTACTGCATTTCTTCATTTAGGGAAGTACAGGTGCTGATTTAGAAAGAAAGCTATATCTAATAAAAATAAATAAATAAAGTGCCCTGTGTTCCAGTATTTTCTCAATTTCCATTTGAAAAAGGCTGATTTTCACCAGAGGCCTTTATCCTCCATCTAGACCAGTTCTGCTCTGCTGACCACTCATTACAATAACAAGCCACTATTATAAAACCCATAGAAAACACAGACTAATTACTCAATGACATTCATTTACCAATATTGATTAGGTTGTGTGTTGTTTGACTTCCCATTTGATTCCTTCTGTCATGAGGAATCAAATGTTACACACCTCCTGTAGGACAGAGGAAAATGGAATCCATGAAAACAAAATGACTGAGGCTTATAAAAATCCTATCTAACTTGAATGGAAAATGGCCAATTAAATACATTAAAGAGTAAAACCCAATAAAACAGCACAGGCTCAGATCTTTGCTCTGACCATGTAACCCTGTGGTGTGATTTTGCATAGTATCATACAAGATAATGACCAGGTCAAGAGTTCCAGGAATGCAACTCTGCCAAAGTACTAGCTTTCAAGCATTTTTTAGATACTTTTATCCTCCAATCTCAATCTCTTACAAATTCACATACCTCAATTTCAATTCCCTGAATTTTTAGTTACCCCCAATTTTTGGTTATCCTGATCCTGTAACTCTTGCTATCTTGTGATAATAGGTCTTTTACACATAGCCAAGAATACTCATAGCTTTTCTGCTGACACATTCTTCTGATTAATCTGTTGCTTTATCAGCCCTTAAAACATCAGCTTTTTCATTACTGTGATGGTTTTTATTCCATTAAAACTCTTACAACTAACTATTAATTTTTTATGGATTATCAGTTACAATCCATTTATACTCAGGCAAACTGCAACAGTTTATAAAATTGTGTGTTGTGTGGTATATGACTGATGAGATGCTGTAACTTTTTAAGTAAAAAAAATATTTCCCTTAGTCCGCCCTTCTGAAATTATTCTTACAGCTGTAAAAGTCTTATGATCAGGCCAAAGCCTAAGTGCCTACATTTGAGTTTCTGCTTGTTTTCATTGCTCTGGATAAGGAAGTGATCAACAAGGAGATGCAGCCTGCCAGAAACAGGATAGCTGTAGTCTCAGCACTTCCTGCTGACTGCCCAAGCCAAGGCTACAAGGAGCAATACACAGGGACCAGGTGCACTTGCAAGCCCCCAGGGTGACCGATATGCAGTTTCTCTCATATTGTACATCACTAGTTCACAAACAGTACTGGAGCCAAAAGGAATTTTTAGATGTAGCCCTACTCTGTTGTAATTTTTACCTTAGAAGCTCTTTCACATGCCTGCAAATTTGTCTTTCAATAGCCATTTTTTGCAGCCTAATTTACTCAGAAAATGTAGTATCATCACTGCAGTTATCTGCTTAGGTCTGCCTGAGCCTGCTCTGTTTCCCTGAACTGCCCTTTTTCAGACCACATTTTCTACCATGGATCCTCAAGCTCTACTGAGCACACAGCACACTTTCCACCAGCACCCACCTCTCATGAATGGTCGTAATCTCTGCCAGCTTTCCCCCAAAGCCACTTCATGACACCCCTCTGCCTGTTATCCAGGCTCTATGTCTTCCCAGTGCTGCTTTTCCTTCCTGTCTCCCTTTCAGGAGAAAGACATCCTACTAGGTGCCACCTAGGTCACACTCTTTCTGTGACTGAGAATCCTCTCAATATTTGAGCATCCCTGCAGAACACAAAGCCAGTGGCTATCCTTTGAACATTTCACTTACTTTCTTCTCTTCTCTTGACTGTATCTCCTCCGTTTTCTTTCTTATCCTTTGCCATATCAAGGAAGCTACAACTTCATGTTCTGCAACAAAAAATGCATTTCTCTAAACTATGTGTTTGTCATCTGGCCACATAGCTGTTAGGAACTGGCAAGATCATTTTAGTACAGGTAATTTCTCTGGAAAGGAAGTATATATCCCAGTTTTGGAATGACAGGTATGCATGAGGGAAATGACAACTAAACTCCAAAGGCGCAAAAGGATTACTTCAAGGTACTTTCTAATCCAGTGCTGTGGTGCTTCTAATTTGGGTCAGGGTGTTTTTAGAAGGACACTGTGTAGATCTGATTCCTTAGTTAAGGGAGCACTGAGACAGAAGATGCACACTCATTTATCTTAGGCACCTATGGATGCTTCTGGATTTAGTCCAGAAATTGAAAATACCAAGAAATTTACCAACCTATTTAGGGTGGTCAAAAGCACACCACACTGGCTGACGTCTGCTCCAAATTCTTCCCTGCTCCATTTCATATTTTTGGCCCATCTGTGTCTTCACAGATTTCTAATTGGAAAAGTAAGGCTGATTTTTCTATTGTATGGGAAAAGATTCACACAGAAATCTTTGTCCTGGAAAACTTTGTCTGAAGCAAGCCCAGAACAATTCTAGGGCCATTAGGTAAAGAAGCCTGTCCTTGCCGTTTCTGCCAGTGAAATGCAAAACCCAACAAACAGGTGCTTCCAGACCCTTGCATCAGTAATGAAATTTCTAAATTATTTTCCTTTCTATTAATATGTTGTTAGCTACCACATGTTGTCATTGCTTCTGAAAGCTACTGCACAGCAAATAATCCAAACCATTCTTACCTGGTTATTAACTAAATAAGAAAAAAAGAGACATGGACAGCAAATTCATTTCATTTGCTTTGCTTCCCACCCAGTTTCACCAATCAATACTACATATTTCCTGCAATTCTGTTGCACTCATAAAAACCTTTCCTTCATTACTTGGGGATATATTTTAGAAAATAAGTTTCAAAAACGACAGACTGTCCATATAATTTTCTAACTTGTCAGTAATTCTCGTTTGCTCACACAGAGGAAAAAAAGTAAAAAAATATAGCAGGTGTGTAACTGAACTCGAAAAGTAATAGGCTGCAGGTTGAGCAACATTTTAATTTGCAGTGACTATACTCATCATTCTAAACAAGTAATCTGCAGTCCAACCACACCTCCTGCTGGCCTGGGCAACATGTACCACAGATATTCTGGCATACAATGTCCTAATCAGTCTTCCCCACCCCCCACCCCCCTCCTTTCCCCACAGAGTAACAAGCGCTCTCTGCCCAGTGAAAAGCAGCAGCAAGCTCTGCCCTCCTTCCTACACATAGCCATGCTCTGCCCATCTTTAAGGAACAGCTTTCTCCACTGGAGAAATGCTCATGTCTTTGCTTTTGAAAGCATCTCTTCTCTTGCTCTTTCCCCTGTCCACATCATCTCACGTGCAGGGAGACCGTGTGTGACACTTTCTGGACCTGAGAAAGCTTGCCAAAAGGAAAGCAAGTCCTCCTTCTCCTCCCTAGCACCCATGGCAAGTCTCTCACAAAAGCAGGCCAGCAGCCCTTTGAGCTTCATGAGGTGACCATATGCCCCACGCAGCAACTGGGATAGGATGTTGATTTAAAAAACACAGGATAACCTCACAGAGAGGTAAACCTGTTCCTTACCCTTCTCGTTACACATTTGCATTTAGGTGCAACCACCTTGATTTGTGGCACGAAATATATCTCAACATGTGTATTAATTAGTTTTCCGTAATTTTATTTTTTTTATAAAACTTTAGAGCGTAGATGTTCTCTTCCAGCTAAATACAAAGACACATATAAGTATTTTCATACAACACAGATAGATTTACTTAACAGCACTATAGATACGGATTATGACATACCTTAAATGTTACTAAAAATAGAATACAACAGTACAGAAGTTGTACTGCTCAAGTGGTGCAAGAGTCCCCTGGGAACACTTGAAAGGAGAAAGAAGTACAATATTCTCACTTGGTATTCACGGCGTGTTGATTACACATTTCTAGAAATGTGTCCCCTCCCCTTAATTAAAAAGAAAGCTGAAAGAGTAGGAGGAACAAAAATGTTCTCAACTTCAATGACACTATCGGAAAATAATTATTTCAAAACTGCTTATCTGTTAAAAAGATGGCAAGCTACCAGGATCTTGATTGCTGTAAGCAATTTTATAACTGCTCTACACAGATAAATTTTACAAAGAAATTAATTTCAGTCTCATAATAAGTCTCATCTCATTACCAAAACGATGTCTGTTCTGCAACACAGCCTTGTGCAAAGTACTGCTGGCAGAGGACTGGTGCAAACATTTAACAACCGCTTAGGAAAGGTCCACATCAAAACTCTGAATGCTATTTAGCACTTCTTTCTAAGCATAATTCTCCCTAATTGTGAAATAGGAAGTGAAATCTTGTGAAATACAGTTAAATTTTTCTGAGTTTCACTTGTATTTTGCCCTTTAGATTTGAGGAAAGCTCCCTGATGCCATCATTTATTCTTAGTTGGTTAGGAATATGCCCCTGAGAGCAGCAGCAAGAGTATTGACAAACAACCATATCAACTATTCTATCTACTTCACTTTTTGTCGTCCCACCCTCACCACCACCCCCCCCCCCTTTTTTTTTCCTCACCTCAAACATGTTAATTAAATGTCAGGCATCTCTGTCCACAGACATAGTAACAATATGATTGAATGACAAAGATCACCTGTGAGACAGTCTGTAGGTAAAATAAGTGGTCTCCTTCCTTTATGCCACCATGCTGCCCTTTACTGAGACCCATCTTCCCACAGGATGTTCGTACAAGTATTTGAAAACTGGAAAATACAACATGACCAAGATCCAAAATTAAAACTTGACAGCAGATTCAGCGATAAGCTCTGGATGCTTTGCGCCGATTTATGGCCACTGTGCTTTGCAAGGAGACAAAAGGCACAAAACAATAACAGAGTGCATAAGAGCTCATAAATCCCGTCAAGCTAGCACTTGTGCTCGCAGCTCTCAGATGGCGCTGCTTGAGCAACGACATTATGAATAGCCTGATTTGTTTCTTCTACCACTTTTACTGGTGTTCTTGTTATGGCACATCAACCAGGGTACAAAAAAAATGAGCACATGATATATCTTGATGAAAATCCTGATATGGATTTCAGCTTTGCTAATGCATAACTTTGCTCTACAGCATCTCATCTTTGGGAGCCACAATGCCATTTTATGCTACCTGACATCCTATCCAGCAAACTGCAAAAAGCAGATTTACTGGCATGGAAAGCATTTTTTCATGAGGTACTCCTAACACATTCACCAGTGTATTTGACCATGCAAATCAATATCTCTTTACAGAGCACATGCTGTGGGCAGTAAGAAAACAGACCACTTTCTTCAGTCCAGCACATCCTTGCAACTGCAACTTCATTCCATTAATTTTTCTGTATTACAGAATTACTCTGTTTATCAATTTTGCTTCCATGGCAAAAACTCATCTATAAATTTATGCATTTAATACAGCAAATATTTTATTTGTTCTTGAACTTTTCCACAGAAAATTAAGATAAAAATTCTCTCCTAAGATTTCTTTGATTATAATTAAACATATCTCATTTTTTACCTAAATTTCTTGACCTACATCCTCAAAGATATTTTTCATTGTCTGTCCCTTTTCTCGTTTCCACAGCAACCTTTCCATGACTCTCATTCACCTTTTTCCTGTTTTCTTATAAATCTATCAGGAAATAGTGACTTGGGGGAGGGGCTGTTTTGTCTTTTGTTGGTTTTGTTGTGTGTTTGATGGGATATTTTTATTTTTTTTTTAAGAAATGCAGAGATAATTACACATACATCTTTTAAAACAAAACAAGGATTCTGGGACAATGGTCATCACCAGCTCTCTTGCAGTACTTAGATGATTCTGCAAAATTTCATTTAAATCAGCAGTCCTGTTAGTCTCTCATCAAGTTCCACAACATCGTATCACAAGCATATTGCAGTCCAAGGTGGGGAAGGAATCTCCTGTGGAACCTTTTTAAATACTTCATATGGGAGCATCAGTCAACATTAGTGAAGCAAGGCATCCATTCCCTTTAAAACTTTTTAATAAATGCTAAGTAGAGCTAATAGCAGCCTCCAGTGATTAATACAACCCAATTCTCACCCAGGGAGAAACACTGAGTCATCATAGCTGAAAGTTTTGACTGTAATCCACATAAAGATAGCTCACCCACATCCAGGTTGCAGGAGATACTATTTCAAAGGAAAAAAAAAAGACTAAAGCAATGCGCTGGGTCACTTTGTGCTGTTACTGCCATCCCCTTCTTCGCTTTCCTTGTTTTTGCTTCCAGTATATTTTACAAAATGCACTCAAAATTATTTTATGCATACATGCATATATTCCTGTCTATATGCTATAACTGTCAGAAATGCATCAGAAAAATGAAATCTCTCCTTTAACATATAATGGAAAAACCATATCAGGTTTGTGCAGCTGCTTTCAGAAGATGTGAAAATAGACCTTTCCGCCATCTGAGATTCCCAATGAAGTCAAAGTGAAGTTTGTTTAGGAGCTGTTGTAGTTTATAAGCTAATACAGAGGGGTAAGGGTTTATGTTCTTCCTTTAAGGAAAACACAGATGAAGTCCGTATATGCAATATTTTCTGAGGCCAACAGATAACAAACTTGCAGTTCGACTTTATTGCAAGAGCTACTAAATTTAAGAGTAATGTTCCAATTCATATAAATAAATAATAAAGATCAGCAGTTTGTGTCCCAATTGTTTCTGCACAGTGTTTGTACATAATTTTCTTAAATTCCAGTAACAGATTTTGAGTGGAGAAAGGGACCATTCCTGACACTGTGCATTTTATACACCTTGGCTACCGGCTTTCAAAATTCAGCCAAGTAAGAAAACACATCTGATAGGACTAAGTTCCAGTTCCAGCCCAGACCTTTGCTAATAACAGATTTTCTTTCTCTCCTCCACCAAAAGTGAACTCAACATTCAATGTCTCTTTCTAATTTATTGGAAAACATATGCCAGAACCTTTTCGCAAACATACTCTTTACAGCCTGCTTTTTTCTGAACAGGTTGTTAATGGGACCTGTTTGGGATTTTCCTACTGGGTCTGCGACACCTCAAAGTAAAGTAACTTTTCAGTTTCCAGACCTCCTCTTGTTTTATGCCGCTTGCATCAAAGGGTACATTTGCTATAGCAGCTGTTCCTTCCATATTTAATGGATTTCAAGCTTTTAAAATACTTACCTGTAAACATAGAAGAAACCTTAAGGTAGAAGAGTCAAAGGACTATTAATTTCACCAGCTTCTCTTAAAGAAACATCCTCCTACACTATATGAACATAAGTACAGCTGAATGAGAACTTTTCTTTAAACATTTTTCTCTGCAAATTCACTGATATATCTCAGCACTTTTCTGCTGAGGCATCACCTTTTAGGAAAGTTAATGAAAAAAACTTTCACTGACAAAGATTTCTCAGCTCCACGTGAAGTTTTCAGTCCAAAGCAGATAAAAAATTTGGCTGCACCAATTCAGAGCACACACTGACATCCCATTATGTAACTGGACCAGGGAAGTGAGAGCTACAACTTACGCTGGGTGTGATGGTGATCTGACCAGAACAGAGCTTTAGTTATTTGCAGGATGGCCTTATGGGTCCAGGTGGATGTTTAATGAGCTCTGGCTTTCTGGCTTGCACCAAACCATGCATTTTTTTCCTGTGGTCCTTAAGAAGTTTTCCTCTTTAGCACCTCTGAGGTTTGGCTGGGTATGCTCCCTTCTCATTTCAGCAGCTTCTCAGTTTCTCTGCACAAGCTGCAAATCTCAGAAAGTTGCTACAAGTCCTTCCTTCCTGAACCTCATCTGCCTGCTGCTCAATGCACCCTGAAAGCTTCTGTCCATTAGCAAGAGGCTAATTATTACTAATCAGAGGCTGCATCCTTCTCTAAGGGCAGTCCAATCTTCACATGAAGAAAAAGAGGAATATGAGGTTCTATGCAATTTTAAGCACTGGAGCGTGTAAGAAGTACTGTAACACTACCTAGCAAAGCAAGGGAAATAAAATCTGGCAGCATTTCCCACGCAATGGCTATTACACACCTATTACAGTCACACTGACATAAGATCACAGTAGAATAGAAGTTGTCTTCCACACAAGAAGCTTAAAGTACTATGATATGCCAAATCAGCTTTACATCAGCAGATTTAAACTATCCCTGGCTATAATGCCCCTGAGAAGAAAAATGCAAACTTGGTATTCAGCAGTGGATTACTTGTTCATCAAGGAAGTTTCATTCTTTTTTTAGAGATTTAGTATCTCCTACAGTTCAGGAGTTGACTGAGATCTTAAGTTTTCCTCTTTAATGCTACAATCAGTGTTTTGGATTACTGTCTGAACTTCAAAGTCATGGAGAATTTGTGGAACTGGGATTTTTGTTCAGCAATATCTACATGTCAATACACTTGTGCAGCTTTTCAAAATTTTATAGAAATTATCAGTGGAAGAAAAGTTACTTCTGTCTGATACTGTAGTATTTTCTTTATCTTCATAATAGTAATATCTGTTTAAACACCTTTCATTCTAACTTGAAAACCTGCCTGCTCTTGAAAATGGAATTATAATACCTCATCAGAAATAAAGCCTTTGTCCATCGAATATAAGGTACACTCAGACAGTTGAGTTTGAATTGGTCGGTAATATCTTTTTCCATACAAACTAATTTTAAAGAAATCTCTTGACTAAATTTGTATTGCTGCTTTCTTCAGCCCACAGACTAGACTGGAGATATGTAAGCAATTTCTTTCATCTGTAACTTGCAAACTTTGAGATTAATTGTAAAAAACGTAACTAACTTCCCTCAGGAGAGGAAAGCAGAATCACAGGCTGCTAAAGGCAAACGAGATGCTAAACTCTAATACAATAATTTCCTTACAAATTATCAATTTATTCTGAGAAAAATAGTAAATAAGTGCCAATTAACTTATTATAGCCCTGTTTAGCCTTCAGATAAGAATGAGCAACAAGAAAGTCTTTGACCTCTGCTACTCCCCCTGGGGAAGCTGTATCTGAGAATCCACCTCAGCCCCATGAAGCTTTTTGCACGCCTGCAGGCATTCTTCAGCTCAACACTTTGTGCATTTTTTTTTTGTTCTATACTTTTTATTTGGTTACCATGTTATGTCAGGCCCTTAGCAATCTCAGATATAAACACTGCAAAATTACAACTACAGCCAATTCACTGGACTTCTTCAAGGAAATTTTGAGAATAGTTTCGGTGTTGTGTTCCTTTCATGTCAATTTTATTTGTTTCAAATAATTTCCTAGAAAGTCCTTGTTTTCCAGGTTTACTTAAAGCAGTTTTCACAGTATTGTAAGAAGCTTGGTCAAACATTTTCATTCGTCTTGGCCACTGCTGCCTGAGGAGCTGACCCTACAAAAGGCTAAGAAAGAAGATGCTTTTCTCCAGCTGCACTGCAGAATGAGTAGGTTTTTAACTGTGTTCTTTCAGTGCCTTTCAGAAAATGCCTCAGAAAATGGCAGGACAATTTTAATTCTAAATTATAAGCAACTTACCAAGGGCCAGCATAGATTTGCTGCAGCCCATTTAACACTAGGAGACATTTTGAAAGATGTAACACTCATGAAGTGCACTATATAGCAGATCTTAGAAGTTACATGTCCAAATATATGCATGCACATGACCTGGAGATCGAACACAAACAGCTATACATTGTCAACTACCTGCTTCTTCAGTTACACAAATTTACACAAACAGCTAAGTGCTCCTTGATTTTAACTTTTAAAGTCAGGTTTTGAATATACAGATTTTCAGAATAAGTCCTATTCTTACCCTCAACTGCACTGTTAAGGTAAGTTTAAGCAAAACTTATCTGCTTTCTATACTGTTTACACCATAACTCAGATGTCTGTATGAAGGAAACTTCTGCGAGTCTTACATAAGCATGTCTGTCTTATACCTTAAGCTGTTAGTCTTACTTTAGATCAGATCTAGAAATAAGCTTAAGGCTAAATAGATGAGTCTTAAAACCATTACTGTCCTTCGCTGATGCCAGATCACATCAGTACAAGGCAATTAATTTGCTCTGGCTTTTAGTTTTATATCAATCATTCCAAAAGTTCATACACATTATTCTTGTAACATTTTTAGTTAATAATGAAAGACACAATGACAATTACATCTAAAATGAAAAAGCTTAAACATTCTAAAGCCATCTGATTTCATTATGCAAATGAGATAACATGTTAATAACAACACATACCATTTCAGTAATATGACTTGACTTTGTACTTAAGTCATTTCAACTTCATTAATTATGTGGAAAGTGGAAGAGTCAGCTCAGGTCACAGTCAGGTAGCACACACACACAGAAATACACTATAAGGGATACCTGTGATAACAGCATTCAAATAAAATTTTGAATGCATGTGGTAGTTTCCCCCGTAACTTTCAGTGTGAAGTGAAGGACGTACTTGGGAGTTTATCGTCTGTGACACCCAACAACACGTCTTATTTTTTAAGAAAATGAGCCCCTCCCGCTCTGCTGGGGTAGATGAGCTCACTTCCAGCCTGAAGGACAGACGTGGCCCTCCTGCCCCACTGTTAGTTCAACTCTCTGGCTTGTATCAGCCAGGACACAGGAGAGAAACTGATTTCTTAATAAGCACATACAAACAATGCCAGAGGCACCTGTATGCCTGCCCAGAACTTGCTGATGAGACAAACCAGGTTGGGCATTCATGACCAATAATCCCAACAACCCCTTGATTACTGGATTGTTCCTATTGAAGAGACTGCTGGAAAGCAGCTTAACAGCATCTTCAGTTTCTGTGATGCTGCCCTTCTTCCCAGCAATGCCTCCCATTTGCTCAGCATCCTACCTAGTTATTACAGTGTGTGCAGAGAGCACAACATGCTAAATGCATATCGTGAGACTGCTAATTTTCATTCACAAGCAACTCTGCTATCATCATCTCAGGCTTCTGACAAGATGTCTACAGGGTCTATTACTTAGCTTGTTCAGAGAAAACACTACAGCTTACGGCTCTGGGTTACATCCCAAATATCTGACAGCATCACAAGACTCACAGAGTTAGTAATAGGTATCATGCAGGCAAGCTGCACTCTAGTCAAGCACTAGGCCTCTTGCTTAAGATAGTGGCCTTGAAGAGGTGCTGATTTTATAACTTGGCCGAGTAGCTATGGGTAGGCAGAAGAGATATGGTCATGAATCTGTGTTCAAAAAAGGGAGAATCATGTCAGTGCTAAATATGGATCATCAAAGAGCCTGGCATAGTTATACTTTCTCCACACTGAGGGGATATAGCCGAGCAATCATTATTTAGAATAAAGGTGAGCTGGCTAGTAAGTGCTGGGAAGCAACTGAATAAAGACAAACACAAGAATCTTAAAGTTTAGGAATGAAATGAGATATGCTCTCCCTTCAGAGGCAGGTTTGTGCTGTAAGGTTAAGGATGGCATATTACCTATGCACAAGCATTTCTGCTTGGCCATCCCTTCTTGCTTGAGGCAAGATTAAGTTTCTTAGGGAATGTAAAAGCATATGGATCTGATTTCTTAAAGATTAGGCAATTAATCATATAGAAAATCATTGGAAATCCAAAAAAGGAGGGGAAAAATAATCACTAGACACTGAATTTAACTTCATTTGATTCCATTGTAATGGTCTCAGAAAAATAAACAATCAAAACAAGAATGTTGATGCAAGTTTTCTAAAGGCTTCCTTGAAAGAAGAATGTTCTCAGATGAAAAACACATTTTGATTTAAGGAAAAAGGTTCTCTATTTACTTATGTTTATACAAATACAAAAATAAGCATTCAGATCAAAGTAGCATTTGAACTTTGATTTGAACTAAGCTGCAAAAGCTTTTCATGAGCAAGGGCTGAAACTCAAAAGCGTCAATCATTTTTGCAGCATTATGATAATTTTCTGAGGTGAAATGCACTAATAATCTATTGCACTACAGAAAAATATTTTCCATATAGATATTAGATTAAAATGTAAAAATATGGGGATTAAGTTTGGCTCTTGACTATACACGTGCAGCCTTTCTGAACTGCACAGATGCAAATCAGCTGAATTTTACCTTTGATCTCATTGTTCAGAGATTTCTGCCATATTTTGAAATACAAAAGGTAACGATGGAATTCATGTGGAGTACTCTGCATTCAACACAAAGGCAGTTAAAAGTGAGAAATAAAATCAATGACTTAGAGAATCAAACACTGCACACACTGATCCTGTAACTTCTCTGTCAGTGCAAACAAATATAACCATAAATCCTGCTCTATTACATATGTGTTTCCTGTAAAGTGTATGTTCTGTGTGTGCAAATACATGGAATTATATTCCCCACCAGCCTTTATTCATCCTGCTGGTTACACCAGTGGTGAATTTGGGGTTTAGTCCATTATTTTTCCAAATTTCATCAGAGGGAGAAATTTTGCTTTTAAAGAGGTTGGATCATTCAGTTGGCTTTTCTTTGATCCAGCCCCTCCAGAGCCCCATGTAAAAGCTGCAAGAATGCTTCATCCAGCAGCACTTGCTGGGATTATATGCTGGCCTTTCAAATTTTTGTGATCTTTCTAAAAAAAGATAGCAGAGAGACAATTGCTACTCGAAGGACATGAGAAATGCTGTAACAGTGATTGGTAAACTCCAACAACTTGGAGTAAAGGCATGTTTGAGTGTGGAACCCTATCCAGGATAACAGAAATACTAAATAAATAAATAAATAAACAAATAAATAAATAAATAAATAAATAAATAAAAACCACCCCAACTTCTTTTAACACAAACATTTTCTTTCCTGAATGCATTCCCACAGTGCTCCCATGAAGCAGCTGATTCAGTTCATTAATTTCACAGAAAAATAGTAAAAAGATGGGTATTAGTCCCATTAAGTTGAACACCTGGACAACCTAAAAGCACAGTGGGGTGATGAACAGTGAACATAGCTTAGTTGCCTTACAGATGGTATTGCTCAGTAGAAATAACTGCTTTCCATGCCAGCCTAAGTGTAGCAGTATTAGCCCACTACTCTTTAAATGACACTGGGAAATTACATTTGGATTGACGTCACCAGCAAATCACAAAAGTGACACTGATCAGTCCTAGCTGAAGCTATCAATATAAGATTCACACAAGGCAGAGATGCCAAGGCAAGCAGCAGGTACACTCAACTTCCTTACAGACCTTGAAATGGCAGCCACTGGCAAAGCACTGCTCAGCCCTCTGCAGGAGCTCACATGTGCATGGCTGATGGGTGCATTGACTTCAGGGGTCCTCATTTCAAGGGCACTTGTTCTACAGTGGGATTTTATCTCCAGCTCTGCCTGACAGAGGTGAGATAAAAAGTTGTGGGGTCCTTCTTAAAGTAAGCTGAAAAACATACATCTCACATGAAGAAACTACACACAGAAACTGAAAAACACAGGAGCATGCAGTTTCATGTTGCCTCAGGTTGTAAAAGCCATAAGTTAGTCCTGAAAACAATACCATAACTAGCAGTTACAAGCTGATTGTTCATAGACAACAGCTGCTTCTGGAACTTAATAACTAATTTGTTATGCTGCACCTTTTAGGAGCACAATTAAAAAGTTATGTCAGTTTACTATGAAAAGCTATTTCGCTATTTTCCAGCTTTATTGGTCTTTTCAAAATATTGCAGTTACTACAGAAATTTTGATGTTACCTCAGGAGATTTTGTATTTACTTCCCATCTTATTTAGCATTTGCACTTTGGCAGAACTTAAAAGTCATAGTCAGGATTAGGCCCCATTCCATGAAACACCACATGTGCTAATCCTTTTTTAAAGCTAGTTATTACTCATTCTCTGTGGGATACAGCCCTTGGCAAGCTTTTCAAGGACAAAGTAGTTGCAACACAGAATTTAGAACTGTAACATTGGTATTTCTTTTTCACATTGTAAGACTTACGTGTTATAATTGCATAGTATGCTTAAATTGAATATGCATTCAGTCTTCATGAAACAGTTTCTCTTTTTTATTTTTTGCATTGATTACAGATTTATGCAATGAACCAATTCTGAACAGGTTTAGCTGAGACCAGTGTAAACACCTGTGCCTGCTGAATTTGTCTGTCATCAAAGAGAAAATTAAAGTCGGCAGTAATTTATGGAGTACAATACCTGCTTAACTTCTCAGCACAGATATAATGCAAATAGGGCAAGAACTCCTTTCTGACTGAATAAAAATGCTGAAGAATTACTCTAACTGCTGCTTAGTATAAGCAGTGAACAGGGCACCAGTTTTGCAGGAACAATACGCAGGAGGGGCCCAATAAAGAGATCACGGTAGCCTTCACTTAGCATTTCCAAGTGCATCTTGTTCACCAAGCAAAATCCTGGATTTCACTTTTCCTGAATAATTTTGTTTTCTCAGCAGAAAATAATCAACACATCACACTGACTAATACAAAGCTAACTTGGATTTTTATCATGAGGATAAATAGCATCATCCACTAGGAAGAAAGCTGAGCAAAGAATAAATCAACAAAGCCTATAGTCAGAGCATGCCAACGAACACAGTTGTTGTACCATGGCATAAATACTGCTTGATTTGACCAAAACACTTACATAAAGATATAGATCTGATGAGTCCTAACTCAGAGACTATTAAGAAAATATATTTTATTTGTTATTTTTGTTGCACAATAAAAATCCCTCCCAAATGCCAGCATCTTGGTTACCTGGCTTAGCACTTCTGATAAAACTCCGCATGTTCAAAGTGAGCCCAGGTTTACAGTATCACAAATGTTCTAACAAATAAAACCATCTTAAATACTGGTATAAAAAAACTACTCTTAGGTTTCCAAGAGAAGACAGTCTCTTTCTTCATTATTGATTGCGAAAGAAAAACAAGTAGGACATGTTGTCAGTAAAATCTTCCATGAGCTGTACAATTTCTTAATGTGACAGATTTGCAAAGAAAAAGCATTATGAAACTGATGAAGTGTCCATAAACTCCTGTCTGCTAAACTGTTGAGCAAACACATGGTTTAGTCATGCCACTTGAAATTCTTCATCTTCCTTCTCTCTTACTCTATATCCCAGAGCCTGAGCTAGCATTAACAAGTTCTCCACAAAGCCAAAGAAACTGCAGATATGGATTTAGCATTAAAATGATACAAAGATAGCATCATTAAAGGTTTTGGCATTTTGAGAAGGCAAACTGGCTCAGGCAACTCTCAACAGCTTTCAAGTTTCTGTGCAAGTCACCTTTTAAAGTCTATAACTGCTATTTGTGTAAGTTACATCCATTCTGCTCCATGTTGTTCATGCTACAAAGCAACTCTGCTATCCCAGTAGAGCTGTATTTTGAGAAATCTTTGCTTGAGCCAGTGGAATGAATAGCCAAAGGGACAAGAGAACAATTTCACATAAATTGTTAATAGGAGAAAAGTGATATTCAAGCAGTTGTATCAACTGTTGGCAAATTTTACATGGAAAATTCAACCAGATTCATAGCCCTTCATTTCTGAGAATATGCATAACAGCCTCATGCCTTGTGGCCCTTTCCAAATCCATGCCTTTAATAATGCCTACCCTGCAATGTGTGTAACAATAACACACGTGTAAACACACTATAAATACATAGAGAACACACGTCAGCTACATCTGCTTTTACACTCCATGATCAATACCCCAAATCACTACCTGGAGTATACAACGGAGAAGACTAGATTTCTACTCCCATTCTGGTCCACTATGATCTCCTTTCTCCCATCTCATGTATAGGGCTGCATGGCTTCTTGCTGCCTGCCTGCATTCCCTTGCTGCTCAGTGCTGCACTGAAGTGCTACACTTGGCATCATTGCTCTGATCCATTAGGATTCCCTTTGGTGCTTTGGAGTTTGCAAGCTCCAGCAATAGCCCGGGGAAACACTTAATAGCATTTGAAAATAAACCAAACCCTTTTGGGAAGGAGTTTTCAGGCTTCGTCAGAGAGGAATCCCTCCTGCTAACAGGTGCTCCTGATTGGGCCCAGCAAGCATACAATTTTTCTGACTATGAACTGCAATCAAACTGTTATGTGTTTGCTCCTGTCCTTGATAAAAGCTCATTTAGCCGCAATATTAGGCTGATTGTTGTGGTTTTTTTTCCTGCTACCTTCTTACATATAGTTTTAAGTTATACATTAAGACTTCCCCACCCAACAAGATACCTGAAAGAACCACATTTCAGAGCTCCTGGTAAGTTTGATACATTTGTGAAACTGCAGTTCTTAGAGGGGATCTACTTGTTACCCGCTATACTGAAGGTTATAGAGTACAGATAGGCTAATGTAGTGGGAGAGGTGATTATTATTCTACACTGCATATTATACATATTCTATGCCGCATATTCTACATTGCAGTATAGATACCACCTGTAGGGGAACCACCTAAGGAACAGAATGAGGCAGCACTGCCCTTCAACAGCAGGCAGTATTTACCTATCAGCAGGCACGGCACTGGCAGCATATGGCCATTCACAGGACTACTGCCTGTGACTGGCTTTGCAGCCTCTCCAGAAACAGCAGCTACCCCTGAACACGGCACAGCTTCAGCATGCTTCCCGCAGGCCCCTTCCACATGCAGCAAAATGCCCCACCAGAACTGGCCAGGGAAGACACTTGTCCCTTTGGTTTTTTGAACATGCACATTATTTTCAAAGGAGTGCTACTGGGACATTTGTTAGACATTTGGCATCCTCATGAGTTTTCACATCTCATTTGCTATGGGGATGTCAGTCTGCTTGTAGCTAAGTACCCCATAAGAAAACTGTGTCTCATGAGGTCAAACTTCCCCACTTACTTTTCTTCTGCTACCATCTCTCCCTTTATCCTACATTTTCTCCATGTTTCTAAAGCACCGATGCCTTCCCTCCTAGAACCCCTCATGTTTCCCCCACTTCTGAGCTGTCTCTGTTGTCTCTTCTATATAATAAGAACCTGCAATCACCTCCTCTTCCTGTCTGCCTTCCTGCCATCCCTCATTTTGCTGTCATTTAAAACTTTACAGGAAGCACTCAAATGACTCTCTGGTAGTGGCACATAAAATTTATTCAGTGTAGGCAGAAAAAGTGCGCAAAGTACGTTGTAGAGATGCACACAGTAAAAATCACTCTTAGGATGCTAAACCATTATTAAAGCAAAGCAGGTATTTCTAGCAGCTTCTTTACTATTGGCATCTTACAGTGACAGTAAGTACAAAGATTTAAAAAAGAAGCATTATAAAACCTTGCTACAGTGGCACTAAATGGCAGACTTGGAAGGAAATTCGTTCAGGAAAGTATGCAAAAAAAAATATACTTGAAGTCCCAGAGCTAATATGCAAACATCACTCAGCATATACTGAGGGTTATAGTGTTCGAATCTTATTGTTCAGATTATACTGTTCACTATTTTTGCTGCTTCTCTTGCATTACTAGCAAATCATCAGTGATTATTGCAAATTATGGAACCTTACGGCTGGAATAAAAAACAGGACACGAAGTTTATAAGTTTCCCCACGAATCCTATATATTTACACTACTCCTCGAACACAGCTGAGCACTAACGGCATACAGGCAGTGCCCTCTTTAGGGAACCTGTGCTAAACACCACGTAAAAAGCCCTAAACTCATGCTACTTTTAAGAGATACTCCAAAACGAATCAAAGTCAAAACATTTCCTCCAAGACTTAAAGCTCATATGCCAAGAGGGGACACTAAAAAAAAAGTCATGAAACAGTACCATCTCGTGTAAATATTACAACAGGTCCCCAAGCCTCCGCTCCATCAAATCCACTCAAATGGAAGCATCACCGTACTACAGTCATTCACTACAGTAATTCACCAATTAGCACTGTACCCTGCATCAGCTACTCAGGAAGTATAATTTCTAGTCCTCATTGTTCACAAAAAAAAAAAAAATAACGTTTCACTTCTTGTTTGAGAACTGGGTGTAAACAATCCAGAAGTTTTATTTTCATAAGTTTTACTGTGATTTTTACTTGGCTGAAGCCAAGCAATCCACAGGCTGTATCATAATTATGTAGAAGTAGGGGGTTAAAAACTACAGTTCAGGGAAAGACACTGCAGGTGTGCAGTTTAATGAATTCTTAATTGAGTAGTGGGAGAGCATAAAAAGGAAGTGCAGAAGGTGATTACAGGGCTCTTTCATCGAAGGGAGCAGTGCAAGCACTGAACTCTATAATCAAGGATAAAGAAAAACGAGTTCACCTCTGATTTTCTCTGTACTACAGCCTTTGTTATTCATGCTTAGAATGCAAGATTAGAATTTGTACCATCAAGTTAACTGACAAGATTAAACTTTTTGTGATGTACTGGTTTTAAAGCTAAGACTGTGAAAACCAAAGAAAGACATAAAAAAAAACTCAGATCTGAAAAATACATTGCCTGTATTCCTGTTTTGCAAATCAGTCAAATTTCTCTCTGGCTTCTGCCTGTTCTCTGCTATTGAATAGACTGCATATCATAAATGTGCAGAGGAAAAAATGGAACGAGACAAGACATAGAAGAGAAAACGCAACTACAACTAATACACTCTATCCTCAATTCTCTTCTTCCTCTCTCCAAGAAACAAAAACCACAAAACCCCCAAATCTCTTCTCTCCGCTCAGGGAAAGTCATCTACAAAGTGACAGTGCAGCTGTGTCACTGCTTAGGTAGGCACTGTGGGAAAGCACTCACACACGATAGTGGGAATGCTCCCAAGAATGCTCAAGAGACAAAAATATGTAAGGAAATGTAATTTTATATACCCTATACATTTTATAAATATTAAGGAGAAATTATATAGTGCATCCATCTATAACTGTGGACAGCTGAGATCTCCAGGCCATTCACTTTGCTAACACTCCTAAATCTGACAAGCAAACTGAGCAGCTTCAACCTTCAGTTGGGCAGAAAACAGTCACTGAAAACCCAGCGCAGTATCACTTACCACAATTCTAGACTTTAGTCACTTCAGCTATCAGATGTTCAGGGGTTTTTTTGAGGAATAAGAAAGAGAAGTAAAATCAGGCACCTTTCCAAGTAGTCCTATGCAGTTCAAGTGTTAACCTGAAATTATTTTTTCTTTTCTTCAAATTTAGTATTTAGAACTATGAAATTTACACAATCTGCCTCAACATCTGAGGAAAAAAAATTATATATAAAGACTTCTTCGCTATCATCTCAGTTTTATGAGAAAACTCATAAATTTTATAGCTATAGTTGGTTTTCCCCATAAATATACTTTTAACTGCATTGTTGACAGGAACAGTTAGCTGCCTTTCACAAAGCCACAGCAGGCTTCCATTCACCAGGCTGGTTGCAAAGACTGATATTTGTCCCCAGTATTGTGGTCTCTGCCTCCACACCACTTTCTGACTCTGTGAGGTGACAGATGGAAGAGTGATAACATGACTAATAACCACTGTGGCCCTCTGGAACCGTTATCATTTTCTATTCTAATTTCCTTTATAATTTACATTACAGAGTATCACTGTACATCAGGCTTATAAAGCTTAATTCAGATATCATTGCAAGAATCCAGTGCATTCATCTCCAAGAATCAGGAAATATAGCTGTTTAATGATGCGAAGCCTGATCTAGAGCCCACTTAGGTCAAATGGGAATCTTTCAGGAGACTAAGGGACTTAGCTTAAGGGCCATCAGTTCAAAATAAATCGGGAAGCAATTTTAGCTCTCATCAGACAAATCTTGAAAAGTTCATGTAAACACACTCACCAAGTTCCCTTTGGCCATCCCTAAAAATTGGCAGCAGGGATGACCATACTGTCAGCACTTTTATAGGTAACTTCTCGTAGCTGTGTAATGTGCAAGCAAGAAAACATGCTAAAACTTAGTGGCACAAAGCACGATGCTGCAAAGACATTGACACTTCATGCCACAGAAGATCTGGGCAGTATAGGCATGCTCACTGGTCCAAATTACCATAATATATCTGACATTCTCCCCTTGGAGCTAGGTCAAGCACCTCATCCAAGTGCTGTAAATGAACTGCTTTACATTATTTTATCGCATACAGAACAGAGATGCAAATAACAAATTTGCCTAACATAAGCAAGAAGTCTTACACTGTAGTTACCAAACCACATGTGCTAATTGAAAGTCAATAGATTCATTTAGGAAGAGGAGGATTGCTTCTTTATAATGTTTTAGGTTTGGTAGCTGCCAAATGGCCTTATATTATCCAAATGCCAAGTCTCTGGTAGCTGTTATTTCTCCTTTGTACTGTGCTAGAGCACACTCAACTTACAGCAGATTCTACTTATTTGCATGAACCTCCAAATTCATTTATCTGTATCAAAATTGCAAACATTTAAAGGAAGGTTTTACTCTAATGCTGGGGAGCAACATGGTGCAGGAGTCCTTTCCATATTATCTACAAGCAAACAAGCATGTTTGTCCAAGAGGTTCCCATCTACATCAGAACTTCATCACCTTCTGGAATTACTTCCAGTTAGTGTGCCATCAGTACCTTTTTTTATTGAAGGTCTGGTTCTTTAATCTATCATCATTAGTAATTATTTTGTGGTGAAACAACATGTATTCTTTTAAAACAATTTACTGATCTTAAAATCTACAAGCCATGGCATTAAATGGAAGAGTTCAGCAGTGGATGTAAAAGCTCTGTGAAGGGCATTAAAACCTTCACTCACAGGACCTTGTCAACCCGTATTGAGATTATATTAAAGCGTACAGACCAAAGGAAACTCATGAAACTACCACAATGACAAAAAAAAAAATGATAATTTGATAAACAGCTCTCTAAGGACTTATTTGCTTTACTTTATGTGTTCTACCCCAAATGCATTTATAAACTCAGTTCCAGTTGGTTTTGTGCCTGGAAATGCAAGTACACCTCAAACAACACACCACACATATTCATCTAACATTTATCGACATCAGAAATAATTACCACAATGTTTAAAGCCAAGATAGATTTAAATCTTTCTACTGTATAAGTCTGCCAGCCCCTACCCCTTTGATGCTTATTTTGAAAATCCAGTAGACACACATCATCTTTCCATTAAGCAACAGGCATTTTTCATAGCTTTGTGATAAAATAATTTTGTACAGCTAAGCTTTTAGGATCATCCACATTCTGTTATATTTTATAATTGCAGATATAACAGTATCTTATTTTTGGGAGAGCTGCACTACTTTCTCTATATAGTGTATGTTCTTAAAGAGATTGTTCAGTGGGATAAGTAAAATCCCTATAAGAAACACTATGCAGACTTTCACAGAACAAAGAAATTAGAGTTGAAATCACATGGTCCCTGTAAGGAAGACCACACTTTTCATTTCCTCAGAAACAAAGTTACCATCTTTCTATGAAAAATCTTTTCTATAACTCAACATTACAAAAATATATCAGATTTACCCCAAACAGTAACCCTAACATATTCAAATATTTTCTAAACTGAAGGCGGTTATTTCTTCTTCTTGGGCAAATAAATAAAATTATAGGGCTTTTGAGTCTTCATATTTGCTGTTCATTTCACTCACATGTATACTCCTGTTTAATAAGACAAACACTAAAACAGTCAAGCTCACAAATCAATGAAATTATTAAATAAAACCCAACCAGACAAATTCAAGGAAGACAACTCATAGTAATCTTTCAGGAGGCAAAAGAAATGCATGAGGGTGTTTCATGTTCATTTTGCTCACTGCTTTTTTCTTGGTATTTCACAACTGTTTCATCTTCAGCTCTAGCAAGTGAATTCTCAAGTCCTGGCAGCGTTGCTGCAACTACCTGCCAAAATCACTAGCAGACAAGATTTCTAAGGTTCTGCCTTCTAAAGGTTATTTTCCTAAGCGAACTTCACTTCTTCATTTCCTATCCCCTCTCTGAAGCATTATTAAACAAGTTCTAAAAACCTAACACTGTACTTTTTAAAATACGGGTTTATATTTCATTATTAAATCAATATGAAGATTAAAGCTAAGAGGCTGAAAGGGTTTTTTCTTACAACCAATTAATAGATTGCAAACTCCAGACTCATAGAGTTCTGGTCGCAAAGAAAAAAAATAGATCTGCTATACACTGTTTATGGAACATTAGTAAAATCCATCCTGTCCTTTCCAGGGAAGTAAACACCCTGTGTATTACACACCTGTGTATTTCCAAACCCAGTATTTCCTGACAACTTTTCAAATCACTAATGCATTAAGTTGGTTCTAAAATTCATTGTTGACACTTGCTTAAAATGATGTTAAACTGGGAACTGCAACATTTTAAAACTTCAAGTTAGACACATTCAGAGAAGAGAGAGTGAAACAACAGGTTTAGTATTTAAGGTGATAAATAGCCCAAGGCCAAGGAACGTTTAGAGTAATAAAGAACAACTTGCTGTGAAGATAATTACAGGTAACTAGCCGATATTTTAGATGGACCAGCCGGTTTCCAACCAGATTAGATATTTGGGATCCACACTGATGAAAAGAAACAGGCTGCAATAAGAAGACCTGTTATTACAGTTGCTACGCAAACAAAACTAAACCCAAACAAGCAACAAAGCAGAGATGTGCCTTTAAACATAAACCACTACTTAAGAGAAGAGCACCATACAGAGGCTGAACCAAAATCTAAGTGAAATCTAGAAGTTAGTCTAAGCTGAAGTTTGTTCTCAAAACAAATTAAATCATTGGAATTAACAGAACAAAATCACTGATCTACTGAATTTACAGGACTGAATCTTGAGAAATTTCAATGAGTTTAGTTATAAATCCCAATTCAAAAAACTCAACAAATTTAATCTTTACTGTGACAACAGTTAGATATTTGTAAAATAAGTTATTACCTAATCAATAACAAATCTGGCATCAAATACACCTTATACATTCTTACCATAGACTGGTGTGTAACCCTTTCTTTCTAAGTGCAGGAAAAGATAATGCGCAGCAAATTTAGTCGGAGTAGCAGAAGCATTTAATATGTCTGTTATATATACAAATGTGCCTCCTACCATACTTCAAAACACATGTTAATGCTTCCCTTTTATGAGATCATATTTAGAGCTTTGTAAACTTGGCTAGGTCCTCATTCTCCAGCTTCATATGCACATACATATGCACATTGTATGTGCTTCATATGCACATACAAGGGCAGGAATGTCTATACCTGCTAATACAAACCAAGGAGGACTTGATTCTTCCTCAGCTAACAGACCACAGGAGGAAATAGGCAGGGGCTGGTGTTCTCCACCCTTCCCAGTACTCCAGCATACAGATCTGTTGAGTACCTAATGGGCATCGGCTGCCACCCCAGGCACAGCAGACCCCCAGGAGACAGGGGAAAGTTAAGGAACAGCTACGTCCCAGCAATCCCTTGGTGCCACGATCACATTGGCATGGCAAAGCTCATCAGGAGGTACCAGAATTTGACTCAAACCAGGCTGAGTAAGTGAGCTCATCCGTAGCAAGTGTCTACTTGGGAAAAGATATCTGAGCTTCCAAATTAAGAAATCAGTTAAAATTCAGCATTTTGTAAAGCTCAGAGGCTGTAAGCTTGAAGGCTTTTCAGTATGCCAGAAAGCTGATATCATCTGATGGATTCTGAAGGTGCTGGTATAACTTTGTCTCTGTGAAAGATCATTAAATGACATTGTCTCCCATTTATGGAAAGTTTGAGCCAAAAGCCTATTAAAATAACTGAGAAATAACTGGCAACATCCAGCCACTCATTAAACATCCATCAGAAAAAACAAAGAACACCACACAAAACCAATCACCTTATGACTACATACCAGCACAAACGTTACAAAAAGACAGACTGTACTTATATATAGGAACCGAATAACAAATAATTCTTTCTGACAAGATGAAATTAAGGATAAGTTATTTTAATATAATTCCTCCAGATGTAGCAAATTTAAGAAACAAAAATCATAAGGAGAATTTAAGGCCTCCTTTCTTTTGCATGTTATCTTTCTTTTGATGCTAAAAAAAAAGTATTACATAATACATCAGGTTTTAGAGAGCATCTTTTAATTTTTGTTCTATAATATTATTGTTGTCTATTTCATTATGCGATATCAATGGAGTTTCTATGTGGCAAAACCTGATGTGGAACATCATTATCAGGCAAAAAATACAAATACAGCCCCTTACATGTAATTCAAGGTTAATACCAGTAAAGTCATATGATCGACTTTAATACAGAAAAACGGACACACTTTTGGTTTTGCTTTTGTTTTGGACTATTATCTCACTACATATATATATCTCTAAAGAGGGAGAGATTATCTGTAAATACACAAGAGACAAATTTCTATCTTTCCACCCCTTTAGTAGACCATAGAGTAGTTGTACAGGAAATAGTATTTTTAAAAGTAAATGTGAATTAATGTCCTTTAAATTATAATGAAAAACAAACCTGTACCACAGGGATTCTCATGGTTATTTTCATATTCAAAAGAGATGAACAACGGGGATATTATTACACAACTAGCTAATGCGAAAATGACTAAAGTTGCCCACATTTCATGCTACCATAAGTCAAACTAATTCAACTAAGTAAATCTATAACAAACAAAAACAACAAGTGCTGATTTTTCCGTATCTCAAGTTTATAAACAGGCTACTTTGTATGTCATTTTCTGCAGTTAAAAAACATTTTTCCATTTATTTTATTCAGGCATGTTAGTTAATTTAAGCCTTAGATAGTGCTGTCACTTAAAATTTCATGTCACTGAGGTATATATCTTTTTTTTCAGTATGACATTCACATGAGAAAAAATTACAAAACACAAAAAATGTTAGAATGATAGAGGTTGTCAGGGTAACAAATTATGTACACAGGCAAAAGGGTAAAATATAATCATGCAGATGGCAAAATAAAAGAAGATAATTTACAACTGACATGGAAAATTACTGTCACAATAAGCACATCCCATAAATCAGTTAGTTAACAACCTAATTTATAACTTTCTGAAAAACTGCAAAGATAAAATAGAGACCTAGAAAGGAATTTAAGTGCCTCATGTCTTCTTTTAGTAATGCACCTACTAAGGACAACATTAATAGATCAGCAGCACATTAAATAATTGATGCCACCTTATTACCCTCTTCCTCACTAATGAGCAATTACTTCTTGTGATGATTGACTCTTTTCAACAGGGAAAACAACAAAATTTTTACAGTACAGAAATGGCAGAAGCTCACAGGTCTGAGATTATCAACTGAAAAACCTATTCATTTTTAAAAACATCAACAAACTACTCAGGCCAGAATAAGAGGGGCACTTCAGTGCATGCTTACAAGTTGATTGGAAAGCACAGTAAGAGCTGAGACCTGTCTTCTCTCCGCAAACCAAGAGACACATCTGAGTACGCTATATTTGAAATGTGATACAACATTAGGTATGGGGGATGCTACACTACACATTACACCACCACCACCTCCTTTTTTGTTGTTTTTGTAAAGAGATACTTTGGAGACAAAAATTCAAAAAATTGTGTAGTTCGGAAGGAATGAGCAATGTCATGGTGATTTTGGGCCCCCAACTCTCCAAATTACTCCAGCACAACATAAAAACTAAACATCTCTCCAAGCCTTCCTGATTTAATGAGGACTCAGTCACAGGTCTAACTGGTTTTGGATATTAAAAGGCATGGGAAAAGACAAGGATGATTTTTGTGAATAAGGTCACACAACATGGTGTGACAAGTATTTGCAGAGGAAGAAGAGCAGCACAGATACTGAACTAAAGCACACGTGCAAGAACACACAGCATACAGGTCAAAGAGACCACATGAGAGCAAGGTGTTCAGGAAAGATTTTTAAATTTCAAGAAAAAAAGTGATCATCTGTGTGGCATTCTAATAATACAAAGAAACAGGTAGGCATAATGCAGGAGTAGCTTTCTTAGGTAAAACTCATCTTCCTATTGGTACAGCTAGGGACTTCAGCAAGCGCTGATATGACCAGGGTGGTAAGGCTGTAGCATTTGCTGTAAATAGGGAAGCAGCAGCCTTAAGAGTCTGTATTAAGGTTCCAGAAACAGTCTTGGCAGAAATGAATAACAGTTAATCGCAACGTCATCACATTTGTGACATTAAGTCATTAGACTGATTATGTGTCCATCTGCTTTGATTTGCCAACTGGCCTTCTCCATTCATTAGCAGTCATACACCTGGATATATTATGACACGGGCTAGGAAATGCATGCAAAAGAGTCATGAGCATGCACCTGGGAGCATAGCAGCTACTCAGCATCATAAATGCTAGGGACTTTTAATCGTACAATTAGCCAACTAGAAGTAAACACCTCTAGAGCAAACAGAATACAAGATGTACATCAAGAAAAAACAAATTTTCACCGTAAATATGCACAAAAGCACAGGGACTTTAATCTTACAAAACAGAGGACTGTCAGTGAAGAGAGAGCTCAGCATAGTAACTATCACCAATGCCACCATAGCATTACTTTCCACTTGTCCAGTGGATTTCATTAAAAATAGAGATACCAGTTATTTGGCACTGCTTCTCCTTCCTTCACCAGGTCTAAATGCACTTTTCTCTGTGCAGCAAAATGTAGCAATACAAAGCTATAGCAAAGCATGCTCTTACTCTGCTTTGGTACAGGATCCTCTAAACAGGAGCTTCTCTGTTGCAGAGCCTACTCTCACACCCCAAACCGTGCTCTGCTGAACTCTAGTCAGCTTCACCATTGCTTCTGCAGATACAGAAGTGTTGTGCAATGTTAGTATCAGATCAGGGAGCCAAATCTATTCCTGATATTGTTACAGGGATGAATTTGATGCTGGTGATTAACATCAAAATTAATTCAATGTTCAAGTAGCTATGACTTTTCTACATGTTAGAATCATAGATTCATAGAACAATTACGGTTGGAAAGAACCTTATCATCTAGTTCCAACCCCCCTGCCATGGGCAGGGACACCTCACACTAAACCATGTCACCCAAAGCTCTGTCAAACCCAGCCTTGAACGCTGCCAGGGATAGAGCATTCACAGCTTCCCTGGGCAACCCATTCCAATGCCTCACCAACCTCACAGTAAAGAACTTCTTCCTTATATCCAATCTAAACTTTTCTTTTTTAAGTTTTAACCCATTACCCCTTGTCCTATCACTACAGTCTCTAATGAACAGTCCCTCCACAGCATCCTTATAAGCCCTCTTCAGATACTGGAAGGCTGCTATGAGGTCTCCACACAGGCTGAACAGCCCCAGCTTTCTCAGCCTATCTTCATACTGGAGGTGCACCAGTCCCCTGATCATCCTCGTGGCCCTCCTCTAAACTTGCTCCAACAGTTCTGTGTCCTTTTTATGTTGAGGACACCAGAACTGCACACAGTACTCCAGGTGAGGTCTCACGAGAGCAGAGCAGAGGGGCAGGATCACCTCCTTCGACCTGCTGGTCACGCTCCTTTTGATGCAGCCCAGGATACGGTTGGCTTTCTGGGCTGAGAGTGTGCGCTGCCGGCTTCTGCTTATTCTCATCGAGAAACATCAACATCCTCATGTTGAGGAAAGAGAATTCCTCCTACAGCCATTTTATGGTTTGTACATTATCATAGCTAATAGTTAATTTTTTTACAGAGTAAGGACTTGCACTGTAACAGTATTTTTGTTAGCTATGTGTTCATGTTGAGGGAAGCAAAAATAGTATAGTTCTAATAGATATATTTCTATTCATACATTCTACATTTTGCTCATGCTACCCCAAGGCTATAATTATATATGGTAATGAAGGAAATTAAAATTATTCCTGTTGCCTCTCTTCTTTATTAATCTTTTATGATTTTTAACTTGAATACTTTAATCCATCTTTTCATAAAAAGGATAAAGCATTATTTCTTAAAAGGCCTTTTGCCTTTATTTTTTTCCTGTCATCCCTTTATACAACAGATTTCCAAAAACCAGGTAGGCATTTTATTTCTGGTACATACTTTCTTATGTTATCAGTATTCAGAGAAACTAAGGGCATGAACATGCACACATCACCAGCACAAGGAGTGATTCAGTAGAGCACATATGCATGTTTCTCTGTAAGAAAATAATTATGCCATTTCTTGTTCAACAAAGATTTTAGACAAAAGCTGTTTACTGTAAGCCGTGCTCACCACTGTGAGTAATCTATTATTATTATTATTATTATTATTATTATTATTATTTCAATGAGGTAGAAAAACATGCTGAATGGTTTAGGAAAACCCAAGCTTGAGGAGCTTTTCTTTGCAACAAGCCAAGAGAAAAGGGGAGGCAAACATCAAGTTTGAAAGTCCATCATCTGCAGCTGGCTTAAGAGAGGGCTAAAGAGCTTGGGAGCTAACCCCAGGCTGAATTAACCCTTCACCCCAGAAACCACTGCATGCTGAGGTCACTGCTTGGCACCAGAAACAAAGCCTTCCATAGCCTCTCTAGGTACCTGCTGTCACAATTCTTACAAGTGTAACATTTGCAATCCCCCAGCCCTATATAGTCTATGCCACCACTGACCCTTCACACACCAGTGTCCACCTTAGTTACTCTAGATCCAGCTGGAAAGCAAACATTTGGAAAAATAAACCGCTCCCTACCACCTAAGCTTAGGAGCTGAGGTACTTCTGAACATTTCACCCATCTTCATTAAATTCATAGCCCTGAAAAGTGGCATACATGCCACAAATTACTTCCTCCCCTGGAAGAAGTGGTATTTTGGTGACACACACAGAAAATTAGAGCATAGTGACCATTAGTTATTTCTAGCATGCCACATATCACCCAGGCAACATTTTGGAACGATCCTTATCCAGCCATGAATGAGCAAACTGCCCTTTGCCTGGATACAGGAGCCATGAAGTGTGAGGGCAGGTCTTACTGAGTCCAAATCAGAGGGGGCAGGGGAAGGATCCTCCATCTTCCAACTTCAAAGGAGGACGTACGTATAAGAGAGGCTGGTTTTAACAGGAAGACTAACTACCTCCAACAAATCTCTGTCAGGACATTTATTTGCAAAAATTCAGATGTACTGATTCATCCATCTTTTCCACTGGAACTGCTCAATCATGTAAAAACACCCACATATTTGTTTATACACATACCTTCTGCAGAGAAAGAGAGAAGTAGCCTGGAGGCTGGGTCTGTTTTATGAAATAGAGAAAAGCAGATTCAAGTCCACACTTCAAGAAGCAGCAGGATTTTGATCCACTGGTGTCTTACCTTCCCACAGGTCACTTTGCGCTGCCTTGTTGTCTATTCCAAAGTTAGCTAGGGTTACTCTCTTTGAACAGAAAAGCTACGAAAAGCCTCAAGTTCAATTAGCTAGCTTTCTTTTCACTTATTTATCTTGAATAGAAAAAGTATTATTTAAAAAAAAACCCTTTCTTTTCTGACTCAATTATTTCATATATAAAAGAAACCTTTGTAGCAGGTGTAATATTCCTAAGAAGTGGTTAATGAGAAATACACATCAGAGCACAACTGAAATGAGCCTTTGATGTTGGTTAAGCTTACCTGTCATGACACTAAAGAAAATGATCACAAGGGAGTGAGCATGCATTGCATTTCTACTGGGGGCTGTTACAATTGGATAAGGCACAGTCTTCTGGGCTGTTGTACTTCAGCTCATGCCAATGATCGCCAAACCTCCCACCCAATCCCAGATACAACCCACTGAGTCAGATTCCCCAACATTGCCCACAAAGGACCCACCTCCAGTTAGAGTAAGGAGAGCTTTGATTTCAATAGGTTTGCTTCAGCACAAATCCTGTCAGGTCACAGAGTCCTTAAACTAAACAACACTCAGAGCTGAGGCTGAAAAGAAATACTTTAAAAAAACCTGGTGCCTGAAAATATAAAGTAGGGTGGGTTTTTTCCAGCACATTGAACTCAACTGAGCCAAGAAGATGTAAATAAATTTCTAACACATCTAACTTATTCACAAGAGTTTCTTTGATCAGACAGTCTTTAAAAATGCATAGTGACAGAGGGGGCTGTGTGTGAATGCCATCTGATTAGGATAAGCACAGCACTATTGCACAAGAACACCACAGTTAAGCAGAGATCCAAGAAAAGCTCCTTGTCCTCTGCAAAAAGCAGAGGGAACTTCTTTTGCCTTAGGCTCTCTAACCTGCTTACATTTCATTTTCCCTCCTCACATCTTTCTATTGCTTGACTGGCACAGTTAGAGTTCCCCCTCCCACTTCAATTTATTGCAGCCACAGGAATGGAGGCAACTATAAATTCACACATCTTTGTGCATATAGCAGTAACCACAGCAGGAATCTCATCTTCACAATAAAACCTTTCCAAACCTAAAATATAAAATGGCTGCACATTTCACATGCAACATCCTGGTGAAAAGAGAAAGAGCTAAATGACTGAAAATTGTAACAGACAAGAAATCATACATACTTTTTTTTTTTTCCCACTTTGATGTATTCAATGTACACCCATTTGAAAAGGATATAAAAAACCTCCAAAACACAGTTCCACAATGCTTTATCAGAATAAATATTTTTCAATATGCAAAAGCATTTGAAAGGCTAAAAGGATTTTCTTGTTACTGGCTTAAAAGTGATTTTCATACTTGAGTACATTACTATTGTTTAACGGGGCAACAAATGAATTTTACTGAGTGAATATCTAGTTCCCTGTGTGACAGCAAGTAAAAATGAACCAAGCTGCCAGCCACTGTGCCATGCCTTTATGCACTCACCACAAAATGATTGAAATCTGTGCATTATGCCTATTTGTACTTGAACTTTGCTTAAATTTAGCTGAGTTTGAGGGAGATGTACCAGCTAAAAAACAGGAACAGAATATGTATTTCTACTTTAACACCCACAGGACAGCTGAGATTTAGATTTAAAAATAACAAAAATTGACAGTAGGGTGTTGAGAAAAGGACAGGAAGGGGAGAAAGAAGAGGATAGGGAAACGAAATAAGCTTTACGTTCCAGGACATGATTAAAAACTTGCCATTGAAGTGTCATTGTTTGAAAGTTCCCAAAACCCAATTTAGGAACTGTAAACAGAACTGTCCCTCTAATATTGTACTGGGGAATTGTGGACAGCGCTGCCCAACAAAAAGAGCTTGTAAAATGTGTGTTTTGATTTTTCATTGCAACAGAAACGTGCTTTGATCTGTTTTCCAATGCATTCAAATGATTCTTGCATAGAGGTCTCTTTCCTGTGGTGCAGCGTAAGAAATGGATGTTTGAAACAGAGAACAGCAGAATTACAATCTGGCTTTATGTACAGGGCTTCCAGCAGTTTCGCAAGCTTCCAACGCAGCTCAAGCCGGGTCTAGACACCAGTAATCTGCAGAAGCAGGGAATGCCTATACAGGCTTAAGCTTTGATTCTCCTCTCAAATTTGATAACAAGAGAGTTGACTACTGCTTCACTGCTTTTATGGCTATCTGTGAACCCTGCTAGTTTGTGCAACTTAAGGAACAAGAAATATTTCCAAATGCACCTGGCTGGTGGAAGTCAAGGCACCACAGTGTTTCCGCTGGAAAATAGGCTTTATCCTCAGAGCCCCACAAGAAATAGAGCTTCAACAGTTTTCCAGCCTTGG
The DNA here is from genome assembly GCF_037157495.1 of Lathamus discolor. Lineage (NCBI taxonomy): Eukaryota > Metazoa > Chordata > Aves > Psittaciformes > Psittacidae > Lathamus > Lathamus discolor. The sequence continues at coordinate 104,494,859 of NC_088886.1, read as the reverse complement.
CTAGACTCAAGCCTAAAATCACATCCAGGGCAATACTTGTCACCAGACACATTTGGATACCATGTATTTAACCTTGGAGGTAAGGGACAACCTGCTCTCCACACCAGCTATAGGTGAGATTTTTTGGAAGCCTGAAATGTTAATGCACCTTTCATAAAAACTAGCAACTTTTTGATGCACGTTATCAGCTGTTTTAAAAGAACACAAAGGTGCAAACCAAAACATTTTACAAAAGACAATGTAATACTAGTATGGCCCTCTGACAGGTGATTTATGATATAGTCTTCACAGACACAGTTTTGCCATACTGATGTTTGTGAAAATCTATTTCATCCTTTATGTAGGTTAAACTGGAGTGAACTAATGAGCACCTAGCCAATCTTCTGTTTAATTTTTTTATTAATTCTGAACTATTTAAATCCTGCTCTAGAAGCCTTAACTTCTTCTGGTGCTTCATACAACCATCCAATATACTTTTTTGCAGAAAGTACTCTTCACCAGCTTCATTACAAAGTCACCTGGGTTAAACTGTGGCTGTTTAACCCGAAGGTTGTTTAATTTGACTTGGCTGACTTTGCAATGAAGCAGAAAAGATCACTGCATGATCCATCCTGCTAGGATAAGATGATACACCTTTCAGCATATGGAAAATAAGAAGCTGATAAGGAAATGAGGGCAAAGAAGGCTGTATCTTAAGTACTGCAGCTATTCCTAAACTGGGCAAATATATTCCATGCCAATTGTGCTCAAGCTTTCTATTCCAGTTACTCCTTAAATTTATTTAGCAGCAGTCTCAAGAACGGGGATAAACTGAGGCTCCTACAATCATTCCCCCTATCTCTCCCTAGCGTACTCATCGTTAAAAACCTCATAATTTTAAAACAAACATGGCGTGATTTATGCCACAACTACAAGAGTCCAGAAAGTCAGACTGGTTTAGTGTCCTGGGTTCAGCAGTAGCAGTCAATTTTTCTCCTTCTTAGTAGCAGGTGCAGTGCTGTGTTTTTGACTTTCAGCCTGGGATCAGAGCTGGTAATACTGATGTTTTTAGTTGTGGCTAACTAATGTTTACTCTGACCAAGGACTTTGTGAGTCTCATGCTCTGCCAGGGACAAGGGGAGCCCGGGAGGAAGCAGAGACAGGACACATGACCCAAGCTAGCCAAAGAGGTATTCCATACCACAGCACGTCATGCCCAGGGAGGTAACTGGGAGTTACCCGGAAGGGCAGTTGCTCTTCTGGGTTGGGCTCGTTTTGGCGGGTGGTATCGTATTCTCTTCCCTTGTTATTTCCCTTATCATTATTACTATTGGTGGTAGCAGCAGTGGTTTGTGTTATACCTTAGTTACTGGGCTGTTCTTATCTCAGCCTGTGGGAGTTACATTCTTTTCAATTCTCCTCCCCATCCCTCTGGGGTGGGGGGGCGAGGAAAGAAAGAAGGTGGGGTTGGAGTAGAAACTGTGTAGCTGACTGGGTTTAAACCACAACATTTAGCAAAAGGTTTATAAGAAATCTGGGTTAAATGACCAAACTCACCATCATTAAGGAACTCAGTGGCCAAAGCCAGGCAAGGAGGCCATTTTCTTGTGCAGTACCCAAGTGGCTGATAGCTCACACCTGCCTCTTCTTGCCCCTTCTTTCACTTTCTGCACTAAACAAGGCAAACACCTTATTTCAAAATTAAATGACTGCCTTATTTAACAAACATTCTTCCTTCCTCTGTTAACTGGTCAGTGAATGTAGACCAAAAAAGCCAGGGATTCTTTGGCAACTGTGGAAACTGCTAGAACCTTAAAAACCATCTCAGATAGTCTCCTCCTATTTACTTCCTCCCTCCCACCTGCCTGGAAAGGGAAAAGGTAGTTTATACAAATGGTTTAGCTGCAGCATTTTCAGATTTTTAGCTGCTTGACTTCATGATGTCAAAGGTGATTCTTTAAATACATGTTTTTTAGGTTACATCCACTTACAACAACACACATAAAGCATTCCTGTTAGGATGTTGTTAGTAATACAGCTATCTCCAAATGTCTACAAATTACAACTCACATTTTCAGGCCAACTGTCATGATAAAAAAAAAGTAATATTTTTTGAGGCACAATTAAAACTCACCACGTTTGATAACTGTGATTGCTCTGTAATCACACCCTGATTATATAGAAATACAGAAATACTGACATACAAAATTGAGATCTGATATTTTTAATGCCTTATAATAAATCAGTTTGCAACAGCTTTTTACTGTTGTCTAGAAAAGTTAGCATGTCTTTTTAAACCAGGAAGGTTATTACTTAATTTTGAAATGGATCCAAAACATTTGAAATTAGAAACTAGACACTGCGCAGAAACAAAAGGTGTGTCACTGAGCACAAACCCCAAGGCTACTGTGACACTGCTTTTTTTGAGCTGCTTTTGAAATGAGTGTCCTACAGCTGCAGGGACATGTTGCAGGAGCTCCTGGCATACCAAAGTTGGTGCAGGCCAGGAGGTGACATGAATGAGTGCTCAGAGAGAGGCAGCTGGCAGAAATAATTTTGAAGGGTGAGCTGCATCCCTAATTACGGAATTACATTTTGAGTAAGTAATTACGGGATGTGAATTTGCTGTTCTACTCTGGTGAGACCCCACCTGAAGTACTGTGTTCATTTCTGGAGTCCTCAATACAGGGAAGATATGGAACTGCTGGAAAGAGTCCAAAGAAGGGCCACAAAAATGATTAGAGGGATGGAGCACCTCTCCTGTGAGGAAAGGCTGAGAGCGTTGGGGTTGTTCAGCCTGGAGAAGGCTCCAGGGAGACCTTATTGTCGCCTTCTAGTTCTTAAAAAGGGCCGATAAGAAAGATAGGGAAAGACTTTTTAGCAATGCCTGCTGCAACAGGACAAGGGGTGATGGTTTAAACTAAAAGAGGTGAGATTCAGGCTGCACATGAGGAAAAAAATTACAATGAGAGTGGTAAAACACTGGAACAGGTTGCCCAGAGAGATGGTAGATGCACCATCTCTGGAAACATTCAAGTCCAGGCTGGATGTGGTTCTGGGCAATCTGATGTAGTTGAAGATGTCCCTGCTCATTGCCAAGGGTTTGGACTGGATGAGCTTTGAAGGACCCTTCCAACCCAAATTATTCTGTGATTCTGTGAATTTTTGCTTTTAAGATCGTTTCACTTGCCATGGCCTTAGCACTGCCGTATCTTTCATCTGATAATTAAGGTAATTCTGCTCCTGGACCTCATCTTCAGAGAACGTTTTGAGTGGCATGTTAACAGGGCTAAATGAAGAGTACTGATGAACTACTAGTCAACAGGCAATACTGTCCAGGGGACAGTATGTGATCCAGGCAAAGACTAACTACTATTAGAGGATTAGAAACAGCCAAGACAATGCATGGATCACCCTGAAGATATTTGTTTTGATGTCCGGCAGACTGTTGAGACACCAAAGCAGCTTCCTTATCACAGCAGTTTCCTTCTCAGCTACAGAGATCAAGTCAAACCCATTCCTGGTCTACCTCTGAACACACAGCCTTTATATATCCCTCTCCTATCTTCTAGTAAGAAAAGAAAGAGGTGATTTTTTTTGTATCACAGCCATCACAAAATTATAACTATTGTCTTTGCCACAGATTTAAAGGGCAGCAGTGCAACCACTGCCAAATTTCATTCACATAGCAGACCTCAAAGTGGCTGGGTTACATCGCAGTGTCATGGTACAGTGTGTCTCTTTCCAAGAGAGCTGGCTGGATTACAGCTAGCTGTGATCGTCTCTGAGCTTTGGCATCTGCTCCCAGGTTGATCTCTATGGCTTATTAAGGTCTTGCTGAGCATGAACCTTGACATACACCAGACTGGGGAAAGGAGCAGAAGTGACATCCTCAGCTGCTTCAACTTACAAATACTGTTCCTGGAGCAAGGGCAACCTTTGCTGTTTGCAACCCCATCAATGACAGCCTCCTAGGCAGGGCATTTTCTGGGTAACAAGCTCCTGGCATGACACCCTGCCAATAAGGTCTCAGGCAAAAGAGGATTTATCCAGGACCACAAAACAACCTGCTGACGGAGCCAGATGAGTGCAGCCATCCCAGACATTGCAGACATCCCTGTCTGCTAACCATTTCCAGGCCAGCCCTCCTCTTACGACTGCTAACAACCGTAAAGAAAGAGACATTTGTGCAGCCTTTGTAGGGGAAAGTCTTACTCCAAAATAAGGTAGCTCAAGGATGAGTGTGGGAGATTAGGGAATAGGGGAGTTGTTTGTTCTTCACAGACAATTACTGGCCATGAATCATTTACAATGAGGATAATGAGACACTGGAGACAGTGAAACTGAATTAAAAATGATGGTCCTGATCTTTATCTTTTTCCATTTTTCCCCTTAATAAAATTGCATGAGATTTTCCTAGACAGGAGAAGCCCTTGCTTCTAATTAAATTAACTTCAAAGATTTAGAAGTAAGTCTAAAACATTTGAAGAACTAACACACAAGAGTAGACAGGAGAATAGCAAGACTGTACCAAGACTGTGTTATGCAAATTTTTTTTTACAACTACAGAATCCATTCTTACATATAAAATACACTTTCAGGAAAACATTCTCTTATCGCACACAAAAGATGACCTCCTGAGTAAACTTCAGTGCTTTTTCTCTCTCCCCTTCCTTACCCCTCTAGTAAGTTTTCTCATGGTCAAGATATTCCTAGAGTTGACAAAAACTTCACACTATTTTTTTTTACCTTGCCTAGCTATCAGTCTGCATCATTGGCCCTTCACTACAACACAGGCACTGAGTTGCTGGAGCAGGTCCAGAAAAGGGCAACAAAGCTGGTGAAGGGTCTGGAGAATAAGCCGTATGAGGAGCAGCTGAGGGAACTGGGGTTTAGTCTGGAAAAGAAAAGACTCAGGGGAGACAATGTTGCTCTCTACAACTGCCTGAAAGGAGGATGAAGAGACATGGCTGGTCTCTTCTCCCAAAGTAACAGGATGAGGTAACTGCCTCAAGCTGTACCAGGGGAGGTTTAGGTTGGATATTAGGAAAAATTTCTTCACAGAGAGGGTAATAAGGCATTGGAACAAGCTGACCAGGGAAGTAGTGGAATCACTGTCCCAAATTTACAATGTGTTCAAAACCCATGTAGATGAGGCCCCGAGTGACATGGTTTAGCAGTGGACTTGGCAGTCCTGGGATAACAGTAGGACTTAATGATCTTAAAGGTCTTTTCCAGCCTAGTTGAGTCTAAGATTTTATGGGAGATAGGATCTGTTGTCAGGCAGTGATGGAGTTCACCCACACTGCTGCTACCAGACACAGCAGCTTAGTTGAAGTAGCTCTAATTTAGCCATAAGCACAGCCGAAGAAGTAAATATTGTGACTTTTCCCAAACCAAGCTTTTAATGTTTCAACTATTTGGTAAGATTTAGGAAGAAAAAAAAAATGCTGAAATACCTTTTTTTCCACAGAATGGAAATTCTAGCTTTTGCACAGCTCTGCACTTCCCTGTGTGGTTTGAATTACAGAGCAGGGAATGGTTATCATCTTCATCCAAAGCAATCAGAACACACTTGATCTGATATATTAACCAGTTACTTTTAATTCTGTTAGTGTTACTTGTTGCAATCTAGAATCTTCCAAAGTACTTACCTGTAAATGTGTGCTGAAAGGTTAAAAAAAAAAAAAAAAAAAAGAGTATTTCCTCCCTTTTTCTGTATATTTTGAGTACTAGAAAGACAAATCCTTTCAAAGTATTGTCATGAAGGCTAGTTCAAGCAAATTCTTTCTTAAAAGCTTTAGTCTGCCACACTTTTTATCATTCAGCTTTCCAGGGATCTTATTGTGGGGACAGGATAACGGCAAATACCTACATGCTTAAACCCCATTCCCCAGAATGCCTTACACCTCCAGTAAGTGACCATTTACTGGGCCCAGGGCTGAGGTCATGAAAGCCAACACAGGGACCGAGCCACTCCCACCAGCGCTGCGTCAGACTTTTACTGCAGCTGTCTGCCTGTATGTAAGGCCATAAATGAGATTCTTATAGACAACAGAAAACAAAACCCATTCCACTTAAAAGTAATGGATGAGGGAGAGGGGGAATATGAATCAATTTTTTCCCCTTTTAATAACTTCCTTTCATGGAGATTGCAGTAAGAGCTACTACATAGATGCTGTGATGCATAGCTCACAGCAAACATACAGATGTGGTTCTGAGCTAGCGAACAAAGATAAGCCTGCAATGGATAACTCAGTGGATTTTGTCTGACAGTAAGCATGACAACATGCATAAACTCTTCATTCTTCTCTAATATTTTTAAAAGAGATCAATGGAAAATTTTCTTTCAGTTTTAATACAACTTTTAGTATGCCAAGGTGTAATACGTGCACAACAATTTCCAGCCCCATGTGAATTCTTATAGCATGCCCAGAAAATACGGGTTTATTGCATAAAAGCTGACATAATCATAAATGTAATGGAGAGAACAGCACCGCTGTAATTTCTGATGCAATCCTATCCATATGGTTAGTAGATAAAACTTGTACCAAGAGCTATGCTTTTTTTTTTTTTAATTCACCTTTTCTAACTTAAGACTTCTCAGGGGTTTCCTGTCACCTAATATTTTTGTAAAACAGACCTATGAAACATACCTCTTTGCTCATGGTGTATTATTAACAGCAGATGATAAAGTATACTGTGCTGCAGTCAACTAATGCAGAAGCTAAAATCATTGGATAACAGTTATTTCAGGGACAGCCTTGCACACATGCTGAGATTAAATTAAAGACTGAATTTCTTAAAAGTTGAAAGAAATCTCAAATGAGAAAAGATGCAGGAGATTCTGGCTTAGTTACACATGCATGAGCTACTAACTTGAAACTAATGAACAAAAATCTTCTCCAGAATTTCTCTCATGCAGAAAGACTGAACAGAATTAAAATTACCTTAAAACATACATAACAGAAACAGCATGCTCATAGGAAGACACCAGCCATATTTCTGAATGTGCTAAGATGGGTCTAACACCAACTCCTGAAAGGCTATGGAAGCTGTCCAGTTTCACCGCTCTTCCCTTTGAAGATTACCACGCAGCTGCTGGGCCATCCCAGCAAAGACTCACTTCAGACAGAGGCACTCTAGGCCAGCAGCCACAGACAGCAGCTGGTTGTCAGACCACTGCCAACCTACCACTCCTCGTGCAGGGCTGCAAAATACTGCTTTAGACTGGCTGCCCTAGAACAAGGTCAAGGCATTATGCCCAGTCTGTGGAGTCACAGAGACATGCTAACACAATCTCTGAAGTCTGATCTACAGCACTCCTAAGTTGGCTGAAACAACATCTGAAAATACCAACTTCCTTGTCATTAGTCCTTAAACTGGTGCAGTTATTCTCCAAATACCTCAGGTATATGCTTTCCTTATTTTGCGTGACACTTCTTGAAGATGCAAACTAAATCCAAAACAAGCCAAAAATGTTAAGGAGACACATCATTACTAGGAAGATCGCTAGTGGCCAGGCCAGAGCAGTGTCTGCAACATGAGCCAGCAATGCTGCTAAACTGCAAGAGAAACATCACGGATTACTCCTTTTCCATCCCAAAACTCACTAACTTCCCACCACAGGAAGAGAAGACCATGCGATTGCTAATAGTGCCCAAAATCTTTCCAAATGTAAGCATCCAACCACTCCTCTCGGGCTGCGGCCAGGGGTTTATTTCAGATAAGCTAAATATTATTACATCAGAGTGATTAAAATAAGCATACTCCAGTATCATCTATATTGTACTGCAGGCCTCCCTCTTTTTAAAGACATTACACTTTAATTCTGTGTATGTCAAAGCAAATGGGAATCATTATTTAACTAAAGGAGGCAGAAATGAGATGAGATAATCAGTAGGCCATGGCCAGAACCAAAAATGGAGACCAGCTTTCTCAACTGTGTTTTCTGTTAGGCTGTACTGTGTACAAGTGCAGGATTAACGGTATCATAATGGCAGTTTTCTAAGCCAATGGTGTCCTTTGTGACTCAATCACTGGGGTTATTATCAAATAAACTGCATTTGTCATAACTGCTCCAGTCATTCTTGCATTCAACTTTATAGGATGCTAGCATTTCTGACAGAAAAAAAAATTGTAATTTCCTTGAAAGGGAGCAGTTAAAAGAAAAATCCCATTTTCAGTTACACCCAGATACTGTTACAACCCAGTTATCTGACAGTGACAGCTCACTGCAGTTCCAGCTGTTCCCATTGTTTTCTACTGTGTACTGCGCCAAAAATGCCAATTATTCAGTAACCAGGTTCATTATCATTCAACTATGCAGAATTCATTATAAATAACCTGCATTTACCTTTGCAGAATGAAGGTCAGCTAGTGGCAAGTGAAACAAATTCCCAGCATAGTGGTGAAGCAGTACATCCCAGAGGATGCAGCACAGCACCCCAACTCTCACAGGGAGACAGGAAAAGCCAAGCAGGTCCAAAAGGATGAAGGATCTATCCTGAATCTTTCTGTGTTCCCCAAACTTGTGTTCCCAAAAGCCAGACAGCATCAATTCCACTGAGTAGCAGGTCCTGGGGAAATACTTTACTTGGAAACCCTGGGTTTCATAATTTCTAAAATGCTTTTTACTCCCCCTGCCCTCAAGAAGCAGAGAAACTTTCTGTCGATGGTCCAGCTGCAAAGTAGCAAACCATATTTTTATGCATATATATTTATATATCCATCCCAACTAAATTCTCTCTGTTTCACCAGTTTTTATATTATGTCTGCTTCACAAGCAGTAATTTCCTGTGCTAGGCAACTAGGCAACCTGTCACTTTACCCTAAGCACTGAATTTTGGAGAAGCTGGCGGTGTACCCATACACACTCCCTCCCCAATCCTAGGTTATGGATAGAGACAGAGATCAAAGCCACGCTATTCATGCGCTCTTGCACAGGACTTGCGTGAGCTGAATCTATTCCTACACCACAAACTTCATCAGAGGGTGAGAGTGAAGTTAAGAAAGACTCAAGACCAATCAGAGTTTTTCTTTTCCTTAAGCTTCAAAAAAAGAATTAGTCTCCTGTAATACTCCTCTAGCCTTTCAAGTGCCATGAGCTTCACTTAATTTAGAATTCACATTTGTCTTATGCTGTATGTACAGCAGACTTTATGCAAATCAAATCAGATTATCTACTACACAAGATTAATGTGTGCCCTGTAAACAGAAGTCTTTTGAACTTGAGGAGAGAATTTTTGAGACCTTTCTTCATCTTCCTGCTCTTGACTCAGTTTTAACATGGCATTTAGAAGAACAGATAGTGACTTGTAAGTACTCACTGATATTTAGCTCGCAATTTCCCCTTATACTTAACGACTGATTGATGCATTTATTTATTTCTGACTTTCAGAAACCCTTTTGTCTTTGTTCCCTGCAGATGAGTATCTGCCTGGCATGTTACTCTGATCCTATGGCAAAACTGCTTCAGTTTCCACCTTCTTAGCTCTACACATATCCACCAGACCAAATGATTACACTTCTTTCTAATGCAATTATTAGTTTTTGGCTGTCAGAACAGTTTATGTAAAGTGATTTGAAGACATTTTGAAATTAAGGGCTTGAATTCATTCTCACTCCACGGCTTCTACTGCAGGTTTCATGTGTATAAAGAGATGTTGATGACAGGTCTAAGGTTTCCACAAACAGTCAAATTTTGCTGCTAGGACAGCTCTTCAGTCTATTTTCTGTCCTGTTTCGGTATCTGTGGGGTAAATTAATAGAATCATTCATGCGGATTTCTTCATTTTGGTGTAAGCTTCTTTTCTGAAGATTTCTCATTGCTGTTGCCTTGCTTTCTCTCTTCCTCCTTTGAGGATTCCTAAGTGACTGAAAATTGCAGGCTTGTCCCTCTTTACTCCAATTTTAGTCTGTTTCTTCCATCCAGGTGACATCCTTTGCAGATTGTGCAGAGCACAAATAACACTTCTAATAGAGAGCAACAATGCCATCCCATTAAAGTTTAAGGACTTCTGACAAAGATGAGACAAGGCATTCCAGGCTTACTTTAAGTGTGTAGAATCACTTAAATGACACCACTGAGGATTGTTTTCTTGTTTTTCTTTCACTTTTATTCACAAGGTTTGCACGCCTATCACAATGCTTTGCCAGCATTGTCCTTTTACTGAACATCCTCCTGCCTCCAGAAGCTTGTGGAGCTGTGACAGCCTCCCCTTTGATCCTCTTAGCGTTTTCCATGAGGTCAACTCCACCCAAAGGTCTGTCGTTTGCTCTGTCTCCATGTGAACTGACTCCATGTGAAATCTGTATATCCTTCTACAAGTAGTCATTCTATTTTAACTTCAGCCAAGTTCAGGAGAATGGAGATGTGGAGAGGAGTCATTCAGCCTGTAGTAGAAAGATTTTGTACTGAAGAGTCCCCTTCAAAGGGACCAAGATCGTGGTTACTCACATCCCTGGAATCAGCTACAGACATGGCTGACAGTGAACATATGTCACTTTACACAGTCACAGTTTACTTTACCAAGATGGTCCCTGGTGAGCCCTCCATCCCTCCACCCCTCCACATTATTTGGCAAACATGTTATTCCCTGTAGGTGCTGATCTACCAACTTTAAGGATATCTACTGTTTCTGCATTGGGTTTGGGTTTTTTTCCCCAAGTACAGATGTATCTCTTTCTACCTCCTTCACTCCCCACTTGCTGGTCTGCTAGTCATTGTGTCTAAAGGATTTTCTTGTTACTCCTAGCTCTCTTCCCTGTCTAGATCACTACAGAAAAAGCACTCTGTGTATCATAAAATCATAGAATAGTTAGGGTTGGAAAGAACCTTAAGATCATCTAGTTCCAACCCCCCTGCCATGGGCAGGGACACCTCACACTAAACCATGTCACCCAAAGCTCTGTCCAACCCAGCCTTGAACACCGCCAGGGATAGAGCATTCAAAACCTCCCTGGGCAACCCATTCCAGTGCCTCAGCACCCTAACAGGAAAGAATTTCCTCCTTATATCCAATCTAAACTTCCCCTGTTTAAGTTTTAACCCATTACCCCCTGTCCTGTCACTACAGTCCCTAATGAAGAGTCCCTCCACAGCATCCTTATAAGCCCCCTTCAGATACTAGAAGGCTGCTATGAGGTCTCCACGCATCCTTCTCTTCTCCAGGCTGAACAGCCTGAACTTCCTCAGCCTGTCTTCATATGGGAGGTGCTCCAGTCCCCTGATCATCCTCGTGGCCTCCTCTGGACTTGTTCCAGCAGTTCCATGTCCTTTTTATGTTGAGGACACCAGAACTGCACACAATACTCCAAGTGAGGTCTCACAAGAGCAGAGTAGAGGAGCAGGATCACCTCCTTCGACCTGCTGGTCACGCTCCTTTTGATGCAGCCCAGGATACGGTTGGCTTTCTGGGCTGCGAGTGCACACTGAAGCCGGATCGTGTTCATTTTCTCATCGACCAACACCCCCAAGTCCTTCTCTGCAGGGCTGCTCTGAATCTCTTCTTTGCCCAACCTGTAGCTGTGCCTGGGATTGCTCCAATCCAGGTGTAGGACCTTGCACTTGGCATGGTTAAACTTCATAAGGTTGGCATCAGCCCACCTCACAAGCATGTCAAGGTCCCTCTGGATGGCATCCCTTCCCTCCAGTGTATCAGTCGAACCACACAGCTTGGTGTCATTGTCAAACTTGCTGAGGGCGCACTCAATCCCACTGTCCATGTCACCAGCAAAGGTGTTAAACAAGACTGGTCCCAAAACCGATCCCTGAGGGACACCACTTGTTACTGATCTGCAGCTGGACACTGAGCCATTGACACAACTCTTTGTGTGCAGCCATCCAGCCAGTTCTTTATCCACCGAGTGGTCCACCCATCAAATTGATGTCTCTCCAATTTAGAGACAAGGATGTCGTGTGGGACAGTGATGAACGCTTTGCACAAGCCCAGGTAGATGACATCAACTGCTTCACCCCTGCCCATGAGTTCTGTAGCCCCATCATAGAAGGCCACCAAATTGGTCAGGCAGGATTTCCCCTTAGTGAAGCCATGCTGGCTGTCACCAAGCACCTTGTTGTTTTTCATGTGCCTTAGCATGCCTTCCAGGAGGATCTGCTCCAAGATTTTGCCAGGCACAGAGGTGAGACTGACTGGTCTGTAATTCCACGGGTCTTCCATTTTCCCCTTCTTGAAAATGGGGGTTATAGTTCCCTTTTTCCAGTCATCGGGAACTTCACCTGACTGCCATGATTTTTCAAATGCGATGGCCAGTGGCTTAGGAACTTCATTCGCCAGCTCCTTCAGGACCCGCGGATGGATTCCATCAGGTCCCACAGACTTGTGCGTGTTCAGATTTTGAAGATGGTCTCGAACCAGATCCTCTCCTACAGTGGGCCCAAGGTCTTCATTCTCACAGTCCCTGTGTCTGCCTTTCAAGACTTGGGTGGAAGCATCTGTACTAGTTTTGGCTGGGATAGAGTTTATTTTCTTCATAGTAGCTAGTATGGAGCTATGTTGTACGTTTCTGCCAGAAACAGCGTTGATAATGCAGAGATGTTTTCATTATCACTGAGCAGTGCTAACACAGAGCCAAAGTCTTTCCTGCCTCTCACATCACCCCATCAGCAAGTAGACTGGGTGTGCACAAGCTAGGAGGGAACACAGCCAGGACAACTGACCTTAACTGAGCAAAGGGATATCCCCATACCATAGGATGTCATGCTCAGAATGTGAAGTTGGGGGAAGAAGAAGGAAGGGAGGGCATTTGGACTCATGGTGTTTGTCTTCCCCAGTAACCGTTACGTGCAGTGGAGCCCTGCTTTCCTGGAGGTGGCTGAACACCTGCCTGCTGATGGGCAGTAGTGAATGAATTCCTGTTTTCCTTTACATTTTAAGCTGCCTTGACCTCAACCCATGAGTTTTCTCACTTTTATTCTTCTGATTCTCTACCACATCCCACTGTTCTGACTCTCTGTAACAGTTTACTTTACATTAAAGTAAAATTAATTGTCTGGCTTTCAATCAGGGTATTTCTTTCTATTATATCCTTTAGGAGTTGTAAAAGGATCACTATTACAAAATTATATATACTAAATCATCCCTAACATCTAACTATCCAATGCAACAAAAATCAAGATGAACATTAAAGAAAGAAAAAAACAAAAATATTTTTAAAGTAATTCCTGAAAACAGGAATTATTGTTACTTAGTACAGCACGTATAAGGCAGTAAAACCCTTCTGCACTTAGAAATTTTCAGGCCAAGGATTTGTTTGAGTTTAAGACTTTTTTTTCTTCTCCCTTTTTAGCTTCCCTCCATCTGCAAGGTTTGACAATGCCAAGATACCATTTTGCTCAAATTAATACCATAATTTTCAACTTAAGTTTGTCAGCATTTTCCAACTTACATTTACTGCTCAGTTACCAACTAAACCTAAAGTTTGCTCAAATGTAGCTGGAGGTAAAATGTGCAACAAAGAAAGTGGGAAAATGGGACAGAAATCTCATAATAGTTGTTAGTCCTGAACACAGAAGCTATTTCTGGATGGGAATAAACGGAAGACCTAAAGAAATCTTCTATTCCTTGACAAAGCGGCTGGCAGGGAATAAAGAAGATCATTAGTCTCCCATCTCACTCTATAGAGCATCAAATGACAAACATCTATGGCAGCAGCCTGTAGCCCACAACGTGCCCCAAGCACTATCAGCAAGCTCATGCCAGAGAGTGAACCCCAAGAAGACAGTGGGGATGGTGATGACCAGGGGAATGGCCAGAGGCAGCATCTGAGGCTTGGATTTGTGGTATATGTATCCTTCTAATGACACACTCACCTTACGTGATAAAATCAACTATCTGCAGCGGCTTTCTTATCCATTTTTTGCATTCAAATTAAATGTTTGATTTTGGTTTTAACTTTACAAGGAATGACCAACCATAAGAGAGTAAGAAAATACAGTAAGATAATAATCTGTAGACAGTAGTCTTTTTGTATAGCTGACCATACTGTGTGTAAACCCAGAGATTTCAACGTTTCCTTATCACAACCATGCAGACAGTTGCCACAGGCTGCCTTAATTTCAAATACAGAACCATACATTTCTGCCATATTTATAAGAAGTATTCTTGTCATAAAGCATCTCTATGATTATATTTAGCACAACAAACTGGAGAGAATAATTATGGAAAAAATGTTAAGCCTGCATTTTTGCTTGAAATCCTATTTCTGCAATGGAAGTAGTTCCTTGACAAGGCAAAGGGAAGGTGGATGTCTTCAATACTCTCTGCTCTTCTACTTTTAGCTGTTTAAAATGTTATCTTGTGGGGTTATGGTTGGAAAGATGTGAGTACAACTCAAATTGCAGATATTCAGTAGCTGAAACATATGAAAGAAAGAAAATTAGAGAATTTATACAATTAATAAACCTGTACTCTGCAAAATCTCTTCTCTGTTGAGAAACCTAATAATCCTAAACCATGTCATTGTTACTAGAACTTCTGAGACTTTTTTCTAACTTGCTTTATTTATATCTATTATAGCTGAGTGGCAGTACATTAGGATAAATCTCAGGCTCACTGTCATGAGTGGATTAACTTTTCTAATTACTGATCAATTTTTCTTTCAGCTCATTTCTCATTCTAGTACCCAGTGATTTCCCTAATTCACACAATATGGCCTTTAAATGTCAAATCACAAGTACATGGGGGAAAAAAAAGCATTTGCTAAATATGAAAGCTATCCATAAAAACACTGAGCAGAAAGTGACCGACCCACCAAATTACCCTCCTCCCCCTTCACTATAGGCAGCAAGCCATGACCACTCACATTCTAGATACACATCTTTTAAGATAAAATGGCCCATGAAAGATACATCAAAAGGGTCTTCCAAAACAAAGAAAAGGAACTGCAGCCCCTTTTGGGGTCACAATGGGCTATTGCTTTATCAGAGCTTTAATCCTCTGCCTCTACAGCTACATGGGATTTCCTGGCACAGCAGGTGCTGGACCCAGAGGCATGCACCCCCCTCCTAATTTAGGAATACATCAACTCATGGTGGGGTGGCTCCTTCCTACTTGGAAAGGGCAGACAGCCACCTAGTGACAATGCACTTTACATTTTATAATGATTTCTTTCAAATTAATAGCTTTCATGAGCATAATCAAGTATTCTGAGCTCTGATACGCATGATGATTAGGATTAATCACTTGGATGATGAATTGGGCCAAGTGAGAGCTTGCCCTGTAAAGCTTCATGCAAGAGTTGGCTGTATTCTTTACCGCTGTTCTCCAAATTTAATTAAGATGTTGCACATGCTTTTGGACCTAGGGATTATAAGCAAAGTTCACATTGTTCAGCAGTAGTGAGCTGAATGAGAAAAGGCAGAGTATCTCCATCAACATGCATGGTGTAACACAGGCCCTTGATTATCACAGCTGTTCAGGTAAAAAGCTACTTGCTACACCAGTTGCACCTGAGCAGATGTAGTCGTCTCAGTGGCCAGAAATGATTGATGAGATAAATACTCTGCTTCTTATTCAGCTTTGGTTATAGTCCAGTGACCTGATTTCAGCATAAGAACACCTGACTGGCCATAAATGTGTGCCCTAGAAACACAATAAAGGTATCCTTCAACTTTTATTTTGTGTGGACATAATTAACCTCTTGATGAGATAGCCAAGTTGAGCATCTTCTCCAGCATCTTACCCTTCTGAACTGGTTTATATAAACTGCTGTGAAGAAAAACAAACAAACAAAAAAAAAACAACCCACAACAAAAACATAATCCCCAAAGCCACCAAAATCCCTCAGCATAAGAATATAGACTATTAACTTTGTTAAATTCAACATACCATACAGGCTTTCCTTAATACTTTAAAAAACAAACAAAAAAAAGGCAACATAAAAACCAAAGCATATCTCTTCAGCTCAACAAATGAAGCAAATACTGTACATTTTGAAATGCTACACTGAACCAAACTAGCATTACCAAAAATTATCATCCCAGAACACTAAATTTTCAGTAGAAAAGAACATCTGTATCAGAAACATTTTAAACCTACATTAAAGAACAGAAGTTACTACATGTTGTCAGTTATTTCTCAGACATTTACAAAGGTTTTTGTCCATATTCATCATATATCGGTTTTCTCAAACTTGACTGTAGCATTTTTCCTTTGTCAGTGTAAGTGTTCGTTTTCTTTTGAGGTCATTGATGATCTCTGGCTGGTCATTTATTTTAGAACTATAATTTCCTCTGTTGTTTTTATGAGAAAAATTTAATTAGAATTTTCTGAGAATTATAAGGTCATTTTGATAGTTTGTTTTCTTTAACAATTGTAAGGAGAGATGAGATATGTGAAAGACATCTGGTTAAAATCAACCACAAGGCAGTGTAAGCAAAAGAAGATCTCCCCTGAGGAAAATAAAATCGCCATATACAAACTTTCAGTTAACTTGGTTAATTATAAAGCATGGGTAAGGTTGCTAAATAGGGCTTCCTTTAGGAATTAAAAAACAAAATTAAGAATAAGAAACAAATTACTTCGGGGAAAAAACAGCTGCAGTCCTTCTTCCTAGCAGGCAGAGAGGTTATAAGATTAAACTCAGGGCTGTTGTGGCTGTGTGAGAAAGTAGGCATGTCTTGTTCACATTTTGATAGCTCTCAGGAGCACAACCAGCTTTATTTAAAACAAAAAACAAAATATATAAAACATATATATATGTAGACACAGAATATATACTGCCAGCATGTGCTATTCACACAGCTGCAACACTCTTGGTTTTAATCTATTTGGACAGCCTCCTTGCGTGCAGGGAAGAAGCAGCAGATAACCTGTGATTTAAGAGTACCATAAGTTACTAGCTCCAGTAAAACTGCCCGTTAGTCAGTGAAGAAATATTTTGCTCAGCTTCTTTCCATATGGATAATACCAGAGTACCCAGTCTCTGACCCCCATCAGCTCTCTCAGCAAGCTCCCAACCATAGAATCAGCTGGGTTGGAAAAGACCTTTAAGATCATCAAGTCTAACTGTTACCCTAGGACTGCCAAGTCCACCACTAAACCATATCACTGATGGCCTCATCTACACAGTTTTTGAACACTTCCAGGGACAGTGATTCCACCACTTGCCTGGGAAGCCTCTTCCAATGCCTGATCAGCCTCTTGGTGAAGAAATTTTTCATAATATCCAATCCAATATTTTTCCCTAATAGCCAATGCAAGAAAAGGCAGGAGCAGCACAGTAAAACCATGAGAAAAGGCGTTGCAGGGAGCATCCACTCTTCCCATCCTGCAACCTTGCTCTTGCACACCCTGGCAGGTTTGCTTGGGCAGCTCTCCACAGCTGAAGGAGCTGGATGCTCCTATACACCAGTTACTGCAAAGAATCAATACCCTGAGAGGTTAAAAGAAAGGATAGAAAAATTGCTGCTTAGAGCCAGTAAAACATTAGGTCCAAACTCAATTTCTTCTTGAAATTAGATTTCTCTAATCCAGCAAGTCTGCATTTTTGCCAGCTCTTACACCCTGGCCTTTTCTTTCACCTTTAGACTATCTTACAGAAGCCAGCCAACAAAAGCAGCAGACAGCAATGATTATACTTCAGTTTATAAGCACTACAGCTTCCAATAACTCAGTTATTGATCACAGAAGTGTTAAATATCTGTCTATCCTTGAGAAGAGAGAACACCACCACAGAAATCCTCACAAAATGATTAATGAGATAATACAGTCATCTAGCTAAAGCTATAGGAGCTCAGAATATTTACATGCAGTCACAAGATGAATGTACCCTTCTTTATGAGACTCTGTTAGCTTGGCTGTAAGACTGCAACCTGTGAATCCCAACTTTGATAAATTAACACCCAGATCACAATCCACAGCAAAAAGGATTTGAAACAGCAGCAAGGGGCCAGGTCCTAAACATAAATCAGCACAGTTTTTTGGGCTCCAGGAGCCAATATGTACTAGGCAGAAATCCTGCCATTAGGAAATTACTTGAGTTAAATATAGTATATATTATTGCCTGAAACCCAAAGAGCTGTTCACATGCTTCGGTAAAGCACTACTGTTTCCACTATGCAGCATTTTACAGACACCTCGCATGCATGAAATTACAAAAGTCGCAGGACAGATGAAGAAGAAAACAGAGATTTACAAATTATGGAATTATCTTCTAGTATGGACAAAGCACTCTGGTAGAACAGCAAGGTAATTTCAAGCATAACAGAGAATGTGAAGACAGAACGGCTCTGAATCCTTCCTTCTTCAAAGCAGCACAGCAGTGCAGTGCAGAAGAGGGAGTCACTGCTTGTGCCTCTCTGCAGCCTTGGCTTCCGAGATATTTGCTGGAACTCCTGAATCACAGAACAGTTAAGGTTGGAAAAGACCTTAAGATCTTCTAGTTCCAAGCTCCCTGCCATGGGCAGGGAGCTTCTATTTCATATTTATAACATAAAATGAGTAAGTGGAAGGAGCTGAACACAGAAGTTCTGCAGTAATTTCATCCTCCTTTAACCCCAACACTTCAGCTTGGAAGAAAGATTAGTAAGAGCATGTATTTTTCATTCTTTCATTTTCAGGTCACTTCCAATGTTTCTACCTTTATGATTCTGTCCCTTTTTTCATTCCACACATCCCTATCATGTGCTAAATTTTATATATTTTTTTAGGTCATAATGTATTTCTCCAATCAAAAAATGATGACTGAACCTGACCACAGCTGGTCCTAACATATACCATCCTCTTAGTCTGACCCACCATGACCACATCCCTTAGATAACATCCTACACAAAAACATCTACAGCATGGTATCAGCTAATATGAATGAGGTGACTGAAATCCTTTATTGCTGAATGGTGGAAGGTGTAATGGTTTTCACTCTCCTCAACTATCCATGCTGTCACTTCATGCTAGTGGAGTTAGGTTAGCACATTACATCACTGAAATGATGTCGCATATACTGTGACATCAAGGCATTCCTTATTCTCCCCATTCTGAGGTGTTTTCTGGGGTGGTTGGTTAGTATGAGGGCAGGTGGTGGAAAGGGTTCTTTTGTGGTTTATGTTATTTTGTTGGTAGGTTGCCTGGGGTGGGGTTTTTATTGTTGGGGCTTATGTTGCCACATCCCCTAGACCTGCCAGAAACCTCCTTCTCAAATGAAACCTTTTCATCATAGTCCATCAGTGTACGATGTGGCTCTTATATATTTGTTTGGGCTCCCTTCCCCTATTTTTCATCTTCAGTCAAGAAGAACTACCTCCCAGGATTTGACATTTGTACTAATGGATGATGGGATCTTACTTCACTTTAAAGTAATCATTCTTCGTTCCATTTGCTGCTTATGCAACGCAAAATCACATCCAATACACAGAGTGTCACACTATTGAGTGTTACCTGCAATTGTACATTTTGCTACCTCAGCATCTCCAGTAAAAACATGTTCTCTAAATCATATTTATATATATGACTTACAGTGCAATGAAGGAGTAAAGTGTCTGTACTTTAAAAATTATCTTTAGAACTTTGTTGGAAAGGATACCTGAACTGTAAAGTTCCGACATACCTTTATGATTCAGTAATGTAACTGGGCCATAAATTAATTCTTAATGGTATTTTGCTAAATTGAAAAAAAGACAGTTCCATTACTACAGCCCATAACCTAAATCTCTTGATACAAAATGACTTCCCATTCAGTTATAAAGAATTGAAAGAAAACAGTTAAACTTTAAATGGGAATATATTTGGAAGATACCCCATTAAAATAGTAGCATTGAAAGTGCTGAACGGAGTCAATTTGACAAACCTTTCTGTAGACAACCAGTGGTACCTACGTATATGGTCTTTGGAATTTTACTAATGGCAAATGCTGTTACATTTTGTCATTTAAAATATATTTGTACCAAGAAATGAAGCACTTCAGAATCCAGATTAGCATAAGAGTTTTTCTCCATATATATCTTTTACTGGAATTAAAAGGTAGCAGATACAATATATGAAAGTGAGTACTTGAGATTTCACTAAATTACCACCACCATTAATCTACACCTTTTACACATTAGAAATAAACATACTCCTTGGGGAAGAAAGAGGGCAGGGTAATGGGAAGAAACTATGCAGAGAGCAGTTGTGTCATTATTTGTCTGGCCTTTTTTCTAGAAGTGGTGCACTGACTGCTGACAGCTAGTCATTAACAGGTAACTGCCAATATTTTCAACATTGTCTATAGATTTTAGAGCCATGCTTGAAATACCTTGGGTCTGGTCAAAGGTTTTAAATTTCTATGGATCAATTAGAATCAAATGCAGTATTCTGAAATTTTATAGGAGTCCAAAAAAAAAATGAAAAAAGGAAAAGAAAAAAAATCTCTGCATACTTTTGAAAGCCTGTGTGCAAAATTGGGGGATGGGGGAGTTTGAGGACAAGCATCAGAAAGACTGAACACAGTGCTGTGGAGTGCTTTGAAGTTACGGAACGTGCAGACCAGCTTCTGAGTCTATTCAGAAGCAGCACAAATTTTTACAATGCACAATGGAAGCAATTAATAGCAAATACACTTGCTTCCAGTTGCTTAACAGGATGTCCAATTTAATAGTTTCTCCTATGCTAAATTTCCAACAATACCTGACTGAGGAACTGCAAAGCCTACTACTAAGTGAAGGCACTGACATACAATGCATATGAAAAACCTGTGGGAGGAAGACAGTAAGAGAGATATTTTAATAGAAGGATTAAAAAAAAAGGGGGGGGGAGGGGGGAGCAAAAAAACCACCAAATGCCGCAAACCAGAAAAGAGGAAAATGAGCTACCTGTACTGAAGTATTGTATGCTAGGGAGAGATAAATGTTGAATCAAAGTAACACACTAGTCATCTCAGCAAGTAACACAGAACTCGTGTACTTTGAAATGTCCTGCCTAAAACAGAACAATACAGGATGGAGTCTACACCACTGCTCAGCTGAACAGGGTGACTACACTAATCACAGTATGCCAGGAGAGATAAGAAAGGGTAATAAACAAATTAGCCATAGGGAGGCTTCAGTTACTGTCACAGCCTAGGTGTCACAGTGTGTCAGGAAGCAGAAAGGACATTTACTCAGATGCTGCCAGTAACTGTGAGAAGAAGCTTGCTGCAAGCTCACAAGCAAGCAGCAAAAGCCAGCTTGGTCCTAAGTAGGTACAGGTCAATCACAATTACACAACTAGAAGCAATCTCTACAGAAGTGACCACAAAGTAGCTAGAGGCAATCTCCTGCAGAAGTAATAAAAAATGGAATAAAAAGATAATCCTTTACTGACACTTAACTTCAGGACAGCAGATGAAAAAAAAATGCAAAAAAAAAAAGTTAGGAAACTTATTAAGAAGCAGCTAAAAATGACATTTTAGAGATTTGAATAGTAACAGTGGTGAAGACTGCTGAAGGGGAGCTTGCTGGAGCCACTGGGCCATTGAGAGGAGCTGGGGAACAAGAAGAAGGAAGCTGGAGTAGCTGAACAGCACAGTGAGGGGTTATCAGAAGCAAGATGACAGAATTAAAAAGCTGCAATTGTACTGAAATGAAGAAAATATTAAATGGTACATCATCATCATGGCCTGACTTCACGAATGAAGATTTGGGAAGGGCTTTACCCACGCTTACTACAAGTGTGCTGATGACTAAAAAGGCCAATGTGAGATAGGCAAATCCGGTTGCAAAAAGCACAGTGAAAGGTCTCCTTGGGTGGTATAGGCGAGGCGCGATTCTTTCTACGTTGTCTTTTCTCCTCGAGACTAGTTCTGCGTGAGTTCTCAAAGGAGTCAACGGCATTATGTATGGTGTGTCTCCAAGTCTCCCGATTGGAGGCCAAGGTGGACCACTGATGGTAGTCAGTATGGCCAAGGTGAAGGTATTGTTTCAGGGAGTCCTTATATCTCTTCTTTGGGGCACTTCTCTTGCAGCAACTGGTGGCAAGTTCACCATAAAACATGATCTTAGGGAGGCGGTGATCCTTCATCCTAGAGACGTGCCCTGCCCAGTGCAGCTGCAATTTCAGCAATATGGTCTCGATGCTGGTGACCCTTGCCTGCTCAAGGACAGTAACATTTGACACATTGTCAGTCCAATAGATGTTTAGAATTGTACGGAGGCAGCGCTGATGAAAGCGTTCGAGGAGTTGCAGGTGATGGTGGTAGATAACCCATGATTCAGACCACTCAATGGTACATAGTACATATTTTAATGGTACATTCAATGCAAAACCACAGTAAGACAGGCAAAACTCATCCAGGCACAAAGAAATCAAAACTAATAGGCCCCATGGCAAGCACAGGAGCCTGCCAATTAATAACTAAACATCAATAATGACTATAAATTTGATCTAGCACATAGCAATCAAACCTGTCAAACCCTTTGAGCCCCACACTGGGCACCAAAAGGACTGTCCTGGGATAACCCCAGTTGGCAACTAAGCACCACTCAGCCACTAGCTCACTCCCTCCCTGGTCTGACGGGGAAGAGAATCATTAAAGTGAGACAACTTACAGGTTGAGATCAAGAGAGTTTAATAGGTAAAGCAAAACCTGTGCATACAAGCAAAGCAGAACAGGAATTCATTCACTACTGCCGATCAGCAGGCAGATGTTCAGCCATCTCCAGGAAAGCAGGGCTCCATCACATGTAACAGTTACTTGGGAAGATAAACATCGCCCTTCCTTCTTTTTCCCCACCTTTTATTGCTGACCACTATGTCACACGTTACAGGATATCCCTATGGTCAGTTGGAATCAGTTATCCTGACTGTGTCCCTCCCAAGTCCTTGTACACCTCCAGCCTACTTGCTGGTGAGGTGGTGTGAGAGGCAGAAAAGGCCTTGGGTCTGTGTAAGCACTGCTCAGTAATAACAAAAAGCATCTCTGCATTATCATCAGTTTCCAGCACAAACCCACAACACAGGCCCATACTAGCTACTGTGAAGAAAATAATTTCTATCCCAGACAAAACTAGCACATTAATCCTTCTTAAGCACAGGCACCAAAGTCTTATTAAGGGCAATCAATGCCCAGGACACAAAGAGCACTCAAAGGAAAGGGCTGTCATGGGGAAGCTTTGTATAAATATTCACTGTGAAAGAAGTTGGAGAGACCAGCCTGGAACTGAAGCAATTACAGGATCAGATGTAGAGTAAGTGGACAAAACAAATAATGAAACCACTAGGCACCAAAAGGTATTCACTGGGTATTCAGGTGAAGCAGAAAAATCTGATTTGCTTAGTAGGTAGCCTACTTGCTTTAATCTTTTTTGCATACTGCCACTGCTGCAGATGGGACACTGAGCAAAACAAATCTTTTTTTGACCCATTAGGGTCAAGCTTTTCTACTGCATTAAAATAACAGAGCTGGCAATAAGATGTACAGGTCATATCCGGGAAGCACACCAGACACTCAGAGCTTCCTTTGGCAATACTTACTCCTGAGTTCTCAATGCTGTGCTAAGCCCTCATGCTTCAGTAGTGCAACTGAATTTAAAGGTAGTTGTCTTTCTAGCATTGGCCCTAAACTTCATTCGCCCCAAATCACGCTGGTCTAAGTTTAGCCTAAGAAGGCATAAAAATATCACAGCCTTGACATCTACACATAAATGAAGCTCCAAGTTTGTTTCTTGCTTTTCTCCTTTTGAAAGATGACCTGTAAAAATGGTTTTGAGTCCCTCAGAGAGCAGACCCCATAACCTTAGCATATTGAACCAAATCTTGAGGGGAAGAAAAAAAAAAGTGCATTGACTGGCATTCCATTTTAAAAATTGACTTTCATTTACAAATGCAGAGTGTGCAAACCTGGCTACTTGTTAGAATGCAATTTGTACGAAAATAAGGAAAAGAGATACAAGATATTTAAACTAATATTCACAATTTGAGTTAGGAAAGACAACATAATTCCAATTAAAATACAAAGATTTCAAGCACAAATAAACCACTTCTCTATATTACTAGTCTTTCCCAGTTATTTAGGAAGTTTGTATTAATAAAAACAAAAGCAAGTAATAATTGGACATAGAGTTGGCCATAAAGTGTGGAAACAGATGAAGAAATCAGCTCAGATGTTAATGAGAAATTATACCCTCTCTCTTTCAACATACCAGGTCTTGCACTGCCTAGACAGCTGAGGGAGGTGGTTTGTGAGGGGAGTGTTTGTTTTAGAGGGTTTGTGGGGGCACAAGAAGGGGGGGGGGGGTGAATTGTTCCACTTTTCTATATCAACTCTAGGCAATCAGCATGTTTTAAAATTGCTGAAAAGACTATCTGTAATCATAGTAAGAATAATCATAGTAAGAATAATCATAATCATAGTAAGAATAAAAGAATCAAGGTAATGCAGGTCTCATATTATGGAATGCCTTTGCCATTTTCAGGGTGACATTTCTAACTATGGTTGTACTGAATGGTCCCCACCATGTAGCATTTTCCATTCCTAGACAAAATTACTGACAGGTCAGGATCAGGAAAGAGAAATTATAAGGCAAGGAATAAGTATTATTCATCGCTCTGGTGCACGACAGAAAGAAAGCTGCCCCCTTGTCTTGAATTCTTAACTATTTACAGAGACAGGCTTTCTCCATTTCAAAGATATTATTAACTGAACTAATCAAATATTACACAATGATTTACATTATGAATTACAAATAATTATCTTTTAAAAGTTTCTTGGTGATGTGCAGACTCAAGATAAAGGCCAAAAAATATGAAAAACAGAAAACCCAAAAGGAGAAACAATTACTTCCTTTTAGTTAGTAAAATTTCACATATTCCACTTCTGCTCCAATAGCTTTCTCCCAGGCCATGTACATGATCATGTGAAAACAGACTAGAGTAAGGACAAATGGCTGTATCACAGTTGAGAAAAATTCACTGTTGATTGTGGTGAACAAATTGATGATATAAAGTAATTTAAAGCTTTTAATTAAAAAATAATTGTCAAAGTTACTCTTTCCCCATCAGCAAAGTACTTTTAGTTACCTCTGCTACATTTCTTTACCTTTCAGTTCAAATAAGGAGGAAACAGAAACAGTAAGTGTAGTTTCACGTGGCAAGCAGCAAAGTGCAAAGACTAAAGAAAATACTGCATTCAAATGAGGAGGAAGTTACATAGAATTTAAAGTGAGTCAAATTTTGAAAAAAGAGATAAAACAGCAAAGGAAAGCAGAATATATTATTGCTATATAACAGTGACTAGGACAGATTTTAAAGCAGTTACAAACAAAAATCTCGGAAATCAGCTAGCTCCAGAGTTAGCTTGGTTGATGGTATAAACTATAAAATAAACCTATATGCACACACACGGAGAGATATAACTACAAACATATATACAAGACAATCTAGGAGAAACTTATAAAAATTATTCTGGATCAAAATAATAATACATTGTCTCCTGCAGGAAGGTAGTAGACCCAATAACACACATCTCAGTGTCAGAAAATGGGCACAAATACTCCTTTTAATTTAAAAACTCCTGAAGTTGCAATTATAAAAATATTTTTTTTAATTGGTTTTATTTTCTAGAAGCATCAACAGCAAATGCCTTGCAATGCCACAGTATACATCCTGGGATCTCCAGGCACTTCTTAAAAATGCCTGATTGATTAACCCCTCGATATAGGCAGTAAAGCAAGCTCTTGTTTAATAGGCAAGGAAATTGATACAAAGGAAGGCATTGGGCAGACTTTATGTTTGAATACCTAAGTGACTTCATATGTCATTAACCCCAGTGACTTGCATCACTGCCAGCAATGGTTACGCAGAACCTCTGTGGAGCCCATGTACATCAAGGCTGGTCCCAGTGCATTCAAAAGGGAGGCTACGGTTTAAGTAACTTCTTCAAGGTTAAATAAATCTGGCTTACAGGTCTGTTTTAGTCACCAGACACATCTTGCTACACTACTTGGAATATAAATGAAATACGTATCAAATACCTTAATGGTTTTACTAACTGTCTTGCCAAATGGGAACTTTTTTCTTTCCTGTATAATGGGGATGAATAAAAACCTCGTCTTCATATTAGAAGTTCTCTTTATATACGGAATGATGGGGTGGCCCTACACAGAAGCAGCTATGAAAAATGGTTGTTACAGGATTAAATAAGTTAAGAAAATATTTTGAGGAACAATCTAGAAAGAGCAAAGCCTACATAAGGTACATTATTATCCAAAGGCACCTGCACTACTCAGTTTCGTGCATCAATCCCATAAAAAGGATTAAAGCATTGTTTTGTTTATCAGAAACAGCAAATTTAAAGTTGCCCTACAAAATGGAGGAGATGATTGAAGATCTGTTTACTGCTTTCTTACCTCCCAGCTTCATATCCACAAAACTGATTTTTAATATAGCCCTGCATAAACAAAAAATGAATTCTAAATTAACATCAATGGCTTTTTAAAGTGCTTTAGAGAAATCATTTTGGTGAACTGCTCTGCAGCCACTAGAAGCAGCGTCAAAAATTAAAACATTACTTTTATCTTTTCTGTAGCTGCAACATTTAGTTCTAGAAACATAATTTTGAAGTCTGCTTGTACTCTATGCAACCCTGTTTTTGAGGTTTTACTGGCAGATAATTTTATGCCACCTAGCTAAGTCTTATTATATCGTAATTATGCTGTCACATAGAATCTCAAATTAAATTAATGAAATGCTATTAACCCAAGACAAGAGCTACGGGAACCAGCAGACTCTCCATGTGAGCATTTGCTTTTATCAATAAGCCCCATCACTTTAACTTGTGTACCAGGTATCTAAAGAAATAAATAAACTCAGGGAAATTAAGTTCAATATACAGATGTTTTGATTAAATGCTGTCTTTGTTTTCAGATTTTTCACTAAATGCTCATCACAGTCCTCTGTAGCCAAGAAAGAAATTAATTTAAACTGGAGGAAAGTATAAAAATAGAGAAGATAAATTAAGAAGGCAAAGAACAAATGCATGGTTCTGTCTGCCCGATTGGTCTCAGTCAAACAGGAGATAAAAATTACTGAGATACAATCCAGTTCTTCCTCAAGAAGATAAATAGAAGCTGTTAAATGTAATTATCTGTAGAAACATGAGAGCACCAAATATTGATATTCTGATCTGATTACTAACAAGAGGAAGATGCAGAAACTGCAGAGCAAGGATGACCTTTTAGGACTCTGTTCCTATGAGTCAGAGCTGTTATTAGGAGGTGATTATTTTGGCTCCCTTGAGCCTTCTCAGAACTCCCACTCACAAACCAAAGTCTCAGTATAAATACTAAAACCCCATCAGGTCTGCCTTACAGAAATATCTATTGTGTTTTCCTATATTAACTGTAAAAGATGTGAATAACCTGAGAAGTAGTAGCCACAAAAATATTCCATGTAAACAAAACGGACATCTCTACTGTGTGCGTGATTAGTTTTGAACAAAGAGGAACAGCTTTTCCATCACACGTCACCATTAGATTCACTGAAGACTCACTAAATACATCTGCATGGGATAGAGAATAGCTAGAAAGTGTCTCAAACCACAGTCAGTCAAGACAGAATCACTAAACTGCTGGTTGATAGTGGGTAGCAGCCAACTACATCACCCATATCCCTTGTTGATTAAACCCATGTCTGCTATCTCAGAGTCCCAGATTCCAGGGGATAGACAAGCACAGCATATGTTTCTCCATGCATATATATTCAAATACACACCGAGTTTCCGGCTCAGTTCGGCTAAGTTCCTTATGTGCAGATGCATGACTCCCACCCCTGACAGCAGACGCATCACATTGCCCAGTGACATTATGCAACAGAGAAACTCACCAGTTGCTCCCAGTCAGACCAGGATTCCATCTGTCTGGGATAATGGTAACAACAAAGGTGAAAGAAAAGGTGGAAAAGCTAGCAAGTTAGTTCAGCATCATCTGAGACTTGCAAGTCTGAGCAATTCATGCCACTTTCCCTTGTGAAGTTGCACTGCAGCATCTCAAGATCACTAAAAAGAAAATAAATAAATAAAGGAAAATAAGGAAATCATTCCCTTTAAGTGCACAACATGAAACTGACTTGAAAAATAGTCAGCCTAAAAACAATTCCTCAAGGAACTGTTTGTAAACTGTACCCTGTGCAAATGTTGGTAAATGTTTTAGCAAATGAGTATTATGAAAATTTTAATTGTTCTCTAAAGAGCTGCTGGATTTTAAGATTAAATTCAAGTCACTGAAGTGTGAATTGCAGGAATTGTAAATCTAGCTAAGTGCCATAGCTTCATAGAATCTTTACCATGGAAGAGATGCACAAACATCCACAGTGGCACCACCTTCCCAAAGAAGAGAAAGGGAACAGCCTATCAAGAAGGAAAAAAAACCAACTCATCAAGGGTACCACTGAGGACCTCTCAGGGGTACTAGCCTCTCTCTGCAATAGATCAGAAACCTAGCACACATACCTCAAATTTCTCTAGTCGTACTAGGTGTTAAACATCAACGGATCTTTGTTCTGAGATCTCAGATTTTACAGCCTAAGCTTTCCAAACATGGACCATATTTGTCCCTGATGTAATTCTTAACTGAAACAGATTAACTTTGACCAGTCAAATTTAACCAATTTAATAGCTGTCTCCACAGAAACATAATATTAACCTTAACTGAAATCAGTGCTGCTGGTCTGCAAAACCTGTTTCATTTTGGACATCATCTCTTACGATATGTCAGGCCTCACTCTTTCTTTGGCAAGCAGTTTTTTGACCCTTGGACAAGAATTCACTTGTCAGCCTTTACATCACAGACATTGTTTTCATGAATACACATCAACACAATGTGCAGAGATTCAGTCCCTGATTGTAATGCCAGGCAACACTATTAACGGCTTTTTAAAGCTGAGAGTTCCCATTCAATGTCTTTTTTTTTTTTCACTTTATAATTATAGGCATACTTGTCAAGCTGAGTGCTTATTAACAGGTATTCAACCACTGAACTAAGCCAGCATCATCTGTTTTCACCAATGCAAGAAATAGAGCAGCCACAGATGATTTCAAGCACTTCAGTGCTCCCAAGAGTTAAGTGCTTCATGGGAAACTCTTACTGTAGAAAATCTGTGCTCCTCCTTTCATTCTGGCCTCAGACCAAACACATAATACAGCTTTCAGTTCTTGTTTTATACATACATACACATGCCTTACGTCTTTTTCAACACAGGTTAATAACAGCCAAAGCACACCAGGATTCAGAATACTTACTGTCCTGAGGCCGTAATTTCTGGCCTCAGAAAGTTTCAGAGGTACCCAGCACCTCACAGGAACTCTGCTTCAAACTACATACCTAAACCTACAAACTCATCTTCCAACTACATACCCAACTCTCAAGCTGGTCACATTTAGAAATACTCATGCCACCACCTCGAGAAATCTCTATAGCTTACCCATTAAGTGCTCTCCAACAGCTCTTGAAATAGGATAAAATATGATAGAAAACTGCATATACCCAAAATGTATCTTTATATAGCAAGAATCAAAGGGTGTTTTTTAAAGAACTCAGGACTAACTGTTCCAAGAAACATGTGGCTTTTAATTATATAAACAGATAATCCAGTACTGTCTTAAATTCATACATGTGTCCTGCTGACTGAACCCTACAGAATTGTTTCATCACAATGTAATGAAAAGCACACTGCATTCATAGCAGTATTTATACTTAGCATATAAGTTTACTGAGCTGAGTATTTTTCAGATTTTATGTGGCAAGATTTTTTTCAAATACTTTTAACATCTCAGAACCATACAATGGACTTTCACCAGCTGGCAAAATGGCTGTATTCAAAGGCCTGTAAAGTTACAGCTATCAGAAGGTAAGCGAAATCATCTAAAGCTATTATCCTAGCAAACTGTAGGAAGATTATAAATTAATTTCTGCTACACATATTGCTTCCAAGATGTAAGTTTAAACATACAACATGACGGGAAGACAACATTTCCTACACTGCAAGTTTTTGTTCTATATTTTGAAGATAAAGTTCATTTTATTTCTTGAATCTAATGAGATCTGGAAAACACAGTCCAAAGTGAAAGTTTACTCATATAGTTGCTAGGCAACAGGCTTCTACATAAGCTGAATGATCATTTCATATACGACTATTCCTTTTAGGTCTCACAGCATTTTCAACAAATTACCCAACTGAGTTTAAAACCCCTCGTGTTTTCCTCTTCCAGTTTTGCAACTCAAATTATTTAATGATATTTAAAATACATGAGACATTCCAAAGAGTTTCATTATTTCTGCTATAAATATTTAAAAGAATCTGGCAGCTTTCCCAAGCAGCAGCATCCGTATCAGCCTGAAGGGTACATTCCCAGCCAGCATCTAGTAACAGAGCTCCTCTGAAACCACTGATCCAGATTGAAGGGACACTCCCAGGTAACTCCTGTGGAAATCACAGAATAAGCATTGCCTGGCCTTCCAAAAGAATGAGCTATTCACCCCTGGGGCACAGCCAGCTCTACAATACCTAAAGCAAGGATTTTTGTTTTAAACATAAGACCTTCCACAATCCTACAACTCTGGCAGTGGTGTGCAAGAATTGTATTCAGCCATATGGTTACCTCTAGTTCCTCTAACACACACAGCTCCTCTAACACACACAGCTCCTCAAAATTCTCTAACTTCAGAGCAATATTCAGCAGGGATAGTCCAAATGCAATCCTAGATCATGGATAAAGACAGTCATGGAAGAACAGGGCCTGATTATTCTGCTTTACTCACCTGCACAGGGAGAACCAGCTGAAGAATATTTAGGTAAGTTGGTTTTGTCCAAGTCACCTGATGGTCCTGATATAACTGTACATTACATAAAATGTTAGATGAAACTCTGCACCTTTAATGTCCTAATTCTGCCCCCCCTAAGTAAAATAAAATAAAATTAAATTAAAGTAACGTAAAGTAAAGTAAAGTAAAGTAAAAAAGTTAGCTTAAGTTTATTCCAGAATATTTCCAAGTCTTGATTAAGAAGTTGCAGGCATTTGCACACTGCTTTTAGGTGACTACAAATAACATCAAATCAATCATTTCTTTCCAGGGAGGAGCTCTCTGTTTCATGGTAACCAGCCTGCAGAACACCCCCATTCCCCAGCTCCTCATGCTATCCCAACATGATATATTCTCATAAACAACAAGGGGCATTATCAGTGTCACCATGAGAACACAGCTGCACAAAAAACTGGACAGGTTTAGTCACAACTTTATCGTTCATGCTGCACTTAAAAGAAGTTAAATTGACTCCAGCTCTTGGACAGTGTTACAAAGTTCTGTGGGACATCTCAGAGCAAAGCAGGAAAAAAACCCCAAATATTCAGCACCTCCAGCAGCATATAGGATTGAGATACTCCAGCAGTTTCTCAATACATGTAAAGATGTTCTGGATTGTTTTCCCACTCAAATTCCTATTTCCTCTTGAAAGTGCAATACATGACTAGAAATCTTTCCATATCTAAAACCAACATAGTAATATAAAGGATAGAAAAATATTTTAAGAATAATGAAATTGGAAAACAGGTAAGAAGAACTAAACCAAAGGCTTGTCATGAATTAATTAAAGAAATTCGTTTCCATGTGTAGTCAGTATTTTAACACAGAAATGGAGTCTCAATTTCTAGATGCAGATCTGGGTCAGCTTGGCAAGATTTCAAAGTCTATCTAAATTTTGCAGCTAGCATCAATTGTTCCAGGAAGCACAGAAAAGGATTACTAACATGAGTTTGGCATCCACATTTTGTAGCCCTCATTTGGTTGAAATTATTGCATCACTTAAAAAAACAACCTTTATCAAATAGGTTATTTTTGCAAGTATAATTCCATTTGATCGTTGATATGAATTATCCCTTTCTGATTCCTTTTCCTCATAAACTGCAATAGCAGAGACTACTTAAAAGCAGGATATGCATACAATTTACCCACCAAAAAAGCTGTAAATAGCAGACTACCCACGGCAACATTACTGCTGTGCTGTTATAGGGATTAGAGAGAAAGGTTTGTGGTCTTTTAGTAAAAGGTAAATAAATCCATATGAAAATACTTCCTTCAATTTTACACAATTTAAGGACAGTTAAGTATTTCTGTCAGATTACTTTAAACTTTTTTTTCTCCTACAGACTATAATGTCCTTCATCAGTTTGTGCTGAATTTCTACTCTCCTAATTTCTTTGAGGGCTGATACAAGACTCACTTTTTCTCTCATTATATATTGAAAAGACATTATGAGTCCTTTCAGCTGTACGTAGCTGCAGGTAATACGCAAGTCATCAGTTTGGTACCATTATGTCAAACAAATGACATCTGGCCACACTACACTATAATTGTTGACGTTTTTCTACAATACTAAATCCAGAAGCTTAGCTCAAGCTACTATTCACTTACTCAAAGAAAACAAAGATATTGCACAGTATTTATACAATAATGCTAAATCATTCAAAAAAAAAAAAAACCAAACAAATTTGCCCACCCATGCTTACTTCTCTATATACTCCTACTAAGATGGGTGATAACAAGCAACAGGCAGAGAAACACAGCTAGGTTCTAATAGCATTTTCGACACCAACCACTACAATTAAACAAACACGTAGTAAGACAACATTTGAATATTTACTTAGACACAGAAAATAAAGAGTACTGTAAAGTATGAGATATTATGACCATCATCCAGCTCTTGTAGAGGTCATTTATTAGAAATTCAACACTGAAAAATGAAACCTAATTGATTATAATATATGGGTGTCATGGCTCACTTGTCAGAATGTAAGATGGACTTGATTAACTACAGGAATATGAGATGTTACTTTTCTTACTATAAACTAGAGTTAAAAGTTTAGAACAAAATAGCATCTTCAATACATCAACAGCAAGAAAAGTAAATTACATCTAAGTAGAAACTGTGTTTTCCTGCTCAGGTCAAATCACTTCTACAGAACACTCTTTCCCTTTATCTGTGAAAATAAACAGCCATATAGAGGGTTCCACACACAGCCTCTCTTCCTCAACACCACTCAGGTTTTACATCCTGCGACTCATGCCACTGAAAAGAGCTACAGAAATATATGACTGTCACAAAGGCTTGTGTAGGTTGTAGAGCCAAGGGATTTCTGCAGGTATCAAGAGGTGAGTGGGGCAGGTGTGTCCCCACATCACAGCCTTGGGAAGGGAGGATCAGGGATCTGACAGGGGAGCACAGGTTTGCTCCAAATTCAATTTGCCTACTTTCACACTCTGTATCAGCAAAAATAGAAGAGTACTCATACTACAATATTTACTTGAAAATCTTTGTTTTCCATTTACTTATTGCTTTCATCACTTACACAAGGTTAGCACTTGCAGAGTTTCCACTGCCTAAGAGGCACAAAGAACGGTATAACCATGTTCATTAACTCTGTCAAAAAACCCACTCACAGTATGCTTGGTGTCCCTGTATAAAGCACACAGATGAAGCTATTAAAATAGAAAAACCAAAGGAAGTAAAAATGAGAAAGTAAAGTAGGTGTGATAGTGAAATAAAACCATCCTCTACAACCCAACTTGTGTGCTTAATACAAGCAAATCAGCTGCAATCTAGAGTCTACTTTCCAAAGGAGAAAAAAAAAAAAAATAGAATTTTGAGCTCAGGAGTATGGAATAACTGAAGGTATTTTCATGCAGTTATCTCTGCATTTCCCCCTAACTTCTAAGGACTGGTGGTTATTTTAAGTGGGTTGACGCCAAGAACTTTTTTTTCACAAAAACTATTACATACTGCTACCTTATTGTATTCAGATCCCGACGAATTGAGTTAGGAACATCTCCATAAAATTACAGCATTAGGGTTTTATACTTCATATTAAAAAAAAAAAAGACAGCAGGTCCTAAGATCACTTGACTGTGACAAATTGTCTCTCTCTTCTCACTTGAAATTGGCCCGTGAGACTTCTCAAATCCCCAGCTTTGTTACTGCTAGCAGAATTGATTTTAAAGTGCACACTGTCATTATATACTTACATAGAGCTATATTTTAGGATTATGCAAGTGCTTGATAGATAATTGGTTCTGTCTTTTTGCCACATCTTAAGTTTCCTGACTAGAGAAAACAGATTAAAACTGCACAAAAAATGTGAATAATCTTTACAAAACAACAGCAAAAGGCCTGAATATAATTCCTAATTAAATGAATGTGACCTTCTTAAAACTGTCAGTCAAAATCAATTTCTTACGAAACACAACAGAAATGTCTTTTTTGAAATTTCACTGGTGCCTATGTGTTTCTAGGGATCACAGCACAGCAGTGCGGACCTCTGCTAGTAAATAAATAAATCCCAGGCTTGTGACATGACAAAACCTGTCACTTGCTTTTAGAAACAGCTACAAAACCACAACAGGACAACAGCATCAGGCTTCCACAAGGTATTACTGCATTCGTGCCCAACATGAGGGCAACTAAGCCTTTGCAGTGGAGGCTGCACTTGCAACAGTGAGGCTCCTGAACTTTCAGAAGACTCTTGGGTACCTTTCAGTCCCACGGTAGGGATACTTTCCTCAGATACAGCACTAGCAATGTGGCTTAAAGAGAGACATTGTCTCAAACCCCTTCATGTGTCACAGATATGGAACACAAGATGAACTTCTACCTGCTCAGTAGAAACAGGACTCTCAAGACTTCAAGCAAAAATACCTTGCCTGGAGCACAGGGCTGCTTTAGAGAAGTTACCTCCTTCATTCTTTGCACATCCCTGCCAAAGAGTCTACTTGAAGCACCTGCCTCACAGCAAGCTTTTAAGCGAGGAATGCATCATTTCTTCCTACACAGCTTGTCATTTTTCCATGCAGGTGGCTCCTGTGTCAGTGTCTACATAGAAAGCTGTTGTACAGGGGTACAGAGGAGTGCATTAAAACCATCTCCGCTTAACAGCTGGCCAGCCTCTGCTGGTTTTATTTGATGGTGCTATTTATGTTCAGTGTCTTTCAGAGAGATGGGAGAAATCCTCAGTTTGAGCCACAGATTCCAGCTCCACAGACACAAACATACACTGATCTGCTCAAAAACCCCTGCCCCCCATATATTCATATTATAGCTTTGACTGGTCTTAAAAATATTGATTGTGCAAGAAGGCATATTGACACTCTGTTTAAAGAAAAGAAGTTTAAAACTTTGGGAAACAAGAACTGGAGGACCTGTACATCATGCCTGAAAACTATTCTTGTCTAGAAAAAAATACTCATAAAAGAAACTCTTTATCAAAAGCTGTAGGGATCAGATGAAGTAATAACCATTCTTCAAAGTAACTCAATCCTTTTTTAGAAGGATTATGAAGAAGTCACAAAAGACAAAAACCAGTTCTGAACACAGATCTTGAAAACATTCTTATTTCAAGAAATGTTGCCAGGGTTATGACGAAGTTTCAAAGAGTTGATTTTACTCCAGAGAAACAAGTACTTGATTGTAAGCTATCAAACACTTTCAAATACATAGTAGGATGCAGAATATCCTCACAACCTACACATGGATTCTGTAAAGATTTGTCAAGAATGTAACAGATCTAAATTGTGAAATACAGTAACCAAGGTATTTTAAAAAGAAATTCTAGCATATTTAATACTCTTTACATTACAGCTTACAACCACATTACAGCTATGCTCCAAAGGGTATGTCAAGAAGTCTTGCGCACAGGAAGAAGGCAGTGAAAAACAGTTTGCTTGGTGGTCTTAATACTTCTCATTGAAGCCTCTCAAGAGCTTCCTAGTGCTGGAACAGTCATCTAGATTTGGCAGACTTCAGGTCTTCAGAATACTTCAGAAGTATTGGCAGGGTAAGTCAATACTTCTGGCTTACCCTGGGAATTTAACTGTCCTTTGAGGGCAAGCTTCCTGCCCTGCTCACTCTTCTTTCCCCACAAGTTGCACACACCATCCTGGGGACTGCAAGACATAGCAGAAAGTCACCATCAAAGGCAGTACAGAGATGGTGCTTTCTGCAAGAGAGTCTATCATCTCCTAAACCTGATTCACAGGCTGACAGAAAAGGTCTGGAGACCTGAGCAGCACAGAGCTTTCAAAGACAAGCACTGAAACCTACAATTAATAACTGCAATTAATTATAATATTGCTTGACAGAAATGTTTAAATAACTATGGTAATTAAAGCCTTAATAAATACCTGGTTCTTGACTTTAACCACCATCAACTCACACAGTAAAATGACATCCCTACCTCTGTCTCTTCAGAGATCACAGGGAAACAGGAGTACAGAGGAATGCTGAATAGCATAGTACCATTGGTCTGTATTTTCTTTTTCCTACCTGCTATTTGACAGACAACAGTGTAAGTAGTCATTTTCCACAGTACTTCAGCTGCAACAATCTATGCAAAGAACACTAGTGTAATGGAATCCTCTTTATGCCACAACAGAGTGAAAAAACAAGCTAATCAGTTCATTGTGATTTGACAGTACCTGGCACATTTGCTCAGTATTGTAAGAAAAAATATTTACTAGTCCTGTGTGTGCTGCTACACGGAAACCTCTCTGCATGGGAAGCATAATGAAAACACAATGCAGAGGAGCTTTTGTGAGATGGATGCCTAGAACAAAGAGCAAGTGACACCTGCTAGGGCTCAGATGTTTCTGTACTTTCCACTTTCCTTCCTGATAAATGAGCTTCCCAAGAAGCTCAGCTTTGCTGAGCTTCTAAGATGATATCTGACAGGTAGTATATAATAAGTTAGCACATGATTAAAACAATAGCTGTCAAGGTTAAATATAACACAGACATACTTGATTTTCTAGACAAACTCCCCAACAGAATCTCAAAGCTACTCACATTCAGCAATGCATTGGTAGATCACACTTATGTGCTCCTTTGGATGCAATGAAACTGCCAGTCTCCTGTATTTACTTCATTCATGTTTTACACTTCTGTATCACCACCACCACCCCTTTTCCAAGCTCTTGAATACATTTTAATATGCCACTCAGTCTCATTATCACTTTGAGGGGCCTAAATACAACTTGTGAGCAATGAATGCTGAACTAAGGATACACCCTGGCTACAGTAATCAGCAGTGGTGCATGTCAGATCAGAAATTCAGCATCACCTATTGATAGCTAGGAAATTTTCTGCTAGCTTACGTACACATCTTTTCCCGATAGGAACACCTGGAATCTCTCCAGTTGCCAAGTAATGCTGCTTAGTTCCCACTGTGAAAGCAAAATTGCTCTACAGCTGTTTGTTAATCTTTTTACCATCACAGAATCACAGAATCACAAAATCCCAAGGGTTGGAAGGGACCTCAAAAGATCATCTAGTCCAACCCCCCCGCAAGAGCAGGGTAACCTACAGTACATCACACAGGAACTTGTCCAGGCGGGCCTTGAATATCTCCAGTGTAGGAGACACCACAACCCCCCTGGGCAACCTGTCCCAGTGCTCTGTCACTCTTACAGTAAAGTTCTTCCTGATGTTAACGTGGAACTTCCTATGCTCCAGTTTACACCCATTGCCCCTTGTCCTCTCACTGGATACCATGCCTCTCTCAAACACAGATCTTGGCTAGTTAGTTGGGATAACTTTTCTTTTGCTATTATCCTTGTGTACTATTCAGAACACATGCTTTATGTTACACATTAATTACAATTTATTAGAAGTGTGAATTATCCATGCAATACTCCCAGTGCAAAAATCCATTTTAGAAGTCTCAGTTTCTGAAGGGTGTCAGTCACCTCCAACATGAAGAATTTTCAGCAATCCCCTCAACTCGCCACCTAACTTTAAGATTTTTTCCCACACTCAGTGAATTTCCTAGCAAGTGAGTAATAAGTCATAAGCAATTTGTTAACCTTCATTTTCAAAGTAACACTGGATATTCTAATATTGTTACACTTGATTTAACAAAAATGTCCTACATTTCTGACCCATATAATAAAAGGGATCATAGTCTCCAACAGGTTTTTAGACAGTTTTCCTAGTTAACACAACTGCTTATTTCAGACTATTCTCTTTCAGTTTACATCTTGTTTTTAAAGACCTTTAATTCCCTTCTCATTTCTATCACCTCTCCAATTAACAGGCAAGCTAGACCTGACATCACCTTCCAGGATTAACCTCTATCAAGCAGTTCTAAACATAATACACTTCTACAAAAAACAGTAAGCAAGCCATTCAAAGACAAAATACAATAAAAAAACAACAAACCAAAACAAAAATAGCATTTGCTGAAGAGAACGTATTAAGGAAATTCTCACGCAGTTTGAGTCAAGTAAATAGACAGATACATCTCAGAGTTACTTTCTGTACTGCAGCAAGATTTCCGACAACTAGCATCTGCCAAGTGGACACACTCTCTTTCCAAATCCTGTGCTAAGTGCCTGAAGTTAGTATCAGTTACAATTGCTAAGCAACAAACAGCAAGCGGGACAAGAACAGAGGAGTGCTCACACAGGAGTATCTCCCCTTGAACTTCCATTTCCTATCATATCTCTGAACTCCAAACTAATTAAATGGGTAAATCAATATGGAGACAAGAAGGGTGCCTGTAGTGACAAAGAAGTAGGACTGGCACGATCCACAGTGAGAATTGGGAACAAGCTGAAACCACTATTTGCCTTATGAAACACCATGAAGCAAGGGACAGCACTACAGCAACTGGACAGATTGGGTGAGAATACAGTTGTAAAATATTTAGAGAAAATTAGAAGTAACTTGAGAGAGATGGAGTAGAGTCTTACCCTCACAATCACTGAATTACATTCCATTTCAGCAAAAATAGTATTAAAAATTAAACTCAGAAGCAGCAAATACTTCTTCCAGCAAAACCAAAAAGAGCAAAGCTGTTTCATCCTATTACTTCATTTGTTTTCATTTAAATGAGAAAATGGACATTTCAAAATCTATAAATCAGATTTTACTCAGCTCATTTCAAAGTATGCCCCTTCCCAAATCAACAGTTCTGCCCTTTCCTCCAAAGCCAGGCCTCTAACCCACAACAGACTGTTCACTTATTTTGATTAGTCTCATCCTAACCTCAGGTGGCAGGCTTGACACATTCTGCTTTAAATGTAGAAAATAAAAACCTGTGATAGGTCTCCTATCACGCAACAAGAAGTGTTGAATTTCATGCTTGCAGTTCTGGCAAACCAGAGAAGGGAACAGCAATCAGCAGCAAAACCTCTTTGAATACTTCCATATTGAATGTTACCACACCACTTGTAGCTGCATTAGTTATTGTGCAACTAGAAAGGTCCGGAGAGAATTCTGGATGCCAATGCTTCCACCTCTGTAGAAAGGAAACAGGGACAACACTTTCCCCACAAAGTGCATGCTGCGCAGATATGGCTCAGGCTGTATCTTTGGTCTCATCAAGTAGCCTACAAAATGAAAGATCCTGTCAGACTGATGTTACATCTAAACCTACATAGACTCTTAGAATAGTTAGGGTTGGAAAGGACCTTAAGATCATCTAGTTCCAACCCCCTGCCATGGGCAGGGACACCTCACACTAAACCATGTCACCCAAGATTCCGTCCAGCCTGGCCTTGAACACTGCCAGGGATGCAGCATTTATCATTCCTTTGGGCAATTTGTTGCAGTGCCTCACCACGCTCACAGTAAAGAACTTCTTCCTTATATCTAACCTGAACTTCCCCTGTTTAAGTTTGAAGTCATAACCCCTTGTCCTATCACCACAGTCCCTAACGAAAAGATACATGCATAACATGATTTTTAAGTTAAATAATTTGATATTTGCAAGAGATTTTGGTGAATCATTTCAAAGGTACGATAATAAAATGAGGCTGGGGAAGTGGTGTCCATTCTACGGATTTGGTATCATGAAAGTTAAATATATTAACAACACTTTAGTTACTGAGAGAAAGATAATGAGCTTATCAGTGGCATAAAAATAAGATACTGCAGCAGAAATGTTCTCTACACAAGAGGAAAAAAGGAGGGTAAAACCTCACTGCAGTATAATGAATGCACGTATCAATCAATACAGAAGAGATTAGTGGGGAGAAGAAGGAGGAGGGAAGGAAATTTGGGACTCTAGCAGGAATTAAAATGTCCAAAGCGATGAATATTTCTGATACTTATTGTCCCTATTATTCCTGTATTTATGGTTTTGGCAGAATGCCATGGAAGAAAAGCATATTAAGCACCAATATACACATATAAGGAGGGGGGGAAAAAAAGGGTGAGGGGGATGACAGCAAACAAAAAGGATAAGGACACTGTGAGAGATAAATGAACTGCTGAAGACAAGAAATCCTTCAAAGTTGTCTTTGAGAAAAACAAAAATAAGCCCTCCCCACAGAAAACAAACCATGCTGTTTCTGTTGAAACTGCAACTGCAACATTTCAATTACTCTCAGAGGGAAGCAGAATATCAGGATAAAGCGAAACTGTAGTCAGCCCTAGAAGTATGACAACATTCTTGTGGGGTGAGATTAAAGTGATGTTGCCATACATATGGTATATTCTCATTCTTCATTTGAAAAAATACTTAGGTAAGCTACCAGAAGAGAGCACTGCTGATGACTAAATGAACCTACTTGGATTTTCCAGCCAAAATTCTCAGTGCATCAGTTGGAAACTCCGGAGCTGCTTTAACTACCTAGCAGGGGGATGTTGTCTCCATGAGCTTGCCTTTAAACCAGTTTCAGTGATGAGTACCTTTGTGGCAGTCACAGTTTTCTGAGGATGTTCATTGTAGAAACAACAACAAATAAATTGTTAACAAGATTTACTCATCTGACTTTCAGTTGTGTTTTGCCTTAGTCACTGAAAAGTTTCAAAATCAGCCAAAGTATCAAAGAAACAGCTGCAGAATTAAAATTAGGTAAAGCTTTACAAGCCCATGCTAATTTTTCAGTGGATCACCACACACAAACATAGTTAACACAAAACAAAGCTCTTCTCCAACCTGTATCACAACTTAAAATGACCATGAGTGACTGAAAAAAAGGAACAGCAAACATGAACATGTGCAGATTAAGTAATTCTTTTTCAACATTTTACAAATACCCTTAGGCATCATTTACCCATCTATTGATCAACAGTATGAACACACGGCTAGGAAAGTCCTCAAATTGGATACAGATACCAACACTGGTTAGGTGATGTTCAGATACAACCTTAAATCCTGCTTCTCATGAGGCAAATCAATTATTTTTAAGGGTCACTGTATGAATAAATTAGACTTGACAAATTCTTCTATCACATTCTTATTTCCTACAATTAGTGACAATTCTGATAAAAAGTGGTGTAGCTTTATTACAGAAAAACAATTTCAATTTCAGTTCAAGCAAGGTGTGTTACTAACCTTTCAAAACTAATTAATTTTGCTTGAAGCGTTCTTTACAGAGATGCTTGTTTTGAACAATTTTCAGTTTAATGAATCAACTCCAAGCAGAGGAAATGCAGCATTAAAGAAAGGAAATCTACTTGCTTTTTGTTTTGTTTTA
Organism: Lathamus discolor; assembly: GCF_037157495.1. Classification (NCBI taxonomy): domain Eukaryota; kingdom Metazoa; phylum Chordata; class Aves; order Psittaciformes; family Psittacidae; genus Lathamus; species Lathamus discolor. Next base: position 104,453,446 of record NC_088886.1, on the reverse strand, counting down.
GCAAATTTTTGTTTTGGCCTTAAGATTAAGTTAATTCAGTTCTGGTGGTTGCATGCCACTTGAGCTGTGGAATGGTGCTACAAGGAGTGCCTACTTGGTTGCACTTCTTTCCCCTAAAGAAAAGGGAAACCAACCAATTCAGTTACCTTACAGCCAGTAAGACTACTTAATAAATAACTCCAAGTATTACCCCTACAGACTAACAATCAGGGAGAACATAACAGAGCATCTGAGAAAAGAAGCAAACAGAAAGGATGGCAACCATTCCTCTTTAAGTATACCTACACCAGTTAAATATTATCTACTCTCTCACAGCTTTCTCCAGTGAAGCAAATGTTCCAGAAATTCTCTCAAGGTGCTGCCAAGATCTAACTTTACACTAAAACCACACAGCTAGTTTTACCCTTGCCGTCTCAGAGGGAGGCAATATGACAGCTTTGGACCAAGTCAAACCAGCTGAAGTCCTTCTGTAACTATAGACTGAGTTTTACCCGAGTCCTATTAAGAAACATATGAAACATTAATAGACTTACATTGAACTACTCATGGTCTGGGCTGCGGTCTTCCATACGAGTATGGGTGTACTGATGCACCCTAGGCATTGCTGAGTACTGAACGACATCACATGATACTCCTGATAATGAAGGTCTGAAAAATTAAGGATTATGGGATATACCAAAGAGGTCTTACCGCAGTGGTACCACAAGAATTTAGAGTACAATGTGCCATATAGATTCTACCTTTTGTGTAGAAATCCAGAGGTTTCTATCTAGTAAGGTAAATGGACATAACTTTTATTCATCAGGTGACTCACATGATCAAAGCCTTAAAATTAATCTCTATGCTCTAGAGAGACCTTCATCTCAAAAAGAAATCTTCAGTTTATTCACGTTGAAGTAATTGTAACAAGGAAAAAGAGCTCTATAATACCGTAAAGTGAAAATTCAAGAAGACTAACTTTCTTCCTCTTGAGACCACTTTTCTAGTTATTACTGACACTTGAGAAGTACTTGTAATCTGATGAAAACAAAAGTATTCAAACCCTTCACACCTTTCAACATCTTTGCAGTGACACAGTCAATACCCACAGATTTACTGTTTAGCAGTACTGCTGGCTAAAATTATATAGCTGGTTTATATAACAAAGAGTTAGAGCCACAGCTCAGATAAATTATGTCTCCTCTAACTTTCTCTCCCACCACAGAGACAGGAACAAAATTGCCTTTTTGGCTTTGCCAACTCAGCAAGCATGCTGCATTGATACACAGACAATCAAGGAGGGTTATTATGAAACAGCGATGTCCTGTTACATGCAGAGACAATAGCTCAGTTTCATCCCCAGACTCCACAGCAGCTCCTTAGTGATTCTCCACTTTCCACCAGAATTACAAGAAAATGAAAGAGGGAAAAATAAACAGGATGGGGAAAAAAAACCCCACCAAACCACCCTTCTGTACGTATTGGTACTAGCCTGGTCTTTGCCTTCTCTCAACTTAATTCTGCTTAGTACAACTTCACTGATTGACAGCAGCACCAGGCTAGTAATTTACTTTGATTTCTGTTGGAAAATAACCCATTTTAGAGCCAAACCTAGCAACCAGCAATTCCTAATTTTAATGACAATTTTCAAACATCTTTCTTAAGGAAATAAAAGCATGCAATCACTCCATCATATCTCTGCCCCTTCCCCACTACAATTTCAATCAATTTCAATCAAATTTGAGATATAGGCAGAAGTTTGCACAGATTAACCCCCAGCACCACCTGGGTTTTGTTGGATTTGGGTTTTTCTGGTTTGGTTTGGGGTTTTTCCCCCCCTAGCAAATCACTCAATAGTTTCTTCATGTTCCTTTATGCTGCTGCTGCTGGTAGAAGGAGTATCTGGGTGATTATATCCAAATCCATCTACAGTGGAAACACATTAACCTCTGTCCAGTTTGACTGAAGAAGACAAATCAAGCAAGGGAGAAACCCCCTTATAATGATTTCACAAAAGCAGTCTTCCAGATGCCCAAGAGCTAACACTGTATCTCTGCATACTGCAGCCTCCACTTCACCCTGCAGGGAAGAAAAAGCCAATCATGACTAAAATCATCCTTTCTGTCTCCCCTGCCTCCTTGCCTCTTTTTTTGAGTCTATATTCTCTTTACTATATTTTGTCTGCCCAAGGACAAGTTCAGCCCACCATAAAATATGTCACAGAAGCTTTAAACATTAGGAATCTTTCGTGACCCAGCTGTTCCCCCTGTTCTGCATCACGCAGAACACCACATGTGCACACACCCAGAGAAAACATCACCAAAATACACAGGAAAATGAAAATTATTGTTTAGTAGACTCTATACCCCAAGCTACTGAAAGAGCTATTTCCTAAATTACATATCTTTAGCAGCAGTGAGACAGCAGGCACGCAAAAATTGAAAGAATTGATGCAGACCTATTCTGTATTTGTTTTCTGATTGTTGGCCCAAAGCAACATCAATTTTAAAAAGCCCTGGTTTCTACCCTTTGTGGACAAGGTAGTAGGACACAGCCCCAAACCATGGCTGGTATAGACAGGCAGACAGAGTGAAGGTCAGAAAGGCAGGTAAATTATTTCAGTTTTTCAGGTCTGAGCTCTGCTGCAGATACTCTGCACGGTTTGCCTTGGGGGCATGGCTACTAACCTCTCCCACAAGAGGAAGAAATAAGTGCTCAGCTCTGAACCCATCCAAATACCTAAGCTGTCTTCACTTGGACATTCTGAAGGGAACAATCTGGAATGGACTCAGTGGCCTTTTTCCAAGTCCTGCCTCATTCCTCTGCATGTTGGAAATAAACTACTTTCATCCGAACTTGTCCTTTAGATCCTTTGGCTCTTGCATCATGACTGAATGCACAGTTTAACACACTGATCACCAGCCCTCACTAAGATTTGTGAAACTGCTTTTACTCTGATTCTTCTTGTTCTATCTGGAAGACCTTATTGTTTTTTTAACCTCTTCATTAAAGTCTCATACTTCCCTCTTGCTCCATCATTGAACAACACCTGCTTTTTATAATAAGGAAGTGTCACGGCTAACTGTGGCAGTTCAGACAAGCGCTGCTGTATCCGTCTTAATCTAAAATTGTTACCACAAAGAGAAATGCACTGAAGGGTTGGAATCTCAATCTAACTGGTGGTTTAGGTGATCATGTCACATTCGTCCGCCTCAGGCCCCCAGTCCTATTCCCCATGTATATTGTTTTAACTTGCAGCAGTTACTCTAGTTTGTTACTTTGGAAATTATGGATTCTGTTCAGAGGTTACCAAAACCCTGCCAGGAATATGCACACCACCTCTAGGTTTTTTTGTAAAAATTCTCCTCTGTTTAAGAGTGTTTATTCAGGGTAGTTGGGGGAGTTCCCTTCAGAATACAACAAATGCATGTTTCTGCAGAAATAAATTATTATCTAATGACTTAATCATCCAGACTGTTACACCTGAATAAGTGGTTACATGTATTCTGAATTCAGACAGATTTCTATTTATAGATCATTTATTTATGTCTGAGATGCATTTCAATATAAACAGCAGTACCTAATGCCAAGCTCTATAACTCATGTCATTCACAATCCATTAAGGATTTTATTACATGTATTGTAGAAGAGGGAAATTTATAGTCCCCGTTTACAGTATTAATAAGCAATGATGAAACCACGCTAAAGATGTATTGGGTTTTGGTTTATGTGGAGATTTACTCCTTAAGCATAGTTACAAGTCATGTTTTAATGTTTTATAGCAATAAAAGGCATGATCTGAGTGCTAAGTAATGTATCTAAGAATTAAAAGATGCACTACTAAAATAATACAAGCTCTCTTATTTAGGCACAAACAAATGCACACTTAGCATATTCTCAGTTGCTTGTTAAGTTGTAGCAGCATGTGGCATTGACTCATTCATTTAAAAGCATTTACCAGGTGCTTCATCACAGAGAGTTTCAAACACTTCAGTTTGCTTAAAAATTTGAAAAAAAAATAACACTCACCAAAAAAAAAAAAAAAAACCCAAAAAAAACCACACAAGCAAAAAACCTCACACACACGTTCCGTGCAGCCTTTCTGCGTTTCCTAAGGTCATCCCTCACCCACAATTATTTGACTATTAAACTGGAAATGTCTATTTCCCTACAATTTTTGACTGTCAAAGATGAGTCAGCAGGGAAATAAAGGCTTTCCTTGTTACTTTTTTCTTAACTTACCTCTCAAAATTTCATTTTCTATTACTGTCCAGGAAAAGATCAGATGTTTGAGAAAAACATTTTCCTTATTTCTGCTGTGACACTCTCCTCAAGAGAGGCTATCTCCACGCTCCTTCAGTTTTCCCACTTATCAAACATACAAAGAAGAAAGGAGGACAATCTTCTTTGCACGTATGTGGTGTCCTAGGTTCAGCAGTAGCAGTCATTTTTCTCCTTAGTAGCTGGTGCAGTGCTGTGTTTTTAACTTTCAGCTTGGGAACAACACTGATAACACCGACGCTTTTAGTTGCTGCTAACAAATGTTTACTGTGACCAAGGACTTTCTGAGCCTCATGCTCTGCCGGGGATGAGGGGAGGCCGGGAGGAAGCAGAGACAGGACACCTGACCCAAACTAGCCAAAGAGGTATTCCATACCACAGCACGTCATGCCCAGTATATAAACTGGAGGCAGTTACCCGGAAGGGTGAGATCACAGCTCAGGTCGGGTTGGGTATTGGTCAGCAGGTGGTGAGCGGTTGTGTTCTCTGCCCTTGTTATTTCCTTTATCATTATTATTATTGGTGGTAGCAACACTTGTTTTGTGTTATACCTTAGTTACTGGACTGTTGTCTCAACCCGTGGGAGTTACATTCTTTCCATCCTCCTCCCCATCCCTCCGGGAGCAGGGAGAGGATGGGGGTGGGGGGGTGAGGAATTGAGCCAGAGGCTCCGTGGTTCGAGTTACCAGCTGAGCTTAAACCATGACATATGGGGAAAGGTTATTGCTTTAAAAAGCATCCAAAGCAAATTAAAACTTTCGAAAAAATATTGCCATAGGTTTTGATGATCCCTCCCATTAACCAAAATTCTGGGGAAGAGGGACAAAGTAAGAGAATGGAAAAAGTTATTTTGTGATTATTTCAGGTTTTGACCTGAATAGTTATTGCTCTCCTCAGACATAGTTCTGAATCCTACAGTCTACGCCTTGCTAGCCCTTTCCAGAGGCTTTCACATTCACGAGTCCTCAGTCAATCCCCATTCAGCTGCTGTTGCTTCAAACAACATGTACCTGAACAAAATTTCAAGCAAAGCATATCTGAACAGCTCTTTAAAGAAGTCTCCGATATCATCTTACTTTCTCATGCATAATTATTGGCTGGTTGTCTAAGGAAATGGGAACCAAAATATTAACACATGGCATTACCTATCAGTCTTTCCATATTCTATTCTTGTAATACTTGAAAAACTCTCACTAGGACAGAAAGTTTGAAGAGAGCACTACCCGGAAGAAAAATATTTCAACCCATATTGCAGAGGAAAGACAGAGGCAGGAGTAACTTGCTGGAAGTAAACACAATCTCATTGACAAAGCAGTAAGAGAATGCTGAACTCTGGAGCACTATTTTATAACTAGTGCACAGAAGTATACCACTGCTTACTTCGAGATTTAAGATGAAAGTAGGCAACCCTGAAACATCGCGAGACATACATCCTAAGTTTTCAAGTGTTATGGTTTTAAGAATCTTTATAGGTGATAAATCCATTTTCTTAATGAAAATATATCTTAATGAGATATATCTCCAATCAAAACATTAAAAGTTAGAATACACACCCATGAATTTCACAGTTTGTTTGTTGGTTTGAAAGCATGAATCTTCCATTCATCAAGTAAAGGTGGGTTAACAAAGTCACAGGGAGGCTAAACAAGTTACCAATCTTACAGCAAAGTAAATAAAACAACAGAAAAAGCACCAAAGTCCCAATTCTTAGCCAAACACACTAATCAAAAATTCAAGCCCTAGCCTTCCTCCAGCTTACCTACCAGATTTATTTTGACTGGTGTATACAAGTGATATTAAGGCTTTTTCAAATTCAGATGAAGAATTTGATCAAAACAATTTTCTTTTCCAACTTGTCATGTATATCTTGTCTTTACATAGTAACAGACAACATTTATTTCAAGTAAAGACAAAAATTACTGCTTACAAAGAGATTGCTGTATGCAAATACATCAGTGCCTTCACACTGTTATTATTATAACAGCTAGATCAGTTTACTCTATTAATCTACTTTTCTTATCAAATCCTTATCAAATTCCATTTGTTACCCACAGTTTTTAATACTCGCACTGGGTTCGTATTTTATATTCCTTTGTCTAGTCTGCTTCCCCTCTGTCATAAGATGTCATTGATCTCTTCTTATTTATTTTCTCCAATCTTAATCTCTTGAAATCCATTAGAAGTCTGGGCTATCCAGCCACATACTCACACTGCTCTGTCTAGAGAGAGGGCTAAACACAATTTAATCCTTTCTGGGATACGCCTAACAAGTAGGCTGTTTCCTAAATAACTTAGAACACAAGAAGCAGCAGCAATTACAAAAGCAGAAGAATATACAAAATAGCATCCAAATAGCAAAAAGCAAATAGCTTGCTTCACTGACTACGTCTGAATTTCCTATATGCAACCTTCCAAATTTGGATGTTACAAAGCACTAAAATGAAAAGTATACAAGTGAACTGCTTTCCTCTCTAGGTCCATGCAAGGTGCATCATGCTCTGGCAGTGATTAGTTTTCTCCCTTTCATTCCCCTCTGGCAGTGAGCATGGTCTATGCAGTAGAGATTATACAACCTGCATCATACCAAACAGCTGCAGCTTTGTTTGTGCTGGAGGCCAGTGCCTATAATCACAAAGGATTAATTAAACATCACCCCTGTGCACTTCAGTAAATTCATAAAATACAGTGTACTACCCACATCCTTCTGATTAAGCAGTGGTTGGAAATGGTAATAACAAAAAAACTACATTAATCTTTTTGCCCTTGCCTATGTAGCAGTACTGTACTTTTAACCTTGGTCAAGCCTATTGTCTTTTGCCAGGGGAAAAAGGGTGAAAAGCCTGAACATCTTCTGGAAGACACCCATAGGAGTCATTGGTGGAGACTTCTCAGGGCAATGTTTTTATCATTCTTTTGCAGTCAGAAAGTGCCAGAAGATAAGCTATTGAAATTCACAGTGCAACTTCTTCTTCATGAAGTCAGTTTCTTTCCGGACCACATCATGTCAGGAAAGAAAATGGATCCAAAGGATCAAGTCCTACAGTCACAATTTTACTGGAGTTGCAAATCAGGGAAGGACCATGCAAGGTGGGCATTAAACCTGCATAGCAGCAACATCACTGAGAGATCATTCAAATATCAGAGCACAAGGTGTGTAGTTAAAAGTGTCTTTCTCCTGCAGTTACTATGGTGGTCATGTTCAATGCTTTCTTTAGTTTAAAAGAAAGAATGAAACAGTGTTATCAGGAATTGTATCAGTGAAATGGAGGGGAAAAAAACAGATTCAGAGAGCAAGGCAGAAAAACTCAGTAGAGTGAAATGAGAAGTTGTTCTCTCTTGCCACACTTTCATAGAGTGTGACAAGAGAGAATTATTATCATTCCAGTAGAATTATTATCAATGTACAGAATACAATAAGATTCAGGACAAAAAGTTTTTTCTCTTTTTACTACTGATGTGAAGAGGCAAATCTTGCACAAACATTACGCATATCTATTGCATAGGAGTTTTCATATTTTTCAGCCATAAAGGGGGAAAGTATTTGTCTGCTCCCTTGAGTCTATCAGAACACATGAAACTCATCCTTCTTTTCGAGAAACCTAAAATCTTCTTTTATTCTAAGAATTCTGCTTCAATAACTTAACCTTCTGGAAAGCTCCAGAAGCACAAGCTAACTATAGTAGGGATCACAGCGAGCCTCCTGGAAATATCCTCTATACCACAAAAGGCTCTCAATCAATCCTGCTGATACAGAAAGAGATCTAACACAAGCGACAGTAAGGAGAAAGGGAAAAGCTGAAGTAACAGCTGCTCTATGGCTAGGTGAGCCTTGGAAAACCAAGCGTAAGTAACTGCAGAAGGCAGTCTCACCAGCATTTCAGATGCAACATATTCAGAGCTTCGATTGTAACCCTGCAGGTTTTTGCATGTGACTAGTCTTATTATTGTGATTAGAAATGCATGCCTATGTCTTGGTCCTACTCTACAGGAATAGAAATTTGCAGGATTAGTGTTAAGACAGCTGGACACACAGGGCAGTGCCTGTATTTACAATTTTAATTTCATATCCATTATTTTAAAAGCTCCTGACATCCACCAAGAGAAACAGGAAAAACGGCTTCATCTGGCTTTTCAGAGCATGTCCAACATAAGTAGTGAAAGAATGGGAGTCCCATGCCTCTCTTTGGTATCTGGCATGGAGGAGTCACAAGCCAACAGCTGTCTAGCTGCTCTGCACACTAAGACAGGCTCTCCCATTCTAACCCTTCTCTGCATCATTTTAGTTCTACTTCTTCCAATTAAACTATTTAATTTTGGGACCGTGTTAATGAGATCCTTTCCTGAACACCTGCAGCTCTCTCAGGGGTCTGTCCTATCCTTTAGGATTCCCCTCACAGGTCATTAACCGCAGAGTTGCACACAAATGAGATTTCTTATGCATGCAGAAGCCTACTTATCTCTTGAGTGCAACTGGCCTAATTCCTGACTTCAAAAAGTCCAGCAACATCTAAGCCCAACCAGCATATCCTGGCAGGCAGTCATTTAGTCATACACTGGGCATTTTCCAGGCATCTTTCATTTTCCTCATGTGTTGCATAACATGGGGGTGCAAGTTAGGTGGGTAATGCCGAAGTTACGAACCACTTGGTCCTTACAACACCATTTATAATACTCAACATTTTTTGGTCCTTTGTAGACTCTTTCATTTATTTTAAAATACATAAGCACTTAAATCCCAGCCTCTTGATCCCTCAGGATTGTCAACAGAACTCCTTCAGTTCCTTTAAGCAGCTGTACAAAGGTTGAAGATACTTACCAGTACCTAAACGCTCTTGATCATTCACCTTCTACAAGAAGATTATGCAATGACCAAAGGCACAAAGAAAACTTAATTCTGCCTGAGCAAATCTTGACTCCCATGTCATACCTTTCAGTTCCCACCATCATTGCTTTCCTTGGTTTACTGAGGCCAGGGATCACACTTCAGACCAGAAAGCAACCTGGTTCGCCAGAAGCTTGGGTCCCCAAGTAAACCATGATAAATAAATATTTAAAGAAAGCTGGATGGGAAAATAAAGAAAGGAAAGAAAAGAAATAAAAAAAAAAGAAAGAGAAAGAGAGAAAAAAAAAAAAGAAAGAAAAAAGAACATTAACTTTCTTTTGCTGGAATGTTTGAAGTGTTTGCTTCTAATTGTAGCTACTTAGAAATACTAAAAATTCCAAACACTAAATGTCAAGTCCCAGAAAAATTATTTCAGCTTTTACCTTTGCAGCAAATAGTTTTTATTCTGGTTATTCTGCCTTTATTGATAACAAATGTACAGTCAAGTATCAAAAAATTACTACCCAAAGTATACTACTTGCGTCACCAGAGAGAGGTCACAGCTCTCTCTCTTATCTTCTCCTGGTTTCATTGCTTTCTGGATGCACATTTAAGCCTGTTCCTGTGTTAGTCTACTGACACTGGTGTTATCTGTACTTTTGGAAGAGCTGTTGTGATATCATCTGTCCAGACTGCATTGATTAAGGGATGTCTGGACTTGAACATGACTACATTAAAGTGGATAATGGTCTTAATGAGGAACAGATTTTACTGCTTTGGACATTTCTTTCCCTTCCCTACCTCCTTAGTTACAAGTCAGGATGCGCACTTCATTTATTTTTTACTGAAAAATAACAAATTTATTTTTTAATGGAAATACAATTTTTTAAGTTACAGAAAAGTATTAAAGAGTTAAAAAGACATCTGCAAGAGCAAGATTACTGAGTCCACTTTTTAAGTAATGGATAATTAGTATGGATATACATAGCAGATTTGTTTTCTGCCTCTTCAAAAAGCAAATAAAATCACAGAAAGCACATGGAGAAAATAAGTAAATATAAAAGCTATCAAAATACAGATCGTTTAGTTAAAACGGTTTAGGAGCCTGTTGTACTGATACCTGAGGAGTAGACAAAATCACTAATTTTAGTATATTATCTGAAAAATTACTACTTGACAACCTGTTAGGTATTTTGTTCTTTAATCTAGCATTATGCATATTACCTTTTTCAAAACACCATCTGCATATGCAAATGAAATGTTTAAGCTTAGACTCAGGAAAAGCTACATCGCTAATTTACAAATGTAGGGAATTATTCACTGGCCGATGCAGCGTAGACATGGAAGGAAAGAACCATGTAATTGCTTCCCAAGTCACAGCTTCTAAACAAAACAAAAGAAATCCCAAACCAATAGTGAATCAATGAGATTCATGCACTGGAAGCATTTTTGGAAGTAATTTTTGGAACAGTGTAAGACCACAGCTTGTAAATTCCCACTTGTTCTATATTTAAGAACATCTGTGCATGTGCATACAGAACATGTTCTCCAAAAATACGTGCTGATCAATTTCATAATTATATGAAATGAACAAATACCCTTCCAGAGTTTTTGTTTGCAAAAATTAGAAAACATGCTATTTCAACTTTATGTTCCATAAAGAGAAATTTCATTCTTTTGCTTTCAGACAAACAGAATTCATTCTTTACTGACAACAGACTGAAATTACTGTTGTATGCGAATTAGTGTAACAATGGCCATAGCCAAAAGAAGCCAAGTGGTGGGAAAAAGTTTGTTTTGTAGCAAACTGAAAAGGCATTGTACATCCGTTTGATCTACATTTAATCTTTACCATAGCTAAATATTCCAAATAAATAGCCTTAACAGCACTGTAGTTGCCTAAGAAAATACTAAGCTTCTCAGCTGCTGTTCACATGCCTCTGTTTTCACACAAGTTTGGTCCATGCTGACTACTTCTGTAGTCAACTCTGAGCATACAAACTCAGAGCATTCTGACATCATATGAAAGAAAATTTTGTTTAAAAATAGTTTTGAAAAGACTCTTGAGGATTTTTAGAGACTAAGATGATAAATGACCACGGACTATTTTCTAAAGCTCTAGTTGCAGGCGTCCTCACTCACTATTGCAAACTTTGGAAATATGATAGTGAGATCATATGGGATTAATCTGATATATTACATGCACAGATATCCTGACTTGGAAGCACAGCACCAGTGTCTGATACCTGCAACCACAGATGAGCAGCACACAGTGTTCTGACACAGCCTGGGAACAGCTCCACCAGTGCCAGCCTCACAGCCACCACAGTGATGCTGAGGGCTTTGCCAGCTCGAGATCCATCAACCTGCGCAGGATCTGAGCAGGCTTAAGGGAGAACTTAGAGAATAAACAAAAAGGAAACAGCAAAGACAGAATTAAATTTTCCAACAAAGCACTGAAAATTGCTTCTGGCAAAAGAAGTTGTACTATAAGCATTTAATTTTTATTATTTTTTTTACTCAGTATTCATAAAATCCTAGTTCAAAAACTTTAAAAAAAAAACAAACAGTAAAGTCTATCCACATCTTTGCACATAAGAATTTGCTGCGTAGCACTAAAAAGCTTTCCTTGGGTTGTTTTTTTTCAAGTTCAATGATTTGTGAGACTTCACAAATCCAGGATTGGCAAACAGACTACTAAACTTCCCTTTTCTTTGCTTCCCAAGCTGAAGAGCCACAGGTTTAATCCCTACTGCTCAAGCAAGGAGATTGTTACATGAAAAGCAAGTTGTCCATCATATGTGAAAAATTATGGCAGTCAGGTGATGACTCGAAAAAGGGTAATATAACCCCCATTTTCAAGAAGGAAAATATGGATGATCCAGGGAACTACAGAGCAGTCAGTCTCACCTCTGTGCCTGGCAAAATCTTGGAGCACATTCTCCTGGAAGACATGCTAAGGCACATGAAAAACAACAAGGTGCTTGGTGACAGCCAGTATGGCTTCACTAAGGGTAAATCCTGCCTGACCAATTTGGTGGCCTTCTATGATGGGGCTACAGAACCGATGGACAGGGGTAGAGCAGTTGACGTCAGCTACCTGCACTTGTGCAAAGCATTTGACAGTGTCCCGCATGACATCCTTGTCTCTAAATTGGAGAGACATCAATCTGATGGGTGGACCACTTGGTAGATAAAAAGAATTGGCTGGATGGCCACATGTAAAGAGTTGTGGTCAGTGGCTCAGTGTCCAGCTGCAGATCAGTAACAAGTGGTGTCCCTCAGGGATCTGTGTTGGGACCGTTCCTGTTCAACATCTTTGTCGGTGACATGGACAGTGGGATTGAGTGCGCCCTCAGCAACACTGCCAATGACACCAAGCTGTGTGGTTCAGTTGATACACTGGAGGGAAGGAATGCCATCCAGAGGGACCTCGACACGCTTATGAGGTGGGCTGATGCCAACCTCATGAAGTTTAACCATGCCAAGTGCAAGGTCCTACACCTGGATTGGAGCAATCCCAGGCACAGCTACAGGTTGGGCAGAGAAGAGATTCAGAGCAGCCCTGTGGAGAAGGACTTGGCTGTGTTGGTCAGTGAGAAATTTATCATGAGCCAGCAGTGTGTGCTCACAGCCCAGAAAGCCAACCATATCCTGGGCTGCATCAAAAGAAACGTGACCAGCAGTTCGAAGGAGGCGATCCTGCCCTTCTATTCTGCTCTTGTGAGACCCCATTTCAAGTACTGTGTGCAGTGCTAGTGTCCTCAAAATAAAAAGGACATGGAACTGTTGGAACAAGTCCAGAGGAGGGCCACGAGGATGATCAGGGGACTGGAGCACCTCCCGTATGAAGATAGGCTGAGGAAGTTGGGGCTGTTCAGCCTGGAGAAGAGAAGGCTGCGTGGAGACCTCATAACAGCCTTCCAGTATCTGAAGGGGGCCTATAGGGATGCTGGGGAGGGACTGTTTATTAGGGACTGTAGTGGTAGGACAAGGGGTTATGACTTCAAACTTAAACAGGGGAAGTTCAGGTTAGATATAAGGAAGAAGTTCTTTACTGTGAGAGTGGTGAGGCACTGGAATGGGTTGCCCAAGGAAGTTGCGAATGCTCCATCCTTGGCAGTGTTCAAGGCCAGGCTGGACAGAGCCTTGGGTGACATGGTTTAGTGTGTGGTGTCCCTGCCCATGGCAGGAGGGTTGGAACTAGATGATCTCAAGGTCCTTTCCAACCCGAACTATTCTGATTCTATGGTTCTTCCATGATTTTCCGTCTTTACTCTGGTCAAATCATGACACAAAAATCCCAAATCTTCTCTACATAGCGACTGACTGTTTCTTTGTCAGGCAATCTCCCTTCCTTGAAACTACTGCTTCCCTTATACAAAACGACCATCAAATACAAGAGCACAACTCTTTCCTTGTGCCTGTATGAGGCATATCCAGGCCACACCAGTAAGGTTTATATCATCATCTTTGCTCTTGTGCTCTCTTTTAAAACAAGTAGCACTGTGATGCGAGACCTTGCTGCAGCATATGTCTGCCATTGTACCTAACAAGAACTCTAGATCCTGGCTTAAGTCAGGCCTTTGGAGTGTAATTATAGCAAGTGACAAGAGCTATATCCTCAAGATCCTGATTTGACAAAAATGTGGTGGTTTGGGCAAATAAAATGCAATAGATAAATGCATCTCTGCTGGGGATTGAGAGAGGCAGGGTAAGCCTGAAAAGGTGAAAGGCACGGTTAAACCCTGAGCTCTGGTAAGAATCATTTGTCCTGGTGGTAGAAATGGCACTTGTGATGAGGGTCCTGCAACCAGGGATAGTAAGCTGCTGTCAGACCCTCACCCAGGATGCTGTACCAGCAGCCACTCCTGATGTGTCTTCTTTAGGTGATCAAGGAGGGAGCAGGAGGCAGCCAAATAAATGGCAGTAGCAGCGGTCCCCTCCACAGCATCGCATCCATAGTGGGGGCTCTCCATCACACTGCCAGCCCACCTAAGGGAGAGGCAGGAACGGTGCTCTTCTGGCACAAGAAGAAACTAAGTGGTCAGCTAGCCAGAAAGATTGGGTACCACCAACCTGTGCTATGGATCAAGGTCTCCAACAGTACTACTGCATTTATCTTTATCAGCAGATCTATGAATACCCTTTGCAGTTTATTCTGTAGTAATACAGAATCTTTCAAATAGATGATTAAAACAGAATTTTATTAAGACAGACTTTAAGGTTCCAAATGTATGTCTTTGTAAGATGGTTTACATTCAGTATCATCTCCATTAGTACTCTGGTATCTATTTTAACGTCAGCAACTAAGAAAAAAATCAACAAAACAAACAACAAAACAAAATACAAAAAAAACAAACTTTGGTTAAATTTTATTTACTTGTTAAAAATAATTAAGTATATAGGGTCCTACTAAGTTTGTTAGGCCTTCCACCTATGAATGAAGCATGGCTCTGGAGATGATCAGATTCCTGAACTGACCTCCACCAGAGGTGTTCTGTTATCAGCTTTAGGGTTGGTTTAAAAGGGAGGAGTACCAGCTGCAGTTCCAGGAGACAGCTGCATGAACAACCCAGACAGAACAAAGTTTGATGCCCATCATAACATCAGAGAAATCACGGAGTAGCCTTTCTCAACCAACACTCTGGGTCACCTTCTGCACAGCTGCACTGAAGAGAGAGCATAGCCAGCCCCAGTGGAGTCAACAGATAACGAAAGACAGCAGGCTATAAATTATGGTGTTTTCCAAGAAAACCTACATTTTGCCGAATGTTCTCCTGTCCAAAGCAGTTAAAGAAACAGTTTTTGATTGTAAATGAGCACAGGCTTCATCTCCAGTCCTAAAGCCATATAAAACTTTGGCTGCCACCAGTCTTACTAAGTACTATATAGCACGTGGACCGGAATTTGTGAACAGGGTATTGCTATGCTTCTAGAAAGCAATTCTTGCACCTGGGTCTTTTGACACCCATTGTATCCTATGGCAATCAGCACAACATTCACTGAATAACACACAGGTCCCAAGTGATGATTTTCCTCCTGCAGAATCATTTTGAACAAAGAAATTTAAAAACAGCCTTCTAAAAGATGCACTGAAAAACATCCAAGATTCAAGGCAATGCTTCCACTAACCCTCTGTTCATATTATTTAATCCCTTTCATCAAGAAAGATAAATTCCAACCAAAGTCACGCTTCAGTTATCTTAAGAGCTAGTTCCTCAAGACTATTAGAACAGTAAGGCTATAAATATACATCCTAGGAAGGTAAGTATCAGCAAGAAAGATGGACAAGTGTGTTTTTTTCTAAGGCTTACTGCTTGTTTAATCATACAAATCAGTATTTCCTTTTGAAATTCCAAAGCAAATGCATTTTTGGACACAGCCATTTTACTGATGAAGAGAAAGCTTTGACAAAAAGACTGTACACTGAAGAGTACATAATAATTTCCTACCACTGTTTTGCTAATCACCAGCTACTTGATGCTTCAGTATTCAATATTCCATTAAAGGTGGCAGATTTCAAGTCCTTCTGGCTGAAAGGAAGAACAGAAAGCAAACAGATCCCAAGTCACATTAACTATATATTAGTGTTTGCTTCACCGGCAAATCAAAGGCACTTGCCATGAAACACCACTAAGGTGCACTGAGCCATCACAGAGCAAGGCTCCATACTGCAGACAGCTGCTCATCACCTGCATCCTCACAGAACCACCATAATTAAAATCTCTCGCCTACATGATTTGGACTGTTGAGTTTACAGAGACTGTTTCCTTCCTTTACTAACTGAAGACTTTCTCAGAGGTTGTCATCACCCTAAGGAAACACTCCTTGCAAATTTACATGTTTTTTTCATGAGAAGCTGCTCACAGCGAGACCACTTAAAGTGACTCAAGTCAATTTATTAAAACAACATGTACAGGAGCAGCACGCAGTTTGAAGCTCCTAGTGATACAAAACCAGGTTACCACATTAACATTAAAGGGAAAGCCTGAAGGCCTGAAGTTTTCCTGTCCCTCCTCCAGAAGAAGGAAGCATTTGGGACTGGGGGATAAGGGGAAGAGGGAAATAGAAGAACCTGCTTTTGCAGCTACTAAAAAAAAAAAAAAAAAAAAAACAACCAACCCCCCCCAAAAAAAAAAAAAAACAAGGAAAATATATCTGCATGCATTTTTGAGGAAGGCAAGTGGGGCTTTAGCCTACCCACTAATTGCTCTCTGCTCCCCAGCAGCAGCCTACAAGCTAATGGAGAGGATGAAGCCAATACCTCCCAAGCCTGGTCCCAAGGCATTGGGCTTCAGCAGAGATGGTACTTGGGAATGAGACATGACCTTTTCACTGGCCAAAGTGGAGGGGGTCTAGCAGCCTTGCATCCATCCTAAAAGCACATACCTACTGGCTTTGCAAAACATAAAGACTGCGTGAATCAGCCTGCATCACTCTCAGTTTTCTTGTGCAGCTTCTTTTATGTCTAAGGTATCCCCTTTGCCTCACTCATTTGTACTGTGCAGTGAATACTCACCTGCCTTTGAAGCTCAAAAGGCTTTATGATTGGAGTGAGGCCTCACCATTTCAGAGGGCATTGCTAACAGCATAACTGAGGAGCACTTGCACATATCCCAGCTAAGGCATTTCAGTATGTCCTAGCACTCAGCCTCCAAACTCCAAATCACTTTCAGTTCAGAGATCCCTACCAGCTGTAGGAAAATAACTATGATTATTGATATGTTAACTTGGACGATGAGTGTATATTTTAACTAGACTAATAATTTTAAATATTAGACTTTTAAAAAAATTATTTGAAATAACAATATTTACTTCAAATATAGTTACTCTTTTATGACCATAAATGTGACTGATGCATTCATTGCTAAAGAGACAGTAATAATTACACAAAGCTCCTTCACAGAATATTCAGACCTTTCCCACACTTTAAAAAAATGGAAATATTTAATTCATCTTTAACCATACAGCAATCAGATAGCCTGAATGAGTGTCAGACTGCCAAAATATACAAGACAAAAAGCACACTATGGGTCAAAGGCTGA
Organism: Lathamus discolor; assembly: GCF_037157495.1. Lineage (NCBI taxonomy): Eukaryota > Metazoa > Chordata > Aves > Psittaciformes > Psittacidae > Lathamus > Lathamus discolor. The sequence goes on along the minus strand of NC_088886.1, from coordinate 104,436,316 downwards.
CAGAAGGCTGATCCCTTTTCATAGCTCTCTTTCCTGTTATTCTCTTAACAGGAAAATAAGCAATAGGACAGTGTTCTCATTCATTCTCTGAACTTCATCCATTTAGTCTAGCAGGCCAAAGTCACTCATATACCACAGCAGTACATGACAGTAATCCGTGGGCTACACATACAGGTCTGTTCTCTTCAAACACTCTAGCTGAAACAGTATTACTATTTAAAAGCTGTTGGAACCAACAAACTAGATCAAAGTACAGTGGTGTTGGCCTGATGGTACCTCTGCTTTTGTCAAAAGCTACAGCAAAATAGAAATGTATAAATAAGTTGACCATATAGTGGCTTATTTCTTGCATCTCCAGGGACATTTTTTGACACCACAGGAATTTTAATAAAGATAGTTGTCATATTTTCTTGCAAATGAAAAAAAAGGTTAACACTTGTCATGTCACCTTTCCTTCCATTACAAACCGCTGTGACACTCTGGAAGTTAAAACCTACTGTAGAACAGTAGCACAAACAACTTCTCTGTGAGTAAAAGAGGAGTTCTGTACCATCCCAAAATTCAGAAACTGTCTTTTAGGTAATATTGCTCAGCCTCAAAACCGAGGTCAGCATCTTCACTCTTCCACTGTCCCCAGCTGGGGTGCTTCAGACCCATGCTCCATGTTTCTATCCACTCCACTAGTCTGCTCTTCCTCTTAGCCAGAATCCTTCTCAAGCACTTATGGGCTGCAATTACCAGGAGCTAACTACATGCTTTAGTGTGCAGTTTGGATCATAATTTTAGTGGAACCACAAGTACACTTGTAGAACAAAAAGGCAACAGCAGAACCACAACCTCAGTCCCTACAGACATTAAATTTTACAAGTAGCAGTAATACAGCAGGACATTTTCTCTAATATGTTATGGACAAATTAAGACATCTATCACTGAAATAATTACAAGAAACATCTAAAAAATAATTACATCTGTATCCACATATTTATGCCAACACCATAACCATGTGGTATCTAAGCTTCTTACAGAATTTATGACCAGAAGAGAGTATTAGTATCATCTTGTCTGGCTTGCTGAATAATACAGGTCATAAAACCATACAATAATTTCTATATCAAGCTTGTTGCAGCTAGAGCCTTGTCTGCCTATTAACAGTATTATACAGAGCAAAGAACCATTCAACACATCCTTAAAAATTGCTTTTTGCCTTAACTTGGAAAATTTATATGGCAGTACATGCAAATTTCAGCTGTTTCAGCACCCAAGCAATGGATTATCATAATCAAAACAGTTCAGAAAGTACCATCTTTATATATAGTCTTGAAGATGAAGGTTGATGGGCAAACTGGACAAAATAACTGTACTGCTTAGCAAACAACTATGAAAGCTCAATGTAAATGCTTTTTCTCAGAGGAAGCAAGGACCCTTCCCAAGTTTTAGCAAAGGCAAATAATAAAAAAAAAATCACCCTTTCCATGGTGGCTGAGAAGGAAAAAGCAACGACTAAAGTGCTGAAAGGCACAATGCCACAGTGAAAATAGAAGATGAACTGCAAATAAGGACCCATCAGCTGTTAGGGCTTTTAGTGCTGTGCTGAAGTGTCCATAGAGCAGAAGTGCTTCTAGAGCGTGCCTCATACACAAGGCATCTGGCTTCTTACCGGAAAATGTATCTCAAAAGAGATATACCAAATTATGTAAGAGAACAAAACTTCAACTTTTGGGTAGGAATCCAAAATTAGAACTGGGATTCATTTTTGTCACTGTGAAGTGATACATGCCAAGGTGTTACGAAACCAAAACACAGCTGTTATTTTGTCTGGACCACTTTTTATACTTTTTATACTTTATACAAGAAAAGCTCCACTCATGCTATAATTAGAGAGCAGACATCCCAGAGCTCATTGGGCCTGTAAGTACAGGTATAAATTGTGAAACTTTCACTAAAGATCATGCTGCATATGATTTACTAAATTTATTAAGATAGAGACGGAAGAAACTGCTCTAGTTACTGGTCTGAAAAGCAAAATTATTAGCACTTTAGGTGATGAAAGCAGAAAACATCTGTCTTTCCTGCTCATATAGAGGGCCTGAGCAGGAGTTTCCCTCCCTCCAAATCTTCATCTCTCATGCATGGAGCAGAACTGACTGAAACCAGAAGAATTTCTCTCTGGACGGTGAAGAGAATTGATTAGCGAGTTGCTTTTTTCAGCTGAACAGAAAAACAGACAATATTTAAGGTTTTCCATGCAGTTAGACTTTTGTGAGCTACAGAGCTATGATTCATAAATTCATGGATGATATGCAAGTTGCTCAGTGACTTCACTGCCTTCAGTTCAAAGTCACTATGCTAAAATCGTAAATTTCAGTTTCGCATGCTGAAATGCCTGATTTCAATGATGCCTATTGAAGACATCTTTATCTGTCTGTATCTGCAGACTTTACAACAAATTCTGCTGCATGATAGTTGCCGCACCAATAATTATGTTCTTAAGAAAGATTTCTTTCTACTTACTGATTAATATTATAAAGAATTATTTGGTCCCATTGAGAATATTCTGAACATAGGGAACTAAAGAATTATTGTTTAAATAAACAATATCTTCTGAGAGTAGTTAGTTGTGTTGTAGGATAATGGTAAAGGACTAAAACATAACAACATTTAAAATGTACAGTTCCCCTCCCTCAGGATTTCCTTGCAATGATCCTGAAAACGAGCCTACTCTAACTGGAGAACCTTTTGACTGGTATGAAACAGCAGTTTACATATACATATCTGTGCACTTGTACCCATCATTAAAGCACGCAGAATCTCTGATTTAGCAAAAACCACCAGTTGCATTTTACAAGCTCCAAGGTAGACTTTGTGGGGACAGTCTCCCAGCTCACGTGTGATTATCCGCACATGGCACATGCTGAATATATATTGGATGACAAAAACAGTCTGAGTCAATGCTACGAATTCCAGCAGAGAAGCTGGTGACATTTGTCACCTTCAGCTGTAGTACAGTCAGGGGCTTAAAGACAGCCCTTGGTTTTTTACGATCTGAAAAGACACTAAATTTTAGAAATTGCATGAAGTTCCTAAGCTTGTAGAAACTTTTATTTTATTGATATAACAGTCCTTGTATAGGTGTCAGCTCCCATTTAGCAGACTAGACAAAACCCAAAATTATTAAGCTCAAGTCAAAGTACAAGAACATCCATACCTTTAGCAACAATTGCTAGCAGTTTACACTACTATTTGATGCATGCGGTAGATCCAGAACAACACATCTGCTTCTCTGCAAGATAATTTGAGATACAATACTTCTCTATAGTGGTCTGCAAAAATGCATCAAAAATTGTATAGAAATTTAATCATGCAGCTTATTAACTTGCTTTCTCTATTTCTCTCTCTACCTGGGCTAAGAATTGGTGAGGTCTGATTTGTTGCCAGATATGATCCCCTATACCTGTTCGAAGCGGTGATTTACAGGTGTATTTTTTAAATTAATGCTTTTGTTGGATATACCCATTGCATCTCAGTGTGTTTCACTGAGATCTGGCAATTTCAATTGCACCATCAATTCTACAGATTTCTGAATCTTCATGTAGCACTGAAGACCACATTCACTTCATGAACCCTTCAAATGTTTTGCATTTAATTTACACCACAGATAGGTTTTGGGATGGTTTCAGTGGTGCTAAGTCTGTGCCCATACTTGCTCTACCTAGAGAGATCCTGCTTACATTTATTATTGCCAGAGGACAATATGTGACCTATGAAGCCACCTAAACAAGCCAAGAAACATAAATAATTCAAGCTTCAGAAGATTCAGGCCCAAATCTAGTCTTGCTTCTGGACACAAAATCAATGGGTTACAACATTAAGGGCTGCCCAGTTCTGCAGTCCTATTGCACTTTCACATGCTGTCAAAAAGTTGAATATAGTACCACCAATACAATTTCATTGAAAATGAAGCACTGACCACACAAAAACGAAACAAAACAAAAAAAAAAAAAAAACAAACCACCATGAACAAAAAATCACACACACTTGGAAGGTATTATACTTAAAAAGGCAGAACAGCAGTAACTGAGAAGGGAGAGAATTTAAGTCAATAAAACAGGCTTACCCTACCAAAAAAATAAATTAGCTATTGTAAACTGCACAACAATCCCCTCCTCACATCATTAAAAACAGTGGTAACAGAAAACAAGCAAACTGATATAACAGCATTGGATGTATATTTCAGTGACCATCTTGGGAAAAATCCATCCTGTGGAAAGCCTGTTATATATTAAAAGTCTTGGCTACACTATACTGATAGAATAGCCTGACTCAAGTTTTGCTGCCTTGAGTAACAGTAGCTAACTTGCCAGCTCATTGACTACTCCAAACAGCTTGTGTCTGCAGTTGCTGGAGACAAACCTTGGAAAAGAAGCTCTCCCTACTTCAATGGCTTTGCCCACACTGCATCATTCTCCTCATCACTGTTAGGTTCGGATGATCAGGGACAGGGAACAGAATTTAAAGTTACAGCACAATTGTTCCTTACATAAACATCTGTAATAAAACAATACTTTGTGACCCTATCACTGCCAAGTGCTTGTTTGATTCAAATGTCAGGTGCTTTCTCAGTACTGATTTATTAAAACCAGATAGGCCAGCTATTTGGAAAAAAAAAATGCTAGCAACTATAATGCAGTTTCCAAATTTATTTTGCCATGCTGGAACACTAAAGTGGGAAGCCTGCTTCTTTTCCTGTTAATTAATACGAAGGGCTGTGAGGCTGGGTACATTGAGGCTTTGGCAAAACACAGCACAGTTGCTGGTAACACCATGTAAAATACCTGTTTTGTTTGAAATGTAATGTTCATCTTCCTAAAACCACCTGTCTATATAAAAAAGTAGTAATTTATAATTCTCTCTCGAGTACAACAAACAAAACTTCAGCTAGTATTAAAAGCAGCTTGCTCTGACAAAAAGCTCTATGCTTGCTTTTTTTGTATGTCTAGACACCACTGTCATACAGAAAGAATATTTTTCCCATAAAAACAAACAAACAAACAAAAACCCCAAGAGAAATAAAACCAAACCAAACAAACAAACCAAACCACCAAAAATGGTGGTAACTTGTGTAACAAGGTAGAATCCACAGGGACACAGAATAACTCCCATGTAGGAAAAGGGGACTTTTTCTCCTCTGCTCTATTGCTTGAAATGAATTAAACATGTATCCTGGGTTCAGCTGTAGCAGTTATTTTTCTCCTTCTTAGTAGCTGGTGCAGTGCTGTGTTTTCAACTTTAGTCTGAGAACAGCACTGAGAACACACCAATGCTTTTAGTTTTTGCTAAGTAATGCTTACTCCGATCAAGGACTTTTCAGTCGCTCCTGCTCTGCCAGTGAGGAGGGGCACAAGAAGCTGGGAGGGAGCAGAGACAGAACACCTGACCCAAACTGGCCAAAGGGGTATTCCATACCACAGCACGTCACACCCAGTATATAAACTGGGGGAGTTATCCAAGGCCCAGATCACTGCTCAGGTCAAGCTGTGTATCAGTCAGTGGGTGGTGAGCAATTGTATTTGCACATCACTTGTGTTTATTGTTTTCTTTTCCTTTTCTCCTTCTAGTTTTATATTCTCTGCCTTTGTTTTTTCCCTTATTATTATTGGTGGTGGCAGTAGTGATTTTGTGTTATACCTTAGTTACTGGATTGTTACCTTAATCTGTGGGATTTATATTCTTTTGCTTCTCCTCCCCAGGAAGGGGGGGAGGGAAGAAAGGTGGGGAGTGAGTGAGCAGCTGCATGGTTCTGGGTGGGTTTAAACCACAACACCACCATCTCATCTTCCCTGGCTTTTCAAACTGTATTTGGCTTTTTTTTTTTTTCCTTTTTTTTTTTTTTAATCTTAAGGCCTTAAATGACTAACTAATTTTTTTAAAGTATGAAATGTTACAAGAGAGTGGGAAGGGGAAAGAGGCAGCACCTAAAAAGTGGAAGAAAAAAACAACCCAAGCCACATAAGAGAGCTGGAAAGTAGATGAATGTGATTTCAAACAAGATTTCCCATCGCCCCTATAGTCTTGTCTGTAACACTTTGAGTACATGAAGCATAGACTGAAATGATCCCACACTTTGTGCAGTGTACATCACTCTTGTACCTGACACCACAGTGATCATTTGACTTCATACTGCAAAACAAATTCTCCTTTTCACATTTAATTTTGTTCCAGCTGAAATCTTAAGTCTGGAATATATGCATCACATATTCTCATACGCTTATAATTTCCATGCATTTCTCGCCTCTTGGCCAGTAAAGTTAAGGAAAAAACAACAAAACCAACCAATAAACAAACAAAACAAAAAAAGAAAAAAAAGGAAAAAAAAGAAAAAAAAAACACACTAAAATATCTATAATAGTCAATACTCTCCAGTACAATCACATTAAGCCATTACCCAAGATGATGGGAGCTGAAACAGTGTGGATATAGGAAGAGGCAGATGGTATATATCCCAGGATCAGTAGGGCAGATGAATCACCAACCTGGATTTGGCAGGCCACAACTCATCAGACCTGCCAGAGACAGGCACTTGTACAGAGATGTTTCCTATCTCCATGTCCAGCTCCCCAGCATACCACACATGCGAAGGGCACAGAGCTGGACCTGGGCTACTTGCGCATACTTGTGCCAAAGGCAATAAGCCCTCACAGAGAGGAAATGCTTTGGACCACAGGGACATGGGTTTATACAACCTCCAACAAGTTCCCAAACTCTCACCATTCCAACACTCCCCCCCTACAGGATGAATGCAAAAGCCAGCAGACTTTTCTCTGCCTGCTGAAACAAAGCTCTTTTTTCCCTCTCTGGGAGGCTGTGCTCAGGTCTCAGACCTACCATACCCAACTTGTGCCAGGCTCCCTGCAACAGATCCCAGCCAGATGTTATTTATCGCTGGAGGGCACAAGGCCACACAGGCAATGCGCATACTTGGAGTATATGCAATCGCTCCAGTCTGTTCCCAGATGTGAAACACTACCTTCTTATTATGAGAGACTTCAGTTCTATGGAAAGCAGTCCTGGACCAATCAGGTTGGATCAGGTTTTCTTCTTTGCAAAGGTGGTGATAGAGATAAAAGATCTCATATCGCCTGAGAGAAGGGGGGAGGGAAGTGGAAGAGTGCAAAATATGAGGACTTGTCACAATTAACTGTTTATAAACTGCAAAGGTGTTCAGTAACTACAGCTCAAAGGGGAATAACTGAACTACGTTGCTCCTTTTCAAATTTCTGGGAACTCCTCTTGTGCTACAGTATCTTTGATAAAAAATAATATAGGGTGCTCTATGATAGCATGTAAAACAATTGCTGTTTTACAGAGGAAGTCCTCGATATCTTGAGCTAAATAAATAAGTAACTGCTCTATACTACCACAACAATTAGTTTCACCCACCCACTCCTTATGAATGGATTTGGATATTATAAAGGAACATCTCTATTACCTGAAACCAAAATAAGAATGAGTTGTGGAGTCTACCCGTGTATCAATAGATCTATAAATTATAAATTACTTGTCATGATTATTTACTAAACTCTACCCTGCTGTCACTTAGCATTTGTGTACAATCTGATTTGGCTGACAGTTGATATTTAGCTCATTTGCCATAGCTCAGAATGACGGTTCCAACCCCTTAATCATGCCACAAGCACTGAACAGAAGAACACTTTCCAAAATGGCTTCTGAGGTACAGTTCTGCCACTTTAACAGCAGTGAACTGAAACACCATAGCAAACCATTTTTGCAGTAAGATAAAAGGCATTTGAAAGTTATTGGAATAGTCACTCAAAAAATTAAAATAAGCAGACTTCAAGTACCTCACTATTGCTCACAGCAACCTCAATTCCACCCCCATACAGCCACTTACTTAAGGAAATCAAAGGTAAAGTTGCTATTTCATGATTTTCTCTCACACTGTAATTCTCATCTACCACCTCAACCCTGTTTAACAGGAGCAACAGCACTGCAGATTTCTGAGGCTCTAGGTTTCTTGTCCAAGAGTCTTTATTTTATGACCCATTCCAATTACAAAAGCTAGCCTCCTAATCTAGGTTCCCAGGGTAGCTATTGAGCAAGGGATGGGTGTTTCCATATCAGGACAGAATTTTTCGAGTCCTATATGTAAAAAGATGAGTTAACCTCAGAACTGTAGCAACCTCCAGTCTGCACAAAAAAAAAAAAAAAAAAAAAAAAACCAAAAAAAAAAAACCACGAATTTGGGTTTAGGGTTTGCTTTGGGGGGGTCTTCAGGAAAATTCATTGCCTACACAGGTGTACATTTGAAAAAGTCAGCAGGTGAGACTGAATGAGAGGTGAGGTGAGAATGAAGAAGTTGGGTTAAAGACTGCACAGTTCAAATATCAGCATTTCTTTTCTTTTTAATTTTCTCTCTTTAGAAAATTCCAGTGCTCCCCCTCTCATTTCTGATAGAGAACATTCAAACCTTCCACATTTCTGAAATTTGGACATGCAGAAATTCAGATGCCTTCCCAATTCTATGTGGAAGTTTTGCTAGAGCTGTTCCCACTGTTAGGCAGCTGGGTAAACAGCTATGCATGCGGGGCTATGCAGTTTTGGAACTCAGGAAAAACAACAGGTCCCAATGGCTAAAACATGCAGTGTATGGTATCTAACAAAGCCAGAAACAGCAGTCAAAGACATGTTTAAGATCTGACATCAAAAACTTCTGCTAAGCTGCTCTATTCTGCCAATGGAGTTTTTCACCCATCACGGGCCTTAAGAGGCGCCAAAACTAAGATTAAATACTGCCTTTCTCTTAGAATATTAAGTGTAAATAGTATGCCTTATGTGAGCCATTAATTATTCTCTAACAATAGAAAACTTCAGAGACAGCAGTAAAGAAATCTTCAGTTCACAGACCAAAAGGTTGAGCAACGTGCAGAACATGAAAGGAAATGATTGGACGCACTGTTCCAAAACAAGAACAGAGAACCATGTAAAATTAGCATGAACAAAGTTACTTCCAGAATACATAGTTCTCCTGTGGAAGTGTTTGTGGATGTATAGTGTGGTTCAAAAAGGAACTGGAAAAATGCACAGTGGAAAAAATTCAAAGATGGCACCTTCGTTTCAGAAAGGTCCTAAGCCCACAGCCCTGGGTTCTCAGAGTGTGTGCCCAAGAAGAAAAGTAACACCTGCCTTTCCACTTCTAGCTGGTCACAACTGCCCAAGTCTGACTTGGAGAAAAAATTTTCCTTTCATCGTTCAAAACGCATTTCCAAAAAGTGGGGTGTTTTTTTCTTTTATAAAAGGGAAAAAGAATACATGGATCACAGCCAAACTGTTACTTAATATCCTTTTGATTAAAGGTCATAGGATAACTAGGTAAAAACTAATGAAGGGCTCACAGTTGAATCCAGCATACTTTACTTGTTGTAGCCTGGCTACAGGCCAGGCTCTGAGCAGCCACAGTACTAGCAGATGGTCTCCTAATGTCAACAGATGATAAGCAAGCACAGCTTTCACCTGTCCAGACCTCTCTAAACCTTCTGACACTGTTAATCAAGCAATGCAGTTGCCCAGTCTAAAAGGTTCACAAGAGTCAGCGGTGATTTGCTAGAATGGCTGTAAGTCCATCAGTGAGAAATGCCCTATATGATCATACATTAACAAGACACTTAACAGTCTGGGCAAGATTAGCTAACAGAGGCTGAATTCAAGTGAAAAAATAATGCTGTGTTGGAGAACAGCTGGGGGAGGGGCAGAGGGGGAAATCACATCAATAAAACATTTTGTTTAAACTACACAAATTCATTAGAAAAGGAGCTCTTGGAGTTCCTGTTGAAATTAAGCTCTTGCAAAAGAGTAACACTTAAAAACAATATTGACAGCGCTGCCTGCACTAACAGGCAACATCCTCTTGGTGAGCAGCAGTCTGGCCTCAGCTATGACCTTTTGGTTTATTATATTCAGGAATCAAACACTTCTGGCATGCATCCTTCAGCCCTCTGAAAAGTCCAGAAGGAACAACATTCCTGCTCCCTACTTTGGCTTCCTATAGAGCACTGGGTAGGCTCAAATTTTTGTCTTTAATTGGTGGCCTGGTTTCTGGCTTCAAAACATCTTGGAAATTAGCTCCTCAGGCATGAAAGACTTCAAAGTATGGAAAGAACAGCTATACGGCGTAGAGTTTCCTTAGAGGTCAGTCCCAAACTAGAAGACCAGCCCTGCCCTTTTCAAAAAGGCTGAAAATATATTCACTTAAAAAGACAAAAAATACGAAGCACTAACAAGCAAAACCTGACAAGACAGGAATTAGTTACAATGTAGGTGAAATGACTTAGTCATACTATTTGGCATAAAACTCATAGGAGTAAGTGTATTGTGACAAAAGCAGAGAAAGAAACCATATAAAGCATCCTATAAAAGAAAATAAATCTCTCACAGCTTCAGCATTCCTTTCTCTGTAGCAGATTCCTGGCTCTCACTGAAGGCATCAAGTGTAAGATATTATAAGGATCATGGTAGAAAGCAAGGTCATAAAACAGGAAGCCAAACTTACACTATTAGAGTTATGTTCTTCAAATGGTATGTTTCATGAGGAACTATAAATCTGTCTCAAATTTTATCACTTATTGCTATCTCAAAACATATGCACAAAGTTTTTAAGGTTGAACTCTATATATACTGAGAGAAAGAATAATTACTAATTCACACTGAAAACTATTGTCTTCCTTATTTTCCCCTATAAATGCCATGAATTAATTTAGGAGATTTTATTTTAGTCCTTTTTTTTATGTCAGCTATTTTCATGTCACTTTTTAGTGGCTGCTCTTGGCATTCACCAGCTATTGAGCACTAAATAACTTCTCTTTACCTGTAAATTTTCAGTTTCTTTTCTCCCTGGTTACTACTGACTCCAACCTCACTTCTGTTAACAGATAATTTGCCATTAATCATGCACCTTGAGTATTTTGTGAGTCCAGCTGTGTCACAGAGATCAAGTTAAGAATTTAATGACATGAACATACTGAAAAGGACAACAAAACAGGATAAAAAAGCCAGCAATATAGTCTCCAGTGTCATTTTCTCTGAGGTGAAGGAAAATACCTGGGATTAGCAAAAGGATGGACATGAAGCAAACATGGAGGAGAAAGGGAGGGAAGACGTCTAGAATTGATTCCATTCTGTGTTCAAGTGATCTGTGCCTATGGTAATAGTGCAAAACATTGATTTAAAAACAATTCTACTTTTTAGGTAAGTGCTATGAAATGCCTTTTCAGGTCCTGAAAAGAAACATAAAGCAAGGGATTCCTGCATGAATGAGAGTGCGCTCAGAAGGCAGCACACAGGCTCTGTGCTACAGCACTGCAGCTTCAGAGCATCTGCCTCTTAGGACAGGACTTAAGTCTTATTTTGGTTCATGCAGCACTGTTGCCCAATCCCACCAGCACATGACCAAATAAGCTTGCTTCTGAGTACTACCTCCCAAAATCTGCTCTTTTATTGCAAGGTTTTCTTCTTTTTGCAGTATGTATCTAACCCACGCACCTCTAAACTGACTGGTGTGTGTGGGAACACAACTGCAAAGGACCTGGTCATGCCTCAGCAGAGATTACAGGCAGGAAGAACATGACAACAGAAAACACAGGAGGCAAGGGAGGATTTTTTGGAGGAACAAGGGGTGGGGAGGGGTGGGTTTATACAACAGAGGAAGACTCAAGATAGAATGATTCATGTTTTATGCAATACCTTTCTCCTATCTCTGCTTTTTGCCAGCACTGTAACAGGAAGGGAGATGAATTTCACCTTGAGATGTCTGACAGCACACTAAAAGACAAAGATCCAGGCCATGCTGGATTCAGATTTAGGCACTAAAATTGTAGTCAAAAGAAAGGACTGTTCTTGCTTCAGGCTGTGAATTAATTCCCCTTGTCACTTAAGTTTTTGTTATTTTTTTTTAATTTTGCATATACATGGATATTATTTAAATCTAAATAAATAAGGACTGGCTCCAAAGGCCATTCCTGCAAGATGTCTGTCAATTGCATGTCAAACAATTCTAGTTCCCAGTGATGCAAACAAAAAATATGCACATTGAGGACATGAGAAAAGAACAAATTACCTTAGAATTGAAAAAATAATCAATTGACTTTTCCACTTCAGACACCTTACCTGACCTCTGTGGAAGCCTGGCAAGACTGACCTGCCTTTCTAAGGCCCACTCTGGAAAGTGAAATAGTCACTGACCATTCCTACTGTTAAGTGAAAAGCCCATTCCTGCAACTAGTTTTAAAACTAAGGCACACCTACATGTGTATACACACACACTTCCCATTTTATCTTGGTAGCTTTTAAAATCTTGCTACTCCATTAGGTGGTAATAGCTTTGTCAAATGAACCAAATCTTGTGCCTCTTGGTAACAAACTTTTCTAAAGTTGGAAAATATTATAATGAGCTAAAGCATATCACATCAAAAGCCCACACAGCACTAAATTAACATAATGTGATAAGATACAATGTGACATAACATCTTCATAAACTTAAGCATGTCAGAAAATAAAATAACTTTCTATCAGCTTATTCACAATCTAATCCATATTTAATGAGCAAAATCACTAGCCAACAACCTCAACAGTTTATTTAATAACACCATCACCAACTGTCTGTGGTGGCCCATTCAGAATTTTAGAAATGAGGCTCACAAAACACTGGGACAGAGAATATTTAAGTCTTCAGCAGCTCTCTCTGAGTGAACCAAATCCCATTTTCAGGGCTTGACATTATTTTACCATGAGCAGAATGAATACTTCAATGATTGTTGTGTGCACAAAAAGGTTTTCTTTTCGGAAAATATGCCATTTTTCCATTGTGCAAAAGATAACACAATGTACGGAAGTAGCACAATAATAGAATTTCCTAAAATCAGAAATACAGTAGGTGATGATTCTGTGGAGCAAAAGATTTGAAGCATGGCTGAACTCTCTGAATATCCAGAGCAAGACCAGGATTTTATCATCCAAGTCTAGAAAATACTTCTGCAACTGTGACTGGAATACACATTTTGTCCAGTTAAAAATATTCTTACTGTAAGATTCTTTACGGTATTTTAGCAATTCTAATTTTAATCTAAACAAATACTGGGAAGCAGAAAGGCATGAGCATAACACCCTCAAAATTTTTAAAGAAAACAAGAAATATTTTGCCACTTGTTGCCATCAATGCTTTTCAAGAGATTTTAACAATGGAGGACCTTTCTGGACTTTAGATATATGTCTTTCAAACCTCAATTCCCTTCTTCCCCCCCTTTTTTACTTACCCTTGGAATCAGTTTTTCTGTTCATAGACATGTGGCAATGAAAATTCTTTTGGGTAAAAAAAAAAAAAACAACAAAAAAAAAACAAAAAAAAAAAAAACAAATAAACTACTTGCTGAGCACTCATATGTACTTTTTCTGAAGCACCACCACAGTAAGTCCTCGGCTATACTAAACAGTGCTGCCGTAGCCGACACAGTGAATTGCAAATATTTGTCAGCTCAGATCCTGTCAAAATTAACAGAACACACCAATTTCAGTGTCAATGAAATCATCATATAAAACTTCATAAATCATGAACAGCCCAAAAGGGGGCTGTTTACCATTTGAGAGACCATAGCACATGAAAACAGTTTCCAACACTAAAGAACCTTCAAATATAATCAATTTTACTAAAAGTTAGTTGAGTGGCAGAGGCGATTTCTTGTATCTTCATGACTATGCTTATCAGAAGTCTTAATAAGAGTGTCTGTCTAACTGAACTGGCTTACTTTAAAAGGCAAAGCATAGATCAAATAATAGCAAACCCTACTAGAACAACAGAGTTCTTCACTTCAGGCATAGCCTTTTCCATGCTACTTAACCACTATTCTGTCACTACTTCAATCTGTCTCTAATTCAAAGATTAAATCAAATTAAGGGGAACCAAACTGATCCCAGCAATATGAGGTCTAATTTATATAGAAGCTAGTGAAAAATCTGCTTGCAAATTAAGTATTATTATTGGGAGGGGGAAGCTCTGTTTGGAGCAAAGCAGTTAACAGCTTCTCCATCGTTACATTCTGTTTTTTCCTCTAAATGAGCAGAAAGAGCTTGGTGTCTAGTGATACCTAAAGCAGAAAACAAATCTTGTTTAAATTGAGAAATAATGAGATTCACTTAGTGTTAGCAGATGCACCTAGGGAAACTGCAGGGAAGTGAGCAGGGGCAGAACAAGTTGAAATTTTAAATGAAACAACAATTTTTTTTTTAAATTCAAAATTAAATACTGTATCAACTTGTCCTAGGGGAAAAAAAATAAAAAACAAAAAAGTGAGTATTGGACAATTAAGTTTGATCATATTATTTCAAATGACTTCTCAAAATGAAGAGTTATTGAATAAAAGTGTTCTACGCATTACTTAAATGTTTCACATGGAAATATTTAAGAGCATATAGTTTCCAGTGAGGGTGAAGGAAGAGTATTCTATGACAAATCATTTTGGCTCTGACAAAAGGAGTTCTACTATCAGAGCAGCTTTTCTAATTGCCTCCAGTACTGGTAAGAAGGTGGAATTGAGGATTAAACAATGAACTAAAGTATTTTTTATTTCCATTGACTCTCCCACTCATTGATATGTGGCAATTAACTACTTGGATTATTGCACATCACTGCAATATATTTTTGTCTCTGCTGAATCTCAGTGATACTGGCTTTGAAAACAGCACATGTAAATAGCCCAGTGAAACTCTGTTACTTCTTGGCATTGTGGGACTGACAGGTTAGATACCTGGATGCTTGCTAAGTCCTCCCAGTTGCTGGGCTTTAAAGTCTGCCAGACGCAGCAGTGCAAAATTCACTGCTGCATGTCAGATCCCCCACAGTCAGCATTACTGCACAGCAGGGGTCAACACAGATCTGCCATATTCCTTTTGGAACTGTGTTTATTACAACTGCTTAGAAGCTGAGCAGTCGGATTACATTAAGGAAACCTCCTGTGCTTCTATTATTCAAGATGATGGCCATTGTTGCCACCATCTGCTCATTCATGCTGTCATCCCCTTCCCAAAAGCAAAAGAGACAAAAAGCAAAGGATATGACACTTTTTAATACCTTCTCAAGTGGGACTGCCCTTGTTTAGGTAGGCTTCACTCCCTTGTTTCCTGTGACTGGAAGCAATAAAGCCTTCAGTTTTCCTTCTCATCATCCTTGACTAACATTGCTGCTGTATACCTTACTTCACGCATTCCTCACCTCAGACTACTTTCTTCTGTTACAGCATTCTGAAGAACTTGAACAAATATCACATTCTGGAAATATTAAATCCCCCCAGTCTCCTTAATGCTGCTGCTTCTTCCTTGGGCACAGGGAAGGCTGATGACTGTATTAGCTGTAATCTTTCCCTTTAGTAGCAAATGCAGCATAACAAGACATTTACTAACCCCACTCATTAACTCAGGTCTACCATTTAAGAACATACTGAACACAGAATATTTCTTGGCAGGTTTTGATAGTGCTCAGAAAGAAACCACACAGCAGTTATTTCTGTGCTTCACACCAACTACATTCTCCCCCATATCTGTAGGTACTGTTTAAAAAAGCATCCCCTGACCTCCTACAGGTTAGCAGACCTAGGATGATGTGGTGGGTTGGCGCTGGATGGACACCAGGTGCCCACCAATGCCACTCTATGACTGCCCTTCTCAGCTGTACAGGAAGAGAAAATGTAAAGGGCTCATGGGTCAAGGCAAGGACAAGGAGAGATTGCTCACCAATTACCATGACAGGCAAAACAGACTTGAGTTGGGGAAATTAGTTAAATTTATTACCAAATTAGAGTAGAATAATGATAAATAAAACCAAATCTTAAAAACACTTCCCTCCTTCTCCTCCCTTCTCCCCAGGCTCAACTTTCCTCCCAAATTCTCTGTTTTCTCCCTTGCAGCAGTGCAGAGGGACATGGAATGGGGCTTGTGGTCAGTTCATCATGCATTGTTTCTGATGCTTCTTCCTCCTCTGAGGAGGACTCCTCAAACTCTTCCCCTCTTCCTGTGTGGGGTCCCACCCATGGCAGACAGTCCTCCATGAAATTCTCCAACCCAAGTCCTTCCCACGGGCTGCAGTTCTTCACAAGCTGCTCCAGTGAGGGTCCCTTCCACAGGGTGCAGTCCTTTGGGAACAGACTGCTCCAGTGTGGATCTCTCCCCACAGTGTCACAAGTCCTGTCAGCAAGACTGCTACAGCACGGGCTCATCCTTCCACCACAGGCTGCAGGTGGGTACCTGTTACCCCTTTAATCTCCATGGACTGCAGAGGCACAGCCTGCCTCATCATGGCCTTCACCATGAGCTGCTGGGGAAACTGCTCCAGCACCCGGAGCACCTCCTGCTCTCCTTCTTCACTGACCATGGTGTCTGCAGAGCTGTTTCTCCCGCATATTCTCCCTCCTCTCTCTGGCTGCAATTGTTCCTGCACAGTAACTTTTTCCCTTAAACATTTTATGCCAGAGGTGCAGCCACCATCGCTGATGGGCCTGGCCTTGGCCAGCAGCAGGTTTGCCCTGGAGCCAGCTGGCATCAGCTCTAATAGACATGACGGAAGCTTCTAGCAGCTTCTCACAGAAGCCACCCCTGTAGCCCCTCCTAGGACCAAAACCTTGCTATGCAAACCCAATAGAGATGACCATACATGTCTTCTGAGATTCTGGGTAAGAGATACTTCCAAGATACTGAGGGACAGATGCTATCTTCGGAAGAAACTGTTTTCATATTGCACAGTGCTAGTTCGTCTAGTCAGAAAGGCTTTCCACAAGCATACCACTGACAGCTAGGATTGGACCCATCAAGGTGATCTTTCCTGTCAGTCACAGACGGACTGTCTGTAGAGTACAGTGACCAGGACTCTACTCTAAGCAAGGTCAAGTCAGGAGCAACACAACTGCTGTCTTTGGTAAATTCCTTGAGAAGAATTATTAGCCACTCTGAGTCATGGTCCTCTCTCTAGTCACTAAGAAAGAAATCACATTTGAAATTAGAAGAAAAACTCATTCTGACGGTTTTGTGAAATTTATGTTTGTCTTAGAACATACACTCCAGATACAATTAATGAGGTTAAAAATAGCTGGCTTTTTAGAACTATTAAAAACATTTTTTTCTATTTATTTGAGCTTGTATACTTTTTGTTTTCTCAATTATAAAGGGACTGGAAAAGAAAGTGAGCTTTTTAATAGCTTTCCCGGGTTTAATCTCCCACACACTTTGCCAGTGCACATTGTGATCAATTGCGTTAATCTGCACCATTTAATAGGAGAATATATTTGTATTAATCACAGTCATTCATTTTTCATATACTGGGAATTCTTGCTGTTGTCCTCATATTCCTGGACTATTTGGAGAAGAGATGATAGAGCCTGACCAACACCATTCAGAAATGTAGGCAGAGGTGACGGGAGAGTAACTTTTGGGAACGAGGAAAAAGGCTGAAAGGAAGAAAAGAAACCTGCATCACTTCATCAGGTTTGCAAGAGCAAACCCATAAATTTGATGAGAAAGTGACTCTATGAGAAACCAATGGTGATTTTGATGCGGGTGGCAACACTACCTCCTTCCATTTCTTCCATAGCTTCTTCCTCTCTCATCTGAGGCATGAGATTTTTAACTTTTTCTCCAGATGCAGAGGTTCTGGACTATGTCCCACTTTTCTGCAGGCAGCCCACCCATCCCTACCACTCAAAACCAGACCCTAATTCACATCTGTCTACCTCTTGGGCAGGTTGGGATCTTCCTGTTTACCTTTCCTCTAGCAAGAGAGAACACATTTTAAGCAGGTTGCTTCTGCAAATCTACTACAGGGACACCTGCAGAGGATGCACATGCACACAAATACCTACAGACATGCAGATGTCCTGACTTCCCTCCAAAGAGCACTGGCTGAGCAGGAGGCATGAACAGCCTCCTCAGTTGAAAGCAGCCAGTCAGCCCTCCAGCACAAACCAAGCTCCCTTCAGTTTGCCAGCTCAGGCAGCTGTTTGGCAGCTAGGTCCCTTCAATGAAGTTACTAAGTAATATGAAGGTAATATACACCATTCCTTTGACATTCAAAACCTGCCTGAGGTGGGGTTTTAATGAACAAAATAGAGTAGATAAGCCTTCCAACACTGGAAAAATACTAACATCATAAGAATTAAGCTGTAAATAAACCATGTCTCTGATGCATCAAGTAATGTTAGCACAGTAGATGGCAAAGGGTATGCCTGGACTGCCATTTCCTCTGTCTATTCAAATAAATGAGAGCAGTATGTGACAGCATCCTTTTGTTCTAGATAATCTGTAGCCATACGGCTTGACAATCCTCTCTCACATCCTTCCCTCTCCTCCAGCTCAGGAGCTTGCTTTTGTTTCCCAAGCATGGTAGATCTGCACACAGTTTGCCAGGTACAAAGCCTGATACACTGATACAGTAAGCGATTTTCGAATAGCAACAAGTTTAAATTTTACTAGCACCAACACTGCTGGCCTGAGCCCAGCTTAAACTACTGCTGTCTGCAAAGAGCAGCATGAAAAGATTCTTGCAACTACTCTGTAATAGCAGCTTCCCCAGCCTCTTCAAGAACCTGATTTCCACGATTTAAAGTTAATAAATCCATATAAAGCATGTTGCTTTCCCATGCCTTGTTATGTGCAACAGCTTTCTATTGCATTCTTACAGACGACTGGCACCTTGCCAACATCTGAGGCATTATTTGAGCAGACTGTCTAGGAAGTTCATAAGGACAGTGAGCTTTATGTTTCCTCAGTGACAGTATATTTATATACTTTATTACAAACAAACAACAAGATGCTGTTCATCACTAGAGTTTCACCTCTGTGGCTAGCTTTCATATGAATGTGAAATGAGAGACATTTCTGTTCAATCCTGGTCATACTCTGTGCTGCATGGAAATAAAAAACAGCACCAGGATTCTTGTCTTACTACCTTAAGCTCCTAAAGGAGAATTCAACCTCAACTGTTCAGTTTCTAGGTAACTTATATATTGATGTAAGCAGGTATAGGACACATGAAACTGTATTTTGACAGCCAAGTGCCGATTAAGTTAATTTTCAGAGACACAGACAAAGCCAACTAGGTGAAAGAGAAAAGAGTTTGTCAACTTAAGTAGCAGTGACTGAGGACAGACTGTATAAAATGCCTCAGTAACTTAAGTTTTTTTCTTGCCCTCATCTACAATTAGTCCCAGTGTGAAAGGGAAGGATATAAGTTAGAGTTGCAAGCAGCCAAGAATTTTTCATATACCACTGACAGTTTAATCAGCCTATTCTACAGGCAGACCTAGAAAATGCTGTAAGCAAAGTTGTGCAAGGATTGTCCAGTGAAGGCTCTGGCCTTCAGAACTTTTAAAAGAAAAGCAAGAAAAAGTATTTAAAAAAAAAACCCAAGACATTAGATTTGCAATCACAGTCCAGAAAAGGGAAAAAAAAATCACCAGCAGAACTTATCCCCTTATGAAATTCTTAGTTCCTCAATTTCAAAGTCTTCAAGTAGCAAGAGCTAAGGAACCCCTTGCTAGCTAAGCCATCATCTCAGCCTACTTCATTTTTGTTCAATAATTTCTGATCTTAAGTATCCAAATATGAATTCTCTTCAACTGGTTTTCTTTTATCTTAAATCTCTCAAGCAGAGAAACATCAAAATAATTCATATTTCTATTTCCTTTCTTTCTTTCAAATAATATCACCTTGTTCTTCCTAGATACAGATATTTAATTTTCCAAACAAACCAATTAAAAAAAAAAAAGCTTCAAGGCCAGCAAAAATTAGGGTAGAAGCAAGGGGGGGAACAAACCCAAAAAATTTAAACTATTATTTCAAAACTTCTCCATTTTCTGAGGTAAAAGTTAAGTTTGAAGAGGTGTTTTTTCATACAGAAAATGATCATTTACTTTAGGATAAATACAGAACTGAATTATCTATAGTTACCAATTTCTGAAATAAATATTACCATACTAAATGGTGTTTCTTTACATCACAAAGCCTTAAACTGTGAAATACACAAGAGATTGCTTTCTAAAAGAATACTCAGGATATTTTTTCCATTGGAATTGCCTGTATAAGCAGTTATTCAACACACAAAAATACTTTCAGGGTCAAGCCATGAACTAAAAACCAACCACCCACCCAACCAAAAAAAAACACAACAACAACAAAAAATTATATACACAAAGCATCCTTTAGAAATTCACTGCAGTTGTCAGAAAACAAAATTACTTCATTTGGTGTTTTTTCAAGCATGCTGATGTTTTTGTATTGTGTAAAACAAATAAATCATGACAACCTCCACCCACATTATCTCATTTCATTTTTGTTTTTGATGACAGAAATCCAACATCCCTGTTCATAACACATTATACCCTTGTGATGCAGTGGGAGTTTTAAGCAGATAAAGACAACTTGGAGAACACCTGAAGCACAATGGTGTTGACAGTAATGCAGATATGGATTCTGAATGTGGAAGCTGCTCTACTTGTAGGACTGGGTTACCGTTAGCGCTCCCTGATCTACCACTGTACAAGGAATCACATTCCCACAAGGCATGCACAAAAACCTAGTCTCAGAAGTACAGCTTTCACATTCACCAGTCGATCCTGTAAGGATAAAGCTAATTCCCAGTGAAAGTTTTGTCAGAGACTTGCATATATATTGCCAGATCATTGCTTATATTTCCTACACAGGATTTACCCTAGTGAAGTTAAGAGCTCATGCTTCACCTCCACTAGAATTCTATACACAGGCTACATATTTCACAGGGTTTGTTTTGTTGTTGTTTTTTCTTAAAGAAAGAAGAAAATTCACTAATCTTTGCTGTGAAAGCTCATACACAGATTGAATTTGAGAAATATAAACTATTATTCTTCACAAGAGATAAATGGTTCCTGACCCCTACATAAGAGCTGTATGTGTCAGATATGTTAATGTGTGAGATTTTAGCCCCATACAGTACTATAGACTTCCCTCACTGTTTTATATCAGTAACTTACTTCACTGATTTTCCTCAAGCTCTGGTAACCTAGAGCCTGTACCTAGCCAGACAGCACACTGTGATCTGACTCCTCCTTTCTTTGCCAAAAAGGAAAATCGGCTGGTATTTGCTGACCATTTAAGGACAAAATAGCTCTCTGTGTTACATGTCAACATCCACAGGCAGATTCCCTAGTCTCTTAGCACTTGTCATTAAGTAGGTTACTTATACAACTAATTGCGAAGTACCTTTAGAAGCTGATAGCTACACTCATCACACCTCTGCAGATCACAGGACAGTGCTCACCATGGAAGCGCAGGGAGAACAGAGCTCTCTCCTCACCTGAAAAGTAAGTAAAACCGTGAGCGGAATACACTCACGTAACCAGCATTTCCTGAGCAAGGAGACTAAGTACAGTCATGTGTACACCAGAGATAAAAAAGCACTTGAAGGGCAGTGAAAGTTAGTCATGCTGTTACCCTAGTGGGAAGAAAAGGAATGCAGGCCACTAAGGCCACAGTGACACTGCAAGGACAACGACCACAGTCTAAGAATTTAGATTTCTTCCTGTTGCTTTTACTCTGTACTCACTCCTTTGCAAACAAGGAAGATTTCACAGACTAAACACTTGGTTTGTATCACATTGCTAGACCCTGAATTTTGGGTTATCACTCACAACAGATGTTTTTACCTGTTGCATCTTAATTCACATAGAATTTAAAAAAGCTGCTCTGTTCACAATGACATCTACACATATTTAAGGACATTCTGAAGTTCCCTTGAATCAGCACTTAAAAGCACTACTGACTTTCACCCAGTTCTGATCCATTCCAGGTAAGAGTTCAATTTAACCAAATGCCAAAGCAATTTGATGAAGTGGGTCTTATGACTAACTAATTGGGCCTTACAGAGTGCCTAAACCAGCACATTTAGTTGCCAGCTCTCTAGACTAGCCCTGGACTTATATTTTGCATGCATCCCAGGGTTTTAGTGGAAGAATCTAGGACAGGACCTGGAAAGTCACCATCGTGGGGATGCCAACATAATCCAGATCTCAGTACCTTACATGACTGATGCACAGCACTCACTTATTCTCACCTATAACCAAGAAGAAACACTAGCATTTCAACATCATTTTATAAAGAGCATAAAAGGTTAATAGATTAAGCAGAGAACAATTATGCCACTGAATGTGAGATTTTTTTTCACTGCAGGTATGAGTGACAGTATTTCATAAAATGTGCAAATTATGACTAAAAACCCTGAACACCAACTTAAGATGTCTAGATGAAAAATTCAACTGGCAAGTGCCATTCATCCCAACCAAATAACTTCCACACTGTTAAGCAAATGACAAGACAGTAAAGCAAAATGGAATTTAAAGTGTTTTTTCTTCCCATTCCAATGAAGCACAAAATCTGAATCTCACTTCTGGTCTCTCAACAACTTCTGCTAATATTGCCACTGATCAGGCACTCCAAAGTAGTTAATTAGTTGCAAGTAATACATTCATTCACAGTTTTTCTTCTTGGCTGCTGTTCATTTGATCTTCAATATACTATACAATATGAAACTGTCAGGATATTACTTAACATTATGCCATAGAGAAGGGTGTGTTAGAAGAAGAGAGCTTTTCACAGCTTAGTAGATTTTCATGGGAAAAAGCTGTTTGCAAGCAATTTGAATGGGGAATGCAAAATATTCCTGAAGGATTTCAAGAGGTTAAGCCTGTGTTTAACCTTTCACCATACCAGCAGGCCAAGTCCTTAGTGAATACAAATCACTGGAGCTCTATTTCAATCAACAAAGCCAGTTCAGAAATCAGCCTTTTTCTCTCTTTCCAAATCCTGCCAAAGCCCTCGGTATATAACATTTGGGTTTTTTCAGATCCCCTTCTTCAAATTCGGCCTTCAGTAAACGCTCAGAGAATCCATTCGAATACAACTCAGACTTGGGGTATTTTAGTGGATTTGAATTTGCTTGCAACCTTTAAAGTTGCTTGTCGTGGGGGGAGAGGCTAAAAAAGGCAAAAAAAACAGCTCCTTTTATAAAAACATCGAAGTCAAAGGAATAAGCACAAGATCTTGGCACATAATAACAGTTTTACAAACAACCTGCTTTCACGTATACCAAATACCTTTTTTTAAACAGAAACCAGGCATACAACCCAGGTATTTTCTTCAACACCGACTAGCCCTACGCAGGCTCTGCAGGCACTGAAGCCAAGCACAGCTGCACGTACCTTTCGCTCATTACTGCCTGTGCACTTGGCAGCCATTTATACGCTATTTTAGAGACGCAGGGTCTAGAAGATGAAGCTTCAGAAAAACGCTTCGGCAGCTCAGGACCACCCCCACCCCTCCTTCCCTCACACTGCTTGCCCCAGGGAGAGGACCAGCACTGAGGCACGGAGTTGTGCCCCCTCTTCGAATAAGAATCAGCACCACATTCAGCCTTTCCGAACTCTCTTATTTCTTGCTAAACAAAACCAAACAAAACCAAACAAACAAAAATTAAAAAAAAAAACCCAAACAAAAAACCAAACCACAACCACCAAAAAAAAAAAACCAAACCGCAAACCAACAACACAACCTCCTGCCATTTCTTTGTCTGCCTTTGGGGCATTACCACAGAGCCAGCTTCATGAGGAACCCAGCAGCTAAGCAAACCAAAGTAAAGCCCACCTCCATCCACCGGCAGCCACCATCTTCCCACATCGAGAAACCCATGAGGCCACCCCTGACACGGAAAGCTGAACTCCTTCATGTCTGACTTCCACCTGAAGCAGAGTTCCGTGGGTGCGGAGGCCCCAGCCAGGCAGGTGGGCTGCCAGGGTACCCTCACAGCCCACAGCAGGAGGCCGGCCCCTGTCGACTGGCAGCTTGAGCCTTGTTGGGTGAGGTGCAAAGTGGGGTGACTTTGCTCTTAAGAAACAAAACCAACAACTACAGCAACAGCTGAAACTGCAACTGCCAGGGGCACATTTTCCTGGGTATGAGAAGAAAAGGGCAACACAGTGAGGGGACCCTAGATGCCTTTTGAGCTTGAAGAATTTAGTCCCATGAGGTTACTCCTTAATGTTTTACAGGGCTCCTCCTCTCCAGTTCGCAGTTCAACGAAGAGTAAGGAGCAGCCAACACCGGCAAGTTAAGTGAGGGGAGCACTTCTCCAGGCCCATCACAACAGAGTGCAGCACAATTGATTTTGAAAGTATCACTGACAATGAAAGTTGCAAGTGCCACTGAAGAGGAAAGCAAAACCATCTTGTTTGTAACAGTGAAGCAGCGATGAAAGCATCAGCTGGCTTGTTCTTTGCTCCAGCTTTCATTGCTCGCTTGTCTGGGATATTTCAACCTGATACTCCCACACGAGGGCTAGTGTTTTCAGCATCAGGCATTCTTTCTGAAGCAGGAGGGAGCTGTGCTCTTTGGTTAGTGGAAAGAACTCCACCCAAGGACAGTGAGATTCCAAGTCGTTGGCTCCTGTACCTCAGGCAGGCACTGGCCATATTATGACCAGGGAATGGATGTGGCTGAGTGGCTCTAGTGACAGCTGAAGAGCTGAGGAAGATGTGTGCTGTATGCTTGGGGTGGTAAACCTCATTTAAAAATATGAGAAGCAGGAGTGTCTGTAATCTCTTTGAATACATCTTACCGAGAAAGAGAAAGGTTGGGACTGCTGCGTTGCTCCTACAGCCCTGTCAATCACACTGCTGTGTGTAGTCAGGACGTGACTGATATACCCTGACAGAACATATCAAAATGCCAAAAGAATTGAAACATTGGAGGGCTTTTTTCTCACTAAATGATGTGACAAGATCATGTTATTTTGAAATGCCATGATCTTTTGGAAAAAACAAAATTTTAAGATTCAAAAGAACATTTTTTTTTTAACTTATGAGCCAGTAATTACAAAGTTGAACAGCAGCATGGAAGCTACCAACTTCTAACCTGATGGCTCCAAAACAGACCATGAAAAACTAGCAGAATAAGAAAATAAATCCTCACATAACTCACACCTTCAAGAAAATAGCAAGAAAATAAACTAGCTAATCTGTACTGAGGACTGGGACAGTGGGATACCTGGGGGAGAAAAGGCTCTCATGTAGTCAGGGGAAAAGAATTAATTTACCAGCATGCAACCTTAGGCTCCAGATTTAACAAGGTACTCTTAAACATTGACAACTTCAGTCTATAGAACACTTGGAATATGAAGCAGAGCTTATAAACCATTCATATGTTCAAATATATTTCAAAGACAAATCAGGGTGAACGATCTTCTGGTTGCTTTGTTTCTATAGTGGTTGATTTGTTTCTATAGGCTCAGCCTCTGACATTTATGATTGTAATTTTTACACAATTCTCATTTGAAAATGAACAAACAAGCACCCTTGGAGAGAAGACCGATATGAACACATCATAAACATGAGAAAACACCATGACAAAAGCCCACAAATAATGATGTCAGCACATTCTCCTGAGGGCTTAGTCCTCAAGTGCCTCAAGCAGAGCTCCAGAGGACAGGCATTCATAGCTTTGTTCTTCAGTAATGGGACCCCCTTGACTGCAGGCAACTGCTGACACCTTTGGGAATGACAGCACCCCCAAACACTTGTGGCAACCTCAGCATGCCTTCAAGACACTTATCCCATGTCCTATCCCATCTGCTCCACTCACCACCACCCTGTAAGTCACTGCAGCCCTCTGTGGGGTGTATTACCTGTCTCCCTCAGCCACCAGCAGTATTTTTCCCTCCAACAGCACATCAGTATGAGTCAAGAGAGGCTGCTACCCACCTGCTTTACAGCTATCCTTGCTCAAGGGTGAAAACCACCTGACATCCAGCAGATGCTTTATTTCAGCTGCTCTACTTAGCCAAGGCTTTACCAGAGGGAGCCAGCAACAAACTGGTTTGCATTAGCTTGCAAGAATGATTAGGTATAGTCAGAATATCTCAAGAGTATGTACTGAGCTTTGTTACACCAGGGAGAGCAATTAAACAGGTGGGCTCAGCACAGTCAGAGCCCTCTGCCTGCATGCTCCCCATTGAGAGTTACAGCCACCCTATGCCTGATTTGACCCAGCTGTTTTATGCTTCTGTGTGTGGGGAAAGCAATGAACCATCATTTTTCTGCCTTAAAAATTGACAAATATCACCTGTATTTATGTGTTATAAAAAAAACGATGAAGGTGATAAGTTTCTTGGTAGGAATTTCTAACGGGCCCAAGGTAACTAAATATCCATTTGCCACTAAATTTCAGTCAGATTTAGACATTTAACTCCTTTAGGTCCATTTGAAAGTCTCAGTCCAAGACTAACAAATCGCAACAATGAACAGCAGCATAAACTGTACAAGTAAATTGAAATCAGTTCAGCCTTAACTACCATATATCTAAAGTTTGCATTAATAAAAATATAGTTTAATCAAAGTGAGAGCATGCCTTTATTGCTGGTATTATTCCCAGTTTCCAAAATAAAGCACCTATAGCTGTGGTTTAAAGCAAGTATGTAAAGATAACAAATTACACTCAGACAATTTTTCCAGTCACTTGAATTGCCAGACATACTCATATTAAGTGAAAAAATATTCTTTCAACTGTTTTTTATGACTTGTGAAATGTTCTGCTTTGTAATTGGTCTTCTTTTATAGGCATTATTTTAAAGCATAGAGTCAAGGTACTATGATGTTCTGAGGATCTGCTGTAGAGCACAGTGATTACATCTACTTTCTTCCATCGCAGTAGTTATAAAACAAAGTTTACAGTCCCTACCCTACAGTCCCTGCATCATCCTCTTTGACACCATTTGCCTTAAATCATGCACAGGGTCAGAATTTAAGATTGTTGAGGGAGAAACACAGACAGAGTTCTACGATCATTTAAATTAATCTCTTTTTAAGTTGTTGCTGCCTTGGCGAATACCTCAGGGAAAAAAAAAAAAAAAGATCCAATTATTTTTTTAATGGACTAGATATCAACAATACTCTGCATACCAGTCAAAACACAATTTTTCTAACCTTTGGGCTTACACTCACCACATAATGGCTAAAAATCTCTCTGTGCTTCTTTTATTATTATTATTATTGTTAGCACCCACAATGTGGATTCTAGTAGAAGAAGTGAACAGGCAATTTTGCTAATGATGCATGAAGTAGAATAAATATACTGTAATTTTCTATAACTGCAATATATTTGGTTTTGGAATGCTGACTACTCTGAAAAAAAAAATGTTTTAACAGTGGATTGCAAAATCTTTTTATATAGTCAAGCTTTCTACACAAACCCCCACGTAACAGGAAAGAAAATATTTTCCGCTGTTTTTCTACTTTAAATAGCTGTGCTACATATTGTAAATTCCACAGCAGTCATGTTTGCCATCCCATAATCAAGACTAAACAGGAATGTATTTTTCACACAATACAGTCCATAACATTATGGTGGCCATCCACACGGGTTAACTGCACTTTCTCAAGTGGTTTAAATAGCCTACAAAAGTAGAATATGTTTGATACAAGAATAAAGGGGGCAGTTGGATAATGATATTTATTCCTTATCTTTATCTATTAAGGTGAAAGGTTTTAGTGTTGAATGTATTATTCTAAAAAGTCTGTTTGATGTTAAAAATCTTAGAATGGGGTGCCTGACAACAGGGTGATAAAGCCTTTTGAATTCCACAGAAGAAAAACAAGTGTGCTGTAATAAAAACATAGTTTGCGTAGCCACAGAGAAAGAGAGGACTTGACTTCATGGACTAGATTTTCACTTTGCCTAAATATACTGTGTTCTCCTGAAGTCAGTGTGGCTATGCCAATATAAACAAACTGAGAACAATTAGAACCTAGAACAAAAATATGTTAGAAATTGTATTTAGTCTGGATGCTGTCTATGTGTGCCTACTTTCAGTCAGACATAAGGAGCACATGATTATATGAGCTTTGACATTAGAAGAAATATGGCGATTAAAACTATGTTGAATGGAAGAAAATCTTTTTAGAAAATAGTGGGAGCTAGTGGGAGTCACTCATCTTTCTCATTCTCTGGTAAATTTTTCTCTAAAGGGAAATCCAAAAGTTTCACAACAAAACCTTGTTTCCTACTTACTTGGGTTTCATAGTTGATAGGCTGGTGTATAAGCTCTTCCTGAAGCTTTTCCAGAGTTTAGGTACTCATGACCTTTCTTTCCATTGTGGATTCTCCAGGTTACATAGTTTGTGTTTGTGATACATCTTCCCTCCATTCCCAAAGAGGAAGAGATTTTCCTCTTCTCCCGCACTGGCATTCATAATAATGAAACTGACAGGGGTCAAGTAGTTCAACAATTTGTATGGCAATAGAGGATGCATACACAAAGTGTGAAAAGGTATGCTGCTTCTCCATGGGAAAAGCAGACTAGCAATAAACCTGTAAAAATATCTTGAAGAAAAACTTCACCAATCTCTTTTCCTCAGGCTCTTTATAACTTTCACTCTTTGGGTGACCATTTGACTTTTTTTTTTCGGTATCTGATATATTTTTCCTCTCTCTCTGTTCTTCCCTCTTTTCATTTCCACTCTGTCTCTTTTCACTGAATTGAAGTGGAAGGAAGAATGTTTGAGCATCATTAGTTGGTGGACCTCCAGGCATGTATCACATTGTGAGAGACATCACAAAAACCCAAACACTTCAGCTAATCCTCAGGACTGACTGCTGGCACTGGCGCCTAGCAGACAAGTGCTGGAATTTCCAGAATATTTTCCTGCTGAAGATGCTGACAACCTGTCAAACAGAGTGCTCACCAGCATACATGTGTCACTGAGGCAATACAGATTTTGCCAATCCAGAGTGCCATTCTGAAAAAGTCAAGAAAGGACTTTCTGTCCTGTCTTTTCTTAAGGTTATTTTTGTCTTTATTGGGAAATTGATCAAAACGACAATCAATTAATTTTTGTTTTGATCAGAGGAATACTATACTTGCTCAAAATGCCATTTAAAATTGTGTCTTGCAAGTCGTTTCAAAACTATTCTCAGTCCAAAACAGTTCTGAAATTCTAACCATCCCAATCCAAGCTTAGCATTAATTTAGTATATTCAGCCTCCTGCATTTGGCGCATACATCCGCAGCATTACCACTTTCTTTGTAAGTGGCCAGAGCTAGTAACTTTTTATGTTTTAATTTTTCAAATCTAGATGTCTTTTTATGTCCTATGCCTATAACATTCAGAAATCTACAATGCTCAGGATAAATCCACCTAATGAAGTCAATGGAGTTCTGCCAGGTACAAAACAGTGCAGAAGCTGTCTCCCTGTTCTCATGATGGAGTGCTCAATCAGCAAGAGAAATTGCTGCCTAGCTTTGGCAAGAGCACTCAGATGCTACTGCATATATAATATTCTCTTTAAGATGACTACAGTTCAAGAACCTTCATGAAAGATTATTTGCTTTAATTAACAAAAACACTACATGCATAGCTATAGCATATCCTCAAAGACGAGCTTAAAATTCAGTTAAAGTCATTTGCTGAAAAGAGGTTAAGTAGAGGCTTTCCTGTAAATCAAATTTATATAATAACTTGTCACAAGAGCTTCCTTATAAAGGGAGAATAGCACCAGAAGGGAGAGTTTCGAGAATTTTCCAAATAAAAGAATAGTTGACATAGGAAAGCACCTCAGGAGATTGCTCAAAACAGGGTCAACCCTGAGCAGGTTGCTCAGGGCCATGACCAGTTGGGTTTTTAAATATCTTAGTTTACTAAGCGGGATGAGGCTTCAGGATAAGCTCAGTGACTCATACTCTCAAGTACTGCTTTAAAACTTTGAAATGTTGATGTGTCCCATAGAAGACTAACTTCTGAAGTTCACTATGGACAATTTACACTTACATCTTAGTTGAACCTCTATAGCATCAGTTACTGATGATCTTTAGCATAGGTCTGAGCAAATAACATTTTATCTTCATAAAGACCAATTACATATTTTTGGAAGGAGCTATTTATAGCTGAATGGTTTGAGTCTGTACAGACAACATTCTGATTAGAATCTCTGTTAAGCTGTATTTGGATAAATAAATCCAAACTTTCTGAAGAACAAGCGTAAATATATACATAAATTATTCCAGTTAAAATGGAAAAACTTAACTTTTAGCATTTGAGAAAACAGCCTTTTCTGGTCATAATCAAGGAAGATTGAAAAAGAGCCCTAGTTTGCCTTTGTTCCATATTCCCATACATTACTTCACTCTGGACAATGGGAAAGGCTCAATGGCTTCAAACAAAATCCTTACTGGGGTGAAGCAGCCCTGTAGGACAGAGTGTTTCCAGTTCCGGTCAGTTCTGATGAGCAGAGTCTGGTATACTGAGTACCACTGGGCAAGCCTCTGCAGATTGGTGCAATGACCAGAGTGGAGGCACAAAATTTAAAGTTAATGTAAAAAGCCGGATGCATATCTTTGACCTGAAACATGATTTTATTTGCAGAGAATCAGCTTGAAAATACTTTTATTAGTACAGCCACAGATAAAATCAAGACTGCTTAGTTTTGCCTTCCGCTACAGTACAGTGCATTTTGTATGCTTCAGGTATATGCGTGGAGCAAATAAATTGTGCAACTACAGCATGCAAACCAGATCTGATGCGTGCCACACTGGTATGATTTAACATTGTATAAATGCCTGACAAGTACAATAAATAAACCAGATCACATTAATTGCTTTTCTAAGTCTCCTAAAATCCATGGAACTTATTCCTGAGTGAGTATGGGTCCTCTAGCCAGAAAGAAACAGCAACCAAGACTTCCCACTAGCCACTTGCAGCCTCCAAAATTGCAAACGTATGTAGGAGATCTAATTAAGGAGACTATGAAACCTGCATTTCATTGCATAAATAATCTTTGGAAAACTTCTTTAAAAAATATGCAGTCACCATGCACACTTCCCAGAAATTCCTCTGGTGGAATAACAGCATGAATTAACACTTGGAATGTGTTAAAAATACCTGAAAAGATTAAGCATTCCACCTTGAGAACATAAGTACTGCCAAAAATCAGGAGCATTTAAAATTCTCTGGTGAGAAACACCAGGATATTAGTAAACTGTGCACATGTACATGCATGTAAAATTAAGACTTGACGCTATCATTTGTTAGCATACACTTCACTACCTCAGCTTTACTCTCTTACACAGAGTTCACTGGGACATGGACTCTCTCTCACTATGCTGAAGGAAAAGCCCTCCACAAAAATGGCCTTGACTACAGAAAGGACATCTATCTGATTTTGTGATGAACACTAATCCAATACTAGTACTACAGGACTTACATAGCTGAATTGAATTCATCTTTTCATGAAGCTATCCTTAAATAACATCATTTCTTGTATTAATACAGTGAAATAAGATACAGAAATTAATACCATCCTAAAATTTGTTAGAGCACTGATATCATTTTATGATTAAAATTTAACATCACTCTATGCCTTAGCATTATTCATATTATTTTCCAGTCTAACAGTCACGGGAAGATTATACAGTCCACCCAGACAGGGGATTTATAGCAGGCAGTGGAGAACACTGGTTTAAGATGTCTTTTAAAACATTTCAGATGTGGTTGTCCATTATAACAGGCTTTATTTTCTTCCTTGCCTGTTTGCGAATTCTTTTGAGATTAAGAAACTTGATCTTAGTTTTTAAGACACGCCAGCACATTCCTAGTGCTCTCCCAAAACGGTTTCCTTCCAAATCACTAATACTTCTTCAGACTGATAAATCAGAATTGATAGGGCACTGGGAAAAAAAAAAGATAAAAAAGGAAAAGATTCTGAACCTTTCTTCCCCCTCTCTCCATAAGAACAGGTATCTGCTCTGATGTAAATTTTCAGCTCAGTGTAGTGATAATTGTTGGCAGGTATTTTTTTTTTCCATGAAATATGCTCTTCATCTTCTTGAAGTGCTTTATCATTTTGTCCAAAGTGAATTTATTTCACCTCTCTGGACTTCACAATTCCAGCTTCTTCTTCTGCCCTAATAAATGTTATTTTTAGCATATTTTTCTATCACTGAGTGACAAGTAGGTTGAACACTGTTTCCTAAAGAAGACATTTCAGCCTCAGGAGCTCTCATGTTTTGGGAGTCCAGGAGCCAGATGGACTCTTTATCTCATTGATGTGTTTCTTTCTGATCTGAGAAAAAAAAAATACTCCTTTTCTTTTCCTTCACCCTGAAAGTGACTTCTTAATCTATTGCCTTTTTTTGGAGAAAGGTCTTTGGTAATAGTCTACTCTCAGGATCTTTTTAAGCATTTTTCACATATAGGAACATTTGCCTGCTTCTTCTGCCTAGAAGGGTGTTTAGGTCTTTATGCTCCACCAGTATGAGTCACATTTATCCCACCGAAGTCAGTAGAAACACGCTACTTCACAAAACCTGAGGAAGTGGCCCAAGGTCATAAATCTGTGGTTACTTTAAATTGAAGATGCTTTTAAAATGACTCACTCAAAGTTTTCTGCACAGAAAAGAACATTTTTATTTTTTTTTTGTGGGGGGGTGGTAAATGTCATCCTTCCTGAGAACAGGAGTTATAGTGAAATTTATGTCTTCTGGCCCCTTAACTGCATTAGTCAGCAGTATGCAGTGTAAAGTATTCTTTGTCTTAGTAAATCAGGATCCCCCTAATCCTATCCTTTCCTCAGATTCATCATGCCTCATAACTCTTCCCATGAAGAAGGTTCATGTGCAGGGCTGTGAAGAGTGGTGTAAACAGAAGGGGAAAGCAGAGTGATGTTACAGTTACAGAGCCAGCACTGTTTCCTTCTGCATCTCTGCATGGCTTTCGTAGGCAGTATCTGATTACATCATTGTATGATTCTATGATCTCTGTCTTGTGCCTCACCAAATTTGGCAATGATTAAAAAAAAGGGGGTGGGGGGATAAACACCCCAAACAAACAAACAAAAATCACCACAACAATAAGTGTTCCAGACAATCTGGTTGTTTCCCAGAAAAGTTATTCTCAAAATTTTACTTACAATTTTTATGTGCTCCACTGTTATCCTCTGCATTAATTCCCTGAATAAACTCCTGAAAGTGAAAACTGTGGAAACACTCTGAAAACCGAGTGATTTTTAGAATGATCATGAAATCACAGAACCACAAAATAACTGAGTTTGGAAGGGACCTCGGAAGGGATTTAGTCCAATCTCCTGCACAAAGAGGGTCAGCTGTAGGGTCAGACCAGGTTGCTCAGAGCTTTATCTAGTTGTGTCACAGAAACTTTCAAGGATGGAGACTGCACAATGTCCCTGGGCAACCTTCACGATTAGACTGTTTTTTCTTTCAGGCAGGTTGAATCTCTCTAGTTCCAATTTATGCCCACTGCCTCTCGTCCTCCCACTATGCACCATTGCGAAAGAGGCTCTGTCTTCATAACATCTTCCTGGGTTCCAGCGGGCTGCTGTTAGGTGCCTTGAAAACTTTCACAGCTCTAGGCAACAAGCCCCATAGCCTCACCTTACTGGACAAATGCTCCAGCCCCACAAGCATGTCAGTGGCCCTCTGCTGAATTGCTTTGGTTTACCAGTGTCTTTTCTGTATTGACAGCCCAAAACCTGACAGAGCATCCAGATTTGTTCTCACTCTCCTTTCAGTCTGCTGACTCTGCCATGGTTTGTGCAGCCCAGGATGCTGTTGGCTGCTTTGCTGCCAGGGCACACTGTAGATTCATGCCCAGCTCGCTCCTGCTAGGACACCCAGGTTCTTCCTTCCCAGCCACAGGACTTTGCATTTCTTACTCTCAGGTGCCTTTGTGCTTCTCATTTGGAAACTTAATGAGCCTATACTCTATCGCCTCCTCCAGGCCATTGACAAAGATGCTGAAAAGGATAGGTTGAGTAGGTACCCCTGTGGTGCACTTGTCATGGGTCTCTGAGTAGAAGACTTTCCCTGAACCTTCTGTTCATCCAGTCAGGTCTCCACTCACTCTGCAACATTCTGACCTGGATAGAGTAATACCGTAGAAGTGCTGCAAGCCTTGCTACTGTCTTTAGAAAATGATTGTATTGAGCAATTATTACTTTTGGAAAAATACAGCATGGAGAGAACTTTCTATGTTTCACAGTTAACTTTACAAAATGTTCTTTTAACTCCAGTATCCTGCCCTGCCTTTAGTGGTTTTGATAAACTGTAGACCTAATTTTGGTGTCACACCAGGTCTTCACTGGAGTAACACCACTAACTGTCACAAAATCTCTTGATTTACATCAACGTAAGTGTTATCAATGTCAAACTCTAACTCTCTCCAAGCTAAGTGACTCAGGGTAGCAATAGTTTATCATTGCTTTTTTCCAGGCATGTTGTCAGGATTGTGCAATGTTTTATTTGTGGTGAAATTAAAATATTCTGATGAGATTTGGGTTTCACTGTATGTGCGTTTCTTTGAGTAAGAAGTTTGGAGCAAAGCATTAGAATACTTTTGATATGACATGTGCACATCAGAACAGATGATGGCTCTGACTCCTGAGCAGTCCTGCGGCACTTGCCATTGTTTTAGTTGCTCTGTTTCCATATTGCTAGTGTAGTCAAAACCAATTGTTTCAATTAGCCCTTCAGAGTAAAGCCATGTCTTGCATAAATACAATGATCCCTACAGCAATATGTAAAATGTCTCTTTTCACATCTCACAGCTTCTGTGTTGACTTCTGCAGAACTGTAATTAAGTCTAATTAAGTAGACTTACGGAGTTACACTAATGGTTATGTATAAGTACATGTCCCTCACAGCCATTTGTTCAAGACATTCTTCATATCATTTAACTTGCTTCAATTATGCATATTGTATTTTGCCTGCTGATGTTTTTGCATGATAATTTTATGAAAGTAAAAGTGGCCTACAGGATTTTCAGTATTATTAACTTGAGATCTAAGAGATTTGACGTACAACTTAGTTTCTTTCCACTACTTTTTAACTCAACTGTTATTAAAATTACTCCCTGCACTTAAAACTTATTTCATTTGTATTTTAATTATACCAGAGTAGACACAAGATAATGAGAAAAGAGATGAAGTTTAAATAAAAGTTTTTCTGTATTTTGGTATAAATAACCACAAAGTTTTGAAAATGAAAGTTTGAGAATGGACTTTATATAGAAATAAACTCATTTTTATATTAAAGAATATTGCTTGCCTTACTCACACAAGTTGTATTTTGCAGACAATAGATTTACTAAATTGCCTGTCTTTGCTCTTCAGGAACACTGCGTACACAATGTAAAGTTGTTAGATTCAAGAAACGTTAAACTGTTCAGCTAAAACTTGATGAGCTAGCTTGAAGGTATGTTTCTTTTTTTTTGCTTACTTGAAACAGTAGCTTTTCCCACCAGAAGATTAATCCAGTGTTCATCTTGTAGATGTAAACAATTTCTGAAAATAAAACAAACAATGCCCAAACCAACACCCAGAATTAAATATGTAAATTCTCAATCTTCAGCCACACTCTAGTGTTACCAGCCAAGCCACCTAAACCAGTGAAAGCAACTATAATAAATATTAGCAACCTGTTGCTTAGTGTAATCCTGGATTTAGGACTTCCTATTGATGCAAAACACATCTATATGTATGTTGTCTGAGGGGAAGCATCTGTAACACCTCATTATGCTCTCAACTGCCCGTAGTGTTTGCAGTGTGGAAGGAGCTCTGCTATACATTTTTACATTTAAGACACAATATATGTGGACAACATGGGGTTTTTAACGAATCCATGGTATATATATGGATATGGATATGGTATATCTAGAAGCAATGAGAATGTATATCCGTTATGAAGGCTTGATCAAGACATAAAGAGATTAAGGACTACAGAGACCCACACTAAAACCCAACAGTTCATCTCCTATAGAGACAGACAGGAGGAGACAGAAGATGGCTTACAGAGTGCTAGCATAGCATAGTGGGGAAATTCACACAGGCAATAAAATTACAACGGACTTTTCCTGTGGGGAAAACCACAGAGGCCTGTGTGACACATCTGAACAAACATCTGCTTGTATATCATAATTAGTGTGAGAGTTGACAGAAAGAAAGAGTAAAAGCTGGCCAGTGTTCTGAGGTAGATACATCTAGACCACCTCCAGAGGATACTCTACCAAAAAGACTGAAAGACTTTTAAATGCAAAAAAGCCTCATTTAGTCTTAATAAAGCCTGAAATGTTTCCTTTAAAACAGAGAGAGCTCAAAGCACTGTGTGTCTTTGCTTTTAATCAACTCAGAATCTTTCTAAGTAGCATCGCACTCTGTCACCAGACCCCTTCAGCCACAAGGAGGTCTGCCTATATGTTCACCACCTCTCCCGGTAGTCCTGTAGGAGATACAGGCTCTTGGCTTCCTGCTATAACTCAACTGTTTTCCAAACCTTGCTGTTCCACAAGCCTGCTCCCCCAACCACGCTCAGTGGTTCTCCACTATCTCCATGGGTCCCAGGATTGCCCCAGGGGGTCCCGTGTCACCCTATCTTCTTAGAAGATCGTAGCATACTTTGTGAAGAATACATGTGTAAAGCAAGTGCGATGTGTCAAATCTGTTACTTTTTTCAATTAAAGGGTTATGGCTGAACTGAGTAATCTAGCAACCAAAAAGAGCCAAAAATGGCTTGAGGTACCAGAAGGAGCAGGTGAAGGGGTGATGGATTTCTGAAACTCTAGACTTGGCTGGACGTGGTTTTGGCATCTTAGGGCCTACCCTTTCTGTGTCACTGAGGTAGAGACTAAGGAAACATGAGTTACGTGGTCACAGAAGTCCTGATGTTCTATCAAAGAGAAGCCAAACACTCATTAAAAGAATTCAGTCTTAAATGCCTATTATCTACATAGATGAGTAACCTACATCAGGGGAGGAAGTTCAAATGAACTGAAATTAAGAAAGAGATGCATGAAGAAATTGAACCAAGCTGATATTAAAAATGAAATGAAAGGCAGTAGAGTTAAAAAAAAAGACAGGACTGTTTAAAAATGAAAGCACAAATGAACTATAAGAAAATTAATTGTGTCTGTTGTTCTTTGGGTACTTAGGTTGCTGTTTTTAAAGGTAAACATCTATGTTCCCAAACTATGCAGAGGAGTAACAGGCTTGTTATCTTGTAGAATTATGAAGTCCTTCTTAAAGAAGCATCAAGAAATGTAACTTTGCTCAACTTGTTTGACAAATAATTGTATGCACAACTCTGGATGACAGTTATGTAACTTCCCCCAGGCTTTTGTATGGCCGACAGTTGTCAAAGACTCAAATTAGTAAACTTTTCAGATTAATTCAATCTTATGTGTCAATCATCTAAGACATTATTTATACCTTAAGGGGAACAAACACAAAAGAACTACCCCCCTTGATGCATTCTACTTCATTTTGTTTTGTTTACTGCCTTTGCTGTCGGTATCATATAGATGTTATTGTTCATTTTTGTATTTTTAGAGCACTCCTTTTAATATCTGGCATGTGACTGCCCTGCAGTGAACAGCAGTAAGAAGCTGTCAGTTTAATAGGCTTGCTTACAGATTGCTCTTTCTCTGTGCTGTCATTGTATGTAAGATGTACAGAGCCACAAGCTAAAGAAAAATACTCAGTGATGGAACAACTCCCTCCATGCCATTATTACTGTTGTTTCTTGTTGTGTTACTGTGAAGCTCCATTGTACTAGATGCTGTGCAAACCCAGAACAAAAGTTTGTTCTGCTACAGAGCCTATACAGTGCCAACCATAAAATTAACTTCACACCACAGATCCTGGAAGAGCACAGGAAATAAATTAGCAGATGTGGGAGAAAGCTGTAAAGCCTGTCTTGCTACTCAGGATTGGCTCCATGTCAGGTGAAGTCCATGTTTTTTAATGTAAAACCCAGGTCAGAGGCTAACTACAGAAATCCTGATACAGCCTTCTGTGGGTGACCAAGAGATCTCTCTGGGCAGCAATCAATGGGAAAGTTGAATTAATCCACCCTTGTGCAGCTCTAGTGACTTAGAAAACCCAAATCCATCTTCTTCACTAAGGATCAACTACTCCTGAAGCAATTTCTGATTATGTGTCCTACTGGCTCAAAGACAACTGGTGGCAACTCCATAACATCCCCCAAATCCCTTGATCTGTTCCAGCATTTAATCACTCTAGTCATTAGCAGGTTTTCCTGTCTTCTAATCCCACATCTCACCTGCTAAACCTGTTAAGTTTTATCCCAAAAGTAAGCAGAGATGGTGAAGATTCACTTTCTTTTTGCAGCTATCTCATAGAGAGCTGAAAAATTAAATGTCTCTCTCCATTTCCCCCTTCTTCAGCTAAAGCCCTAGTCCTCAGCTTTGTCCTCATAGTCCATGTTTTTGATACCCTTAATTGTTCTTGCTGCTGTTTATTAGGATCTCTGAAAACTATCCCATATCTTTCTTAACATGCATGCCCACAGCTGGACACTGCAGTATGGCTGAGGCCTTGGCAGTGTGAAGTAAAGCAGAAGTAAAGCCTTACCTTGTTTTGCAGATTCTTGTCTTGCTTATGACATCCCCACTGGAATGCTCGCCTTTTTCTTCACAACATGACATTGCTGACTCACATTCAGTTTGTGAGCCATTAGCATCTTCAGATTGTTGCAGTAATGGTAGTTGTGCAATGATTATTCCTGTTTAAATATTGACGCTTCTTTGTGTATACCCTATTATAGCATACCCCATCTTTCACACCTGTTTTGTGAGTTCTCAGTTTTAATTCACAAGCTTCCTCAGTTCCTCCCTTATGTTTCATACTTTATGTCACATCCCTATGTAGAGAGTGATGACATTCATCCCCTTAGTGTTAGCACTTAAGTCCATTATTATAGGTCTTGAATTCACACTTATCAGAGAGAGTCTAGTGTCTATGAAGAGCATCACAGCACAGCCAGTGATGCTCCATCCCTGCTTTCCCTGCAGGCTTTGCTGATGATACCTGTCCTGGAGCAGCAGCAGCGTTAGTGAAGTTGTCCTATCAAACATAATACGAATACTACACACAGCGATTTATAATGACTTTAACACCATAAGAAGGAATTTACAGTATAAATTGAGTTAGAGACTTCAGTGACTTCTCTAAAGCAGCAGTTTGTAATCCTAAAGAGATCTGAAGGGTGAGGTCTCAACAGAAATGCATTAAAAACTCAGCATCTTGTCTTTGGCAGGGAAGTCAGTGATAGACATGCCTGGCTACAGAACACAGTAATAGAATAGGCACGAAAGGGTCCTGTAGAATGGCCAGACTGTCCGTTGATACTCAGTTATTATATGAACTTCAGTACCTTTCTAAGACAATCTTTTTAATATGAGAAAGCAGTTTAACTACCAGAAATATTAACACATTTTCTGCTGCTCTTTATGATGCAATAGTCACTTTGTGACTTATGAAAATGAGCCTTACAGAATTCTACAAGATCTGAGAAGTTGAAAAGATCAAGCTGCATTGCTCTGAACTTGCACCTTTAATGCTCTGCTGTTGAAATAGTGTTTCTTTTGATAAAGACTTAGTCCTGCATAAACCCCACAAAGCTAAGAACACTTGATCATTCCTTTAGGATTAATTAATTTCCCAGAAACCAACTAATGCATTTTAGAAATAGCTGCAGGCAAATGTTAATAAGAGATTAATCTTTCATGCCTTTGAGAATCTTTTAGACAAAATGACGATACATTCAACCTTCCCTTGAGTTCCAAATGTGAATGAGATCAACTAGTTTACATACTAACTTTTGTGATGAGACATCATTTCAAATGGAAAAAACTTTTGCTGAGAGCAAAAAGATAATACCTTATTGTTAAGCCATTTAACACCAGTAGCAAGAGAAAGTTTCAGTAACAAAGCTTGTAATAATTTTCTCTTCAGGTGGAACTTTCAGAGAACACTCAGACCTTCTTCTCAGTCTGAAACCTCCTTTGGTCTTAGAAACTTAGAGGAAAATTCTTTGCAAGCAAAACAGGCCACTTTTGATTCATTCATGGCAAGTAGAGAGTCCTGCTTTCATTAAATTAGGTAATAAAACACTTCATTTCCATGGATGGAAAAAGAAGACACTTTTTAGAAGGCTGACAGCTTGTGCATAGGGTGAAAACCAGGAGTGATAACTGGTAACCTCAGCTCTGACAAGCTCCAATAACTCACTGCATCTCACCAGCACAGGTGCCAGTGACCTGTCAGCCCCTGTGGGGCACAGCCCAGCCCAGGCAAGGGCTTTGCCTGTATTGCTTATAGTCCTTTAGCCCCAGAGACACCAGCTGGCCACCTCCTGTGAGATCTCAGGCCAGTCTCTCTCCACTTGATTCAAGACCAGCTTCCTGTAACAAAATACTGTCTTTTCCCATCGAAAGACTATTCTTCCCTAACTTGCAAAGTATAGGTATGTTAGTCTTACAAGGTTTGTAAGATTAAATACTGTGAAACCTGTTTCATGCACAAAGAGTTCTTTTTCACAACACTGGGGCACTGAAAACCCCCACTACCACTTCCTGCACCATAACTAAACCAATACAGCCTTAGCATTTTATGAAATACCTGAAACTTCAGTGCATGTCACCCAGTCACTGGGTTTAGTAGATAGTGATAAACTTGTCAAGAAAAACTGATGCCTTTGCATCATGGCTATTTTATACATGTGTGTACATGAGACCATATAGTATGAACAGCACTGCATCCTAAGGTTTAAAATATTTCTCATTGGTCTTGTCTTTTTACAAGGTTCATCCCACTGCAGAAAAATAAATATTTTTATTCACTCTCCCTCCAAAAATAGGATCTCAGAAACATCACAATGATGCAGGTGTTTAAGATGCTGGTCCATCATGTCAAAAAAGGTTGAAAAAATTTATCCATTAGAAGCAATAAATAAACTTCCTTGATTAGTGCAAGGCTGTGAATACCAGTTTCATGCTACTGCCTGTTTTCAGTAGTTTCTATTCTGTGATTAATTGTTTACATGGTGTTCAGTGTTAAGTACTAGATAACATATTATTCTTAGTGTTATGACAATATTCCCTGTTGACATCTTTTAGCTGTCTACACTTCTTGCGGCAGACTTGGCAAACATTTCTTGAATATATAATGTTTGCTCCCTCCTCTGAGTACAATGTTAAAAATTCAGTTGGGTGAGATTTTCAGATCCCTTTTTTGTAGCAAACTTGCTAGTCCTCTTGCAGTGCTCTACATTATTAATTTCAGATTAATTTTACCCTCTGGCTGTACACATTTAATGGAACTCCCTGTACAAATACTTCAAGCAAAATGCTGTATTTGCTGTATTTACTGTATTTTCCAGGCACATTTATCTAAACTAACAAAAATCAAAAGAACACTATTGAAATCTATGCATTTGTGAGTGAAATATTGAAGCCTCTTAAAAAAAAAAAAAAGAGAAAATCAAATTTACATATTATATTTCAGTAATACAGCTCCACTTTCAGTGAATGCAGTCAATTAGGGTTGCTGCTTATCTAAAGCAGGATTTACTTGTCTGTCTGAAAAATCATAACTAATCAAGTTCTTTCTACTTATCTTCTGAGCATTTCTCCAGTGTGCAGTGTCCAAGTACAATAGAACAAATACCACATTCAAAGCAAAATCTGTATTGACTTTTCTTATGCTTCTCGGTTCTTTTCCGCTATCAGACTGCTTTACATCAGAGTGAGGGAAAAGCAGGCTATCTGGACAGCTGTTTACACATTCAGTGGACACATCACTGGCTCCCAGACTTATTTTAGATAAATGGTGATCATCCTTTTCTTCAAAGAAAAATAAGAAAGCCCAAGAAACTGTCATCACTTTTCTTTGAAATAACATA
This sequence comes from Lathamus discolor, assembly GCF_037157495.1. Classification (NCBI taxonomy): domain Eukaryota; kingdom Metazoa; phylum Chordata; class Aves; order Psittaciformes; family Psittacidae; genus Lathamus; species Lathamus discolor. Next base: position 104,394,486 of record NC_088886.1, on the reverse strand, counting down.
GTGAATGTGCAGAGCACAACTGTTAAAGATCTGGGTCCATGTGAGTGCCTGGTGTAAACAGAACTGAGATGCACTTTGATAAATTATAGCCAAGGAATGGGGCTTCCAGCCCTTTATCATAGAAGCTGACAATTTTTTCAGGTTATCTGTTTGACAGAAAAAGAATATCTGCCATCTGTTAACATGCTGCTTACATCAATCAGGTGCTCAGATGTAATGGCGAAGAAGGGGGAGAGCCAAACAGGCCTGCCTGAGGGCTCTTACTGAAGGTGTGTGCTAAAATGTAGACACAAAGTAAAAAGTAGCCTGACAGAAGCTATCTAGGACTGACTCTTCATTGCAAGAAGAAGGCCTACATCTTCACTGTGATAGCCGGATACTGTAGAAGTATAGATACCAACCAGTGATAGGTGACAGGAAAACAGGCAGAGCACTGGGAGTGTCGGTAGAAACACATTTTTTGGCTTCAGAGACATGTAATACAGCAGTACAGTCACCCTAGGGTCTACATAATCCCTGTGAAATGAAGAGCAAAAGAAGGCTGGCACCACCATCCCTTCTATCACTGGTACTAATCAGATCTGGGTTCTTACTAAGGAGAGAAACGGTATGTATTTGGAAAAAGAACAGAGATTCATCTGAAATGGAACAAAACAGAGTTAGTAGAGAAGACAGACATCACACACATGCTCTCTAAGAACGTTCAGTTTCCTCAAAGGTATCAGCAGTAAGATAATACACTGAGAACAGCTGCCCTGTCACAGGTTAATACAAATCAGGCAATTGTCTAGTTAAATATGTAGCGGAAAACAAGAGAGGAAAATATATACTTAGTAATAGTTGTCCAACAGTGGATTATAAGGTTTCCATATCTTGTTTAACTGGACAATGCATATTTTTAATTTTTAACAAGGGAAAGTCTGTACACCTTTCAGCTCAAGGAGCTACACTGTGCTGCGCTGCTGGGCTCCGTCTGCATTCAATTCAGTTTTCGCATTGCACGAACTGCTTAGGCTGAAGGGATTTTCCTCTAGATCCCGCACACTTGGGTGAAGGAGAAGAACTTGGAACCTGCTGGTTTTCAGAGGTAGCTAAAAGGTTACTCTGGTTATGCTGAATTCTGGAAAAGGACACAGAAGGAATTTGTGTGCCGCTATGGTGAAAGGGAAATAGCAAATGTCTGATACAGACTTGTCTTTCCCCTGTCCTCCGCATAGTCACTGGACCCAGTGAGCCTCAGTATATACTGGTACACCTCCTAGGGAACCACTTTTGTATGAGGAAGTATGGAAGCAAAAATTCTCAGTTAGAATCTTACCATAAAGAATGTGGATGGCAAACTAAAACTGAGTTTAAAAAGCTATAAGGATGTTACTGTACGCAAGTAGCCTTGCTAGATAAAGAGAAATAAAAACAGTGTTTAGTGCAATTTTAATTTTGGGAAGGCACTGAAAAATTCCGTTGTTTACAAAACATACAGGGTAATTTCCCAGATTCTGTCATTTATGAATGAGGAAATTGGCTGCAATATTTCTTCTTGACTTTATAACTCTGCTAATAAATAATACACTAGCATACCCAATTTCATAACACTAAATAAGATGAGAAAGATTCAATATTCAGTAAGCTCACTTATAGAAATCAACAGATTCTCCAGTCAGTTTTCTGTTCAGGAACAGTTGTTCCCCACCTCATCTGAAGTTCACGTTCCCAAAAAGCAATAGACAACTGAGAAGACCTGTAGGTCCTTTTCATACAAATCAACAAGTTCTGAGCTCTATCCTGCTGTTCCCAGATAGGTAAATTAAATAATAATTGTATTACCCACAAGACCTATAGATTCCCTTCACAAGTCTGACGCCACATGATTTCCAAATTTCAGCTGCTCTGGGTGTATGGTATGAAAATTATAGAACAGCTCAAAGAACAGAAGTACAAAGTATGTGCTAAGCATTTACATTAATGCAGTATTTCAAGAAGCATTTCAAGTTTAGTTTTCCACCTGAAACCAGGATTAGCATTCATGGCAAAGAAAGCGAGGAGGGCTTGGGAAACCAACCAGCTTTTTCTCCAGCTTTCTAACTGGCTAGAAGACTCTTAGGGAGTCTGAGACCACAGCCATATGGACAGTAATGACAGTCTGTTCAGTGTCATCCTCCTGTGTTATTCTGAAACACATGCAGCTTTTTATAATTATTATCTGAACATTGTCAGTTAAATCATATACATGCTGCATGAGAGAAAAATCAGCATCCTTTACAGATTATTTGACTCCTCTTTTGAATATTGCAAGGCTCAATACCTAAGTATAACTCCATAGCTACTATTCTTTCCTGACAGTGAAATACGAAAGGGTATATTTTCCTCCATACAGATGAGAATTTCAAGGGCAGTGAATTTCATGCTTTTCTTTGCCAGAAAATTGTTGTGATCCGAATACATGTTAAGAAAAATTACCATGTTAGCAAGTGATTAAGAAAGAAAACATCATGTACCAGTGCAAACAAATGAAAAGCAAATAATAAAGACGGGTAAAAAAGCAGCTCAAAGTAGAATTCTACCCCCTTCTAAATTAAATAATTTTTAAAAATAAATGCCAAAAAAAAAAAAAAAAAGTGAAATGGAGTCTGTTCTGGCCTCATGCCCCCTCCCAGAACATAATTGAATTAATTTACTGCCTCAGAGTTACTCCTGACTTACCAAGGTGCAAACAAGATCAGAATGAATCTCTGAGCATCTGCCTCAGGGTGAACTCTCAGCTGCTGAAAGATTAAGAACAGGAGTCACTGCAATGCTCTGTGCCCTCTGCAGCACATCATTGACTAAAACAGTCACGAACCTATCGTAACTTACGAGTTAGGATGGCTTATGGTAGCTTTGCATTGCCAAAGCTATAGTCCGGAACCACGATGTATATTGGTCAATGTGTCCCTATGTGTGGCGTGAGGAGACTAAAGTGGTGCAACACAACAGTCCCCCACCATTTCTGTGAAGGTTAAAAAAAAGGAAAGAAGCAAAGAAAGAAAGGGGAGAGAAACCATGTCAGTAGGAGCTTGGGGCAGAAGTTAGAGCAAGAAGGTAGCTTGTAGATCCTAATGATGGCATAGAATCATAGAACAGTTAAAATTGGAAGAGACTTTAAAGCTCATCTACTTCCAACCCCTCTGCCATGTGGAAGGACAACTTCCACTAGACCAAGCTGCTCAAAGCCCCGTCCAGCCTGGCCTGGAACACTGACATGGATAGGGCTGCCACAACTTCTCTGGGCAACTTAGGAGACCTTCCAGGTCCTCCTGGGTCTTTGAAAACACTGGGATCTGCAGGAACCAGGTTAAGATCCTGGGCTGCATTATTTGGAGCATATTTAGCAGATCAGGGGAAGTGGCTGTTCCCCGTTTGATACCTGTGAGACAATAGCTGCTGTACCCCATCCAGTTTGGGCACCTAAGTACAAGACAGATGGACCTTGCTTTGAAGTTGGCCCTGCTTTGATCAGATGGTTGGACCAGATGATGTCACTTCCAGCACAAATTATTCTGTAAATTTAACAGATATATTTTCCTGGGTGGCTTATTTTCTCCTTACACTGATTGCACGTGCTTGAATGCTGCTAATGTCTTTTATACCCTCATCATCACAATCCCATTCTTCATTTTCCTATAAAAGTAGCAGTAGCTATAGCTACATCTCACTGGCTTCTCTTCTTTCTCTTCCTGCTTTTCTCATTTCCCTCACAGCCACTGTTATAACCCTGTCTGGCAGAACAATCTCTGGTGGGTCACACTTACGTTTATGTTGAACTGGGGAGGTTTTGGACCAAAGAGCTTATATCTTACAGATGAACAAAATGTTCTCTGAGTCACAAACACTTCCTTGCTCCCATTCTTCTTTCTGGTAGAATGGAAAATTGTCAGCTGGAGTCGTAGTTCTTCTAAATCCTTTTTACAAGGAACAGTTTAAAAGGGACAAAGCACTTAATTTTCAACATAGCTTTTTGTATAAATTAGTGTGAATTAGAGGCAGGAGATTCAAATTACAGTCTCTGATATATCAAACAACACTGCAGAGCAGAGGTCAGCCTCAAAAGCTGAGGCACCAGTCTGGCTTTCTTGTCAGCCTCTTTAGGGACTGGATGGCTGCTATAAGGTGTTCCTAGAGTCTTCTCTAGGCTGAAGAAGCCCAACTCTCCCAGCCTGTCTGCATAGGAGAGGCTCTCTTGCCCTCCTCTGGGCTTGCTTGAGAAGGTCCATGTCCTTCTTATGCTGGGGACCCCAGAGCCGAGCACAGAACTGTAACAACAAAACTTGTGCTACCTTGTTGTGTTATCAGCTTCCAAAACCAATTATTCTAGAACGTGCTGTCAAAATATCAGTCAATCATCAACTCTACTCCCCACAATTTCTAGAACTAATGCATATTCTTGTATTTGTTTCAGCAATGAAGAGAACCAGCAATAGCTCCAATGGTTCATTAAGAAAGAAGACATTTTTAAACTTGTTGGTCACCAAATCACACCAGATTCCAGAGCATGAATTGCTAGGCGAGCTACTTGTCTACTCTTGAGACATACCAGTCTGTGTATAATGCAAACCAATAGGCAAGGTATGCATGACACAGCTTCATTTTATGAGGACTGAGATATGCAGGAAGAGAAGCAGCATTTCATGCTATGTGTGTAGCATTTTTATCACCTATATTTGCATGAAGAGAAAAGGCATGAGTGTGCTTGTCTGGGTAGACATAGCTGAGCCTTGTTTGGAAAGGACGGTCCTGGAGTTCACCACTGTTGCGTCCTGGAACTTGAACTCCAATCATATATACACAGGAGCAACATGATGCCTTTGGGTAGTCTACTTACAGGCTGAGAATTAAGCATGATAGCAAGCTGAAGACACAAGGTGCAGAATTTCTTTAAGAGCTGAAACTTCATTTATTAAAGCATTTGATCGAGGGTGGCTAGCAGAAGCTTTCATGGCATGACCACTGATTCTCTCCTGTGGGAGAGCTGTGGCAGTTTAGAGCTGGTGAGCTAGTTCAGCATTTGGATGTGACATTCATGCAAGTGCAGAGTGGAGGCAAGCCACACTTCCTACGGAGCAGCTTGGGGGACAGGGCATGAGGAGATCCCAGTGGAGCGTGCTTCACCATGATCTGGGTTTTTTCCTCCTTCATTTAGATTTTTGTCCTTCACAAGCACAACAACAAGAAGCATTTCTTCCTCCTTAATGCTCCCAGTGCAAAACACCAACTGGGTATTCCTGGTTGAAGGGTTCAGATGTCGAAGGGAAAAACCTCCTGAGGTTTACAGGATTACACTTCCACAGCTCTCTCATAGCCCCCTGCATCATAGAAACCCCCCCAGGTATATATAAAATTCAAGTCACACACTGCAAAACACATCCAGCTCAGGAAGAACATTTCCATCTTCCTTTTTTCACAAGTTACCCCCAAAAATAATCTAGAGAGAAAATATCCTTTTATTTGAGTATTTGGTCTTGGCAGTCAATTATTTGTTCCCAGTTGATTGAATACTTTCCTAGAGATGTTTGCTTAAGCACTTAACAGCTTTCCTAATTCAATAAATATGGGAGGGTATAAACAGATTGCACAGCACCAAAAAGGCCACAAGGTCCCTGGATCAATTCTCCTGTCTTTTACTGTTAGGAACTGGAATTTCCATTCTACAGGTGAGTTCTCATTATGAAAACAATTTTTAATACAAAAGATGTAAACATAAAATTTTGTGCAGAATGCAAATCATCTTCACTATACAGGGAGACAAGGGGAGCTGAAAGAGGAGGCCAGGTAAGAAAGGAACCAGAAAACAAATCAGCCAGACTGGGATTTGCTTATTTACCTACAGACTGCAGCTAGCTTAAAACACCCCCGAGGACACTGGAAAGGCACTGAGGTGCTAACAGAGGTCCCAAACAGCCTGCTTACCTTCCAGGCTGCTGTATGGCAAGAACCCTGTTAGGCAAACCTGAATTTCATCTGTGCTGGATCAAAAGTGTCAATAGAATTCACGCAGTTCAATTTAGTCAAATGACCATTTTCCAATCTGGATGCAAAATTTCCATCCAGGGCTTAATAACTGCTTGGGACTGTTAGTCTACAGCTCATGGAATACGAATGCCATACCTACATCATTTGTAAAAATCTTTTCGAAACAAGTGGCTTTGCCTTTTCTTACTAGCATGTAATTTCTGAGATTCCAGTTTCATTATGTCAGGACAGATACATATAAGGGGAAGTGTGAGCTGCTCTGAACTTGACTTTTTAAATGACTTTTTACTCAATTTTCTTTCCAATATTCAAGCAATGAGCTTATTTAAATTGAGTAGCTTATTACACTGCCTAGGACAGAAATAACATTAAGATGATATAAAGGTGAAATGTAAGATGATAATCCACCCTAAGTAAGCTACTGTGAGTCATTTAAACTAGGTGATGTTTTACTTTTTTAATTAATTCAAAAAAATATTACTTTTACAGCACTAAGTTCACTGCAAGTAAAAAACATGGTACACTAAAACAGGATTGTCTTTAATAATCAGAGCTAGGGCTAAATCTGCAGTCCTCACAGAGGCAAAACACTCAGCTTTTACAGCAAGAAGCAATGTCTCCCTGTGAAAACAAGCATACCGTTTTGGGCTGGAACTGTTTTTTTAACCCAGATATTGGAAATAGTATATGAAGATGGCTTAAATAATCAGGAGGAGCCCAGGATTAACAGAAATTATTTCAAGATGCTTTTCAAAATAATGTTTTGGGGAACAAATTGTAATTGAGGAAAAAGAATATTTTAATAGGCTTATAGACAGATTTCTATTTCCCCCTGAAATGCGAGTGATGAATTCATAGCTTTTCAACTTTTCAAAACAAAAAGCCAGGGTATAGCTTTCACTTTCCTAGTAACAAATATTTATGTTGGCACACAGTCATGGGCTCAGAAAGGGCTGTCAATTTGGAATATGTCATTTTTAAAACACTCATTTTCACCTTCCAGCGTTTCAAATGAAAATTAAATTCCCAGTTTCATTCTCCATAGACAAGTATGTTCCTGGAAAATGAATGGAGACTTGTCACAGTATGTGTTTAAAAATGGTAAAGTGAGAAAGATCTAGATTGTTCCTCTAAGGATTTGGCCATCACAAAAGTCAGGCATGAACTCAGACCTCTTTGTTTCAAATCATGTGGAGTCCAACAGACAAGTAATTGAGATCCAAATGAGGAAGTTGTTTTTCTCCAGTGGATTCACAGGCTTCAAAGTTGTTCTTATGTTGCCTTAAAAAAAATGCATGAAAAAGCAGGATGTGAAAACAGTAGCTGAAAGGTATTGTGGATATTTTCTGATCTCTAATCATGTTTCAGTGCCTGATGTAGGGAGCCATGGGCACCTAAGTAAATCACTGTAAATTCCCATACTGAAAGCCACCAGTTACCCATGTGGATCAATAGTCTAAACCTCTTAGCTGCTTGACAGAAAGGTAAAACAAAAAGGGTGGGTGAGACCTCTTCCTCTAAAAAGAAATAGCTCTTTCTATGTAATACAAGTGTCTAAGTACTGTTCAAACCACTGGGCAGGAGCTGAAACAATGGCTAGGAGGGATAACTTCAGTATTAAGTTTTACTATTGCAACTTTTGTCTTACTATCCATAAATAACCTTTTGGCATATCTATTCTTCCCCAATTCTGTACTCTCAATATGCAATGGAACATTTATTTCCACAGCCAAATCAGCTACACGTTATTATCTCTAGACTGCAGGTCTGAACTGCATCATCTATTTGGTCACAATGCTTAGACTGAAGGAATGATAGTAATGAAATGAATTAGTGCTATTGTAATGTGAACATCACTACCTGATTAGCTAGTAGGTAGCATTTGTTGTCCATTAATTTATCAATGGAGATTTTAGCATTCCTAGTTCAGCACCATGATCTAGCAAATGTATGATTGATACCATCTCACAAAGAGCTGTTTTGATCTTTTTTGCAGGCAAGACATTGCTCAACTAGTTGTCTGCTGATTCTAGACACTAATTCTAAAACTGGAAAGAGGAAACAAGTGTGGTGGTTAGCCAAAGGCCGTTTCACCATTGTTTCCTGCTTTCCTCCCCCTCTCAATCTTTTTATCCCTATGAGTTTCTTCTTTAGACCTAGGCATTCTGGCCTCGATATAGTACACTTAACTGTGTGTGTAATTCACTACACATTAAATATTATTATTTTCTCATCCAGAGCTGTATGTTCACTTTTATTTTCATAGTTATTTCCTTAACAGTTGATTAACAGTCCAATGGAAGTACAAGTTCAAATTTTGTTTTATTTGATAGGAGTGGCTAACGACTTTGGGCTCATCTAGTTTGGAGAAGAGGAGGCTGAGGGGTGATCTCTTTGCTCTCTACAGCTTCCTGAGGATGGGATGTGGAGAGGGAGATGCTGATCTCTTCTCCCTGGTATCCAGTGATAGGACGTGTGGGAATGGTTCAAAACTGGGCCAGAAGAGGTTTAGACTGGATCTTAGGAAGCATTTCTTTACCAAGAGAGTGGTCAAACACTGGAACAGGCTTCCTAGAGAGGCAGTCAATGCCCCAAGCCTGTCAGTGTTTAAGAGGCAATTGGGCAACACCATTAACAACATGCTTTATCTTGGTCAGCCCTGAATTGATAAGGCAGCTGTACTAGATGGTCATTGCAGGTCCAATCCAACTGAAAGAGTCTATTCTATTCTAATTTATCTGCAGTCAGGGGTTGACAGTAATTAGGAGCTCTGCTTTGACAGCTGGTGGGATTTAATTCAACCCTTAGCGGCTGTTTCCATTGTGTGTATCAAAAAAACCCTGCCCTTACATGGAACTGTAAAAACTCATATACACTGCTAAAAATGAATCCTGTAGAGCTTTCTAAAATACAGCCCTTTGAAGTATAAAAATTACTAGAATAGCTTTCTGTCATGTAAAATAAATTGATTGCTAGAAAGCAAGATATTGCAAAAAACCCTATTTGGTAGAATTCAAAAGTAAATTTTAATTCTACCATATATTTTAATACTAGTAATGTATATTCATGCTTATCACAGAATCCCAAGGGTTGGAAGGGACCTCAAAAGATCATCTAGTCCAACCCCCCTGCAAGAGCAGGGTAACCTACAGTACATCACACAGGAACTTGTCCAGGCGGGCCTTGAATATCTCCAGTGTAGGAGACTCCACAACCCCCCTGGGCAACCTGTTCCAGTGCTCTGTTTCCAGATTCATAGATGAGGTAGAAATAGCAAATACAAGACAGAAAAAAATCTTCTAACAGATTTTTCAAAATTCGCAAGTTAGCTCACAAATTTCAGATCCATAAGAACAGCAGTTCTCTTGCTCTGGACAAAAGCTTCAGAACAGGGATAAATAATGTCAACTAAATGTCTTGAACCTCGTAGTATTTTATCAGGTACGCCAAAAATAATCTGAAAAGCAGCACCTCTTGCTAATAATTATTTTTTTATCTACCATCATTTGATCTAATATTAAATAAAAATGCATGGGATGTCCATTTTTATTCTGACATTTTAAAATTATGTTAATGAGATAATATATAAATTATGTTAATGTGGTAATCTATAAACAGGAGCTTACAAGAGTTATTTCATCAAGGTGTCAAATCCCTTAAACTCACATTCATTGTGAAGATCACTGGCAAAATGATCGAGAATTGACTTTCTGAAGCATTTTTGTTACAAGATTGGAAAATAACTTATTAAAATAAAACAAACTTTTCCCTGGAGATGAGGTGGTAGTAGGGGAAACCTGTTAAAAATCAAGCCCTGCATGGAAACAAAGACCAGATCCAACAAGGACCTTGATCATGCTGAACAGGTTGCTCATCTTCCTGATAGTACTTGCTCAGTCTGGCAAGCAAGTATTGTGCTCTAAGATGTGTGAGTACCAAGTATAAGAAAGAAGAAAACCCAAACCAAGATGGTTACCATTAGCTTTAGACTAGGAAACAATATCACTACTTACCCTTCACTAGATTTCCCAGGGCAAATACTGAGAGAAAACTGAGACTTCTCACATCAGTCCTCTCAATTGACCTAGGCAAGACAGGCTGAGCAGATTTTAAAGCAAACACCGCAAATTGATTGATTTGTATACACAAGCATCTCCAATTCAACGCCTGAAACTGTACCATGAAGAAACTATAGCTTTCTGCATATTAATTTTCAACAGACAACATCTGTTTCCCTATAACAGATCACTCTATATGTAGAATACGCAAGATGACAAACAGTAACAAGGAAAGTCAGTGGTTTACTTGGATCAAAATGGACTAATTCATGTTGCAGCAACTTTCTTTCACACTTGCATATGCCAGAAAGCACCTTTCCATAATGAATATTTCATTCAAAAGGGTAAGCACAAATAACTATGAATGCACAAATGACTGGGGGTCATCACTACTGTAATAATAAACATCAGGTGATATTTTCCAGGATTATGCCATGATTTTGACTTTTGGCTAAATTGTTTCTTCACCATCTGTTTTACAATGATCCTCACAGGTGGCTGGCTTACTGACAAACATCTCCTGCGTTTTGTAATAGGTGTTATACTTTAGAAGGTGCTATCTTACTTTTTTTTGAAGTATGTGATGGCAGTTATCCACAGAAAAGGAGGCTAATAATTTTCATCAGCCATCCCATCAACAGTTTTATAACAAAAATTAAAAATAGGTTGAAGGTAATGTTTAGCATCAATATTAACCTAGATGTGAGAGAAATTTTCAACACCCTTGTAACTTGTGATGCACTGAGACCTAGGTACACAAACTGGTAGGGCTCAGATAGCTTTTTTTTTCTATAAAAACCTGCCAAAGAAGTCCACAAAATGATGGGGAGATGCAATCCAACAAGCAAACCTATTTTGTGACTCCTTGTGAGAGGAGTTGGAGTTTTGAGCACTCATTAACAATCAGTGGCAGGGAGTATCTTAGATTCAGCATGCGCATGGGACACTCTCACCTGCATCATCCTAAAGTTGAGAGATTACAGGAATGGAAACTTGTACAACTGGAAGGAAAGCATATCTAGTTTGGCTACAGCACCTTGCTAAATATGCAAGTTTCTTGCTAGCCAAATCTGCTTTGTGTCACTGAAGAGGGGTACAATTTCTTATGATACAAACCCTGCTAGGTTCCCTGCTCTGGGAGTAAGATGCGGGGTCACTGGCACTGTAATGATGGCAGGTGACTAATGCACTTGTGGCTGATTGTTGTATAAAGCAATGAGAAGCAATACAGCAGTCCAACCTTTCAGCTCAGGCAGTTATCAAAATATTCATCATCAAACCCATTTTTGGTATTTCTCTTGTGGAAGACTAGATTTATGATACTAACAATTGATACTAAATACTATGATACTAACTACTACCCTTTTTACTTTATATTAGGAAGCAAAATTTGAGCAAAGAATCCATTTTCTATCATCTTCTGCCTTCCAGCAGGGCTAGACCAGCATAGTCCAGGACTTTTCTAGGTGGACACAGAATACCAGGATGCTTCCCCTAGTCATACAAAGGCAAGTTAGAAGCTCCTAGGTGTGGCCACATCTGGGTACAGAATCCACCCACCAGACCCTCCCCCTTCACACATGGATTCAGTACCGTGAAAGAGGCCCCAGGGAAAAGCAGTAGATCAGATGTGCTCCAGCCAACTGGCCATTCCCCAGATCAACCTAGGTTACAAGGACTTCCTACTTTGGAGGAAAAAAAGAACATACAGAAATCAACAAAACCACCTTCAAACTCCCATTTTCCTTCTGTTTAAAGGTTCCAGGAGAACCTTTGCTAAAATATTAGGGAAAACAGTTGTCAATTTATGTGCAAAATACAAGCAAAAGAAGACATCCACATAGATCCCATGGAACAATTAAGTCAAAATGTTCAGCAGCAGCTACTAAACGTACCCCCTACCACAACTATTTTAGGTTTGGGGCAAGCTCTGAGAAGCACTCATTCTGATTACACTGTTTCTGTGTGGCTTCGATAGCCTACAATATACTAAATATGGAAAATAAGAGAGTATGTCTCATCAGTTTAGAGATGAAAGAAATACATTTGGTTATCTGTGTCACCTTGACAGGACAACATTTCTCTCTTCCATATATTCTGCAGTATTTTATCTAGTCTTTTTTAAATTCCTGAAAATTGGAGGTTCCATTGGTAGAGATTGCTTGGTGATGTTCAGCTCAAACAAATGTGCACTTTGCTCCATCTCAGCCATTTTGAGCTACAGCTCATGGCAGAAAAACATCTATTTCAGCTGTATGGGGATGTTTGCATTGGTTCAGGACATGGATTACAGCATCTTGAAGACCTTTGTAGTCATGTGGCAAGTACCCGCCTTTATAGGGGGAATTGCTCTTCCACGAAGGATGCAGCATCCTGAAGGAACCTCTGACTGCTTCAGTGACTTCTTGTTACTGAGACCAGTATGCTAAGGGAACTTAGGGAGATAAATCCAGCAAAGCTTCCTGCTCTGCATGCTAAATGGCTTCTTTTTTTCTTTTTCCTTTCTTTTTTTTAACAGTAGCAGAGGATTTAGCCTCATGTAGTTACTTCTTCTCTCTATAAATTACTCCAGAGCTGTGCTGGAGAGCCCTGAAGGACATAGTTCCATGAAGATTACAAGACAGCAGTTCCTACATTGTTGTCTTCTTATACCTAATGGCATCTCTTTTCTTTTTTTTTTTTTAACTCAATAAATCATATATTAATTTTGATTTTTTAATGTTTTTTCTTTGAAAATTAAGCATTAATAAAACAAACACAAAATTGCTAGTTTATGCATAACACTATGAAGAGCTTTGAAGGATATTAAGTCCTACCCTGCAAGCACTGCTTTACATAATTCCTGCTATTGGTTTCATATAATTCAAGGACAAGCAACATGATTTGACTTGAGTAGCCATTCTCACCTGGCCTGAACTTTAAACACATACTTAGATTCACTCTAGTTCTGCAATGAAATCAGACATGTTACAACATACTAGCTTAACTAACCCTACGTTTAGCATTTTGCTACCTGAAATCCTACAGGGTTTTAAAGACTGCCAGAGCAAAAAAACAGGAACCTTCTACTCTGGCTAAACCCCACATCACCGACAGGAATGGAGGCAGTTCTAAACCAACAACGTTTCTATGCAGGCAAAGTCTCATATAATTAGAGCTAGCACTCACTTTATCTGATGTACACTTAGTGCATTTTAGAATCATAGAATAGTTAGGGTTGCAAAAGACCTTAAGATCATCTAGTTCCAATCCCCCTGCTGTGGGCAGGGACACCTCTCATTAGACCATGTCACCCAAGGCTCTGTCCAGCCTGGCCTTCAACACTGCAATGGATGGAGCATTTAGCACTTCTTTGGGCAACCTCTCCCAGTGCCTCACCCCCCTCACAGTAAAGAACTTTTTCCTTATATCTAACCTGAACTTCCCCTGTTTTAGTTTGAACCCATTACCCCTTGTCCTATTGCTACAATTTTGCTGAAACAGACTTTTTTGTGGCAAATCTTCGTGTTAATAGCTTCACATTCATTCTGTTGCCTCTTACCAAACAGGTGCAGAAAAGAGCTGGCCTTGTGTAGCCTTGACTGTCAGGCTTTTTGTCAGCACTAAGTGCCATCTCATGTAGATATATATATATTTATACAGACTCTCTCACAAAGACTCATTGCCAAAGGTCAGTAAATAGACAAAGTCAATATGTAAGCATCCTTCTGTATTAGTATTGAATTTCTCTGATATATTTCTGTTTGGAATACAAGAGAGGAGCACTGATCCATGCTTTTCTTACAGAGCTGCTAAATTGCTGCCATGCGTTATACCACTAGACCTGCTGAACTCTCAGATGTAGTTGTATTTGAAAACTACAGAAAATTCACACACTAATAAGAATCCTTGTCATGACCTGGTGTCCTCTGCAGACGCAAGGAATCTGACTGACATTCCTGACTGAGTTTAAAAGCCCATCACTATACATTTTTTACTTTTCTGCACAAGCAGGTTTTTTTAACTTCTCCCCATGTACACAGACAATTACTTTGCACATCCAAGTGACAGTTAAAAACTAGATATTACCACTTACTCATTTCATATATCACTTGCATGTTTTACTTAGCCAGATGTAACAGCCTTTCTAGTTCCCAAGTGAAAGTAATATTCTTGATGATAAGCAGAACATATCAAGAAAGTGGCAGGTAGTAATGAAATATGGTGCAGAAAACTTCAAGTTAGTGTGACATGAGCCAGGTTGCTCACACAGCCAATAGCAGCGGCATGAGCTCAGCATGAGAACATACGAATGGAACAGTATAACCCTGAACCCATTCTGGCTTCCCATTTCTCCACTTGAGTAGGCAAATGTAAGAGTCAGAGAGGTCAGGGGGTGAAGTCTTGGTCACAGTGAAGCCATGTGGGGCAGCAGCATCAATGTGCACTGTGTGGTGGTTAAAGAGTTGATACCTAACACTGGTTTCCCTCCAGCATAGCGCTTCTCTACTCAGGAACTTGCAGACTTTATCACTCACAGCCAGGGCAGCTTCTTGGAGTTTTAGGTTAGCAAAGCAGAGATGAGATAGCTTCTACTATGCCCTATGAATGAAACTGAGATGATTCCATGAATGATAAGGTGATGTGCATTTGCCTGGAGTTCAAAGTAGGAGTAAAGCATGCCTCTATTATTTGCTAAACAGAAAGCTGTGACTCTCTATTATCTTAATATGCCTGATATATTTCACTTCTCTGACCCCCAAGGTACACAGAAATTGCATACAAGAACAGGAAAAAAAAGTGAAGCAAATGCTGTCACAATGACTTGATGTTGCCTTTTGCCTAAAGCTATTTGATATAATTAGCCATCTCACAAGTAAATCCTTTATATTTTATTCGTTCATCCATTTAAAATAAAAACTGTACATTGGCATGGGTCGCTTGTCATTTTAATACAATTTGATGTTTGCAAGCTTTGAAATATCATGTTCAAATTTGTATGCAAATTTGTGTTTCCAATTACATACTCATTAGTTCTTCTGGAACTTCATCTTAATATTCACAAAACATTTGTAGCTTCTTCTGTTGTTTTCCTGAATTGCTTTAGAATGAAACCCACTATATAAAAAAACAAATGAAGAAATCCATTAACACTCAGTAGCTTTCTTAAGCATCACATTTAATTTCTAAGGATGTTATAATTTGTCACTTCAAAATGTTCAAATATATATGGATACCCTATCTGACAGCATATTAAAAATTATAAGCAAATGGTTTTGTGTGTATAGCATTGTCAGCCTCTAGAAATGCCCACCTCCATTACCTACTCACTTGAAAGCCCTGTATTTAATGAATGTTTTTGTGCACATGAAATACTGGTTCACATCCTTACATGGTGTGAAATTGGCATTACTGCTTAGAATTCAGTGGATCAAAGCAAATTTACAGCAATTATGAATCTGGTTAATTTTTTGTTTAGCTGTCCATCTCCACTGCAAACATGAATAGCATTTTAATCTCAAGTAACAGCCACATTGTTAAGAAAACAAACCACAAATCTCCACTGCCAGAAAGATGAAATTCTGGAGGAAATGTATTGCTTATTAGTATCTAAAATGAGAATGAGAGGAAAGAAAGGCTGGGGGAGAGCCTTAGGTCATCTGGTACCTGAAACCACCCTGCTCAGGAGTGGTGGCATGGAAATGTACTCAATTCAGATGCTTGTCTAACCAGTTCCCACAGAGTTTTCAAAGTATCTACTTTATAAACTTTTTTTCTCTATTTATGATGTATCAGAGCCTGAAAGTACTACACATAACAAAGAAATCCCCAATTCATAATGTGTCAGTGTCCTGTTTAAGAGGTAAAAAAAATGGAAGACAGCCACTACAAGCAACATGAACTGAAATTAAGACTGAAGCTGTGTTGTACCTGTAAATAGACAAGAAACTAGGCAATATGAGAGGCATGGCTTTCCCTGCTTTTGCATTCAAAGTGAATACGGTCCCACTGTGCTCTAAAAATGCTGACTTTCTCAGACTTTCATCCTCTCTCTATTTTGGCTAAAACTTGCACTCAATATAACAGCAGAGAAATGACAAAGATAGAGGCTAACTCCATCAAAATAAAAATCGGTCAGGTTTCATGCCTATTGCACATTTTGGTATTAGCAAAGAATACTATAAACAAAGATAACATAGGTTCATACATCACTCTACATGCTAGCAGGCTTGAACACGTAACAAGCTTTTTAGCACTAATAAATTTACAACAATATGTTAAGGGGTTTTTAATGACTTTAAATTAACACTGATCTTCTTAATTAAACTTTTTTCATTAAGAAGTAAATCTGTGCATGAACCAGATCAATTTATTCTAGCATGCCACCAGCATACAAGATGGGTATTACAGAACACTAGCAATGCAGATCTTGCTCCAGCAGAGCTAGTTCTCTTCCTAGAAGCAGACAACAGTAATTGCAGTGCAGAGAGTGGGAGTAACTCAGACCAAATTTGCAGCATTTCCTCACAGTTCTATATTTGAAATGTGTGAGGCTTAGCAGAAATCTAAGGGTTAATTTTGCAGGTCTTTAAAAATAAGATATTAGAAATATCTCTCTCCCTCTGAAAGCAGTATCTTAAGGCAAGTAATTATCTAGAAGAGTGGTAACACACTGACAGTCCACAGGACTACTCTCTGAAATCATGAACAAAACATTTATGAGTGGTAACTTTAAAACAAAAGACATAAACCAATTTGAAAGGCTTCCTAGATCCTTCTTCAACTTTTTAAGCATTTTGGGTATGGTGAAAGCAGCTACACACCTGAATTATCAGCAATTTCAACATAAAGCAGAGAGAATAGAAAACCCTTTGACAAATTATTATAGACTACTACCAACAGGCATTACTTCAGTAGTGGATATTTTGTGTAATAAAGTAAGGGTAATTGCTTCAGGGTCATTTGCAGTTTGCATAC
Organism: Lathamus discolor; assembly: GCF_037157495.1. Classification (NCBI taxonomy): domain Eukaryota; kingdom Metazoa; phylum Chordata; class Aves; order Psittaciformes; family Psittacidae; genus Lathamus; species Lathamus discolor. The sequence goes on along the minus strand of NC_088886.1, from coordinate 104,377,465 downwards.
TTCAAAGAGGAACCAAACAGCAACAGTGAATTCCCTCCAAGGCACAGCCATACCGGGCAGACCAGCACTTCTCACCACATGGCACCACTACATGACCTGACTGCAGTGAGCAGGCTGCCCGATGGCATATCTGCAACACACCTGCAGCATTGGCAGAAGGCCCCAAAAACACAGGGGCCAGCAAGGCCACCTGGCCCAGCACAAAGGGCTTGAAAGCTGTAGGGTTGTTTTTTCCCCCCTCTGTATTGCTTTAGAGATGGAAGATGAAGCCAGCTTGCAGGGTTGCGTCCAGTACTTCTGCTTAGTGTCAGCTCCCAGAAGAGCCGTTTGTTTGAACTGGCAGTGGAAGCATGCTCTGAATTCACTGTAAATACAGACAAATGCCTGAGCAGCAAAAGCATTATTGGAGCTGGTTAAAAGAAGGCCACCTCTCCTGGTCCAGACCAGAGGCTAGGAGATGAGAAGATGCAGGTCCTCACCCAGTCTGTACCACTGGATTCTTTCATTTGTTTCAGACAAAATTTCTCACCAACTAAAGCTTGTTCTTAATAGGGGAGATCTCTGTAACTTGTCATATCAAATATGTTTTTATATTTGAAGGCACAATCTGAATAATTTTTATATATTAATAATAGCCATGCCAGGCTTCCACCATAGTTATAAAGTCAATTATTATTTTTAAAGACATATGCTTGCTACTAATTATAGTCTGCTCGCTTCACTGGAAATAGAAGCCAAATGACTGCAAATTAGTTTGTGCCAACAGTATTTTATATTGCAGCTTCCTCAAAACTTGGCCTTGGAAATGGAAGAGTAGTTAAACAGGCAGAGCATGCTAGAACTTGGAATGCTCCCACACGTCCTGGGCAACTATGAGCAAGCAGTTTTGGACAATGTCCTTTGGAGCTTTCTGCACCTCAGGATTCACAGTCCTGCTTTTGAAAATCCAGCCAAGTTCTCATCTGCAACTTTATATAAATCATACTCAAGATAAACAAAAGGAGACCTCAGTATGGAAACAAATTTGTAAGCTATTCACAAGTGAATTCACTGGATCACCTAATGGACAGATATCCTGGAAAAAAAGAAGGAACATTTGTGTGCATTTGACTATATTAACACAGGATACAGAGAGACACCCAAGGAGTAGAGAGGTGGCAAATACTAAGTCAGGAAGAAGGGAAGACCCTTGAATAGATTTTCATTAGGGAAAAAAAAGACTTCTGGATCAATGTCAATAAATACCATGGTAAAGAACTGGGGCAGGGAGGCATGGTCTGTAATAATGATGGTGTTAAGTGTTCAACTATGCAGCAAGAAATAAATGCTGAATTTAAGTTCACCCATCATCCCCCGTGATTTTGGTAAATCTCCAAATCTCACAATTGTGTGAAGGTGCATTATCTCTCCTTTCCAAAAGAAGAAAATTTACAGATAATTTATTTTTAGGAAAGAGAGAGAGAGAATGTTAGACATCTACCCTCTCAGGGGGCAAATCTGACAGGTATTCAAGATATTCCATGAATTATGAATAGCCTGTCCATGGTTATCAAGCAGTGGGAGTAATATGCCTCAAGAAACTAAGTTAGAGCTATCTTGGCTAATAGCATAATTATGAGAGCAAGAGGACTACTCACAGATAAAACAGCTGTTTCCATAACAGTATGCTCCACAAGTTTCATCAGGGATTCTTTTTGAGAGGAAGCAACTGACTAGTGGGATATTCCAGAAAAGCAGGACTCTGCCATGGCATTATTCTTATCATAAAAGCACGAGTTTTATAGAGTGGTGCATACATTGAGGATTTTTCTGATTATATCCAGGTCACAGAATCACTGAAGCTAGAAGAGACTTCTAGGAGTCATCAAGTTTGACATCCACCCCGGCCCCTTTTTTTTAAGACAGGTAACTTAGCAAGTTGTTCAGGGCTATGAACTTGGATTTCTACTATCTCCAAGACTGGGGACCCCACAGCTTCTTTAGGTAACCTGTTACAACATTTGGGCACCCTCGCAATAAGAAAATTTTTCTTATGTTTAAATGGATTTTCCAGTTTTGGTTTGTGCCCACTGCCTCTTGCCCTGTCACTGGGCATCATTGAAAACAATCTGGCTCCATCTTCTTTTCATACTCCTGTCAGGTATTTGTACACGTGAGCCTTCTCCTCTTCGGGCTGAACAATCCCAGACCTCTCAGCCTCTCCACATGTGATCAATGTTCCAATTTCTTAGTCATCTTTGGGCCCTTTTGTTGGACTCCTTCCAGTATGCCTCTTGTATAGGGGAGCCTAGCACAGAATGCAGCACTCCAGATTTGATCTCACAAAGGCTGAGGGGAAGGATCACCTCCCTCAAGCTGCTAGTTACTCTTTTCCTAATGCAGCTCAGGAGGCAAGGACCCAATCCTGGATCAAGGTCAGCCTGGTGTCCACCGCAACCCACAGGTCCTTTTCTGCAAAGTCATTTCCCTGACATTTGAACCGCAGGTTGCACTAAGGTTTGGGATTATTCCTCCCAAGGTTCAGGGCTTGACTCTTCCCTCTGCTAAACTTCAGGAGGTTCATGTCAGCCCATTTCTCCAACCTACCCACATCCCTCTGAACATCAGCACAGCCAGCTGGTACATTAGGCACTCCCCACCTTACTGTCTGCAAACTTACTGAGTGTGCACTCCATTTTGCCATCTATGTTATTAATAAAGACTTTAAACAATATTGACTCCAACATCAACCCTTGGGATACACCACTCATGACCAGCCTCCACATGGACTTTATGCCACTGATTATGAATGATTCCATTTACACACTACTTCTTCACAGATTATCAATGCGTAATGAGGTGTGCCAGGTAAAACTAAACTCCGTTCTAACAAATGGGTAACTGAGGAACAAAACACCAACATAGCACTTGTGATTGTGATGGCTCATCAAAACTCACTGGCATCTCTCAAGCCAGAAAGAAACAGACAAATAAATTGCCACTTCAAAGCAGCAGCCATGTGAGATTAAAACTGTGACTGACAACAGGGCATAGGAACTTCTTTGCAATAGATTTGGGCTCACATAATCCAGCATTGTCTAATTTTCTTATCTTTAAGTTACTTGCTAGCTTTATGTTTATTTTGCTAAATAGAGCCAAGAAAACTTTATCTATCCATTACTGATTAATGCAGGGAAAATCCAAAGGATTATTCCTATGGTATTATCTAACATGTACGTGGCTTAGATGAAAAAATGTGTTGACAGTGCAGCACATATTTCCTACTGAAATGAAATTGGTCAGTAGAGTTAAAATAGCATCCAGTTGCATAACCTGTCCCAGAGGACTGAGTATTATTCAGAATACTCCTTACCTTTTAACTCTGAACACAGCCAGGGCATCCAAAAAAGTGGGCCAGGTCTAGGAGAAGGGGATACTCAGAATTATATGAGTGGCATCCCACACACAAGAACTCAGCACACCCACACTGCTCTCTAATGTTCCTGTTTTCACTCATGCATAGGTCTTATATCATCATAACCTTCTGGAAGATTGATTTATCTATCCTACTGGAAACTGCTTACTTGTCAGGATCTTGGCAGATAATCTGCCACTAACCTTGTCTGAAAAGTTATTGTCATTATCACACTCAGTTATACTTTTTGCATTAAACTGAAAAAGAGTAGGGAGCCACATCCTTCCTGCTGCAGGTGTGAGTTGACTCATACACTTACTCATAAAACTGGGCAAAACAATTCCAATAAAGGAATAATACTGCCAAACCTCCATCAAAACCTTGACCGCAAGGTCAAAAATACTCCGATAATTCTCTAACAAAATTTATCATGTCCTTCTTCCTACGTGCCTTTAAGTGGTTCACAGTGATTTGAGATTCCTCCCCAAAGTCAGCGAGTTCTCCCAGTTGAATCTCAAACTCCTTCTCTGAGCATGCTTGGAGTTTTCTTTTGCTTTTGCTTTTGGAGGAATGGTATGATGAAGGAATGAGTGAGTGAATTCTGCAGCAATGAGAGGTTACTAAAGCATTGCCCTACACTTGATTGTCTTTTCTCTTTTTCCATTAATGGCATTTCTCCTTCTTTGCAAATTATCTCCTGGACTACAGCCACTCCTGGATCTCAGCAGACATTCAGAGCCACTCTTGCTTTTGGTAGCACTGATTTATGAAGCCCTTATAGGGATAGGCTTAATCTATCACAAGAATTGTTTTTTTCTCCTCCCAGAACCCAATATAGCAGATGTGATGAAGCACCTGCATAATAGGCTTTCTATGTTGTCACTGCTTGAGGAGTGGTTTACCACACTATATGTGAATTATGGCTTGCATTCTGAGCTTAAGTAAGTCTGGGCAGGCTGAATGAATTACAAAAGTGAACTGTGGAGATGACAAACACATAGAATACAGTGGCTAAAGCTCTTGCTGAAATAAATGAATTGGTATTTGGCAGCAGAAAGCAGAAGATACTGCTTGTGCTAAACTATCCAAAGCAAATATTCCAGTACAGTAAAACAATGAGGTGGAGACCAGAGCCTTTTTGAAAAGACTAGCTTGTAATTATTGTTTCTTTTCCTACCTGTCAGGTAAGTCTGGGCGTAGTTGCTTCTGCATTTGTCCAGCTGCATTTCTTTATTTAGTTGCTAACCTACTTTGTCCATGAGAAACTGTCAAAATTTGCTAATGTGAAAATACAAGGACAGAATTTGACCCTGCATTGAATATTGGATTGTTTGGACAAATATTAAACATTTTTCATGTAAATATTTTAATATTCCAAGATTCAACAGCGCTTTCTCTTTTTTTTCTTTTTCTTTTTCCTTTTTCTCTTTTTTCTTTTTCTTTTTCTTTGTTTTTCCTTTCATTTGAATACATAAATTTAACATCAGCAAATGCTTAATGCTTTGTTTCCATCAATCTACCTTCAAGTCATACTCTTGGTAGGCAGAGTTTTTATTTCAGGAAGATATGTGTCTGTCTCATGTAAAAAGACAGGACACAAGAGAAGTTAATTTGTTGATAGTTCATCAGATTAACTAACTTGAAATAATCCTCAAGGAATACCCTACTTAATAGATTTAATGTGCTGCTTCTAATACAGAACACTGCAATCTTTCAACAATAATATATCGAATACTATAACTGGCTTATGTTTTCAGTTATACAATTTATAAATAAATAACATTTATGACAGATTAATTTGAAAATCTGCCTCCAAAGATTTTTTCAAATTATGCAAAAACACTTCTTCCTATCAAGTGATGACTGTGGGGTTGTCTGCTCTCCTGGAGTTAAGGCAGCATTACTATGCATGTGAGAGCTTTCAATCAGCCAAAGAACTGAGAAGCAAGATCTAACAGTCTGTAATGTTCTGTAATGTAAATGTCTACAATTCCTCTCTGAATGAGGAATGGGAAACACGCTTGCTGACAATTCAACTGAAACGTCACATCACACTGAACCACTTCCAGGCTTTGTGAGGGATAAGAAAGTTCTGTGATTACTACCTTCCTCGTACACCTTTGGTCCTTGTGTCAATTCAGGCAATAGTAACAACTTGATTCACTGAAAATGAGCATAGATGTCAATTTCTTCTTATACAGTGTATAAAATCCTTCATCTATTCAACTTAGCACTCATGGAATGAGAAGTAGCAGTTTTGAAAACAGATACAGCCTGAAAAAGGCACCTTTTGCAATTTTAAGCTATTTATTGAGTATCTCTGTCTGCAATGATCACACTAAAACCTCAAAAGACTCCACAGAATATTTCCTATTTATTACAACCATCTAATTAAGATTATATAAATTGACGTAGAACTATGTAATCTTTTCTGTGTGGCACAAGGCACATGAAAATGTGGTAACAGTAACAAGGAAACACTATACATTCGATGTGTTGTAGACAAACAACCAAAGGGACATGGATTTGGTAGCTAAAAGCCTAGGGCAAAGTCAGATCGATTTCACTTGTTTGGAAAGAACTGCTTGGCTTGAACAAGATTCAAATATATCTGATCTTTTACCCATTAAAGAAAGAAAGAAAGAAACAACAGATGAGCTTAATTGGTGACTTACGCATGATTTCATGGCTTATCTGACTCAAGGGATAACAGGTTTTTTAAAAGCTTAAAACCTCAGCTTAACTCAGCTAATTGGTTTTACAAATACACACATTATTTTTAAGAAGCTGCTGCTAAGACAACTAGTTTTAGAACAAGCTTTCAGAAGTACCCAAAGTGAGTGCCTAAACATAACAACATTGTTGGTGGATCCTTTTCTGGTTTTATTGTAGTATACCCTGAATGTTACACGATGTGTTTTTAAGTCCCTCTCAGTGTTTTGGCATGATAGAGTACAGGATGCATGGCAATGATGTATGTTTTAGGTGGTTCTTTTTTGAGATAGGAGTCTGTTTCCTTCCTTCCTGATCTTTAAATCAATACAGGAGACTTTTCAATCAAGATGGAAAAGAAAGCACATTAAAATCTCTGTGCCAGGCTCTACAGGTTTATCAAACGATGTACACTGCCAGCAGGGAAAGGGAAGAAAGTAGCATAAAAAATCCCCAGTATTCTTTGTACTTTTAACCTGTTTGTGCAAGGACCATAGGAAATGACCATTATACTTCACAAGCAGAATCTATTTCTTTTTATTTTATTATGATGGGTTTTTGCTTAGAGGGTTCAAAGGAACTTACACATCTTCACTAGCTCACTGAAAATCCACAGAAAGGTAGACAATGCCTTTCAAGCTAAACACCCCATCCAACTACCAAAACCTTTGAAGTTGTTCCTCTGCCAAGGTATTCAAAGCCCTTGGCAGTGGAGAAGAGAATTTCCTGGTAGGAAGCTCTCATGTGCCTTTGTTTGGCTGTGTAGGGAACCAAAGTGAATCCTAGCTTAGCAAGAGGTGAGAGTATTTGTAATCAGTTAGGGCTGACAGAGCCCAAGGCTTAGATGGAGGTACACCCCTGGTTCCTTTTAGCCCTCTTCCCTGCAAGCTACTATTGTACAAATAAGTAGATAATACACTGTTATGAGGATACCTTTTGAAAACTATTATGTCACTTGCCTGGACACAACTTCCAGAGCAAAATCTCTCACAAGCCCACAGCACAAAGGCTTTTCTTGACAAAAATACATCAGTAAACTTCCTATCTGAGAATCACTGAACTCAAATGATATTTTGAAATGTGTGGCAGCAGAGGCCCTCCTTCCAAAGATATTCCCGAGAAAGGCTGAAAAGAGCTGGTGTAGTTAAACTTGCTGCATTGACATCATTGTTAAAATAGATGGAAGTTTTCCTTTCAATGTTATTTAAATCTGGTCTAGATAGGAAAGTCAGACTATATAAAAAATGTAAGTCTATTTGATTATGTTTCATAGTTCATCTTCAGAAGCAATAGAAACATAGTGATATCGTAAATGGATATGTTATTCTGTGTATACTTATCTCTGCATGGAAAGGCTAGATGACCTATGAACAAAGTACCATAAAGCACCTTTGTACTCTACCCATCACATTACTGCTTGGCATTTCAATACACACTAAACTAAAAAAGCCACTAGTCTAAACCCAGTTGCTCACTGACCTACTCAACAGAAAGGTCAGTCATCCTCCTCAAATCATCTTCTTCATTTACACATCTGGATAACTGTGATATTTATCAGGAGTTGATCATCTCCAAGCAGTTGAGTTATCATCTATGAATAACAATAGCACTTTGCAAGTTTGTGACTTTGCTTCTTAACTCCCTTAAAGTTTCCACAGGATCTTTATTTTTTCCTACTTGTTCTTTCATATTTTGGAAGGTCTGATGGATTTTTAAGCATCTAATAAAAGATGCTTCAGGGAAACAAATAGCTTTATTTTCTGTAAGGGACTTCAAAAACATCTTCTTAAATAATTATGCACTATGTTTATAGATTCTCCAAATTCATTGCTGTTTTGCTTTAGTCTTTTTGTGCTATATTATACTAGCGATCCTCCTTGCTGAAGTTTGCAAAAGCACACAATGATCCTACATTTGACTGTTTCATTTAGGTATTTCATGCTTAAAGACTCTTTTGTGTCTGCTAATATTATTTTTCATACAGCTGCAGACTTAAAGTAGGTAATTTGTTTTCATATTTCTTTTACCCTATCACAAAGACTTTTAAAAGTTCTCAAAAAATATTTCAAGTTGAAAGCTTATGCTATCAGCATGAGTTTCAACACATTTTGCCTCGCCCTTTCTTGTTATCTGAAATAGCCATTTTATCTGCCAGAAATATCCTGATGTCACTATAAAATAAAACGTATTTTTAGGCTATATTTTTTTACTCCTCTTATAAGCAGCTAGAATTTAGCTATATAACAGTGTATGCATTCACTTTTCTAAAACCTTCCAAATAACCCAATTTCTCTTTAAGGTATTTAAAAGTGCAGGCTGGAATATGTCTAAGAGTATATATGTTGTCATTCTGAAATGGAAAATGCAGGGTTTTTTCCATCCCACAAGAAAATAATGTTCTTTAACTGGAGAAAAATAACTTAATAATAGCCCCAGCAGCCTTTGCATTAAGCAGTGCCTACTTTCCAGTTGCATTCCCTAAATAATTATGTGGAAATGGCTGTTATTATTAGCCTAGGTTGATCTGCCTTTGCATTTATAGTTGAATTTGTATCATACAAAACCAACTTTTCCATTTGCATCTTTAATATTCTCCCTGCCTTCAAATGTTTTCCACAGTTTTTGTGTTCTTGTGGATTAGGTATTTTTCTTCTACCTGAGCAGTTTAAATAGTTTTCACAGATTATGTATTTATTTATCTGAAGCTGAATTTTCTTCAAAATCTGCTTTGTTTTTTTTAATAGACAATTTATTCTGTTATTCTATAAACTAGAACAATATTAACCCAGACAAGAGAATCAATTGGTTTGCTACTGTAGAAGTGTTGCTATCATATAAGAAGCAATTAAGTTTGGTGTGGCTTCTAAGTACATTTCCCACTTTCTTAAACATGAGTTATGGACATATAATTTAAGAGAGTGCTACCATGGTCTGAACTGTTACTGAAAACGAGCCTCAAAGTCTTCAGCAGATCAAACCCAAGACCAACTTCAGATTTCATTGACTGCCCTTATTGAGGCTACCTTGCCCATTCTAAAGTATATCATATGAAGATATCTATTTGGTAATTTACTCTCAATAGACACCACAATAATTTCTCAGGTCGAAGTGTTTAAAAAGGATCTTTAAAAATGCTTCAGTTTATCTTCTAGCTGGCCTAACAGAACTTAAATGGCCTAATCACACAGTAGAAGGCTCAGCATGGATCTTTTTGAAGGATCTGGAATCTAGGCATTACACAAAAAAACAAACACACACCCTCACACAAAATGTTCAAGCACCCTCAAACAATCTGGCTCTTTCACAAAAACACTTGGAAGAGGTGTAACTAGGATAAAAATAACTAGGCATTGATGTTACAACTATCACTTCCTTCTAAAATTCTCAGGAATAATCTTCCTACCCACACAATCCTAAAGCCAGCAAGATCAATGTATTCTGTCCACATATAAATTAGCGTCTGTCTGCAAAACTTACTTTTTACCTCAGAAGCAAGCTAGAGTCACCTCAGGAAAACCTGAGTTCAGCCCCACAAGTGGTGCTTAGTTAGCCCAAGGGATAAACTGACAACACAGGGGAAGTGCAGCACAACTAGCCAACATGATTAAGAAGTGAAAGCCCTACTGGTTCACACGGTTTTAAGAGAGACATCCAACTACTAGAAAGGCAGGACTTTGCTGTTCACCCACATTGTTCCACTGCTGCTGGAGCTGAGAGCCTGACAAAGCAAAATCCATCTGCTGGGAGGCTATAGGTTGTCTGTCATCAGGAGCTACACAGGGGAACTGGAGCTGCTGGTGCTCAGGGAGGGATGAGCTGGGGACCAGATGGAGGCCGGAGGAGCTGTGCTGCCACAACACAAATGGTGGATAAGCTGTGGGGTAAGAGATACTCTTCAGCTAGTTGTACTAACTACCCTAATTTCTTTCCATCAGATTTCAGTGTTGCTCATCACCAAGTAGAGGATCTGCTTTTATATAAAAGCAGGGAGTCCCTTTTGTGTCCTAGCTATTTACAGAACCATCTGAACCAATACCTTAGTCACCGTAAGCTCTTTAAGACAACACGTATGTGAGCAAATCTTGTACTGAATGTCTTAGAGTAAGATATCGCTCCAGGCCCTGGAGTTCAGAGCCTAAGAAAGGACTGGAATCGACTGCTAGTGGACACCATGGACAATGCTGGTATTTATAGCATCAAAAATCATTGCAGCCACATTACTGTAGTAAAAAATTAACTATTTTGTGGTGCCTTGTGCTTTTTTCCTGTTTGTTGTTGTTTGATTTGAGCAATTTGGTAACTCATAATTAGTCTTCCAGTCTCAGAGGGATTTTACCCTTGCAAAGGATGACAGTAATGTAAAATGGCACAAAATAAATACTTCTTATGGCAGAAGGACATAAAAGCAATGCTTGCACTATATGACTGCTGGAAGGGGTTATTTTACTAGATTGGGTTTTTCTTAGTTGATAGTTTTCATGAGTTACTTAACAGTGTGTTTTCAAAATTTATTTACTCTAGTCTGTTATTATAAAGGTGAAAATCTCCACTTCCTTGCTGTCTCCCTGCTAGAACAAGCCTTAAACTTTCAATAGTTTAGGTTTATGATAATGTACAAAAAAGAAATTCCAGTGTAGGTAGATGTTGTAACTGCAAACCATTAATGTTTTACAGATCTGTCAGCACTGAATACATTTAACAATGGTGTCTGTCAGACACTACAGGTTTGTGAAAACAATCAGTATTTGTACAATGTTATCACATCCAAAAATGAACGTATTTCTCAGAAATTTCTGTGAATGCTTATGAATTAGTAAACATAATAGTCCTCAAATAAAGGAAGCAAGCTCAGTTGCAAATCATTCCTGCAGCATAACTTTAAAAGGTAGAGGTAAAAAAATAAAAAAGAAATAAAATTTTAAAAAGAACCAGACATCTAAAAGCCTATAATTCAACCTCCTTGAAAAGGAAACCTGAAAACAGAGCTGTCCCATTTTCTTAAGTCAATTAAGGAAACTGGGGTTTACATGTAGACAGGTCTGATTTCCAAACATGATGACACATATTACTTGTGATGGCAGCATTAGAGTAACACAGAACACACAGTACTGCTGGCACCAGTCCAGGTCTCTTTGAGAGCTCCTGTTGATGGATACACTGCCAGGAAGGGCCTAGATACTGCTAACAGAGGAAGACAGGAAAGAGCTTCCCTTACGAAAAAGATAATATTATTCTTTTCAAACAAAGAAGTACTTGTATCACATTTCATTTGCACTGACTCAAGCATTCACAGACTTGCCCTCATATGCTCATTGTCAAAATGAAAAAGCATTTTTTAAATTATTTTTTAAAAGCGCTTAAGTCAAACTAATCCAGAGAGTCGTTTACATCAGTCCATTGGGAATAGAACGCTCATGACAGAAACCATTAGTCTTGCAGATTTGCCAATAGAGACTGTATTCAGGTGGTTTACTTGTCTTGGTGAACACTTCCACATATGACAGTCTTACAAAATCTGTGAATCACGACCGGACATCATCTCCCCATTTCATTATCTCCAGTAATAATTGCTATGCTCTGTAACAAATGCTATGCACCTAACAAATGCCGTTGAGACTATGTGCAAATGTGCAGGTGATGTTCGCATAAAATTGAAGTTCAGAACACGCAATTTTTGCAAAATGATAGCTCACGTTTACATTACAAGCTTTACAAGTCCTTGTCTTGACTGGCACATCCAAAGCTAATATTACTAAACTTATAAAATCCACAGGCGTAGGCTCAATAGTCTGTGCTTCAAGAGAATTTGAGCTCACATACTAGGGCTGTTTTCCAGTCTGAAGACTCCACATATTTTGTTTCTCTTCCCCCTTCCTCCCCCACTTCTGTGTTTGTACATTTCCAGAAAAACAGCAAGAGCCACATCAGTTCAATCATATTTTCTCACAAGTCTAATTTAGTCATTCAGTGTGGCAATGTACTCTGAGTTGAATTTGTTCTGCTGCTTACCTTATTTAAATGTTTCAATAAATCTGTTTCTCATCTATATTTAGGGAACGACAGAAAATAATGGTGTAGCTCTTCAACTGAGTAAACTAAATAATAGCAAGAATATAGATAGCAGGTGAATTAAAAGACCAGGTGAACCACTTCATTATAACTGCATATTATTCACTTAATGAATCACTTCCAAGGAAGATCCCATATTAGGAGAACAACACACAAGATCATGCAAACACAAAGATCACTCTTGGCTGACATTTCTCCCCACTATCCTCTCAGGGGTGGGATAGGAATTAAACAGCTGTGGATTTTAGATGCTTTAGAAATCTGAAGTTCAAAAATTCTTCCTAACAGCATCTTCACTTTAACCTAAGGATATAATTTCTTCTTACCTTTACCTCAGAAAAGGACAACACATAATTCCTTTTTCTGTAGCCATTTAAAATTTGCAGTTCTTGTGTGCCCTTCTTGTTCATTCTTTCTCTATTTTCCTTCCCTTTCCCTGTTAACCCCCACCCTTTTTTTTTTCCTTTGGCCTAACTAAATATGGACTCATGGCAAATTCAATCACATTTTCTTCACAGATAACTATGTCTTATGAAAATAGTCCTTTAAATAATCTGCAGATTTTACAAAATGGCAATAGACGATCTGAAGATTAAGATCATAAGGTTTGTACTGAGCACAACCACACAATTTTGTTGAAGCTGCAGGGCTAGGCAGATTTAACCACAGGCTTCAACGGAAGCAACATTTGCTTGAATATTTATGAAACCCTTTGGTTCAGACCTATCGGATGATCTATTTAAACCACTTATCTCCAGGTCTGTACTCTGCTAGCATCTGCATTAAAACAGAAAATGACACATAGCTCAGCCCACATGGGATTGTGCTGGGACATCTTTTCTTCTGAATTATTCCCAGTTAAACTAGGTGTGTGTCATGACAAACCCCTATGTTCTAAAACAAATTTTGGCAGGAATGTTGTTTGACATCATCCTGAATACCAGAGCTAAACTACAGGAGAAGAAAAAAAAATTGGACATTTATTACAACAGTATCTTGCTGATTTAAAAGTGCAGCTTTATCACATCCTACACAGAAGGAAGCCTACCAGTGAATCTTGCTAGCTTCTATCAATACCTCTGATTATGCGGGTTTCTTATTTTGCCTTTCATTCTATCCCTCAACTTGGCCTTGAGAAATGTTGTCACCATGCTGTAGCTATGCTGCCTGTTGCTGTGAGGAACAGCTATGGTAAATAGGACATTAATCCCTTCTGTCTTCCACTTATTCTAGGCAGTGGGAGCAAAGCATCCATGTAAAAAGGATACCTACAGATTTAAATCCCAAGTGAAGTAATTGTTTCATAAGGGCACTTTTTTTACCATGTAACATTATCAGAACCTCAGGAAAGCTTCAATTCAGCCTGAAGTCGCTGAGCTAGGTAGCCTGAGTTGCCCCCCATCACCACTCTCCATCCCAGCAGGTCTGGTGAGGAAGACCACCCCTAGGCTGTCATTTGAGGGCCTGAACAGGAAGGCATGCTGGTCCAGTGTCTGAATTGCAGTAACTTTAGAAGACCTCTATGGCCATTTGGTTTCACCAGGTGCCAAAGACACAGGAGGATACAGAAATGGCTTGTAGCTGCCATAAACCAATACCATCTCCATTCTTCCTCTCAGACTACAAGTCTGGGACTTTTATGCACACCAAATAATTGCTGGAGTTTAGATATACAAATAAAATTATGTTAGATTTAAATGGATGTAATGCATCCCTTTCCCAGCCCCAAGGAATATGGAGTTTTACACTCATAAATACATTTTCATTGCTGGAGAGATACAGGATTTGATACACCCTCTGAAAGCAAGAATGGCTTGCAGGATCTTATCTCCACTCTGCCTGAGGGACAAATTAGGCAGGGACTGAACATGGATATTTTGTAATGGCTAACACCTCCACTATGGGAAATTTCTTCCTTATGACTTACAAGTACAACAAATTCCTTATTTTTATCTTTAATAATAGTAATTAAAAAAGAAAACCCAAGAAAACTGTTTAAAAAAAGCTATTTGCATCAGAGCCATCTCATTCTTATGCTCAGAATTGTATTTTTTTCCCAAACACAAGGTTCCACAATTTGAGAATGTAAATCAAATCATCAGGCTTAACTGAATGGTACAATTGCATTTAAAGTTCACACACAGAGATAAAAAAACCTAACTTCATTCATGTTCCTTCACCCACTTTATATGCACAGTGCAAGTTAAAAAATGGCAGGGCTTCTTTAGGGAACTAATCAATGCTAATGAATAAACTTTCTTTCAGTTGAGATAACCGGCCCCTCCATTTCCTCTCCTTCTATTGCAGATACCTACTCACAGTTTGCTCTGTTTCATTTTGTTTTATCAAACCTTTTGAGCAAAAGCCTCAGCTCAGATGAGCTGTTCTGAGCAGTTCTGCCTCTTACTGAAAATCCAGAATTTAAAAATGCTTATCCAAGTGTTAACCAAATTCCCCAATCGATCTTCTCTTTCCTCTCAGAATCATTCTGTATTTCTTATTTTTTCTGTCACAGAAATCCATTATTGTATCAAAGGGATGTGAAAGTAGAGCTCTCACAATCTCTCTCTGTTATATAGTAGAACTGCAGATGGCTCCAATTCAGCCCCTGCTAAAATAATAGAAGGTAAATTGCAATATCCACATAATTCCACACGAGCAGAAAATGGAAATTTTGTTTGCTTCATCTGCAAACTTGATGGCATAATTTCATATGGATACAGACAATTAGGTAATCCTTTTGTTTTAAATCTTTCATAGCCCTTCATTGTTTCATTTTCATTGAAAACAGCTGGTAACCTTCATCAATGAAAACCGGGTTTGTTTTATTATTATTTTCTGTTCAACAGGTTTGTTAATATATACTGTGAATCATTTAAAAGGCCTGTATAAGCCAAATATATTCACATTAAAATAAAAGCAAGGCCTTTTGCTTACAGATAGTAAGGTAAAGTACTTGATTTACTGAAAGGCTTAACATATATGACAGTGCAAATCAGCTAAGAAAATGAAAATAAATTGTATTATGCTGTTTGTGAAGAGAGCTGACAGAGGTAAAAACATTTTTACATGATGGCTCTTTTAAAAAATAGATTAAATAAAACATTTCTTCAATTAATCTCCATAGCATTTTGGGTCTTGTTCCAGCAGTGACATACATGTAAGGGGGAATAGGGAAAGCCAGAATAAGGGAATGCACTTAGAAGGTAATAGACTCCATTGGCTAGGGAAAAAAGTAAGCCTTTATTGTTATTAAAGACTCTCACAATGCTGTTCCTCTTGCCATCACTGGACCACCTGTGAAAATCCATATTAAAAATAAACAATTCTCTTTACTAAATGACATGCAGTTCTACATGCAACCCATAAGGCAAATTCTAGACATGTATGGAGAAGATTCTATTTATATTCAGCATGCTACACTTTATTTTGTCATATTCATGTCCTAAACTACCTACATGTAAGCCATGCAAGCCAAATTGAATATATATGTAGCTATGCATGTGGTCCAAACATAAAATACCACCTTCAAATTAGTAACAATTCTTGAAACCTTTTCATCCCAGTAAGATGTCAGATGTCTGGTGTGAGTTGTCATTCAGACAGGGTTGTCTATGCACAAAGCGATGAGGCAATATGCAGCAATGAGGTTATGTTAAACCACATCAAGGGAGGGGATGCTAAGGGACAGGTGTGTTTCTGCCTTCACTACCTAACAGAGATTGGAAAGAGTTTTTCATAATTCTACAAAGATTTTCTTCTTCTGAAGGGTCTGACTGAGCTCCCCAGGGACCTGAATGATATATCTACGTCACCCCGCTTTTCTGGGATGTTGCAGCTGCACTGAAACAGCCAAAGCATGGCAGAGCACAGCCTTTAACAAACAGGTTTATACAAATAAGAGCTGAGGACCCTGCCACTCATCATGTAGACTTCAATCCCACTGTGGCTATAACACTGAAATTCTGAATTAGGATATTTGCAGTAAGTCATAAACCCATTGTATTTCCTTCTCCTCGTCACCCATTGCTTTATCAGCTTTACCCCCATTTTAATTAAGACAAACTGTTAGCATGGGAGTAAAATGTCCCAGCAAGGGAGCTACTGATTTGAACCTGCTTCAAGCAGGTACAAGTAAGAACACCTGACGCAGGCAGCAGAATCAGGCCCATATGCTTTTTATACCTAATTCTGGCTTGTAATCCTATTAAGAACACTAATGTAATGTTCCAACCCCCATGGCAGAGGGGTTGGAACTGGATGATCTTAAGGTCCTTTTCAACCCTAACCATTCTATAAATCCATGATTCTTTTCAGAAAAGAGAGAATAACAGGGGATTTTGAGTTTTATTTCATCTTAGCAATTACATCCTCACTCTAGGCCAGTGTCTTCTATTATGATTGCTTAAAAACCATTTGAATGAGAGTTCCAAAGAAGAACATAACCCCGTGTGTGAAATTGAATCACAGAATACCAGGTTGTGAGGTGACCTCAAGGGTCATCCGGTCCAACCTTTCTTGGCAAAAGCAGAGTCTAGACAAGATAGCCAGCATCCTGCCCAGCTGAATCTTACAAGTGCCCAATGCTGGGGAATCCACCACTTTCTTGGGGGGATTATCCCAATGGCTCATTGTTCTCAAACATTTTCCACTTGTGTCCAACCAGACTCTCCCCAGGAGTAACTTGTACCCATTACCCCTCATCTTTTCCGTGTAACTCCTTGTAAAAAGAGAATCTCCATCTTCTCTGTTGGCCTCCTTTAAATACTGGAACATGGTGATAAGTTCTCCCCTGAGCCTTCATTTCTCACGGCTGAATAAACCCAGTTCTTTCAGCCTTTCCTCATAGGTCAGGCTTCCCAGTCCTTTGATGATCTTTGTGGCCTTTCTCAGGACCCTCTCCAACATGTCCACATCTTTTTTGTAGAGTGGGGACCAAACCTGAACACGGTATTCCAGGTGTGGCCATACAAGCACGGAGAATAGTGGGATAATGGCACCTTTATTTCTGCTGGTGATGCCCTTGTTGATGTAACCCAGCATCCTGCTGGCTTTCTTTGCTGCAGCAGCACACTGCTCACCTATACTGAGTTTTTTGCCCAAATATACCTAAAGATTCTGTATACTTGCTTTCTTCCCTGGTATTGCATGATTAATCGCTAAGTCCTTCTATTGTTTTCCCCCACAAGATTTCCATAATCATATTTAAAAATAGTATTTTGCTCTGCTCATACCAGACAAAAAATTTAATGCATCTGTCTCTATGATTTTTGTTGTGTCCTTGTTCCTAATGAGCATTTCTCATGTTAAAATGTTTCTAGTGTAAAAAATACTGTATTTGCCAGTGTTTCCAGAGTCTCACTCTGTAGCCACAAAAGGGAGAAAACACAATTAATATAGGTAAATCGCAAAGAATCTGGTCACAAAAATGCCATGTTCCTGGTAGATCTGTCCTCAGAGTAAAACTCCTTTGGCACGAAACTAGCATAGCAGACCTACATTACTTTCTATTCCTTCCAGATTTCTGGGCAGGAACAGCAAGTTCCTTGGGGGGATGGTCTATTTCCCAGCTTTTTCACCCTCTAGCTCAAAATGCAGCTTGTGAGCAAACCCCTGTATTTCAAGGTGCTACAGAACTGTAGGGGTGGAAAATTCCAGTTCACATTTTTTCTTGATAGTCTGCCACCACGGAAACCTGTAACACCCTAAAGTTACCAAGTAATTTACCAGCTAACTGTTGGGTAAACTTCCAGCAAAGCCAAGTAGTTTGTTGGGTTTTTTTCTCAATTCAGCTTCCTTCACTGTTCAGCTAAACACTAGACTCACACTTTTTCTTAGGGACCTCAGCAACTCACTCCAACAACATGCAGTGTCTGTGTGGGCACCTGTATGGGCTGTCAGTATTAGTGCTGGTCTCCAGTTCCCCTCTGACGAATGGGAAGGACTCAAACATTAGGAAGCAGCACAAAAAGCCACAGCAAGCAGGGGAGACAGCCCACAAGCAATGGTGTTTGACAAGATTAACATGAAATTTCCCTGGCTAATCTTCTTTCAGACTTTGGACTACATCCCCTGTATACCATGTTAGAAGCTTTAAGTACTTTGTAAAAGCTGCAGTTTTGTTCCGTTTTCTTTGGGATAGGGAATGGGAGGGAAAGTTGTATTTTCATTGATACTGCTTATCTCACAAATACATTTAACTACTAACTATAAACTTGCTTTGCAAAA
Organism: Lathamus discolor; assembly: GCF_037157495.1. Classification (NCBI taxonomy): domain Eukaryota; kingdom Metazoa; phylum Chordata; class Aves; order Psittaciformes; family Psittacidae; genus Lathamus; species Lathamus discolor. The sequence goes on along the minus strand of NC_088886.1, from coordinate 104,359,062 downwards.
TGCATCTTCTTCTTGTCACTTAGGAGTCATTCTTTGGTACGAAGGAAAGAAGAAGAGATGGGAGGGGTGCCTAAGATTCCATCTCCAGAAAATGTTTCACTACAAAATGTATTTTCCTCTACCAGAGGAGGGGATTACAAGAATTTTGTTGTGCAAAAATCTGCCTGAAGCAGAATTTCTGTGCCACAGGAAGGTCATCACAAATGTAGACATTGAATGTGATCAAAAGAGGTTTGGATGGAAGACAGGAAGATGCTGTTTCCAGAATAGCACTGTTGTTTATTTTGACAAGTGAAATCCAACATTGCTATATTGCCCTTTGGAAAAGGTTGGCTATGCCTCAAGTTTTCACTCACCAGAGTATCTAACCCCTAAATCACAACAGCTCATCCTGCCCTGAACCTTTGCAAGCACTGTTATGCTCAGTTATCAGAAAATTTTAAGGGAAGGGAAGGGAGGGGAAAGGATATGAAGCTGAACACCAGGAAGGACAGAAGCAGAGAGGGAAGGGGGTAGAATATTTCGACCCTGATTTTCAAATGGCCATAAGCCTGTCTGAGCCTGCCTGGAAAAACACCTATTTGCATACAGATGGAAGAATTTTAAGTGGATTATTTTGCTTCCATAATTGCATCTGGTTTCACCATCATGACTCCACGCAGTCTTTTGTCCTTCCATTAGATGCAAGAAGAGAGAAGCAACAGCAGTTATCCCTGTAGCAGGATGGGGGCATCATTTATTTCTGTCTCAAATAAATACCCACTCACAGTAATTTTTAAATTTTGAAAAGTTCTGTAACAGCAATGGTATAGTATAAATGTATATGCACACAAACACACATTGTTTGTGGGTGGAGAGACCATGTAAGCACCTGATGTTCATCTCACAGCTGAAAACCAGATTACCAAAAACTAATATTAAGATGCCAGATATTTTCTTCCACTGCACCATATAGTAAGAAAGGAAAAGAAGATCTGGTGGAAGGAGCCTGCCATTGAGAGAGTCAGGAGAACAGAAAAACTGAGCTCCTTTCTTTTCTGACAGCCCAATGACATGGTGCCAGGCTCTGGTGGCTCATGGCCCAGGTCTGTTTGAGAACAGATGGAATATACCATGTTCAATTCTGAAATTAGGGCAAGTAAGGGAAAAGAAAAGCAAAAGGAAATGAAGCTCAGATCAGTACTTCCTGACCTGCACTTCCTCCTCAGTGCTTGATCCAGAGCTTTTTGAAGTCTACAGAGAGAGCTCCTCTGATTTCAAATAAATTTGATTCAGAGCCTGAAGGAGGAGAAAACGTGTGGTATGGCAGAAAGCTCACTACCATCATGGCTCTCTGGAGATGCACAGAACTTTGCCCAGAGCCATGTGTGTTTACCAAATGTTCCCCTTCCTTGGATTGCCCTTGAGACATGTTCCATCCAGTAGGACCCAGTGAAAAGGTTTAAAATATGGTTTCATTTGCATATATTTGACAGAGAACATAAATGTTCTTTCAGGAGATTTGTGAGTCAAATAATGCTTTTCCTCTCCCTATCTGGAACAAAAGAATATTTCCCCTTTTTCACAGCAAAATGTTCCTGCACGAACATTGTATTAACTCTGTATATTACTTGAAAATTTTCAGTGTTGCCTTTTTGTTTTCACTGAACACAGTTACTACAATCAACGTTTCTTTGGTCTTTTAAGACCGGTCTTGCCCCCTACAATCACTTCCAGTATCTCCACAGATGCACATTCGTTTCAGTGTTCTATAACTGGAAAGCATTTCATTTTTCCCTCTAATAGCAATTTATTTTGATGAATTAAAAATGTCCATCAAACTCTCTGCAACTACAGCCATTATACAAGACCCCAATATTTATGTGGTTTCATTCTGATAGAATTCTCTCCAAAAAAAAAAAAAGGAAAAAAAAGAAATCTATCATTCAAACTACCTCTTAGTCCAGTTTTGTGTGTATCAGATGGTTAAAATAGCTCTCTGGTGCTTCATACATCATTCTGTCTGGAAAATAATCAAACAGTACTCCCTTTCCTCTCTCTCCACCAAAATAACCACATAACCTTCATAAAATACTCTGAAATAATAAATTATACATAGAACCTATTATGTATTCAAAAATCCCATGTTCTTTGAGCAAGGTAGTAAGTGTGACATAGTGTGAGCATTTAGCTTATGATTGTTACAGAGGATTCCGTGCTGCCTGCTCTGTCTCACAAAATACAGGGTCAAGGCCAATAAAAGATGAAGAAAATTTAAATTCAGGATGTATGTAAATACTTGCAATGAAAGCTGTGACAAGGTCCTAAAATCTATAGTCTTCTGTTTGACAAAATGATTAGAGGAGGTTTCAGTGTTCAGTTGTCAGAAACTCCTTCACTGCTTAAGCTGAACGCAATGCAAGAAACAAACCAAGCAGCAGAATTATATATATGCACGTGATAACACATTCAGTGGAACAAGAGCTGAGCAGACAGCGCAGCTTACTTGGTGTTCCTGCACAGACACACATTGAAATGGCAGATGGACAGGAAACAATGGCTTTGGAAGGGTCCAACGGGCTAAAGAAGAAGTTAAAATGCCGTATTTTAAAATGTGACAAAAAAAAAAGCTTGATCAAATCTGCTGGTATGGCCTGCTTACAGATGAAGTTGAAGTTTGGGCATGGGGAAATCAAATGCCTCCAAGGCTACCAGTGAAGCAAAAAATTACATTAGCTTTACAGCCTGAAGCATATTTGTTAGTATTTAACAAATTATGTGCTTCATTTAAATACCATTGCTGGTAGCCAAATAAATTAAAATCACCTCATTAGGCTTTACATCACTGAAGTTAAAAAATTTAGAGGCTTTTCTTACCTTCTGTCTAGATGTCTTTCCACTTGTACAGTCAGTGCAGATAGGGACCTATGTCACGAAGGCCTTTTTCCATATCATTTGTCTCTAGGCGTCCTGAACCTAGGTGGTTATAAGGAAAGACAAGGCACACATACGATCTCAAAATATTGCCACAGTTCCCCAATCAAAAATACAATCACTGTAATATCCAAAATGGAACGACTGAAGCATTTGCAGCTCTGAAAGACCTCTTGCTGCCCTCTGATAAAGACAATGAAACAAGCATAACCAAACATAAAGAACTGACTGTATTTCACTACCATGCTGCACCAAATACAGGTATAACCCTGCATAAGGGAAACAGGGAGGAGTTGGACAACCAGCTTCCGTTCTTCACTTCTCCCCTTTTCTTATAAGGTAACTTTGGGAGAGTTGTTTCATTGCATGTGCTTTAGCTAACATGTTTTTAACATGGAGTTAGACACTCTAAGCCCAGATTCAGACTAATTTTCCCCTAAATTCCTTTGCAAAATATTTTTTCTGGTAAACATTTCTGAAGATCTAGGGCCAGGCAGTAGGAAACATATACAAAAGCTGAAGTAGAAATTAGGCTGTCTGAATTTAAGACTTTAGCCTCTTTTGCAAAGTCTTCAATTTATGGAAAGGAAAAACACAGTATGAATCACATATAAGTACATATAACCAGAGTTAGGGTGTCAACCCTGTATGCCCTATTCACCTGTTTCTATCATGATGGATAGGAAACAAAGACAGTATGGAGCACTTGCTAAGTATTTGAAACACTTGACTAACTTTATTGAAGGAAATCATGATAGAAGGAAAGCCAAAATATTTTTTCTTATAAATGCTTCTGTGTGAAGGGCAGTTTGGAGAAACCAGCACCTTTGCAAAACTGCATTGTGAAATAGGCATGTCAGGAAAATATATATATTATGACATTTTCTAAGTAAAGCACACAGGATTTTTAATTCAAAGTGTTATTTTGAGACCAGGTTTAGCACATCCAATTAAAAAAAAAATTTAGTGATGAATAAAAAGTTTTATTTGTCCAAAAAATCTTTCTCTCCTCACTCCCTAGGATTTCTCTTTTCCATGGAACCAGAAACATTTTTGGTTCAGGTCACCCAGTAGCATGCAGAGTAATTTACTCAGCCCTGCTTAGGGAATATTTGAAAACTTGCAGAAAATTTCTCCAGCTGTACTGCAAAGAAAAAGAAAAAGGATGACGACAACGGTTGCATAACTCATCGTATGTAACTAGTACCAATATGTCTCAACATTTCTGAAAATATTTAAGATTTGCTATTCCTAAGTGCCAGTTTCCTGTTGAAACTAGCAGGACCATTTACATACATCTGATTAAATGTCTTCCTAAAGGCTTTGCCAAGTCAAGATACATGAAGTAAATTTATAATAAGAGAAAACTGTTGAATAACTTGACAGTTATCACAAAAAAGTGGTGATAACCACTTAAAAGGTCCTGATCAGTTTGACACCAAGCAATGGTGAGAAATAAGGAAAATACAGACTTCCACCATCAGCAGCAAAAGCAGTCAGGTAAAGCTGCATGAAGAAGATGCTTTGAAGTACCAAAAATCAGTAGGAATAAATTAACAAGCCATATGTCAGCCATCACAAGTAAGTTCAGGCACCAATGTTAACTTCTTGCTATCTTACTGGTCCAAAAGCTTGCAGTTATTTCTCATCAGAGGAAGAGCCAGCTGCTTGTTAGGGTGTTTGTGTTTCTGACACTGTGCTCTGCTTGCTCCACTGTGGAAACCTTTTATAAATAGGTGGTTGCCAAATGTATCAATCTTTTCATATCACTGTAATGTAGAGTGAAGTTCATTATGCACATTTGAATTAGGCACATCATAGAATCATAGAATCATAGAATAGTTAGGGTTGGAAAGGACCTCAAGATCATCTAGTTCCAACCCCCCCCGCCACGGGTAGGGACACCTCGCACTAAACCATCCCACCCAAGGCATCATCCAACCTGGCCTTGAATACTGCCAGGGATGGAGCACTCACAACCTCCCTGGGCAACCGATTCCAGTGCCTCACCACCCTAACAGGAAAGAATTTCCTCCTTATATCCAATCTAAACTTCCCCTGTTTAAGTTTTAACCCGTTACCCCTTGTCCTGTCACTACAGTCCCTGATGAAGAGTCCCTCCCCAGCATCCCTATAGGCCCCCTTCAGATACTGGAAGGCTGCTATGAAGTCTCCATGGAAATTCATTGTGTTTAATCTGATTAAGCTCATCCTTTGTTGCCAAGGTCAAGAAAGGCAATTTATGAAATGTGATCTTGGAGATACCAATAACATATTGATCTCTCTCATTCTCATTTTACTTCAGAGTTATGAAGTATAATAGAGATATTGAAACAGTCACATTTCTATTAAATGCAACACTTCCCACGGCATATTTCATTTTCAATCGCAGTTCTCTACCTCACATGCTATTTGGTGATTCTCAACTGTTCAAAACCAAAGCACCTGTATAACCAGCACCATTTCAGCAGAATTCCATTAACGTGTTACACAAATACTAATTTTGAGTACATCTTTGACATTAGTCAGCTCTTCAGAATATCATATTTAGAACTGAGCATGTGTGAAAAACTAAGCATGCTGTAGCAGTGTATACTCAAACTAAAGAAAAACTTGTGCTTAGTCAACTATGAAATCTGTTTTCTCTTCACTGCTTATGAGGAAAAGAGACGAAGCCATGGAAGAAGCACTATGGATTCTTAGTTTGGTAGGAAATAACTCATCCCCATGTTCTTCAAGGAGAGCCAGCCAAGCTGTCCCCGAAGGATTATAATTTCATGAAGTTGCTGTAAACTGCAGTTTAAACCATATTGTCCTTTTCCCCCCTACCACTCCCACCCTGAGAATTTTGCCTGTGGAGCTTTGCAAAAATGTGTCCAAAAGCAACAAGTACTGGCTTTTCCCCTTTGCCAAGTCAATGATATAAAAACATCCCAGATTCTGGTCTCTGCCTTGCCCACAGGATGCAGCATTTAGGCAACATACATGGGAATGAATAAATCAGAGCTGTTCCCTCTACATTCACATTTGCAACACTCCCTTACCATTTTGTAGGGATGTCCGTCACCCCAATTTCTACCCTGGTTTGAAATGACTGGGTTTGCAGGAGCACTGATATCTGTAAGAGATGCTATAGGCCCGCCTTTTCCCTGTTGCCACAAATAAATGCAAGTAAGATACATCATAGTTTTCCTACATCAGTACTAATTCTTCCTAAACTTGTTATCTCACTTTCCTACAGTCGCCTTTTCTTCAGTGAGAACAGCTTCTCACTCTGCGCATAGTAGCAAAACAAGATTTCAAAAGAGGAAAAGGTGACTCCCTAGCTAAGCATGTGACAACAGGTTAAAAAAAGTCCGAACCACTCTCTGCTTATCATTACATGCACCACACAGATGAAACCAAATTCTGGATAATTTTAATGAGAGAAAGTATGCATGTTGCTTCAGGTCTAGGGTGGGAAAAGTTGGATCTGCATTGCTCCAATCTGCCTTCAAGATAGCAACAAGAAAATCATTATCCCTATCAACACCTGAGAGCAGAGCTCTGAGCTAGGATCTGTAGGTTGACTTTAACTGGGCTGCCCACCCTACAGCCCTCTGGAGGACACCACTCACCAGCAGAACCCTTGCAGCTTCCCTTTCTCTATCCATTGGCTGTGGGCTCTGGTTCCAGATGCATGCCAAGATGCAGAACCTTTCAGTGTCTTCATCATAGACTACCTGGATCCCACCTGGCCAAAGACTCTGCACCACTTACTAGAGAAGAAAAAGGGAAAAGAAAAAGGTGAAACAGAGGAGGGGAAAATGAGGAAAAATACAAAAAGATGAAAAGGGAAAATAAGAAATAAAGATAAAGAAAAAAGAGAAAATTAAAAAAGGAAAAAAGGAAAAATAGGAAAAAAAGGAAAAACAAACCTGGGGAGGGGGGAAATAAACGGATAGGGAAAAAAAGAGAAAGTAAAAAAGGGAGAGAGGAAGACAGCAACAAAAAAAGACCAAAACCCTTTTAAACACAGGAAAACAGAGTTTAACTGAGGAGATCAGAAAGCAGGATCATAATGAAAAAGAAATTAAAAAAAATTAAAATGCAGTTAATTTCTCCCAGCATATGCAAATGAATAGCATTTCCTATATGGTCCCAAAAAGACAGATAAAGCTATCCTCAGTGGTTGCCTGAGTAAAAGAAGGGCAGCTGTACCACAGGGCTACTACAGCCATTGGAATTTATGCCACTTGGTGAGAAAGCATTTCGTACTGAAATGTGTATGGTCAGCAGAACATAAGCATTAACTTACTACCTGTCTTATTTTCATCTTTCATTTCAGTGTTCTGAATTACTCATCCTGGTCACATTTAACTTTTTTTTTTTAATTCTTTATATAATGTTAAATCTTTATATAATCTAAGAAAGTTCAGGGCTCTGAAGCAGCAATCCTCCAAAGCATATCTATTCATATAGGTTCCTTGAAGTGCAAAATAAACTTTTACCAAATGCAGTTACTATTCAGCACCAGCAGAACTGCAGATACGTTTGTGCAGGAAAGCATACAATGTAGGCTCTGTGGTGTCTTCAGGATGAGAGAGTGTTCTGAGGAGGCAGAGGGAAGTGTAACACATAAAGAGTAGTGGGTGGATTCAATCTCCTTGCAGACAGCTGAGATGCAGATAGAGGCAGCTGCCTGCTCAGAGGAAACTTCCTTCAAACCTATGGATTTGAGCATCAAAGCCAGGCCAAGACTGCTGTGACAGCCACACCACCTAGGGATGTACAGCACCACAGTGTGCACAGCCCAGCTCACTTGCATAGACTAGTTTGGGTTGGAAGGGACCTTAAAGATCATTTAGTTCCACCCCCCTGCCATGGGCAGGGACATCTTCCACTAGACCAGGTTGCTCAAAGCCCTATCCAGCCTGGCCTTGAACACTTCCAGGGATGGGACTTCCACAACCTATCTGGGCAACCTGTTCCAGTGTGTCACCACCCTCACAGTAAAGAATTACTTCCTTATTTCTAATCTAAATCTACCCTCTTTCAGTTTAAAGCCATTCCCCCTTGTCCAATCACTACACGTGCTTGTAAAAAGCCCCTCTCCAGATTTTTTGTAAGTTCCTTTAGGTATTGGAAGGCTGATCTAGATCTTCTCGGGCCTTCTTTTCTGCACAAGCCCAACTCTCTCAGCCTGTCTTCACAGGAGAGGTGCTCCAGCACTCTGATCTTCTCTGTAGCCCTTCACTGGACTTTCTCAAGCAGGTCCATGTTCTGCTTGTTTTGGAAGCCCCAGAGCTGAACACAGGGTGCAGGTTGGATTTCACGAGAGCAGAATCAATCTCCCCTCAATGTGCTGGTCACGCTCCTTTTGATGCAGCCCAGCATACGGTTGGCTTTCTGGGCTGCAAGCACACACCGTTGACTCATGCTGAGCTTGTCATCAACCAACATCCCCAAGTCCTTTTCCTCATAGCTGCTCTGAATCCATTCTCTACCCAACCTGTAGCTGTGCCTGGGATTTCCCCAACCTAGGTGCAGGACCTTGCACTGGCCTTGTTGAACTTCATGAGGTTTGCATGTGCCCACCTCTCAAGCGTGTTGAGGTCCCTCTGGATGACATCCCTTCCCTCCAGTGTGTCAGCCGCACCACACAGCTTAGTGCCATCACCAGACTTGCTGAGAGCGCACTCAATCCCACTGTCCTTGTTTCTGAAAAAGTGCCGGTCCCAACATTGACCCCTCAGGAACACCACTCATCTCCAGTCTCCACTCGGACATTGAGCTGTTAACTGCAACCCTGAGTGTGACTATCTAGCCAATTCCTGATCCACAGAGTTGTCCGTCCATCAAATCCACGTCTCTTCAGTTTAAAGACAAGGACCTTGTGTGGGACCATGTCAAATGTTTAGCACAATTCCAATTTGTGCTTCCCTTGTCCACCAACACCAACGCTGTCTTAAAAGGCCTCCAGATTTGTCTAGCACAATTTGCCTTTATTGAAGCCCTGCTGGATGTCACCAGTCACCTCTTTCTTTTCCACATGTCTTAGCATAGTTTCCAGGATCTGCTCCATTATTTTGCCAGGCACTGAGATGAGACTGACTGGCCTGTAGTTCCCTGGATCCTCCTTTTTTCCTTTTTTAAAAGTGGGGGGTATGTTTCATTTTTTCCAGTTAATGGGAACTTCACTGGACTGCCACAGCTTAGTGTCCACTTCATCTGCCAGTTCCCTTCAGGACCTTTGGTTGCATCTCATTAGGTCTCATGCATTCATGCACCTTCAGGTTTCTTGAATAGTCTCAAACCTGTTCTCCTACAGCAGGCGGTTCTTCATTTTTCCAGTCCTCAACTTTGCTTTCTGTGACGTGGGGTGGATAGATTCCAACTGCATCTTCCACTACAAAATATTAGTTTCATAAAAATCACAGGGATGCTTCTCTCTGATTTTGGAAGTAATCCCCACTGATTTTGTAAATGCCTTTTATAGAACTATTGCAAATTTGACCAGAGGGGCTGTGGAAGTCTGTGCAGGGTCTGAAACTAACAAGACAGTTTGCAGTCCATGACCTTTATCTGTTAAAGATTGTACTAAGGTCTTTGCTTTAGGTAGCAAAGACACATGGCTGGGAAGAGAGGCAGCTTAAGCTGTATGCCAGAATGTTTCAACACTTGGAAAATAAATTGTTTACCCCCACATTGTTTTAAAGGTTTGAAAGTCTTAAGTGCTGAATGGGATTATCTCTTTACTTATTTATCTATTTTACAGATTTGCAGAAGCCAAACTAAATATATAAATTTCATTCCAGAGGAAAAAGTATTACATGCCTGGGGGAAATAACAAAACAAGTGTGTTTACCTTAACTTTGCAATTTGAAAAGCAATCTTGAGAAGAGAGATTAAAAGCATGTGAAACAGGAAGTGTGCCCTTTAAATACCAACTTCTAATTGCAGTGATGTGAATATATAAATTTAATTATGCACATTTTTAAGGATTAGGTGTTTTATTAAAACTGCCTTGATGTAAATTGCACAATCAGTTCTTTTATTAAGACTGATCATTGATTTCCATTCTCGCATTTATTAATAATAACTGACAAAATATCACAGACTTACCATTTCTATAAGCACTGCAGTGATGGCTTTGCAGTACAGTGCGATTGGATACCCTAGTGCTCAGCTCCATTATAACTGTGGTATTACATTAATGCAGTCCATGACAGGACTAAAAAAGAGCTTTATTTCAGCAGCATAGCATAATATCTCTGAAAGTCTTAAATGGCAAGATACAGTTCAATTAGATGAGATTTCCAATAATTTTGCCCTTCTTTCTAAACTGGTCCACACATCCTTATTACAGATAATTACAGCCCATTCTTCAGCTGACCAAGACGAGGGCCTGTGTCTGACAACTGACAAGAACAGCCCTGTTGGTTTTGGCTGAGCACACGTCAGCACACAGGCACACCTACACCCTACTGCCCTCTAAACTCAGAAGACAGCACTTGTGCAGAAGGCAAGTAGCCACCCTCTGCTGAGCTCACCATTTGTGCTTCAGCTTGCAGAAAGGCAGCAAAGCTTCAGTGGACAGAGCAACTACTGCTACAATTGCTGGTTTATCTCAGTGCTTAGTCCAGCTCCACTGCTGTAAACATACCGTATCATGTTTGTTTAGTTTCTTCTCTGAATTTGACTTCAGCATCCAGTCACTGATGCTTATTACACCTTTCTCACAAGATCAAATCACTCTTAATGTTACTATTTCCTTCTCTGAAGACATCAATGCACAATATAGTTCACACATAGCAAAGGAGACACCTTATCATTTAGGCCAGTCAGTTACAGGACTATGCACATTATTTGCCCCCGAAAAAAAGCCCAAAGCATGTGGATCAAAATCTGCCCATTAATTCTAATTCTCTTTCCCAGCTATTGAGTTGTGAGATATCTGTGCCAAGAAACATTTGAAAAATTGTTTCTTTCCCAGCACTTACCACTGTGTCTCTCCATTTCCTTCATGTGAAAACCAATACTTTCACTCCATCGTTTCCTGTAATTTCTTCTTTTCATTTTCCAGAACAAGACAAACTGCAGCTCTCTAATGAGAACACACTTCTCGCATGTATGTAGACCCAGAGAGTCGTGACATTTTGTAGACTATTGGCAACATTGTACATTTTTGCAACTTTAAACTGATACTAAGAATAATGAAGTCCATGTAAAGCCCCAGTACTAGAATGGAGAGAGTGCATGATAATTTAAGCTTTTAATAAAATTTACATGTGTAGAACCTATACATGCTAGAAGAAACATACTGTAAAATATCACAAGTAACATAGCAGGGAACACAAACCTACTACTTATTGCACTTAAATTTTCAATTTGTAAGGCCTGTTACAGTTATTCAGGACTGGCTTTTGGATTCTGAACATTTTCTCTCTAGAAATACTGAATAAAGGTAAAGTAATCAAGCTGAAGAAATATCTTGCATGAGAACAAGATTAAACACATACTATAATGAGGTGGGTAATATAACATTAAAGAAAAAGTTAAATTGCATTTATTTCATGTTTGGATGGAAAAATCAGGTCCATCTTAATTCAATCTAAACCATTTTGCTTATATCAGAAGTAAAGGTTTAAGGACAACCTTTCTAAAAGTTAAAAGAAAAAGATTTCACAGACTGTTAAGCTTCATCTTATGAATATCTTTTCCAGAACACCACACTAGTGAAATCCTCAACTTTCTCTTTCACTTGATTAATTACTGGTCATATTTCAAGCACCCATGCATAATACTTTGACTCAAAGGTGCTCAATACAGTTCTACAATCATTTAAATGAACAATTCATCTTTTGAAGGCAAATTCAATTTTATACAGGGGTACTCATTCCTACACTTACTTGTGGACACAATCAGAGCCCACGTGAAAGAAGTAGAGGAAAACTGAAACAAGTCTTATTGCTTACTATTTTTAACAGCTGATCTACAAATGCAGATACCATGTATATTTCTAAACAGGAAAAATCGTAGCACGATGATACACCAATGGTCTTGGTGTGGGGTTTCTTCTTCATAACACAGGAATAGAGGGTGATTAAAAGAAATGAAGACTAGAATCAAGACTGGAAACGTGAAACATGCAAAGTCCTAGTTTCTGCTAACAAAAAGATTTCCATGCAAAACGCAGGGTTTACCTCTTAAACTGCAAGTCATTAACACCCTAGTAGGCAACTGTAACTATAGCACTCATATACCAATGGACCTGCAAAAGAAAAAGACCAGGTAGAACATGCAGGCACAATACTGAGACCCTCCCCGGGAACTTACATACCCTTCCCAGAGTTTCAGAGCCCTTAGCTCAGAACTCGCTGTGGATAAAGGAGCAGTTCTAAGACAAGAAAGTAAAAGCTGTATTTATATTTCTGCATTATCTTGAAATCTTCAGTGATTTCCAGGCAAAATGAACATGGGCATTTGCAAGTCTCCCCTCCTGCTGTGGCTTCTGCTCCCTTCCTGAACCTGTGCATGTGTGTCCACGGCAGGTGGCCTGCTGCAAAAGGAAGGTGGAGATGTCTTATCCCCCATTGACAAGAGGGAACGGGCTCACTGACAGCTGCAGGGACAGTGGTTCATGGGAGAAAAACTCAATTCCCTTTAAGATCCTTAACTTTGTAGGAATTTCAAGGCTATGGCAGAACAGGACAGGGTTTTACAAGGAGATCCACATTATTTGGAGGTTTAAGTACTCTCCCACTACTCATACCTGAGGAGAGGAAGAGTTTAGTTCTTTCTGGTCCTTCTTTTATCTCAGCAGATTAGAAATAAAAATAATTGGAAATTACAGATGTCAGATCAGAAGTGGAAGATCATTCTGACTAAGCCAGAATTCCAGGCCATCAGTACCTCTGAAATAACATGCTAGAGTTCATTAATTAAAATACCTGAGACAAGAAAAAAACAAACCAACAGCTCAGCTTATCTCACAGTTTATTTTTAAAACGCTGTACTGACCAAATCCCTTCCTGAATCATACAGAGGCAGAAAATGTTCTATAAATTAGTGCAGCACCAAAGAAGTCAGTTCATATTAATAGGACATACCATCTTTACACACATCTAAGTTCACTGCTTGGCCCACTAAGCATCCTATGCCTTAAAAAGACACATGGCTGCTGGAGGTCAGCTTTGGCTTATGTTTGCTCCTGTAGTCTTGTGGCAAGATGGTCTATTTGAATCCAGGTGACAGAAGAGAACATTGCTGCTGTGTTCTCCCATTCCTATTGGTGATACTCAGGCCCCTCTGAGACAAAATGCCATTAAATATACTTAGTGGATCACTGGCAACCTTTATTGCAACAAAGACGAATCTGGTAGAGAAAAATCTAGAATACAGCTTTGCTCCATGTAAAGCTGTAAAAGAGATTTCAGTGGAAGGTCTTTTAGGTACCTCGCAGCACATACATTTAGGCCCCCAGTGACAATGGCACCCTATGAAGTGAGAGTCATCTCCATAGCCCAGGGTCAGGGTTTGCTCACAGCAGCTTGTGGCTGAGCAGCCCAGGTCAGCAATTTCACACAGCTCCCACACTCTGAAGTTCCCTTTGCCTTTCCCCTGACCTTCAGATGGGTGCACAGCCACCATGTTGACGTACCTCTAATTTAAATTCCTACCCAAACTGATATGGTATTCTCACTTCACTGCCCTTGAATGCAGCTGAATTAAGACACCAGGGTAATAAATGGGCTACCATATTAACAGTGATGTATCTCCCCATTTCACAGAGCCAACGTAAGACTAATTTTCGTGTGGAAGTCATACTGTTACTAGATTTCACTGCTATTAAGAATCAGTTAAACATTAATTAATAGGCATTTAAACTTTTACTACAACATGTTTAGTGAAAAATCTCCATTGCCAGAATAGTAATTGGCATTCTAATTTTCACAGATCCCTTATAAATGATCTTTTCTATCTGCATGCCCCATTGCTCCACCATTTTAATATACAGTTCATTTGGTAATCATGTACAGATAGGCAGACAACTAATCTATTTCTTCTGACACTTTGTTTTAAAATCCTATTTAATATGATTACTTCCTAAGAGAACCAAGAATTTTTGCAGAAATAAATGTGAATGGAAGCATTTGTCAGCCTTAAAAGAAATACAAGAAAAGACTGATAATATTCAGAAACTCACTGACATTCCAATAGAAATAGTCATTTCCAAGCACTCTTTCCAGAAGTGAAAACATAATGGAAAATTTAAGTCGGCTGTTCCTTGCTTCATGCTGCAGTATCTTCTCATTTAAAAAAAGTGATCAATACAGGCTAGTAATCTGTTCACCCCATCTCCAAACACTGTGAACGCCTTAAAAGGTGAGCTGTAAAGGTCTGAGGGGAAAAAAAAAAAAAAACACAGAGAAAGTAAAGAGCAAAATTGCGATATAAACACTCCGTAATTAGACGACAGACATTTCAAACTGATATTTAAATTATACACTGTCTCTCATCATCTTTTGACAGTTCTCAACCTCCTCACTCAGTTGAAACAGCCATAAACAAGGATGATTAATTCTCTCCCCTTACTGACCAGCCCAGGAGCAAAGAAAAGGAAGATAAGATTTTATTCAACAATCTAGAGCTCTTCTTTATCCTTTTTATCTTAGGCTTTTCCCCTTTGCTTTTATATATAGGGAATAAACTAAACAGAATCATAAAACAGTGTATAAAGTCAGCTTCCTTTCACCTTCTTTCAGACTCCTTTCTCCAGGATCACTCAGTCAAGATAGTCATTTTGGCAACTGAGTGCATGTTGGTACGTCTCAGCTTGGTGCAGAGCTGACCAAAGTGGATGAGCAGCTTCACAAGCCAGAGGGAGAAATGCCATTCTGCATCATGACAAAGTGCCACTAATCTGTTTTTGGTGAGTCCACCTGCATCCTAAACACAGGCTGTGACACCAGGCTTATGCCCACAGCAGGTCTGAGTAGATCCTCAGGAAAGTTATATTGGACCAACTTCACTGATCACAGTATAGTTATACCATTTCAAACCATATTGGTATTTTCCTTAAAAGCATCAATAATCAAAGATTTTTTAGTCCTCCCAGCCATCTGTAAGCACACAGCCAGACAAACACTAGACTTTGTGGGATAAGACAATGTATTTCACCTCAGAATTTTCCACCGCCAATTAAGACAACATCAGGTGACAAATACCACTGCTCACGGATGATCAAAGACCTCCCCAGTAAATTCTTTACAAGTGTTTTTATGAAAGAGCAACATGTGCTCTTAAAATGTTGTATTCTCTGAAACTGCAACCTTCTTAATTTAAGAAAGCTTAAAATAACTGGCTGATGGCCTTTCCTGATTTTCAACACAAAACCTACATAATACCAGAGAAAAAGAAAAGCCCACACCACTGAAAAGGTGACTTGCATACTTACAGAGACATCATGACCTCATCACAGTATCATCTTTAATTTAATGCTGCCTTTACTTCTCATGTAATGCCAGCAAATTAAAACTTCCACATTTTGAACAATTATTGATTTGTCTGATTTATGAATAAAAAGAAATCTAAGTAGTTGAAATGTTATTTGAGCTGACTGAATTTGGGCTTAAGCTGGAAATGCTTTTTTGCAATACAGGCAAAGCCTGCCCTCTAGAGCATTACTGTTCCTCGCTGAGAGAAACCCATTTGTGTTAACTGACTTAGTATTTAGCACAGAAAAGTGAATTTGTGGGATTGCTTTAGTACTTTCTCAGATTAGTTAAAAGTGACAAATTTGTTAAGTTAGAAATATTTGAACCTTTGAGCTAGAAAAAAGTTTTCAGGTTAAAGGTTAAATCATAATGAATTCCTAGCCGGATGAGAAGGGACACCGGCAAAATCTAGCACAGGAATCCGGACATGATGCTTTAGTACCACTGCAGCTGCCTCTGCAAAAGATCAAAGGAACTGCCTTTCTGTGACACACCAAAGCCAATGATGAGCTGCCATCCTCCCTCCAGCAGCCAGATGTATGAAAAGAAGGCACAAAATTCCCCACAGATATAAAATTTTTAGACATTCCCAGCTGAATACCACTGGCACAAAGTCTCAGTGACAGCACTTGCTGCAACACACACCTGTATTATGACTCTGGTTATTATATTGACAGGGTATAACAAGGGCACTCCGTACCACCTGGTGCTGCTGGCTACACTGAAGAAGCATTTGCCTGGCTTTTTGATGGTGCAACCTTGGGTTTCCCACTCTGCACCCAAGCAAATCTGATAGACCATGCGAGAAGGAGGGAGAGACAGAGGAACAAAAGGATCCTTGCTATGTCCTCCCACCACAGCACCCTTTTTTGTCAGAGTAGCAAATTCAGTTATTTCTACATGTTAGCAGCAACATGCAGGGCACAGCAGCATAAAGATAATCTTTAAACCTTTTCATAACATACGTAGTGATGCATATTGTACCTGCTTGGATAAGAACAGATCATAGGAAACAGGAGCACGCAGATGAAAGTCATCATCTCAGCTCACGGTGTCTTTGGGGTAGTTTCAGATACCCTTTGAGGATGCAAGGCAGAGTACTTTACAAAAAAGCACAGGGTACTTTTTACTCCTGAAGTACTTTACAAAAGATGACAGGCCAGATGCTCAGGTCATTTCAGAAAAAGGCCATGGTTCAAGCCACCCAGCTACTCATACTTCCTGCATGGGTCCACTTCTATGCTTTTCTAGACCTTTCAGGCAGTAGCACTATAAGATATGGCAGGAATGTGAAAAAGAAGAGGAGGGTTTTTTTCAAGTGATTCGTATTAGCCAGTCTTAGAATTTCAACACCCCACCATAAAGGATATGGAAAAATCTTGGGATATATTTATACAACTGCTTGAAATTTTAAGCTTTGAGCTGGGACAGTCCTGGCAGTGGGGAGAAGCAGAAACCAGAGTTTTGCCCAAGGTGACTTACTTTCTCTGTTTGGATTCAGTTCTTCACCCTCACCCAGCCGTCTTGCAGAACAGGGAACATACAGGCTGGCATGGAAGGGAGCAATGGTTTGGGATTTCCTTAGAGAAAGAAGCCTGCAGTTTGTAGTGATCTGTCAGAATCTGGCAAGAGCAAGTATCTGGCATAAAGTGGAGGAGAGGTATTTGTGGTAAACGACAGTGAAGGTTCAGGGTTGGGCAGACAGATGGAGGCTCACATCAGTGAGAATAGGCAGAAAATGAGAGCATCTTAGTGGCATATTTAATTTCCATATGCTTGTTCTTCTAGGCAACAACCTGAGCAGCTGCATTCATTTCGTGCACAGACATCTCTAAGGATCCTCTCATATATGGAAATCGCTGAAATCACAAATCAAATACAGCTGTCTCCCTGATGCATTGCAAGAGCCTTTTCACTAGGCACATCCACACACTGCAGCAGACTCAGAGAAAAAATAAGCAACACACAGAAAAAATGCTTGATCGTGTTCCTCTAAGCCTCCCAGGAAACCTTAAATAATTACTGCTATTTAGAGAGGAAATGTAATTAAACTACTTGGGGTGGACAGAGCCCTGATCTGATGGGGGAGGGTTGTGTGGCTGCAGCATCCAAGTGTGGTATGAGAAAGTTCATGTTTGCTCACAAGCTGTTAGACAGAGCTGAATTCACCCTGCCCACTCCTTTTTACCAGGTGAGTATATTCCTGAAACCTGCCTCAAATGCCATCACCATTCTGTTAATCCTCACAAAGATGCAAGAGGATCCTTCTAATGACCAAAGGAATTAAAAGCTGATAAAAACCAGACAGAGCGCAGTGCCAGGCAATATAGATGCAGACTACTTGCCTTTTTACTGTACTTGTACAGATAGTAATATTAGCTATTCTAGTTTTATTCCTTGTAACAATTTTTTCTGTCTATTTTGGGAGCTGGAAAATTTCAACTGCGTTAATATGCTTCAGTCCCCAGTCTCGTCAGAAAATATTCGTGTTCCTCTGACAGAATATGAATCATTGTAATGGACTAACTCAGCTTCCACTTCCACATAATAATGTGAGATGCATAAAGTACCAACAATCTGAAAAGCACACTTAATTTATGTTTGAGCAAAAAGGGAATGGCACATGCAAAGTATTTGCCTTCATGAAAATGCTTTTAGACTCCCGTGAGCTTTGCGGATGTCATCTGATGACATTTCCTTTGCTCCTGAAAAGGCCACCTTGCAAGCAACAATGATGCTGGACTTCTAAGATCTGAACCAGAAGATGCAGTGACATGAAAACAAATAACGTGTTTATCTAATCCTTGCTCTTCCCATTCTACTTGGATTTGAAAACGGGACATGTAATAGCAGAGGAGGGCAGTTCTGCATAAGTAAATGTGCATGTGGTTTTATGGTTTACTGAGCCAATGCTGAGAATTCTTTTTTTTTTTTGCCTTCTTGACTAACTTGAATGTCCATGAACACTTCCATGTCAGGCTAATAATTCTATGGCATTTCCAGAAATGTTCACAATGTGAGCTGGTAAACTAGCAGAGTGATTAAACTTGAGAACATTCTTATGGCATAATTTCAGATGAACTATCACTTCTACTTCAGTTACTGAATAATTTATATGCTGTTGTGCTACTTAAATGGTTAAATAATTACTAGATCTAGATGAAAGTGATACACAAAATGCAATGGCTGATTTTTTCCTGAACATTTTAAATAATTTAGCATTTGCATTAGAAGGAAATTTCAGGAATCACTTTCTGAAACTCCATTTCTAACACAATATTTCAACATTTTTTCAATTAGAAATTTTCCATGGAAGTACAGTATGAGTTGTTTTTCTTATTCTGGTTTGCACATAGAAAATGGCTTTTTAGAGCAGCTGTTGATATCATCTACCTGGACTTGTGCAAACTGTTCGACACTGTCCCACACAACATCCTTGTCTCTAAATTGGAGAGACATCAATTTGATGGATGGACCACTCAGTGGATAAAGAACTGGCTGGATGGCTGCATGCAAAGAGCTGTGGTCAACGGCTTGATGTCCACTTGGAGATCAGTAATGAGTGGTGCCCCTCACGGGTCAGTGTTGGGACCAGTCTTGCTCAACATCTTTGTTACTGACATGGACAGTGGGATTGAGTGCGCCCTCAGCAAGTTTGCCGATGACACCAAGCTGTGTGGACCGGTTGATATGCTGGAGGGAAGGAATGCCATCCAGAGGGACCTTGACACGCTTGTAAGGTGGGCTGATGCCAACCTTATGAAGTTCAACCATACCAAGTGCAAGGTCCTACACCTGGATCATGGCAATCCCAGGCACAGCTACAGGTTGGGCAGAGAAGAGATTCAGAGCAGCCCTGCAGAGACAGACATTGGGGTGTTGGTTGATGAGAAGCTGAACATGAGCCGGCTTCAGTGTGCGCTCCCAGCCCAGAAAGCCAACCGTATCCTGGGCTGCATCAAAAGGAGCGTGAGCAGCAGGTCGAAAGAGGTGATCCTGCCCCTCTACTCTGCTCTCATGAGACCTCACTTGGAGTATTGTGTGCAGTGATAGGACAAGGGGTAACGGGTTAAAACTTAAAAAGGGGAAGTTTAGATTGGATATAAGGAGGAAGTTCTTTTCTGCAAGGGTGGTGAGGCACTGGAATGGGTTGCCCAAGGTAGATGTGAATGCTCCATCCCTGGTGGTGTTCAAGGCCAGGTTGGACAAACCCTTGGGTGACATGGGTTAGAGTGAGGTGTCCCTGCCCATGGCAGGGGGGTTGGAGCTACATGATCTTAAGGTCCTTTCCAACCCTAACTATTCTATGATTCTACAATTCTAACATCTCTTTTACATACAAAATAATTAAGAGACTGTGTCTAGCAGGTCAGGTACAGTGGCAGACTTGGATGTCTGGAAAACTCTCTGTCCTCTTTAACACTACTTCTCTGCTCCCATTTGCCCTCTACTGCGAAAAATACAACCCAGAGGAATGAAACAGTAACAATCACTTTCCTACTTGCAGCTGCTGCCACCAGATCAGTAACACTGCTAATAAACTAGCAATAAGCAAACACAAAGCCACAACCTCAAGGAAAATAAATTACAATGGTTCTTCTTTAGTCAGCTGAGACCATATCAGCAGGCCAAACATTCAGGAGAACATTCCAAGTGGGATA
Organism: Lathamus discolor; assembly: GCF_037157495.1. Classification (NCBI taxonomy): domain Eukaryota; kingdom Metazoa; phylum Chordata; class Aves; order Psittaciformes; family Psittacidae; genus Lathamus; species Lathamus discolor. The sequence goes on along the minus strand of NC_088886.1, from coordinate 104,339,009 downwards.
TATATACCAACAAGGAAGTTAACTAAGTTCAACTGCTTATTAAAGTAATGAATATGCTAACTCAAAATTTGGGGGGGGAAGAAATCAATGAAACATCATTCCCAGAATTTAAAGTGCGAAACTTAAAAATCCCAGTATGAATATTTCTCAAGTTTGATCTCCTGGTTGAAATAATAATAGGAAAAATATGGCACAAAGCCCAGTTTAATCAAATTAGGACTTCTAATTATGTTCTTCATATAATGACTCCTATATGCAAGTCTAGAGAAAAGAACCTCAGCAACATTCCAGCTAACACAGAGCTCAAAATCAGTCACTTTCTTAAACTGATTTTTCACCTTACTTATACATGGATAAGCTGGTTTACAGGGGAGGAATTACGAGCTCTGTTTCTCCACTTCGGAAGCATGGATCTGTAGAAAACCAATAGCAGTGGAGGTTGACTGGAAGAGTATCTTTGAAAACGAATCTCATTCCACATTTATGGTCAGTCATAACATTCATCCCACTGCTAATGAAGCTGTAAATGCCTTTCCATGAAAAATCTATCATTTTTGTAGTATTTGTACTTCAATCATAGACATTTTCTGTGAGACGCAAGTATATAGACTTGCCAACCAAGTTCTACCTCTATTTCACACCTTTGCAGAATAAACACAGGTTTGACCCCTAAGAAATTGGCTTAGTTAGTAGCTGGAAAACGTTAGCAGCATTAAGAAAATATGTCTGGACACTTTTTTTAATTTTTCTTCTTTTTTTTTTTTGAGTAACATAAACCTGAGAATACTGAAAATTAAGACATTTGAGAGACTTTGTAGTGAATCTTTTGCTCAAAAGACAAATCTCCAAATACAACAGAGTGAAATTCTATCACATGTTCACTGCCATCTTAAGTCTCAAATTTTGAATGCACAAACATTCACCAGCATTTTCTGTCACCACGTCAGGGAAGCCAGAAGGGAAGCTGGCAAATGCGTCAACAACCCCTCCAACTCAGAGCTCTTTCCCAAGAGACTCTAACCACCATTTCTCTGAAACTGCTAAGAGAAGAGCACAAAGGAAGTACCAAAGGCTCCAGTGGTGTACAAATCCTCTTGGCTTTTCATCTCATTGCAGCTGGAGTAAATAGAAGAAAATGCTGATTAATATCTGCACATTCAGCAACATTGCCACTACCTGAACATTCCCTGTACTTCCCTATCTTTTCATGTATGTCTCCCAGCTCCAGTGGAAAAAGACCAAATGTGGGATGTAGTCCATGGATAGGATAAACAGTGGAGGTACTTGTTGCTCCTGTGGTGTTTGCTATTTATCAGTCTCATGAGATATAAGAAGAGGAGCACATAATTAGTCATCAATTTAATAGTAGGGGAAGTGAGCTGTCCCATTAAAGCCAAGTGAAAGGAAGAAAAGCCAGGTTCTGTTTACCTACCTTTTGTCTCATATTCCACATAATATCTGAAAGCTCAGTGAGTACATAACAGTCCAATTATCAACTCTGTAACTCATGTTGAAAGGACTGGATCACAGAATCATAGAATCATAAAATAGTTAGGGTTGGAAAGGACCTTAAGATCACCTCGTTCCAACCCCCCTGCCATGGGCAGGGACACCTTGCACTAAACCATGTCACCCAAGGCTCTGTCCAACTGGCCTTGAACACTGCCAGGGATGGAGCATTCACAACTTCCTTGGGCAACCCCTTCCAGTGCCTCACCACCTTCACATTAAAGAATTTCTTCCTTATATCCACAATCTAATCTTGCGGAACACTGTTGAATGCTTTGCACAGGTCCAGGTAGATGATGTCAGCTGCTCTGCCCTTGTCCATCAGTTCCATAGCTGCATCATAGAAGGCCACCAGATTGGTCAGGCAGGATTTCCCCTTAGTGAAGCCATGCTGGCTGTCACCAAGCACCTTGTTGTTTTTCATGTGCCTTAGCATGCCTTCCAGGAGAATCTGCTCCAAGATTTTGCCAGGCACAGAGGTGAGACTGACTGGTCTGTAATTCCCCAGGTCTTCCATTTTCTCCTTCTTGAAAATGGGGGTTATATTTCCCTTTTTCCAGTCATCGGGAACTTCGCCTGCCTGCCATGATTTTTCAAATGTGAGCTTGTTATGTGGCAGGCACCATTACAAACATGGAAAAAGCTGTGCCTTTTTGCAAAAAAGGAATTAAGGGGGGCACTTGCCCAAAATGAAAAAGGAGATTTCTGCCAAAAAGCCCCCCTGCCTTTGAATAAACTCTTATTTCCACAGAACCTCACATGGGGAGCATGAGAAAGATGATAGAGCTCCATATGCCTATTCTAATCATGTCATCTTGAGAAGAGTTCCAAGACCTCAGCCAACCAAGCAGTGTTTTTCCAAGCCAAAGTCAGCTGTTCCATCCTTGTAAGGGAAGGTCTTGATTTGAAAGCCATTGCACAAGAGGTCTAAGAGAGGATGACAAGATGAAGGACTATGCTCCTTCCCACTAACCTGAAACTTCCTGGACTCTGAGGGGAGAAGTAAGTGGGAAGCACATGCTGAATGAAGCAAAAAACAATTAGAGCTCTTGCAACCTAGTGGTGAATAAATCTAATCTGCTGGTCCTATAGTCAAAGAATCCATAGTCCAAGGTCTCACAGCTGGCAGGCAGTCAGATGCATGATCTAAGCTTGGCCACTTGATCAGTCCCTACCCAGATCAGTGGTACTTACCCAAGCAAGGTACCACTGACAAAACCTTGTTAAAACAGATTGGTACTTTTTCAGACAGCAAAACTGATTCAGGTTTTGACACTAAAATATAGCTTGTCTATTCTGTGACTGTAAAGGATAATATAGGTGGCATTTCACCTTGACTGTTCTGATAACAGTAACATGATAGAAATTCATCCTTAACAGAATACTTTCTGCCAGAATATAAAGATATGTTAATAACACAGTGATCGTGAATTTGGATTATATCTATCCTAAATTATATTTTTAGGTCTAATTCACATCCTGTTCACATAAAATGAGGAGACAGTCTTTTGAAGGCACTGTAATTACATCAGGTCAAACTGATACAAGAAGAAAATCAAACCATTAAAAGTATGGGTTGGAGCATGGGTAGATGCTCAGCAGAAAAAAACAGAGCAGATTCACTGCCTGCTGTATTTACAAAACAACAGCACAGATTATATTTTTAAATTCAACTGAAGCTGATTCAGGGTAATATAGTTAGGAGGTCATACACTATGCTGGTGCCATTGTCTAATGGATAAAACTGTAACTGTAAAATTTAATTTTTCTTATTTCAAATCTTTAAAGTACAGAATGAACATTATTTTATCCTTATGCACCATGTATGACATTTCAAACCTACTCCTATGCTAACAAACTTTTTTATGTTAAAAAAAAAAAGAAAACAATCCAAGAAAAAAAAATACATTTACTGTGACATAATGAAAAATAAGAGGGTCAGGAATATTACTGAAAAGTATTAGAGCTTCTTTCCAAGTACAAGTCTTTGAACCTAGAGAATTTTCATGTTTTATAGACTCAAGGTCTTATTCTTCTGTTGCTAAAAATGACTTTATGTGACAGGAATTAGGTAACAGCTACTCCTGTCTCACATGAAAGGGAAGTCAGGAATTTGGACACTTGAGTGAATGCTACCAGACCCCTGATCCTCTCATAAGAGTTCTCCTGAAGTGGCAGGGGAAAAAATTGCCTCCCTTTCCATACTATCTGCAAGTGCAAGTATTCATTCTTACTGCTTGAGCCCACCTCTCTATATCTCAGCCCCAAAGTCACACTTCACCGCCTCCTGGAAGTCTCCCATCCTAGTGAACTGCTTTTAAAGCACTCTTAAAACCTTCACTGATTTTAATGGTTAAAGTTTGAGGGTTTTTAAACAGGAAAAAAAAAGACATAAAAAATGAGTGCTTTTTCTGTATGTTTATGTAAAGAAAGAGAAGACCATTTTGTTCTTTTCCCCTTCAACTATCTCTCAGAACAAGCTTGATCAGGCCAGAGATGAAAAATGTGCAGTATCTAGAGAGGAGGTTTTTAGGCAAAGACAAAAAAGAACAAGCAAAAACTAAACTGTCACATTCAAAGCTGAGGTTTGTTTAAAACCACAGACTTCTCTTCTGACAGTCCAGCTTCTAAAGCCAAAAGGCACAAATTCCTTCACTTAGTAGTACTATTTAATATAAGGGAGAGAGAGAAGTAGGGTTGCCTGAGCCCCTAAGAATCACTCCTGCTCAAATTCCTATTTGTTTGGAGCCTACTGGTACAGTGGCTGCTCTGGTACAGTATGGAGCCTTCCCACTACAGAGAAGGTGGCACAAGACCAGCTTAAAATGGAAAGGTTTCTATAGGACAAACTTTCTGCATAGAACACAGCCCTCCATGGATATTCTGACAAAGGAAGTCTTCAGATCTAAAAAATATCCGCAAGAAGATACAAACAAAATCAAAAGAGAACAAAACTTACTAGCAGGTTTTTGCATTCAATTTTAAAATATGCATTGTTTAAACTGGAAATGACGTTTTGTCAGGAAGCCAGCTTTGCAATTCCTTTTATTTCATTTTTGTGACAAAACCCAGCAGCACGTCTTTTGCAGTTCTTCCTTATTTATTAATTCCATGAATAAAAGATTCTTCTGGTGACTAATTCATGCTGACTTTTTGGCCACCAATCCTGCCTTTTTTATTCCTTTAGGGAATGGATTTCCTTCCAAATTTAAATGGTAGGGCTGAAGAACACTTTAATGATGGCATGGTATACCAGTGGTACCCTTTTTCCTACAGGAGCTGATCTACCTGCCTCCAGAAAAAAATCCAGTGCCTCAATTAAGCAAATAAATTATTCATAAAGAGAAAAAAAGCCTACATAACTTTGTCAGATGTTGTCAGCTCTGTCCTTAGATGACGCAAATAGGCACAGTAAAATAATACCAATTTTTACACCAGTTAGAACGGAAGATAAGAAGAGTCACTAGTCGCAGCAAACTGAGAGCAAGCCCCATGAGAGAGTACTTATGGGACTTAGTTCAAAAAGCACTTTCTTAGCTTGAAACAATGGAAATCCACCTTGTATCACCCTATAGCAGGAGAAGCCATCTCTGTAGATGTCGGCACTCTAAGCTACTTTAATTACAAACTTTGTTTTTCATTTTAACTATGTGACTATGCCAAATAACCCTGAGTAAAATGAAGAAATGAAGTCCCCAGTGACATTAATGACAAGCCACACATTCATTTCAAGAAATCCAAGATCTCAGCCCCAGTTTATTACTCTAAAATGGATAACCAACATTTCAGCTACTATTACTCCAGAACAATGCAGAACTTAATTCAAACACCTGTAGCCAAGAGCAGCCAGTGTCCTTCAGATCAATGCGCAACTCTACAATAAACAACCATGGAACAACCTGACAATGGGAAATTTCTTTAAAACCCAGCAGTTTCATCAGCATTAAATAAGCTCTGGAATGAATTATTAGCTTTTATCAAAAGCCACAGGAACTGGTGCCAGAAAACTCAAGCATAAAATGTTTTTCTGTGCAATAAAATTGAAATAAGTAAGGAAGGCATTCATCACCTTCATTCTCAACTGAAAGTCGATGGACTCCCTGAACCTTGTTTGAAAACATATTCCGTCAGTGTTGGGTGAGAGAAAGACCACAGAACTCCTGCTTGAGCAAAAGAGAGAACTATCACTTAAATTCCAGGGAGCGATTTTTGAAAGTGAACTTCTATGCTGCTGATTCCATAACTGCTCTAAGCAGCATCTCAGCACAGCTTTTTGCTTATCCCCTTTTCAAAGAATGGGGTTAGCATTCTAGCCTAGGTGCATATTGGTGGAGAAGAGAGAGAAACCAGAGGACAAAGAGTGTGAGTTCTAAGACTAAATTTTCTTCAAATTATTATGCATAATTTGTATATCGATGTTCTATATCTGTGCACTTCATAAAATCAAACAGCGAAAACAAACTAAAAATGCAGTCTGTAAAGTAACCTTTCCCTGAGGTAAATGGTGCAGCCATTAAACAAAGAAATCAAAGTCTAATAAGAGGGAAACACTGCAATGGACAACACACAATGGCCATTGGGCTATATTTCAGGGTTGGTAAGACTGAAATGGAAACAAGTCGCTTTGTCACACCCATCCCTATGAGACAATGCAAGTGAGCTCACAGCTTGTGATTGTCTCTGTATGGTCAGAAAATGACAATGACAGTTTTGTATTTATTTCTTTCATATTATTGAGTCAGAGAGAGCACTGATGCATTTTTAAACATGATTATGTGCAATAACAGTATTAGAGAGACGTTGTGTGTGCATAATGAAGAAGACAACGCTGAAGACCTTCTAGACTTCATGTCTCATGTTTTGTAATGCAAGCGGTTTCCATTTCCACTTTGCATCGCAAAATAATGAACGAGTGTGTTAACAACAATAGAAGCAAAAGATGTCATTCCCCATAATCTTTGCTGGTGTATGGTGAAGGCTTAGGAGACACTGGAGAAACAAGCACTTGTTTTTGACAACAGTAATTCCAGCTTCTATTCAAAAGCACCCACAGATCCTCAGAATGCCACACACCTTCAAAATACTTTCTCCAGTAATGTACCTTTGTCACACCCAGTGTCTTCCAAAATGCATGCATAGGAAGAGTACAGATGCCTCTAAGAACACGGTACACCAAGAAACATGACCAAGAAAAAACTACACTTTACATTATTTCAGGCTCCTTTTCATAGACTCATAGAATTATTTAGGTTGGAAAAGACCCTTAAGAGCATTGAGTCTAGCCATTAATCTGGCACTGCCAAGTCCACCACCAAACCATGTCCCCAAGCACCACACCTATACATCTTTTAAATACCTCCAGGGATGGTAACTCTGCCACTTCCCTAGGCAGAATAATACAGAACTGAAATTTATGAACAAAGCTGTAGATACCACCAGCATTATAGGAAACAATAAAATAACTGTAAAGACTGCACAATCATTTCAGCTAATTATAGCAAAAGAACAACTTCACCTTAATGCTTCAATTTTACCTATTGTATAATCTGTAGGTGAAAAAAAATATCTTTATTAAATTACACCCTATAAACACTCCCAGAAGATGATGTGTCAGCATAATTTAAAGGATCAGAATTGAAAATTAAAGTTTAGTTTTCTATTAGCAGAATTATGAGGTTTTTGGATAAGCAAATGTCAGAGACTGCAACAGCATACACTAGTTACAAGGATATTCTTATTCTCAATCGTAAAGTTTTCCCTGCAGCAAGGATAAAATTCTGGCTCTACTAAAGTCAGTGGCACAAGGGTTTTCCCCTGCATGCTCTAAAGGTGCAGTTTAGAAGTAGATGGAAGTATGAAGCACCATAGCAATTCATATTACATCAGAGGTAATTTTTCTTTCAGAGATTCTTAACTAATGGAGTAACAAAATATGAAAAATGAAGTCCTTCAATATAACGTGATTTCAAAAAGCCTCTGATAATCTATATATCACCTGTAATTAAAAATTATTGAATATTTGCATCTGCTCTCATCCTACAGTGTTAACCCTGCAGACAAATAGCCAGGTAATTTCCAAGTATAAACAACAGCCTCTAGGGCACATTTTAACAGTAAGTGTGAAAGAGGTAATGTCTAATGTGCTAACGGGATTTGCAGAATTGTTTTCAAACAGGAGTTACAGCCAATATGATTTTGAAAATCTCACTTGGCACCTGTCTGGAGCGTTAGGTTCATGTGGGTAAAAGACCCACATGACCAGATTTTATATGATACCTGTGATGTACTTGGCATATGTTTAAATTCCAGTGGAACATACAAGAATCAGCCTATATATCACTAATTAATTACAAAGTATCAGTGAACTTTGAGCCCAGGGCCAAGCTGGAAAGGTATTATAAGAAAATGCTTGTGTATTTCTTTTCTCAGCCACAGAATTTTAAGCAAAACTAAGAGAAGACGGGGACACCAGTGACGGAATTACCACCACCATGCTATGCCAAACTGACTTTAGGTGCTTAATTTCCACCTTTAAGGTATTAAAGAAAAAAAAAAAAACAAAAAAACAAACAAAAAAAAAAAGAAAACAAACAGACAAAAAAAGGTTTTGCAGATTAACCAATGTTTCCATCATTGAGCTCCTAGTGGCTGCTTGACGACTGCAGATTGTGACCTGAAGCAACGACAAAGCCATCAGCTGTGTGATTTCTGGCATTCAGCACCTTCTCACTCTGAAAGGTCCCATATGTGGTCCATGCCTCTTCCTAAGCATTTATTTTGCTGCTACTGGAAAAGGAAGTATACAACACTGTTATAAGGGAAGATTATCAGTTTATATTTTTAGCTGCTTATCTTGCCTTTAAAATAAACATTAAAGACCAGAAAACCTGCTGGACTAGCAGCAACTTCTAACTTAAACTTTAAAAAAAAACATTAAAAAAATAAAAGTAGCATTTAATTTAGCCCAAGGGAGCATCAGCTTCAGGTGAGAACTCAGTGTTCAACATAAACTCTTCCTGTCTCTCAGTCTCCCTGTCATATGTTTTTTATTAGTAACATGATAAGAGCAACACTTTCAGGCTTTCAGCCTGGATTCCTACAGTCTCTGTGATTCTTATTTAGCGACCGAAGCTTGCACTTCAGAACCACTGAAATTGTCTGGATATGGACTAAAATGATGTAAGGAAAAAGGATCAAGGTGGGATAATATAAGAAAAGCATACAGTATACTAGTTCTTAAGTCTTTCCACATCTCTTTTATGCTGCTCTGGCAGCCCCAAACAGATTCCACCCTTTAAAGTTACTCTATGTTATTAAGCCATTATAAAGGCTCTGGGGAGAAAAGGAGTCAGTACCAGACATCATTAATTGAGATCTACCACTTTCCTAGTTCCTCAAAATAAGCATGATAACTCTACTCATTACAGTACTTCAGCAGGAAATAAAGTAGTAACTGTAGCACACCTAAGGGTAATACACTTCTAACCCACTTCCAAAAAAAGGCAAACATACTGAGTTATCTATATAGGAAAAGGAGCTTCAGTTCTGCAAACTTTCTCAAAAAACACCTGTCTTGTGGCATAGAATGACCAGGGGCTGCAGAAGACAGCCTTGGGAACTGAGCAATGACAGAAAGTCAAAGAACATACAAACTACAAGTGGGTTTATAGACCTATGTGATAGAACCATTTCAAGATCCATATAAGGAATGAAAGAAAACAAAAAAGCAAACAATATTAGAGAAGCTCTGGGGCCAGGAAGGCACAGGAAGACTCAAGGAAAGCTCTTAGACATACAACAGGCAGTAAGAGTGCACTCCTCAGCACTTGGCCTGTGCACTGCAGTCCAGCATTTAAACAGCACCAGTTCCAGCATGGGATCTGTGCACTCATTTCAGGTGTCTTCTCCATGACATGGGTTGATAGTGTCACTGAAAGATGGACAGTACCACCGTGTTACCAGGGCTAGGGTGACCCCTGCAACACTCCTTTCAAAGGCACCATTAAGACACTCCTATACGTTTTGTTCAGATGAGCACCAGCAGTATGATTTGGCAGCATTCCAGAGCAACAGAAACTACCAAATCTCTTAGTTTTTGCTCCTGAGAAAGCAGTGATAAGCACCAAAGAAAGGTCTCACCAGTTTTCTTGGGCATTTTTAAGGAATAAGGAAATGTTACATTGCCTCTTGTTGCACAAACACCAGTCAGTTTTCAACAGTGTCAGTGCAGCTTCCAGCTCTCTAAGCAAGAAGAAGCTTTATCATCTGCAGCATGAGAGAAGGATGTCAGGATTCTGCTCATGACTAATGACTTCACGCTGTAATGCTTCAGGACTACACCTTGAGTTTAATAACTTCAGAAAATTAATGGAAGAGCTACCCAAGCAAGAAGAAGGTGAAAAGCTTCAGGACTGCATCTTGCACTTCTAGATGCACATCAATATTTGCTTCAATGTCTCCCTTCAGCTTGTAACCTCTGGTGTTGTGAGATGTGGACGTGGTGGGGGAGAGGACAAGAAAAGAAGAAAAAATAAGAAAACAGAATCACCTGAAAAGAAAGCTAAGTAACTGGGGAAATTACAAAGCTGGCTTGTGCAGTGAAAAGCCCAGTGTATAGACTTGATTGAAGCTTTCAATATAAGGGAACAAGGGCCTCATTTCAGCTGCTGATCAGTTTAGATTCATGGCCACAAAGAAAAGGCTAGGTAAGATGATTGTACCTCCTGATTATTATGAAAGGTTTCTACTTAAGAGTCTTTGTTTCCTTAAGATAGATTTCTCACCTCATGAACACTACTGAAAGTTCACAATCAGAGATCACAATAAATTTCACACATTAGTAGACTTTTATGCCAACAATTCCTTCAGCTCCCAAAATTTAATTCATTGAGGAAAACTTTTTGAAAGTATATGGCCTTGAAAACAAAGCAAACAGAAGGAAACTCAATAAAAGGAAAGTAGAAGTTCAAAGAAAGATCAGCAGTTACAGGCACTCACACTTCACAGCACAAAACGGAATATGTTCAAGTAGAAAGAACACCAGGTACTGATATTATCTGTAGAACTGTAGCTCATCCATAACTATTCCATTCAACAAAAAGCAAAGAGTTGCCCATCGCTGACTTCAGGATACTATCAACAACTGACACTGAAACATGGCATTACCAAAGAGTGCTTGTATCAGGATATCTCCCATTCATCTTCTCTGACATCAAGAACTTGTTTGTGCAGATCCCAAAGCAAAATTTGGCAGAGAAATTAAATCAGAATTAAAACTGCCTCAGAAATAAATTCATCTCTTTCCTCTAGAGCATGTTTCTTTCGCACAAAATCAGATACCGAGTAACTACTGAAAAACACACTTAGCAAACTCTACTGCACGTACAATCAGGTAGCCAGGAAAGAAGTTTAATTTAGCTAATAAAGCAGTTACATGTGCAGCCTCCTCCTGCATTCAAAAGCCCAAGGTTCATTTATTTCAGTTGCTCTTAAGCAAGAACACAAGATCTGCAAATGCAGAATTTGTGTAGTAAGAATCCATGCTACAAAGTGTCTAAATGGGCAGTATTTTCCTCAGACTCCATCTGCCCAGCCTACTGTACCAGATTCTCAGCTGATTTAAACTGCTGCACTGGTAACATGGCTATTAAGAGCAGCATCAATATGGATGTTCCCACATGCATCTCCCTCAAACAGTTTGTTAGTTCACATGGAGAATCAGAAAAAACACTGCAGTCTTGTGGCATTGCCAAAAGTTTATTATCGAAAGGAGGACTTCTGCTCTCTGGAGTGTAGAAATCACAGTTGTTCTTGATGCTGGGACCAAGACAGTCATTGTCACCTACAGTCATGCAGGAAGCAAAGGTTAAGTCCTCCTGGATGTGACTTCCTCACTGCAGTAAATGAACATTAATATGCTGTCACCAGTCAGTGAAACTTAAAAGCTGGCCATCACCCCTGACAAAATCTTTAATAGTTCTGTGAACACTGCACGTGTACCTCAGTTTCTTCCTTTTGCCTTATGCTGTTCGGAAGGGATGGATAATGGACTAAACACTTAGCTTGAGGTAAAAGTTTAATCCAAGTGTGGTGTGTGGCAGACCATTAGGACATACGGTAGCCTTTCAATTTTGGAAAGATGTTATCGTCTGCACATGATCAATCAACCCATACTCCTTCCCCTTCTCTCCTAGTAAAAGGAAAAAAACACACATGTGAAGCATATCCTGCTTTTTAAGATGAAAACAAGAGGATGGATTTCAGCAGAAAAGATACTGCATGGTGGTCTCTTCTCTCAGAGCATTTGCAAAGAGTCCTGAATACTCCAACCAATGCCACATACACCCTTTTACCAGCAGGTAGCCAATATGTGCCAGCCTGTTTTAGATGAGTCATTTAAAAATGATTCATCTAGCTGCAGTTCCCTGCCATGAACTTATTCTCCTTAAGTGCAAGGGAAACTCATTCAGAGTTGATTTATTTCTTTCTGGTAGAGTCCTGAGAGCATACTATGATGATACCATAACACCCAGCAGCAGTGTCAAAGGAACCAGGCAAGGCAGCAGACGAGGGTAATTCAACATTCAGCAAAAGCCACACCAGGCCAGGTCTGTGAGGCTTTAAACGTAGAGCTCTGATCAAGAGCTTGCAGAAAAAGTTAAATACCACTCTTCATTGCTACACTTGGACTACATCTAGACACTGCAAATTCTTCCTGTGTAACATCTCCAAGATAGCAACTTGCAAGATCACATAGTCAAAATCTTCAACCAAGCCCTCACACAACAGTCATCTGTATCTTAGAGACATCCTCTTCCTTTTTTGATGCACGCAAAGACTATTTTCCTCACCTGCCATAGACTCACATCACACTTTTTCTCTATTTCTTCCCACTTCTCTAGCAAAAATGTGTGTTACTTGTTTTCACTTTCAGGGACCCTTGAAGAGCCATCTTTCCCCTTGCCATCAACTCTTCAATAAACATCCCATGTTATAACCATTTCTTCAAACACGTTAGCAGCCTGGGGGCCACACATATGCACAGCAGGCCCAAGAAGTGAGCACCCTGCTCAGACAGAGCAGAGCTGGGATACTTCCACAGCCAACAGCACTGATTACATCAGCTACTTTCACTCTCCCAAAAGGTTGTGTACTGGGTTACGATCTTGAACATCTAGGGAGAAGGAATCAGCTGTATCTTTGCTCTGACAGCTCCCTAGTAGTATACCACTGAGGCCATTTCTGCCCAAAGCAGGGTTTTTGACATGCAGGACCGCTTGTAAAATGTCTTCTGCCTTGTCTACAGCATTCCCGCGAGTTTTTCCTCCAGTGCAGTCATAAATCTCTCTTATATTCCTCCCTGGATCACAGGTCAATTGCCATGGCATTCCAACAGACTTGACCTTGCTGCTTTGAGTTTGCAGCCATGGACTACACAGTAAATTCAGCTTTAACTTCAATGTAGCATACATACCCACTTACAAATATGCAACTCTTAGCTAACAACTCAAGTGAGACAAATACATTCAGCAATATTGTATTTTACTACTGGGGGAAAAGGGGTCAAGAGGGATGGCAAGGCATCTCTCAATCACAAAGAATAACATTTAAAATAACATTCAGAAGTCAGGTTTAAAATTCTAAAATAAGTCAAAGATAACAGCGAGTTTGAATTGTCATTCTAGATAGCAAAGCGGGGAATTGCTCTCCATAATGATCTGCAATAATCAGATGATGCAAATCCCAGCACATGGCATCAGACCCAGGCAGCCAGTTCAGGGACTCTGGGCATCATCCTCTTCCTCCCCAGGCTGCATCCCCATCTGCTGTGAGTTGGCTACCAGCAGCAGCCTCTCCCTAGCACAGAACCATCTGAAACAAATGTTCACAAATGGCATATATTTTTCTAGCATGTACATTTTCCTTTCAAAGTTGTTCAGGTTCCAGCCAGGGAATCTGGAGTCAAATGCTGATAAATGAGGTCCTGGCAGATTATTAACTCTAGAATACCCCAGATGACTCAGTGATGTGCAGGCTGTGTACAACTCCCATGAAGTGTCAAGGAAAACTGCTGATTCCTAATATAACCATTTGCAAGGATCAAATGAATTTTTAAAAAGGCAAAACAAACCCAAACACCTAAATTTGACAAATCAGAGTGTGTGTTAGCATTTGCTGTAACAACATAATGAGCAACTAGTATAAATGGCATTTTTTCTAAAGTTTGGGAGCCTGACATTCCTAGACAGTAAGCAGATCTTGATCTGAGTCAAAAGAGCTTTTGCTGTAGTCACTGATTTAACAGCAACAAGACACAACTGGCAAAAGGCAAAATAAATAAATAAAAAAAATTGTCTTAATTTTCAAACTCATCCAAAAATATCAATTTCTGAAACATTCATCTACAGAACTTACAAGCATTTTCTTTAACTTAATGAAGCTTTTGGAAAGAGCTTTATCATTCCTCATTCAAAAAAGTAATTAAAGTAATTTCAATTTTATTCATCCCTTAATTCCGAGGAGGAAGTCTAAAAGTCTCATCATCAATAGAAATAAAAGTAAATGCTAAATAGTCCTTTACCTAACTTAATCCATGCAGTCTGATCTCAGTGTTATATTTGCCAACATCTCTACAACAGTTTAGTATGAGCAGTAATTACAGACAGGGTCTGAAAGCTGCTTTTTTCTGGCAAATTTGTGTTTCAATGCAGAAATTTTAGAGGGCTCAAATGAAGAATAACTGCTACACTTGGCATGGATATGCTGTTCACGTTCTAATATTTCTGGTTTAGAGTTTTAACAGGAGTTATATAGCTTTAGTAGGTGTTAAAATAACAGCATAGCTTTCTAGCAGCCTAGGCCCTCACACTGTCATCTAACATTTATTTTGCCTATTGTGAGTAACAAGAGAAGGATTAGCCACTTTTTCCGTTTTTTCTTTTTTTTTAATTTTTTTTTTAATTTGGATAACCAGAACTGCTTAATAACGTACATTAAGTTCCTGTTGTGGAAACTGCTGCAGTAAAACTTAACGGTGGGAGAAGAATTCTGTGAGACTCAACAAGAGTGAGATTTTGTCTGAAGTAGCTGTATAAATTCATCTTTGTATTTCATAGCAAGATAATGAATGAAGAACGAAGCACATTTGTCTCTCTGTTTCCCAGCATAGCAAATTTCTCAGTGAGCAGTTGCATTACCAACAGCACTAGAAAATTACAAATTTCAAAATGGAATGTGTCTTACCATCATCATATAACAGAGTGGATACTACAGCAGTGAAGACATTATCTCAGCTGTATTTAAATTACAGATTTCCCTGATATCCTATTCATTCTCAGCAATGAGCTGCACACATACCAAAATTTCTGACAAACACCAATTCTTTCTCTTGCCTCACTGTTCAGCAACTGCAAGCTAGTAGTTTAGGGGTACAGTAGTGTTTCCACCCAAAGAGTGGCAGGGGCATCCATCTTCCTGGGGACATATGGGACCAGCTATTGGTACTTTTATAAAACTGATAATGGCACTGCTCTTATTCTGCTGTATTTTGCTTCCACATCACATGGGGTGCTGTAGGTAGACAGCTGGAATTTCTGTACGTGTGTTGCATGCAAAAGCAGTCGCATGAATGTTCCCTTTTAGTAATCTGTCTAAATTCAGTGACTCACAGACAAAACAGAGACTCCTGCAAGTTTTCTTTTGTTCAGAGACTATGCCTTCTCTGAGCGACATAACACACAAGATATATGTGGGGTAACCCAAAGTGAAGAGTGAGCATAAACCAGTTGCCTTTTTGTGAAGCTGTGTAAAAAGTTTGCATCATCACCACAGCCACCACACCTGGCAGGATTTAAGTAGTACAGCAGTTAAGATGAAGGAAAAAAGTAAGGGGATGATGGATTTTCCTTGTCAGAGAACTCTGAATTTAGCACTATCCAGGCTCTCTCAGTGTTATTCTGGGATAGAGAGAGAGATAGAAGCTTCTTATGCTCATCAAACTCTGCCATTTCTCTAGGACTATGCTTGGGCTGGTGCTTGCACGTTGGTTAGACACTCTCGTGCCCCAGGACAACATAGCAGAACACAGGATACTTGCCATGCAAGAAATAGCTGCCTGCCACACAATCCTGTTTTTTCATCAACATTTTGCAAGAAAACTTGCCACACGGGAGTTCCACACTGACATGAGGCTGAGGTTTACTTTTCTACAATTTGTTTTGCCACATGTTTCTGTGTACTTTTATAGTTTCAGCAACACCTACAGAAAATAAAGCAACTAGACTGTGCATCACTATACTGGGAGACACACACTGCCCAGTTTACTCCAGGTCACACTAATAAGGCACCTGATTCAGCACCCATGCAGAATTCCCTGTGGTTTTCACTTCTGCCTTATTATCACCACAAAGCAGCTACCGATTTTGCTCAGCTTTTCATTCCTGTCAAAAAATGCAGGATGACAGTGTGTAGGCTTTTACAAATGGGTTATGAACCTGAAGTAAAATGCTATTGCTTACTTGTGTGATTCCAGAAGGTTCCAGCACACAATTAACCTCTCAGCAATTGGTGTATGCTGCCTTAAAAAGCCACAAGGAACATAACATCAGATCTTGAAAGGAAATGGTCAGGATTGACTGCCACAAAAGAGCATACGCAAAAATCAACATACTGGAAAGCTGTACAATAAAACAAAACCACACATCATATAATTTTATGTGACTATTAATGAGACTTGATAACCACACTGTGATCAAGGAGAAAACTGGCCTTTGTTTCAAGGCTTCTAACATTTTCACATACAACTATTTTATTCATAAATATCTGCAGGGTCCCACTGTATGCTATGCAATCTGCTGCAGGAAAACATGGCTTTTGTTCCATCTTGCTTTTCATATTGCCAAAACCTGTGTTTTTTCCTGTACATTTAAAGATCAGAACAAAGGTAACATTTACCAAAAAAAAAATTGAGGGACTGGTTTGCTGGCTGGTTTTCAATAAGTTACAGATTGTTTCCATTGCTTTAATCTCCAAGCAAAATACAAAGAAACAGAAATTACAATGAAGAATTCAGTCAGGAAGAAAGAACAAACAAACGAAGATCCCCACCCTCTAATTCACCTATCCGGCTTTGTAACATGCTTCATTGTGTTATGCAGGGCAGTATTCTGAACGAGTTTATTGATTTATTCTTGTCTTCAAATAGAATTACAGTCTTAAATAAGTGGATAAGCAGGCTTCCCTTTAATTTCTCAAACATTTACAAACAAACCTGTCTATGCGCAGGAGAAATAAGCAAGGCATATAAGAGTTCATCATTTTTAGGTGAAAACCAGACCTCCTAGTATTAGAGGTACTTGCATCTTTCACATTACAACTGTGTTGTGGTTTAAACAGAGCCACACAGCTCATTCACTCACTCCCCCCCCCAACTTTCTCCCTCTTTCTTTCCTTCCCCCCTCACCTCCCCACTCCCAGAGGGATGGGGAGGAGAATTGAGAGAATGTAACTCCCATGGGCTGAGATAAGAACAGCCCAATAACTAAGGTATAACACAAATCACTGCTGCTACCACCAATGACAATAATTATAAGAGAAAATAACAAAGGAAGAGAATACAATACCACCCACCAAGCGAGTTCGACCCCCCCGAAGAGAGCCCGTGCCCTTCTGGGTAACTCCCAGTTACCTCCCTGGGCATGACATGCTGTGGTATGGAATACCTCTTTGGCTAGCTTGGGTCAGGTGTCCTGTCTCTGCTTCCTCCTGGCCTCCCCTTGTCCCTGGCAGAGCATGAGACTCACAAAGTCCTTGGTCAGAGTAAACATTAGTTAGCAATAACTAAAAACATGAGTGTTACCAGCTCTGTTCCCAGGCTGAAAGTCAAAACACAGCGCTGCACCAGCTAGTAAGAAGGAGAAAAATTGACTGCTACTGCTGAACACAGGACAAACTGCCTGCAGACATTATCCTTTTCTGGCTATCATTGAGTTATTAGAGCTTTCTCTTGCAATCAGCACAAAGGAATGTCTAAAAGAGGAGGTTAGCACATATGTTGTCAAATACTGGTGTACAATTACTGCCCAGAAAACAAACTAAGAAGCAAAGGGTGTTTGCCTTCTTCGCACCTTAAAATGGAACATTTTGGAAACAGTTTTAAAATCTCAATAACTATCCCCACTTTAAGAAGCCTAGTGAAAAAGATTTCTCTGATAACATGTTTAATTGAAACAGTATTCCCATGGTGAAGTAGGGTAAGATGAGTATAGCATGAACTGGCAATAGCTCAGATTTGAGTCACCTCTCAGAGATGTAATTTCATTGATTTCAACTAAATTACTTATGACTTGTGCTATAGTTAGAAAGAAAAAAGAGAAAGGAAGAGCTTTCATCTTGATTTTGTACCAGAGAAGTCAATAGCAGTTATTCTGTTGACTGCAGTGAGTGCCAGATTCAACTAAGAGCCTGAGGAACACAATTTTACAAAATCTGGTAAATTCTATTGCAGCTCCCTGGAGTGAAGACCTAGACAGACAGTTCCTGCTTTCGTCCCATTTTTTTTTTTTTTAATTTTTTTTGCTGTCCACTATTTGACCTGAAAACATTAATATCAAAAGGCAACTGTTAAAAAGCAAAAAAATTATCTCAGAAATGTCTCTCCCACTGTGCACAGCAGAGTGAAAGTGCTCATGTGTTTCCTTCAGCGGGCACTCAGGCAGTATTATGTGGAACTTGATCCTGCAAACATCACATGCTAGTTTCGCTTTAATCACCCAGTAGGAGAGTAATTTCATGAGTGAGAGGAACTTAAGTACCAGTAATGAATCCTGGAATCCATGTAGTGCAAAGACTGAGAAGCAGAGACTTCAGGTAACAGTGCCAGAAACAGTCATTATGGTTGTTCTCAAGAGTTTGTTCCCTAACTGGAGCTTGTGCCTGCTCTTTATTTGGCTGCTTTCTATGAAAATGTTAAATCCTGCACTATTTACATGTACGAATATCAATTTGTTTTCTAAAAACCAGAGTAAAAAGCAGTATTTAAATAATCATAAAACAAATTGATTAACTCAACCCAGTGTGTTTTCTGGATTCTTAACAATTTGCTACAGCTAATGGTCCTTGCTTTCGCCTCACACCATTAATTTTCAAAGTTATCATTTATCTCCAAGAAAAAGATTAAGCTTTGATCATTATTGCTTAATTACATGGAAAAATAGACAGATTGTTAATATTAAATAGCTTTACAACAGGCCAGCTAAGTTATCTTCAATTCTCAGCGCATTCTACAGCTGTCTTTTCATGTCAGGTAATAATTAATAAAATTATTAATTTAAACAAAGATTTTTACTTTTACTAGTGAGATAGAAAGTCTTTATTTGAGCTTATGAACACTCACATTTTACTACCCAGCTCCTATTGTATTTTGTTTACCATATGTGAGCCCCCAAGGTAAAGCAATTGCAAGCTTTACCTTGACATTTCTATGTAAATTGCTTGAGGTTATGCATGGAAAACTCGTAAGACAGGTTCTGTCTTTCAGAGAAATGGGAGAATGTTCTTCTAAAGACTAGAAGGACAAATTTAAGATCAAATTTATGAGAATAAAGGTGGATTTAACTATGTAAAGTCAGAGAAGTCTGACTTCTCAGAGAAGTAGGGAACTTTTTATTCCTTGCCACATTTATATGGCAATCTCAGCTACCCCTTTAGACCAGCTTCCAACAAACCTTCAGTGGACAGCTTGGTGAAAGCATCCTATTTTTCTAACCAGAAAAAAAAAAAAAAAAAATATTTCCCTGACTCTTCACAACTAGTCATTGAAACACTGAGGGGCAAACAACTTCTGAATGAAGAGAAGAAAAAGGCAGTTTTGGCATACACTTGACAGCCAAAGCACATCAAATTTCTTTTGGGTGTAGTGCCTGCACAAGGTCTTCTTTTGCTCCTTTATCACCTTGAGGCGTGAAGAAGCAAAGCTTATATAACTCAAAATCTAGCTATATTTAAACAGTTCTCCTGTCTAAGTGCATGAAGGGCTAAAGGAAGGTAGAAATAGAACATATTCATCTGCAACTTTAATTAAAATTAAAGGCTCCCATTAAAGACAGGCATGGGCTCTCCTGTAAGGGAAGGAATGGAGGAGGGCATTAAAACACAGTTCCCCTCCCCCAAGAGTCTGAATTATTTTTCACAAAATTCATATTTTTCCACCATTTGTGTTGTACATATAATCTGAATCAGAAATGTGGACTGAAAATGATTTCTGGGTACTCCATCACTGATGAAGGATCAAGTTGACATCAGCAGATGCTCATCTGACATGCTCCTAAAAACCCCTAAGGGCTCATACAACTTCCGCAGATACCTTTCACCCTTTCAAATCTACCATTAAAATTAGCGCATTTTGCCTGTTTTCTAACTGAAACTAAATAGCATCACCAGTTCAATGCATTGTTCCTTAGCCTAGCAGTGACAGAAATTATTCAATTTTCAGCAACTGCTTACATATCATTAAACATAACCCCTGCCCCCTCTGCCAGTCCTCTTTAGCAGAAACAAACCCCATCCCTTCTGCCTTCCTTCATAGGTCATGTTCGCTAGACTTCTTATTTCCCAGCTGTCATTACATTTGCACCATCTTTCAATATGTCAAGATCAATTTGTCAGCCCTAGTGAAGTGAGAATGTCCTACTGAGGCATGAACACGCTGACCAACAGATTGTTTCTTTGGCTATTGATCTTTTAAGGAAAGCAACTGAACGACATTTTCCCCAAAGCCAGGCAGTGTTTATATCCACTGTTGGGCTGACCCAACAATTCTTTTCAAGATATAATAATACATTATTAGTTTATTATATATTAATTCTTGTTTTCAAAGTAAGATAGGATGTGGAAGACTACTAATGCAAGCTTTGCAGTAGAAGATGACAGACAAAGTATGATTAGAGATGATTCTCCCTTTAATGAAAACATTCCTCTTATTTTTTTGAGGTTTCTTTCTTGAAATGGGGAGAAAATGCTCTTTCATGTTATTACTTTCTGTTGTCATCTCATGCACACTTTCCTCCCTCTCATCATCCAAAAGCACATTCCCTTATTATTCTGCTTTAATTTCCTTCAGAGGATAAAAGATGACAACAGTTTGTGTCCATCTAGCAAATAAAGAACAAATACTATGTCAATCCAGAACTCAGCCAATTTAATTCAGCTCAGGAACATGGGAGATTTGAAGTGAACAATTTTTGTGACACGAAGAGTAATGAAAAGTCGACAACACGAAATGGAATTCTTTTACTATTACAACCAAGTCTGACAAGTTTTTGGGTCAAATCCCCTGATCTAGATGACTTTTACAGGCAAAACCCTAAATCCTTGTCACTCAGAAAGAAAGGGTATACCTCATCTTGAAACAAGTTCTTTAGCAGAAACAACCAACATGATGGTCAGGAATTCTTTGGCAATATCTCTAAGCCCAACCCCACCCACTGGCTTTCACTGTATAATTTTTAAGTTGTTAATGTATTGCAATAAAATTCAAGATATAAATGTTTACACACCATCACATATTACTATATACCACATATGGCAAGGAAACAATTCATGAGGTGATAGTATATCAAGCAAAGGGCCCCAAGGGAAACCCAAAAACACAGTGACATCATATTGATAGATCAGTATTTCAGGAGGAAGAGTGGGAAATCTCCCCTCTCTCCTTCAAGCTTACTCTTTTATCATACCAAAATATCTGGCACTAAAACCACTTTTATCCCAAGAACAAAAGATTATATCAGATTCACACATCCGCTTATGAGCAGATTTGTAATTAATAATTCTCCCCCGTATCTCCAGTGCTGGATGTTCCTTTCTTCTCTTCCTTTATCACATTGTCTTCCCCCTCCCAGTTCTGTGTGTGACCACAAAATACTGAATCTTTCACAAGCATCTTTTTTATGATGGCAAGTGTGACCCTATGCACCATATTTCTACTGCCTGAAATGCCTTCCTTGGTTTTCTCTCTTTTTTCTCTCTCTCATGCTCTCCCTTTCTCTTTTAATCTCAGTTGAACAAATCTCTTTTGCCTTTTACTTCTAGTAACTAAGAGCCAAAGCAGAAAGGGATTAACTCACCATAGGATGCCTTTAACTCTGTGAAGCACTGGGGGTAGAGTCAGTGCCTGAGAAAGCTGACAGGTATTAAAGCTCTGGTACTGCAAACAGGCATGTGATTTTATCTTTTCACAGAATTAAAGACATATTTGAGCACTGACAAGATTGGGGAGTTCAGCTATCTCATCTTGGGGAGGAGGGGGAATAACTACAATTGCAAAGTACAAAAATCCAACATGGCAATATAGCATGAAATATTTTTTGGCATATCCACATTGCTAACTAAAAAGCATTAAAACTAGGAAAAGTTACAGGACACCTTGAGGCCAAGAATAACTTAGTACGATACTACTCCATCACTCAGTTTGTTCATGCTTTTTGTCTGGGATTTGGTTTTTTTAGTTTGTTTGTTTGAGCTTTTTTATGTGTGTGTTTATTAAGATCACTTCCTACGTGTTCAAGGTACTTACATCAATGCCATTGATAGTAAAGTCTGCATGCCATAGTCCATAAGGATTAGCTGATTTAATTTCCAAAACTCACCACTCTTCTAAAGAAGCTATTTATCAGTTCTTAGGGCTGCTAAATTTATATGGCAGAATTTGCTCTCAAATGAGTCTAAAATAACCAGTTCTTTCTCACGGTTAAAAACACTCACTTCTAATGACTATGTTTTGACTACTCGCAGTCAGAGACTGTGAATACAGTTTAAAAGACAAAGAGGAAAGTCGGATGGAGGTGAGATGACTCAGTTTCAAACTCACCTCTGTTACAAAAACCTTGATGGTACTTATAGGCAGGAACTCCACCGCCAGGGACTTACAGCCCTTTGCTGAATCTCTGCTACCCATTCCTCCACTCTGCTATTTGCTCCATTAGCCTGCTACCCTCTGTTAGCCCTTGGTCCTCAGCTGACAGAGGGAGATATGGTTTCCAGTTCAGGTCTCAGCAAAGGTGCATGGCTACAGAACGAGAGCTGGCATGCTGGGAAGGGGGAGGCACATCACAATTTAAACCCCAAAGTATACTCCTGAATTTTACAATCACCTAGTTTGAAGTGTCATATGGCCATTTTAAAAGTCACAGCAGACTTGTCCATTGCTGTCTGCCCATTTGTCCCTGTTCCAAATGTATTTCACTGCAGTATTTGTTTCATGCTGCTACTAAGAACATGCGTCAGCTTTCTCGCTGCTTTTCTGTCTAAAGTACAAGGGCAGAGCTAACTCTCTCCATTAGGTCAACATGGCATGACTGTCTTCAGGTTCCTCAAGCCCCTGTCCCTTCACAGATCTCTAATTATGCACAAATCCTGGTGTAATTCTCCTTTACTCTATGCTCAGCAATAGTAGTAAATTATTATTCTTCTTCAGCAACAGCTGCCTAGAAAAGGCTAAATCTCTCTTTTTTTTTTTTTTTTTTTTTTTTTTTTACCTGGAGTAAAGCAGCTATGTGGTAAAAATAACAAGCACAAGCATTCCCCCTTGCTAAAAGGAATCTGAGAAGACCTCAAGTGAAGATGTAACACCTACATTTGCAGAGGCAGTTGTGGGGGACAACAACCAGAAAACCCCCTTGTTTCAGTGATGCCAGTCCTCAGCAACTGCTTCACTTCCTAAAGACCACTGGAAAAAAATGGGGGGGGAAACCCCAGAGCCCGATTTTTCATCCAGTTTATTCTGTCATTTACTTGCTAAATTAGTCCCTTTTTCTTGATCCTTTCAGGATTGCTATGTAAAGTACAAGAACTTAACATTTATTCAGGTGATGCACAAGGAGCCAAATAGCTACACCTTTTGCAGACTTCAAACCCAACAAGCAGTAAAACCACAGTGGCAAAAATCAAGCCCTTTTTTTCCCTATTTTTCTTCCACTAGAATGGTACTTCATACTACCCTAGACATCCCCAGGGAAGATCTTTCTTTTCCTTCTGGATCCTTGCCAGAATGCAGGCAATATAGCAGAAAGTAAGAGCAACAAAGCAAAAGCACTTGTGATAGTAGTTAGCAGAAAAAAGTTAGGGTTTTTGACACTACTCTCTGATCTTGCCTGAAGAGCAGCAGGACCTTATAAGCTACAAGTGTCACCAGTGAGGTCAGTCTACACAGACACAATGCTGTGCTCACGGTGTTACCACTGCACAACCCAGACCACCACAGTTGTAAAGTCAGCACACCCCAGGCACAGCTTAGAGTAAGAATACATTCACCCACCTGGAGTTTCCTTCCTCTATTTACTCACCATATTTTGTACACCTTGCACAACTCCTTTAGACAAAGCTGAATGTAGCTGTAAATAATTTAATTCTTTAGCTCCCCCATCCAGTGAAAAATCTGTGGTGAAAATGGAACTAACAAAATAACAGCACCTGCAACAAAGCGTTTTGACATTTTGGAAAGAATTCTTTTCAATCGGGCTGGCTACAAAGCAGATCAAAAGTATATGCTTAGTTTTTATCCCAGCAACATAAACCCCATTATACTAAATCATTCCCCATGGAAAGATTTCAATATATATGAAACTGTCAAAAATGTCCATTATACACATAAAGGGTACTATGTTATGTACAAAAAAAAAAAAAAAAAAGTAAGTAATATAAAACCTAACGACAAATGGAAAAGATAAATGAACATCTACCACAGAGGCTGGACAATTCCTAAATGGCAAAGGGTCAGAAAAAAATTCTCAGGTTATATTGTAAAGTATTTCTATTATCTTTGTGACTGAGTAGAGCACAAGGAGTGCTATCAATAAATGTCCATGTATGTTTTATTGTTTGGCTCACTACAGCCTATTTCAATTTTCACTGACATGTTGAAGAAAAACCAAACCAACCAAAACCCCCCAAAAGCAGGCCTGCCAACTATACAGAGACTACTAAACACACTATTCTATACTTTGACTTTAAAAACCCCTCTGAGTTGTATATGCACAGAAGTACCACTACCTTCCTTCACAAGCTAATAAAGAAACCTCAAGGAAACATAAACCATATGCTAAGATAAGTGCATGCTGGGATATTAGTCATGACTTTGTATTTCATTTTAGAATTCCTTTAAAATATTCACATCAGATATTCTTAAAACATCCTGAATTTTAAAGAAGTTGAAAGGAAAAACAACTGATCCTGGAGAATAAATTCCCCATTTCCAAGTATAAGCCTGGATCCACAAGGGTCTGTATTCCTCTGATAGCTCCAGTGGTCGCAGGCTGATATACCTGCATTGGCTAAAATAGAGTTACTGGTGCTGAATAAGCACCAGTATAAGATAGCTCATGCTGTGTTCTGATCTTTTTGCTCCCTTTTCTCCTTCTCTCTTAATTCATCTTACCTGAAATAACATGTGCATTACAGGGGTCAAAACAAGCCTTTGAACTTTAGACTCAAAATGTTTTCCAAATTTCAGCCTATAACATTTCACAAGCCTTCTGAAACCTCTTACATAAAGCAATACAAGAATCACCTGTACTTATGGGTCTCTTACACTGATATGAATCAGCATTATAAAACACTGACATTGTAATCTCTGAAATGGACATAGCACACACAGACAACCACTCTGACAGTCCTTGCTGCAAGTCCCAAAGTAATTACTTGGTCCAAACCTTGAAATCTTTTATTGTTTTGTTTCCTGAATACATTTAACAAACTCAATGGCATACTATTAACATAGCTGTTTGTTACTTATGTCAGCAGCTTTTCTTCATGCCCATTTGTTACTAAACAGGACTGAAAGCAGGAGTATCAAACCATCTCAAGTCAGCACTGGACTCTAAACCAGTGAAAATGGTGAATTTACTTCCCTATTCATTCTGAGATAGTCTCCTCTGAGATGTTTTTCCCACAGATTTCAGCAGCTACCAACTGGTTAAGACAGTATATTCTCACATGTGCCCAGGCTCCAGTTTTTAGATTGCAGTTGTAGCATAGGCATTACTACCACTAATATCCATAAGCAGTTAAGAAATCAAATCTTTATGGAAAAAGCCACAGGGATTAAAAGGAAGTGTCGTGTTTTGCAGATTTTTTGACTATTCCAAAACACTAGAGGAAGCTACACTCTTTAACAGCTTTACCATAGAAATTCTGAACTACTGTGTGGAAAACACTCGCTTTCCGTGCCATTCTGTAAACTAAGAGTCATTTCTACACCACTTATCAGCTGCAATACTTCCTCACTCTGACTTAGCAGGGCTCCATGAAGAAGCAGTTAAATACAGTGCCTCATAAGAGCTAAGGAAAACGCAGACGTGTGCATGCAAGTGTTTCCAGTTAATCTTCTTCCAGCTGTATGACAGAAGAGGCACATTATCTCCAGCACAACAGTCAAGGCTGTGGCCAAGACAGCAATGTGTGAGGCAAGTCTTCAATTCTCAGATCTACAACAGACATTATTTGCAGTCTTGGGCTAATTTTTCCACCCCTCATCCTGTGAAATGGGAAGACAAGCCCTTCCTTCCTGCCACTTCCACTCCCTTTTTGCATTGTGACACTGCACAGTTGAAGAAAACCCACTACAGAAAAAAGTCTCTCACTGAGGTAATGATATGCAGCTAACATGTTACACTCCTTAGGATTCCCTTTTGTCTTGGTGTGTGTGTACATCAAGTCAAGAGGGCTCTGAGAGAGCTTGCTTGGTCACCAGAAGCAACATAAGTGTATTAATACAGCATGAGAAGCTGAGATACCTCTTGCTAATACTGTATTTTGCCATACTGATACTTGGAACACCATCAGTCTGTTGTCCACCATGGTTAGGACAAATGATAATCCTACCACATTTACTACAATATGTCTACAACTGCTACATCACCACTACTGAAAGGAAAATATAGTTTGGCTGGTGTAGACAAAAGAGTCTTGAACCTGCAATGTCAGGCAGTCAGTGAGACACAACTGTACCTACAGTGTTGTCAAAAAGTGCACAGCAGGATTAGACTAAAATGCATTAAAAAAAATCAGTAGTTGCAAGCAGGTTTTAGAGTCAATGTGCACACTAACAATTCCCCTGGTGCTCCTCTCTGCCTGCAAAGTCAGCGTAACAATACACATGGGAAAGTATTACTTCTACAAAGGAAAATCACCATCTTTTTTGGTTTTAATTCACGAAACACACATAAAAATAGAGTCCCATGAGAGACCAGGAAAGTCTATGTTACAATAGCTTAATAATAATGATAATAATTATTATTATTATAATTAATTATTGTTATTATTTATAATTAATTATAATAATGCTTATTATTATATTATTATTATTTTTTAAAAGCACAAAAAGGGAGAAAGGTATGATCCTGCAAAGTTAAAAGCCTTCTACCCTTGAATTAACAAAACATTTCTGTCTTTACTCTGTCTTTAAGTTCATGAATATTCCTCACAGAACTCAGCTTAGAGGTAAGTATATGCTTAAGTGCTGTGCTGGGTAAGAAACAGCAGTTTGAGCTCTGCAGAATCAAAGATTATGCTTAAATCTTCTGTGGCTGATTTTGTGCTAGTGCTTACCTGAATGTCTTCTTATTGTTTCATTCATTTCTGATACATTGGAAATGCATATCATTCCGATACATATGGAAATGTTATAGTGAAGACTAAATATATGCTCCTATGTATCACAATTGCAGACTTCATGATAAAGGACAAGAAGGCTTTTACAAGGCTTGGAACCACCCATTTCTTGACCTTATTTCTAGTATTATAAACTGAAAACTTTTTGCCACTGACAGAATCAATGCACATTCTCTGTATAATTTTGGTTTTCTAGAAAAGACTTTTATAAAGCAGGAAAAATTATTCAGTTTCTAAACATTAGAGATAGTCAACTTGCATGCTAATTCCTTTTCCTATTTTCATTTTGGTTTGCACTAAACTGATGCTGAAGCTATAGGGTGCCCACAAACTGTCTAATTTCCATGGAAGTTACCCATGCCCTGGATAGACATGTAAAAAGAAACTGAAATGGATGTTTTCCTCTGCACAATGAGGGTGGAATCACATGATTCTTTGATAGCTACACAGCTGAAGCACACTTTCATCTCAGAAGAAAGTATTCAGTAGCAAGCAGAACTATCAATGGTAGCATCCTAGCTACTTACTACTGCACAAAGAAATAAGCCAAATACAAGCAGAGAAAAATGCCACAACTGATAAATCAGTCACAGTTCATAAATCACATGAACAAAGATAAGCAAAGGCAACAGTAATGTCATTACTACTGTGACATTGCCCTTGTATTGTCTGTACATACTCACTTTTAATACACAGTTTCTTTCTGAAGCATTAAGTCTTCACTGATGTCTGAGGGAAGAAAAGTGAAAGGAGACTTAACTCATGCTATTTTACCTTAATATTAAGTAAATATTCAGGCAATAGGAAAGCTACCTTACAACCATGCTATCAGCCTCCCATACTTTAATTCTTTTATTGTTGCAGAACATAGTAGGTTGCGTATTTTTGTTTGGTTGGGTTCTTTTATATATGTGGACTTACAAGAAACCTGCAACTAGTTAACTTATTTTATTACAAAGGTTCTCAATGCCTGTAAGGAAAAGACAAGAATAAAAAGAGTGAGAAAATGCAATGCAAATAGGGTCAATTTGAGCCTTGAGGTGCTTAATGCATATGAAAAGAATATTTGCGAAGAAAACCAAATTTATATTCTAATTTTTCAGTGTTATGAGGAATGAAACAGGAATGCACTCAAACAGTGCCCACTTTGTTAAAAATGCAAACTTGTCACACATTGCAAGTTGAATAAATTACTGAATGTGTGGCTGGTGCCACACACTGCTCTTATCCCCAAGATTTGAATAGATTGAACCAAAGGCCCAGACCTGTGAAGTTGGCAAAAATGCCATGCAGACTTCCATAAACTACATGCACATACCCTTAGAGAAGATGCCAAAGTCAACCTGCATGGATATCTGAAAACACTAAAGGTCTGAAAAATTTAGTCTTTTTTACTTATATTATTCTACAATGTTTTAATTCCCAAGCAAAATAGTTGTTCCGATATCCTTGTAGCCTATTTTCCATGAGCAGTTCCTGTAGAGTCAAAGATGCCTCATTCTTTGATGGGATTACAAGTTTTGCCAATAAAGACAAAACGGAGAAATACAATATATTCTGAATTCTGTAAGGTTTTTAAAGTTCTAAAGTATATAGTTAACGCATTAAATACTGACTAAATGACATAAGTGTTGAAAACAAAAAGAAATGTAAAAAGAAAAAAACTGTTAGATGTAATCATGACTCAACTAAAGTCAATTTCATTGACAACAGAGTATTTACACTCCGGAGGTAAACACCGCATCTCTGCAAATACAACTAGCAGCAGACAAAATCAGACTGATAAACAATGAGGAGGAGAGGGTATTCATGGACGCAGATGTTTTTTAAGCTGAATTTACACAAAAAACCTGTGAAGTTGTAATGAACCCCAATTTAAAGTTATAAAGCTGTGGATGAAGACTGTAATCCACACCTACAGAGTAGGGAACCCAGTCTTGCATAGCAGCAACTCTAAAATAGGTGCCAAGTTCCAGTATGACCTTTGGTTGAATGAAAGAGAAGTAACAAGAGATCCGGAAGTCATTCTGCTCATCTCTGAATCACTGTTGAGATCCATAACAAAATACCGCACATGCACTTCTTATGCTTTAAGGACATTGAAAAATTCAGAAGGATGCACAGAAGAGGTTTTAGGAATCAAACTAAGGGACAAAGAATAAAATATTAAAAAGCTGCTTTAAATATACTGAAAAAAAAAAAAGGAGAAAATACCTGCTATCATGGCTCTTAAATCCTGCAAAATAAGTCTAACAAGACCCAATGATAACAAAAAAAGTGAGGCACACTGAAATTAGATAAAGCTTCTAATAGTAGGAATAATAAACTAGAATAATGAACTACTGAAATAAGAGAAGAAATGGCAAGCTCCCTTCTCCTAATATCTTCAAATGACTGGATGCCTTTCTATTAACGCTGCTTTTCTCAAACATGATAATCACTAGGTCAAACATGGCCTGTATTCCCAGGAGGATGGAAAATTGATCTAACTATAGACCCTGACATAAGAGGTGATTTCAGCGGTTCACAGCCAGCAATGTGAGCTTCCTTTTTTATGTCATCTCTGTAACTGATCCTATGGGTAGTTAGAAAAACTGCCACCTGAAACTGAGTTTGAACTAAACAAAAATCTTCTCTCTCCCCCTTCTCCTTAACTCTATTACCACAGATTTTCTCTGTGCCCTCTCCAAACCATCTAGATCTACTCCCCATAGCTTTGCTCAGACAATCAGTATACATTAAGCTTCTTCAAAATGAGAACTACAGATGAAGTTTTTGAGGTATTTTTAAAAACTATTAATCATACTATTACAACATACTCAGTTTATATTGCAAATGTGTCTCCCTATGTTCAATTTTCTTTAATCATAAACAAATATAATTTTGCATATTTCTACCTGAATATTCCATTTTATGATGGCCAAGACCAAAACTGTCTTAAAACAGTTAATCATCACAGAATTCTTATTGCTTTGCCTTAAATTTTTCCCCACAAATGCACATAAATAAAATAGAACTAATACTGGTATGAACTTGGACAACAGAACTTGACTTGAGAGCTTATTTTAGTGAAAGAAATGCTTCTTTTCAACACAGCATTTGTGACAACTACTGTATAAAAAAGAAGTTCAATTGTTTGATCATGGCTATCATGACTTAAAAAGATTTCTTTTCCCTCTTGGAGGCATCACAAGGTTACGTAAATCCAGACAGAGAAATTATGAAGAGAAACAGTAGCTAAGGAGTTTTTGGAAAATCTCACCCAAACTCAGATGAAACGGCCCAGATATTAGACAAGACCACGTGTCTCAAAGCAGAGTTTACTTCCTGCCTGTTTTTCATCTCATACCCACTGAGATCCTGCACACAGTAACTGCATTTCAGACTTCCCCCTGGAAGCTGGAGGAGGCATGTCCCACCAAGAGCAAGTGAAAGTGCACAGCTAGCTGCAAGCATTAAAGTATTCCCCAGGGAGCAGCAGGGTACTATGTTCCCCCATTGCAGCATGAGTCTTGCTGTCCTCCTCTTGAAAAATGGCAGCAAGGCAGCCCTTGCACTGCAAAGAGCTCTCAGATTTCACCGATATTTGCAATTCATTGTCAGGCAAGGATAAGAATGTCACATTGTCCAAACAGATTGGTTATTCTTTCATGCTGCTTACAGTAGTAAGCATAGTTAAACCACACCAAAGCCAGTGGTGGAAAGCTGGTGTTCTCAGTACCTGTGAGGGAGGACAACCAAGCAGCCAGTCACCGTTATGTTCTGCACCTGTTTGGGAAAAGTCTTCAAGGGCATTCCCACATACAGT
The DNA here is from genome assembly GCF_037157495.1 of Lathamus discolor. Classification (NCBI taxonomy): domain Eukaryota; kingdom Metazoa; phylum Chordata; class Aves; order Psittaciformes; family Psittacidae; genus Lathamus; species Lathamus discolor. Next base: position 104,308,027 of record NC_088886.1, on the reverse strand, counting down.
AAAATTCAGACCAGCCACAGGAGGGACCAATCTTCGAGAACAAACACTATGAGAAATCAATTATAAATATGGTGGCAAACAAAGAAGTGAGGGCATTATGGCTGACATTACACTTGACTTTTTGGTAGTATTCAAGAAGCCATAAGCATGGTGCACTCATATTCACCACTCCAAAGAACCCTCAGAGAGTTTGACTCTCCTGTGACACTGCTACACTGAGCACCATTCCTCACCCGACTTTTTCTTCACTGATTTCTTGTCTGGTCATTGTCTCTCTTCTTGTACTGCTATCCATTCCCACCTCCTTGAACACCAGTTTCCAGACTTGCAAGGGCCTTCTGGACACGTGCCTTTCTTCTTCCACTCTTTGCTGTCTTATTTTCTGAAGCCTCATACTTTATTCTGTCTGCTCTTCTCAGAAATTTCTTCCTTCCTTGTGCATTCAAAGGGTTTTCACACTGCCTGATCTGAGTTCTTGAAAAGATCAAAAATAAGGATGAACAGTTATTTACAACTTTTTGTCTGTGTGTGATTGAAATCTAGATTAAACCACAGAGAAATGACACAAGTAATAGAATCTCCATTCAACAAAATGCCTGTTTATACTCATATACCAAGAAACACAAGATTTATTTGTAAAAAGCAGTACTTCCAAAGCATAGTTCAGTGGTTTTTCTTAAGTTGTGTTTAATTTTATGTCTTTTATTCTAAACTACTTTCCTTTCTTTTTCAGATGTTACCATTATTTTACTATTATGATGTAGTCCTCACTCCTTTCTCACTTTGGGAATCATCTTGATTCAAGTCTAACTTGTCAAATGAAGCAAGCCTGTTAGAAACCAATCCCCCACAAAATTTCTTCACAGTAGTTCATTACTTTCCCCTACAGGGAAGGGGAATGTCAGAGGGGAAGTCTTCTACCTTTTGGGTGCCTAGTTACATCATGCCCTGAAATAAAAGAAATATACATTTTATAGGAAAATACTTTTTCCTGCATTCCTCAGGTGCATTATTTCTCTATGCCAGATAGACTTTACCAGCTGTCTCTCCAGACTTCCTTGTCTCCACGCCGCATTCCTGTTCAGTAATTGAGCAAAACTGTGCTTCTCTTTCTACATAGAGAAGACTGTTACCAGTGCAAAGGCAGCCTGGCCAGGAAGTCCTGAGGGAAAAACACTTTTCTAATATCATCCCTAACTGTCGTACTCAGCAAACAGCATTACTTCTCTATGCAGCGTCAGTAGCTCAGATGACTCCTGTCTGCAGTGGAACAGGACTGGAACAACACATTAGGCTTTTTACAAAGACCAACCTCAAGGTCCAAGCAGAAGAGCTGCCAAACCAGCCCTCCTTCATGAAGCTTCATGCTTTTCCCAGGAGGATACAAGATCAGTCACTCTGGGCTTGCACTTCCCAACGGCCATTCTCCAAGGGCTGCCCTGTACTTGCATGTACAATAGGTTAGAGAGTAGCACAGAACAAAACCTTCCTGGCCCACTCACCTCTTGGCTGTCACTAAGTCCTGCTCTTAGATGTTAGCAGCAATGTTCTCCTCTCAGTAGTCCTACAGCCTACAGGACACACTGTCCCCTGAGAGATTAAAACCAGCATACCAGCCACCTCAGGAAAATGGCTGCTGCCTCAGGCAAACAGCCACCTCATGCCCACCATACATAAGGAGCCTCAGACAAACAGCCAACTGGGTCAAACGGTCAGCACAAACGGAGAACCTCAGGCAAATATCTGCCTCAGGTAAATGGCCACCCCATATGGGGCTCTGCAAGCAAATGGCTGCCTCCAGCAAATGCCTATCACATGTGGGGCAACACTGGCAAATGACCACCTCAGACAAATGGTGGCCACATGAGCTCCTGCCTTTGCCTATGTACCCTGGAGTACTGAGAGCTGCAGGACACACACTCAGGTCAGCCAGCCCAAACAGAGAAGTTTTCCTTTTGTACCTTTCACACCCCCAAAGCAGGACTTGGAGTCCCGCACTGGAGCAGCTGTACCCAGGGAGATGCTGGCCACCTCTCCCCTGCCATAGGGCCACCACTGTCACCAGGCCCGCTCTGGGCTCACTACCCTGCCTCTGCTCTGCAGACGTGCTATCCATGAGTGACTAGCATGACCTCTCCACAGCTGGTTTGTGGGGTGAGGTTTATTTGGGGCAAAAGAGTGACAGTGCTGCCTTGCACACAGGCTTTCCATCACATTTTCAGCTGCAGAAGCACAGTGTGTTTCCTCTCCTTCCTCCTGACTGCCCTGAGGCATCTACCACCAGTGACCAAGCAGCAAGCCACCCTTGTCTGAGAACTGCGCTCAGGAAGTTTGCAGTGTGAAATTAGAAATGGAGAAATAAATTGTGGAGGTATACACTGCTCCCAGGGGCTAAACCTATTGCCACAGTGATCCCAGAGAAACACAACCCACGTCTGAAAGGAGGAGGGAGAGCAGTGCTGTAGATTTTTGCAGCCACTCAATATAACTCACCATGAGCAGCACATCTACTGGGCTGGAAAACAGGGGGAGGAAAGGGAAATCGCATTCCTTTCTCAGGCCATTTTAGTTAATACCTGCTGTGACCATATGTTCGCTCGTAAAAACAATCTCTGCATCAAATATTAAAGTATTTCCATGGAAATTTCTAAGTTCTGCACTTAACGGCATTCAATCTTTCTTGTTCATTCTATCACTCCTTGAATAATTAATAACAGGTACAAAATATCTTTTACATTAATTCCTACTACCACTAAAACAGAAGCTCCATCCGATGCCTACCACTTAGTACCAAGTGATGTACAATGCTGATTTACCCTTTATATTCAACTTCTTACGTAAAGGGCAGTACTTTTCCCATGGGTACAACTGAAACTTTCCACCTGAGCATGCTTTCAAGAGACTTGCCACCAGAGGACCAACTCCTGGAGAGAGATGGGCATCACAGCTGCCCTCAGCCCTCTGTTCTGTGGCATGGCTAGCTCCCGAGTCTTCAACTTTTAGCACTTTCACACCTTTTGTAGCTCTGCATATTCACCTCCAGGCATCTGCTTCTTCTCAGGCACCACCAGCAAGCCTGCCCCAGCTTTCTGCACACTCCCGGTAGGGCGTCAGGTCATGGCCCCAAGGCCAAGTGCTCCTCCAAGACCCGGCACCAACCCTTGGGACAGTTCATCAGCTCCTCCTGCTGCCTCTCCCAAGCATTTTCTTTTCTTTCCTTTACCTTCCCCTTTTTACCTTGGCAACTCCCCGAGGCTGTTGCCATGGAAATCCCCAATTACCATCCCTCCTCTGCCTCTCTGAGCCCCAGGAACCAGCCCCTGGAAGTTTCTTTCTTCTGCTAGCAGCAACCTCTCTTGGCTTGTGTCCCCAGATAGCCCTGGTTCCCGTGAAGGACCTTGCTGTCTCCCCTGCAGAGCAGCTCTCTGGGTTCAAGCTGCACTTTAGTCAGTCCCAGTACTGCTGCAAGATGAACCCCACGCCACATCACAGTCTGTCACTGTACACCATAACAAATAACTCATATTTTTTGCTTACAGCATAGCTGAAATGTAGTTAAAAGTGTTGGATACATCAGTTTAAAAAAAAAAAAATCAGAAATGCTCTGGTTCTTCAGTTTGACAGGGCTCATCTAGTAATATTTAGAGTGCACCGCTTAATACAATAACTAAGAATTAACTCAAAATAGGTCATCTTACCACAATAAAGTAGAAGAGATTTCCAAAAGGAAAAGGAAATGCTAACCTACACATGCCATTGAAAATCTTTCCCATAAATCTTTACTTTGGCTTTGTACACATTTGATATTGCTGTTGGTGAATTTTGTAAAAAGTATTTGTACTTAAATCAGGTTAAAGAAGTTAATATGAAGGAATAAACCTATATTTTTCAGCAAAAGTACAAATAATATTTTTTTGTTTCTTGATTAAAATGTCATAGAGTTGAAGAAAATCTTATTTTCAAAGCAATGATGCTAATGCTATCTCTAAGCAGAATGATACATAATGCAATAGGAAAGACAATAAGAAGTGATCCATATGTATCCACCACAATTCACTGACAGGTCCTTTTTTTTTTTAACCAAAATAGTGTCTAATGGGCACAATAACCAGAATAACAAAAAGCCATTTTTACTTCCAGCACACTTCACAATGACGCTTTTGCAATTTAAGTACTATTCTTAACCCATTTTCACAGGCCTTTACCTTAATGCAACAAAATGAAAGTGACCCTAGGGACATTTTCTCCTCTCCACCACAGACAATACAGGCAAACCATGCAAACTCTAAACCATGAAGATTGTTGCTCTTAAATGGGACTGTCTCCATCAGAGCACAGAGACACTTTACAGACTCTGAGGCATAACTATGTATTTACTTCACTGGCAGTGTAATTTCCTACACTGTGATTCGTGCTGCAACTGTGGTTTATAAAATCATAGTACAATTATTTAATGCAGTTCAATTTGCAAAACCCTCTCTGGCAATTGGTTAATAACTGACTCAATCTGAGCAAAGCACTCTCAATAATCACTGTATTACCATTTTTTTCAATTACTTCGCAGTTAAGTGCAAATTTCTTACCTCTGAACAGCTCTACTTGAACTTACTTAATAATGATCACCTTTGCCAGTTACAAAAGCAACATGTTAACTTTTCTTTCTCTTGCAGTGAAACATAGCAATTTCCAATGTGACATAATAATGAAGAAACCTAATAGGTATCCAAATGTGAGACACTGTCAAAAGGAAGTAGTTTTAAATTTTCTTCAAACAACTGCCAATGAAAAGCAGTCAATTATGCAGAGCAACATACAGAAAAAAACGCATGTATGCTTTCTTTCAATTAAAATTACACATTTCAGTCATATAAAAAGACAAGATTTGTTAAGCAATTTCACTCACCATAGGGAAAAAAATGGAGGAATAAAGGGAACACAGAAAAAAAAAAAAAAAGAATTTCAGAAACAGTAATTTCAGAAGCATACATTTCAAATTTTGTTTTATATAAACTTATCATGTGGTTACGTTTTCATAACTCCTGAAAGCTGAAATAAAAACCATTTTATCTAAAAATTACATCTTTTCTCCAATCTCATTTTAGTAGAAAAAAAAAAAACAAACAAAAAAGCTATTTTAGAATGAACTCTTTTCAGGGTGCTTGCTACCTGCTATAGAAAAAAAAAAATCTTATTCAAAAGCTGTGTTTAAAAGATATGTGTTTGTCATCTTCAAAGAAAACTTTAACACTTTTTTTTTTTGCTTTTCATATGACAGCCCTTTGAAAGGACTGAGGCAGAGCTCAGAAGTTTCACACTCCTATCTACTATCTAGAAATAATTAAGTAATTATTGTGACCCAGTAGTTTCCTGGGAAACAGGAATTGGGGTTTGTGAGCTTCGATTAAGAAAGCATGGAAGACAGACCTGCTGTTTATACCCCTATGTCTTTGAGGACTGGTATATATGTATAAATAAAACATATATACATTTTATATGTTTAAATTACCCTTACCCACCATACTTGCATCACTGCTTTCCCTTGTCTGAAAAAATGAATTACAAAGCCCTACATAGGCACCATGGCGCGGCAGAAAGGAGACAGGTACCAAAATCATGATATGTATCAGAAGAATGTTTCGAAGTGTACAAGCACCCCTGCTCAGCTTTTAAAAATCAATGTGCTACCAGTAAGCAATGCCATCTCTACATCTTTGTCTACATGGTTGTCTGCCATTTGTTACACTAAAGTTGTTAGCAAGTTGAGATGAGGGATGGCAGAAAAGTGGACCCTAAAATATCCCTTAATCTGGTATTTGGTCAATGTTCTGACAAAGGTTATCAAACAGGTTGGGTGATATTCATGGTCTGCATGTTGATTAGCCGTTTGACAGAAATAGTGACACAGAAAAAAAAATCGTTCTCTTGTCACCCTGGATAATGTTAGAGACATCCTTGTGCAGTTTTACTGTCGTGGGATAAGTGATAAATTATGCATATGGCACAACATCATGCTGATTTTGGGGACGGCATCATGAAGGTGAAATACATGCCTTCTGCTCATGAATGTCAATGCAACTGAAGTCTTGGAAATGGATACTGCTGTCAGACTGCTACAAAACAAAAAGGACAGAAGACCGGTTGCCTGGGTGCTTGCCATGAATGGGGACTGAATAGAAACTTCACTGTTGGAAAAAGCAACAATTGGGTATCAAAAAATTCATGCACAAATCTTTCCCTCATGTGTGTTCTTTCATTTGATTCTAGTTCCAAGGTCATTTCTCATATACCAGTAATTGTCATTATATGACATAGCAGTAAATCAGTCTGTCCCTTCCAATATTTTTAAGCAACTTTATAGATTCTTTGCTGCAAAGTAAAACATTTCATCAGAGAGAAGTTGCTGACAGATCACAAATGCTCATGGTGATACCTGCTTTTGGCACAGACAAGAACAGGAGTGTAAATACTACCACATCAATAGCACCCGCATGCAACCCCAGGTGCCTCCTGCCTGATTGGTAGCTGGAACAGAACCCCAGGAATCAGCTTGGAATGTGACTGTAGGTGACACACAACAGCCTGAGATTTTACTAACCATGTAGAACCCACATACAGAGCTTTACAACTTAATATTACATTGATTATACAACATGAAAATACGCAGCCGAGGGCTGAAGCTAGAAGAAACATTAATGTTAGAGGGAAAAGGAATCAGACAAAGACAGGATACCACAGAACGACACCTTTAAAAAGTCTGCAAAATATGCCTGGGATTTGGGCTTGATTTTATCTTGTGACATTAACAGGAGCTGTTGGCACCATTTGATACTATATTCTGTGCAATCAAACATACAATTGTAGTATCTATGATGCCAAATATCCCTTAAAAGCTTAGTCTGACATGTGTCACTCATGTGAAAGAATTTTATACATGCATTGCACATTGAGCTGTACAGACCCATGAATACATTATCCTTGGCAAAAGGTCAGGTTTTACTTCTTTTTATTCCCTATGCTGTTTCTAAAAGAGCAGAACAACCACTTTACTAATGTCAGAACTTGCTCTACACCTAGGTATTTCTGTCAAAGAAAGCATATTTGTTTCTTTACACTTGGTTGCAAAGATACTTTGTGCTCTCAGGAAATGCTCAGATTACACAGGACACGGTCTTCAGATGTCTGCCCTTCAAACACAACAGCAGTTCTAAAATCACCTTCACAAAACACCATATCACCTTTGATTCTGTCATGCAATGTACAAAACAAGACATATCCAGTGTTAGAAAATCCAACAATATCTGACTGCTCGCTGAACAACAAACCTTTATAGTTCATGGTAGAAGAAAAGGGGTGGGTTCATGTTACAAACTCATCTGCCCACAAGAAAGCTGTTGTAAAAGGCTGAGCAGTAGAACCTGAGCTCTAACTAAACATACCTAAAAATATGTTTTTAATTGTGATGCCAAAGACAGTGAATATGAACCCTGATCAGTGAGAGAAATCTTTCTTTTTCTTCCATTACTTAGGATGTACAAAGTTCTGTTTCTATGATCACAGGCTCAGACACTAGAGCCTGTCCTTACAGCTTGAAGCCTCACCACAGACAAAGCAAACTTTCCTTCAGTGCCACAAACTCAGTGACACGTCCCTCTAGCTTTTTGCTCCCTACAACACTCCAGTTCTGTAATGTGTGATGTACCTTGCTTTTCTCGGACATTTTTTAGTACAATCCCTCCTTTCCTCTTAAACTTGCTAACATGAAAACAAAAGCTCCTTTGGACCGATCTTTTTAGGTCCCTTCCAACCCTTGGGATTCTGTGATTCTGTGATTCTGTGTAACTAAAGCCTTGCACATCCTTACACCTTACACCTTCACCCAAAAAGATGAAGTCTGGTGGGGCTTCCTGTCACTCACTAAAAAGCATCTCCCATGCCTATATTTTACACCAGTTGCTCACTCCAGCTTTTCTTAGGTTTGTCCTACCTCATAAGTTTAAAATTGTAACAGGTATTATATGGTATCAAACAGTTCAAATCTTCTCCCAGAGCATGTTTTCAGTGTTCTAGCTGGAACAGCCATCCCAAGAGAAAAGACTCACGTGAGCAAGATTTCAGACAGAATATAGAAAAAGCTATTACAGCACAAGAATAACAGTTCTGGAAAGGAAGACACTAACATGGGGTTAACAAATCCAGAGGGGAATTTCAGTCTGTTAAGCAATTTAATTCAAAAGGTAAAAAAAACCAATAAATGAGAATTAAAAAATACTCATTTCCTTGAGGCTGGGGAAGACAATAGTCATAGAAAAGTAGGTCAAACTGGCACCCTACTTGTCAATGGTGGGGTTGGGTACATCTCAACTCCCATTCCTAACAAACATCTGTCCAGCCTTCACAGCACTTCCAGAAGAGGAACCCAGAGCCCTTCTGAGGAATCTATTCGTATTTTCCGTCACATTTTCCTAAACTCCAGTCTGAATTGCTTTCTTCAACATTAAACTGGTGTTCTACTGTTCTGTCCCAAGTATAAAAAGAGAACAATTAGGTGCCACCCCCTCTACGAAACTTGTTGCAAATCGGGATACTGTTATCCTGTCTATTTTCTTTATATTAAACATGACCACTTCCTTCAAGTTACATTCCACACTTTCTAAACTCTCCCCTGAGGTACCTCCAATTTGTCCACATCTTTATTATGCAATGAAATATGGGTTTTTTTGCAAGAACACCATATTGCTGACCTATCCTCAGCTACTGTCTACTCCATGATCTTTTCCTGCCATTCACACTGCCTGAGCAGTTACTATTCTCCATTTTTCACTCTGGCTTGACCCTTATTTTTCCTAGGTATAGGCCTTTGAAAAGCTGAACCTGGTGTTGTTGATTTAGTACTTTCTTTCAAATTAACAAGGGCCTTTTGAATTCCAATTTTGTCTTCCTCCATCCTAACAGCATAACAGCTTGATGTCCTCTGTGCATTTGACCTATGCAAACCTCCATTTTACTACCTGAGTCCTTCATGAAAATACTGAATAGAAACGGGCTAGTTTCTATATAATGCCCTCCTCTCACTCTGACAGTGACCTACTAGTTTTGAGTGATTTCCACTCCATCGTGTGCAGTGTTCTTATACTGGATATACTTCCTGTGTAATTTATAAAGATATCATGAGAAAAAAGTCAAAAGCTTAAGAGAAGTCAAATTATATATCCTGCTATGCACTGTGTCTATTATCCTGCCCAAGAAAGAAATCAGATTAGTTTGATGTGATTTGTTCTTCACAAACCCAGAGGGTTCATCATCTTCAGCAGCTGATAAATTGACTGTTTCATAATTTGTCCCAGAACCTTTCCTGGGGCAGAAGCTGTGCTAACTGCTCCTGTATTTCTCAAGATTAGCCAATTTTTCTGCTCTTAATCCACCTGAAATCTTCAAGTGAGAACTTTGTGAAACTCAACCTATTAATAAAACCAATTATACAAAAAAAGATAAACATAACTAATGTCCCAGAAAGAGATCTGCATATAAAGAAAAATACTGCTTATCTGAACAATCCCAGGAGTATTACAAAGGACCATGCCTCATCCAGTGAAACTGCCAGAAACCAGGAACAACTGGGACTGCTTATTTTAGTAAGAATGTGAATCAGAGGAGACATGCTGGAAGGATACAAATGAGTGCACAGCATAAAGAAGTTAAGCCAAATGCTCCAGTTAATCCTCCTGTGATGTAAAAACAAACAAGCCACCACAAAAATTGAAAAGCACACTTTCAAATGATAGAAAGCCCCACGTTCTCGTTTTTAAACGGACAGTGTATAGGCTCTTGTACTGTTGCAACAGTCAACAGAGAGGGAAAATGCCTAGCAGAGAGGATTAGACATTTCTGTAGATCCAGAAGCAAATGCCACCCCCTCCACAGAGGATCAGCAAAGCACCAGTTTGCCATTTTGAATCTAAACCAAGAGCACAGCCATAGGAAATTGCTACAGCGATTAACTCCAGGGTCTCAGCACTGCTCTTGCTGCCGAAGGGCTGACTATGCCCACCACAGGCTTGCTCTCCAAGCACGTTCCTACACTTGTGTTTCTGCCAGTGATTGCTAGCTACATTCTTCTTCATCTCTCCCCCCCACTTTCATGTAGTTTCTTCACCATTTTGCAGCCATATAGCACCTGATCAGCCACAATCACTCTGCAATAAGTACTTGCCCTAGGACCAGAAATTTAAGCTGCATGACCAGCCCACAGAGTGCTGTGGTTAAAACTTGCCAAATTTTCCCTTGCTTATGACTTCTGCATTTGGTCTATTATTCACATTTCCATGCATTCATTTCCACAACTCACTTGGCCATTTCTCCTCCTTCAAAAATCACCCCCTTAACTGAAAAACTGAAGTGAAGGACCCATTTAGCCTGGGACCACCACATCAGCTACCGTACTGCTCACACCCCTCTACCTCCACAGCAGCCCACTTCTTTGTATGATTAAACTTAAACAACTTAAAAGCCTTTTATATCAATATCTTTGCAAAGTCCACCTCAGCACAACTTTTATTTGTATTCTCACTTAGTCCTATATGCTTTGCCCACCAAGACATATTTACTTAACACTGTTCAAAGCTTGCTCTGAAGACAGTTATTAATTTCCTCGGGGCTTTTTATAGCACCTGATAATATTAGCATTTCATAAATATTAGAGATGTTGTGAAACAAAGGGGAGGGGAAGGGGGGCATGGGGATCTTCCCCTACAGACACTTCTAGGCACAGAACTGACTAAAAACCAATGCCAATATTACACAGGACATCTTTGTGCCCAAATGAGACACCTCATGCCTGACTTTTTGAATCAGCTAACGCAACATCATGGTTATCAGTTCAAAGCACATCTACCACTGACGTGATCTGCAGCTGCAGGTCGGCACTTCAGCAAATCAGACTCCAGGGTCTGTAATGATGCGTTACAGAAAAGATCACACAGGAAATCACAAGAAAAGTGCTTAGTTCACAGAACTTGTTCCATAAGAATATACTGACAAAGGCACCGAGCAAAGCCAGCTGTCCAATGCACTGTTCAGGTGAGCCTTCACTGGGATGGCACTGCCTTGTGCCCTGCAGTCTCCAGCTATATACAGCATAGACCACTGGTCCACTCAACACACCCTCACTTCACTTTTTTGACTGCCCCCGTATTCCTCATTTTATTTTTTTTTTCATTATCTGCCCCAAGAAACAGCTTGCAACACACATCCATTATTCATTCTTCCCACTCCGATGCTTCCATTCAGTTTGCAGTTTTATATTTAAAGGCCATTTCAGATGGCTGCATCAAGGCTGCACAAGTTATTGTAAGAGCTTGACATTTTAAATTTAATGTCCTTTGCAAGTCTGTGGTCACATATGCCTATACTACAGCAGAATTAACAGCCAACTATGCTTTTCACTTTTCTACTTAGTGCCTTATAAGAACCATGGGAAGCACACCACGTATCCAGTGCTCCCCCTCTCACCTTTTTCTTTGCATGCACACACCCCTAGGCTATGTGGGTTGCAACCTAAGAAAGCAGAGCACAGGACTGTTAAGAGTGGCAAGGCTTCTGTGGTTGGGACCAACATTGTGACACTTAGCCCCACACTCTTTCCATGCTCAGCAGCAGTAATTTTTCCTTCTCCCTCAGGGTTAGGAAAAACAAGAAAGACGTGACAGACTGCAGCCCAAGCCAGTGCATGGGGTTTGCATATCAGTTTCAGACCTGCTTCTGAGGCTCAGCCTGGTGCTGGGATCCCACAGCCAACTGGGACAGCTCTGCCAGTCAAGCAGAAGTGGTCCTGGGACCAAAATTCACTGCTACAGCTGAACATGTGAGGATGGCCATGTGCTGAAAGGTTCCTGCTTTTGCCTGAGGGATGGTGACATCAGCCATCTGTGCCCTACTGCAACTGGGCAACAACTTACATCTCCCCAGAGCAGAGAAGCTACAGGACTTTACCCCAAAGTTTCATCCTCTGCTGAATTTATCATGCTGTCCATTTCCTCCAGCTCACTGCTGCAGATTCCCAAACCAACTACTGAGTGAAAAGACCAGAAAACATCTAGGTCACAGAGAAAATAAAGTGCCACTTATATAGTGCCACTATGCTCAGCGATACCTATATGGAAAACCAACAAAATTTCCTCTTTGCTGCTGCAAAATCCTAAACCAGTAGGGAAAAAGAATAAAGAACTTTTTAAAAAGGCAAAGAAAAGTAAAAGAAAAATTGTAGGGGCAAAGAACAAGAATTAAACTTGTGTTTTTACACATTTTAGTGGGAAAAAAACCTAACAACCCAAAACCAAACAAACAAAAAGACCCCAACAAACAAAAATTTGCATTGCACCAAGGGCAAAGACTCATTACTAAGATTGTATATTGCTGGGACGTTTGTGGAGGAATGTGATAGGCAGTCTGGGCTTTAGTTGCAGTTAAACATGCCCATCAGCAATCAGTGATTCAGATAATTTTATCCAATAAGCAGCCATGGGTATCTGCTGAAGAGAGACACTGCAGTTTGTGTTTGCGGTGTTGTTTTCGGTACACTGACCTAATGTCACTGTATTGCAGAAAATCAACATATTTAGAGATTTGCAGAATGATGAGACTTAATTTTTTCAGTGCCCCAATTCTAGCTAGAAAGGCATGTGTGGAAGCAACTGGCTTTTTTACAAAATACCATGGATTGTGTTGTTAAGTGCAGATCTTAGTTATTTGAAGTGGATTTATTTCGCTAGAGAAAGGTGGATTTCTCTACTTGGCTACCAACAGAGTGCATGCCCTTGAAAGATTAATGTTTGCCTGAGGAATTTTTACATTCCCCAGCTGGAGACTTTGCTGTCACACCACTGCTTCTGAAGTTCACACACCGTAGTCAGCTGAGGGGCTTGCAGTACACGGCATGTAGTACAGCCAGTACCCCCATGCTCCCAGCAGTTGCACAGGATCCCAGTCTCCATCCAGACCATGTGCATCCAGCCACCGCTGAGTGACGCAAACTGTCTGGGAGCCAAGGCGTGTGCTACAGCCCTGCAGTATTCCCCTCTAGTATCTGATGAAACTCAGCTGATGTCAGAATTTCCCTGTTTTCAACAGATGTCACACTGATAAACCCAGTCTCCAAGAAGCTGGCCTGGAGATGACTATAGTGGTAAATCCTATTACTTGAATAACACTGTTTGTAAAACATTAATTAAAAGGGCTGTTTATTTTGGAAAAGTAAATATATATATATACACACATACTACAGTGAAACTACTAATGTTGGATGATAAGCACATATCTTCTATTTAGGCCTTGTGGGAAAAATGGACAAACATTCTTTGGAAGCAAGTGAGAGACATCACCCTACCAAGATGGCAGTAATTAGCAAGTTCCTAAAAATACTCCAGTATGAGTAATAATCCTTCAGCCAGTGATCTGACAAATCTTATGAACCACTGGTTTAGGAGAAGAAATTGAGGAGCCTGAGCTAGACAGTCTACACAAAGTCACACAGCAACTACAGCCTGGTGCTGAATACCCAGGTGGCAGATTTACTCTGAAGTTTATTGTGTCTTCTTTATATTTTGTTCTTGAACGTAGCATTTAGTCAGCAAAAAAGGTATTTACTGCTCACTGGAAGGATACATGATTACTCAGCAACTTGCATCACTGCATGTTTTTACTGTTTATTTCAGTTGCACAACTTACAAAAGCCATTGCTTTTGGCAAGTCAATAAAAAAGCTCCCGTCATTCAAAGGTTCAGCCCTTGCTTTTGTCAAATCTATTAGAAGATAGATTCTGTCATTTACAACACTTTTCATCTTGTGTAGCCCTAAACACCAGCAGCTAGATTGAGATTGCCTTTTCAGAGTTCACAAGGGACTTTTACTGCTGTCAGACCTAAGCAAGACTTAGAAACTATTTCTCAAAGCAAGATTTATTGGAGTGCTAGGATCTAGTGACAGATGTTGAAGTAATAACAAAATCTTTTGTATTGTGGGGTTTCTTGACCTGCCTATTTATTAATGTTCATCTTTCCTCATAACTCAAAAGCACTGCTTTGTGCTTCCGATACAGCCTTATGGAATCAAATAAAAGGCTGCTACTGCTTCTGCTTGTCCACATCAGAAAAATCAGCTCATTAAAAGTTGCTAGTAACTACATAGCATTGCTCCACAGAAAAACTGACATCTTCCAGGAGTTAACAGATTATATACTTCTAATATTTCTTAATTTTCTATTTAGAAGCTCTGAATTCTGTCATGGACGGGGACACTATGCAAGAGTTCATACCACGGTTACTACATTTCAACTTCAAAATGTGAGTGAGGGACCTGGCCTGCCATACGTGCTGGAAGTTTACAATTGCTAGCAATGCCAGGTTTTCCCTGAATCTCTTCCAAACCCAGTATGCTGAAAGAAAAACTACAAAAGAGACTTTCCAGATGTCCTTATTCAGGCAAAACACCCGAAACTCTTAAGAAAAGTTTTCTGCAAAGTTGCCTATCTGGAGTCCAAAAAGGGGTTCAAATCTTCTCCCTTGCTAGCTTGCTCCCAAATCGTCTTACTAGCTTCCCCTACACACATTCGGACATTTGTGCCTGGTTTCCAATGTGGAAGAACTTAGTCTAATATGACACCAGCACTGAGGATCCAGGGGGCTATATGGCAGTAGTCCTTTGAGTAGCCTAGCCTCTTTCTAACAGGACTGTCACTTTGTCATTTGGGCCATGGCCTGAGCAGCCTTTTCCACTCTCCCAGACTCCAATGACTGAATTTAGAAGACAAAGCTAAATCAGATCTTCTCACACCAGCTAATAGGATTGCTGTGCTTCACCAGTCTTGAAGTCCCTCCTGTTCTGTGAATATCTTACTGGGAATAATTCATCAAAATAATACCCTAGATCCAATCACAATTAATCCCTTTGTATAACGCAGGCACATAGTGAAAGCTTTCATTCTCTCTGCGTTCTTACATCATTATCAGCCAAAATTGATCACTGCAGCACTTCAGTTCTCACTAGCACACTGCTAGCTGTGCCTTTTAATTGGCTGTAATATTGCTGCTTTCCTGGTTTCCAATTTGTATGGGAATAAAATTTGTATTTCTATCTCTGCTTTAGGCATAATATTCCTCTCTTGGTCTCTTCAGTGATACAGACTCCGTTCTGTTACAGATGCAAGCATCACATTATTTTAAAAACAAACAAAACAAAAACCCCCACCCAAACATTAATCAAAACTGGTTGGAATTCCCACCTGTTCTACGTATATGGCTATTATCTGTACTCACATGCTTCTCTCAGCATCTCCCAGAGTAACCCATTGGCTGGAACCTTCTTAGAAGCAGGTAATTCTAAAGTAAGCCACATATAATACCTAGGGAAATAAAACTTACATTGCAAACATGACCTGATTCAAGAAAATACTGTTCCCCATCAGGAACTGAAAAGAGCAGACACATACCAGTAGAAATGAACACAACCTGAATTTCAAAACCTTGTTACAAGCTATTTTCAGGCAACCTGTTCTACAAAGACTTGCAGATATGTTTAATTTATGCCCCAAGATTAATCCTTTTCAAAACATTATATTGTGGCACCAGAGTCCTCTCTCGGGCCACTATTCCACAAGCTGTTTTTGCAGGGGGACTCACTGTAAAGTTAAGCCCTGATACAAGTTTTGCAAAACCAATTCCCCACACTGGGCAGCAGCATTATACACCAGGGTCTCTCGATGCCCTTATTCAAAATATGGTATAAGGAGTCCTCAGTCCTGGTCTTTGGGAAAAATAAGCCAATCTCAACCCAGAAGTATGGGTGAGTTCTTATTGCTTAATTGCATAGTGGCATAAGCAAGTCTTCCACAATACACTTATGAATCCCTAATAATAAAGGAGTTGACTTATTTGTAATAATTACTATGCAATTCATTATGAGCTAGCAAGTGAGTTTAAAATCACCACCTCACAGTTCACTACCTGGAAACTTGTCAACATAAAGAAATAAATTCATCAAAAATTATCCCATATGAATTATCTGAGTAGCCCTGGTAAGTACATAATCTCTTCCCGATTTTATTAACTGCTGCCCAGCTCTCTCACAGAAATGCCAGTGATGGCATGTGCAATAAATATTAATGGCTCATAAATTAAACAGCATTATTCTTCTTGACATAACACCATTTTGCAAGGCCCCATGGAAAAGGTACAGGTGTTTTGTTGAGCAAGCTCTGATAGAAGAAAAATATGCCTTTGTTTTCACTTTTAAAAGCATTTGTCAGGATTTATAGGGTATATCTAGAAGGCAATTAAGGCAACATTTTACAGAAAGATACCATAGGCCCTCAAATAACAAAGAGCAATAAAAAGTAAGTGTGATCTGTAAAAACAATTTAATACATAGAATTACATTTACAAAATGTAGATACTTTCAGGCTAAACAATTTGTATAGGAGGAATTAATGCATATAGATAACCCAGAATCTTCCTAGGAAGTAAGTTGCATTGTTCATACTATAGCAGTGCATTAAAGGTCTCATTTTGGGGTGATAAAAGCAAGGTGGCTCTGTCCCCTCAAATACCTTCCTAGAAGACACCAGCACTGGGGCATAGACACAAGCCAGAACAGGGAGAGCACTGGGGTGTCTGCTGTCACACAGGCATTACTGCTAAGGGGAATTTCAAGGCTAGCCAAGGAGGCACCCAACAGAGCTACCTTGCTGAGGTTACAAAAAACTTTGCCCACCCTGGCAAGAAACACAGAAAGTGAAGCAGGAGGGTGAGAAAGACTGGCAACATCTTCAGGGCAGAAACAAGATTTAACATCTTCATAGCCTCATGGGGCAGGGTTGGAAGGGTCTTCAAAAGCAAAGAATGACAGTGTACAGAGGGAAGGAAAGCAAGCCTCTGGAGAGATGCAAGAAGAGTGATGAAAAGCTTAAATTAACAAGGCAAGAAATCAATCTCAGTAGCAGCATTTTACACAAATATAAATGGAGTGTGAGCATGAAACCCAAGTCAGAATTTTAGTTGTGCAGATACAAAGATAATGCTGCACAGAACAGAACGGAACTGGAAATTACAGGTGACTTGGAATTAGGATGGGAAGATGAGGGAAACAACACTCTCATTGCAGGCTGGGCCATGACAAAGACACTGGGTAGTCTTGTCTTCAGTGCCTGAAGAAGAACGAAAATGAGAGAGAGCGTGACCTTTAACAAGAAAAGGGCAGAAGACTGAATGCTGTTAACTGAAGATGTTGCCCAAAGTGCTACAGTCTTTGCTTGCATTTGCTAAGTGTGCATAGATTCTTGAACCTGAGTCCATTTATGAGCTTTCCAGGGGTAGAACATTAAAGGAAAAAAAGGAAAAAACAGTTAGACCTCCACTGAAGATTTCTCACTGCTGAAGGTGTTTCAATTTAGAAACAAGGATAAACTGGAAAGTATCTACACAGTATACACAAAGTATCTATGACACCAGAAAGCAGTTCATTAAGCTTTAGGATGAAAGAAGATGGGATGGAGAGAGGTAAATGGAGCGAAGAATGGCTGGTTTATTTTAAGGTATAGGATGTTATGGTGAGATCATACTTTCTGTGGAAGAGCCTGCAAAATTTCGGCGGTTAAGAAAAAGGATATGGAAGGAATTGCTAACTGAGAAGCCTGGGGTACTAACGACCATATAAAATGTGCTAAAGGGTTTTTTTCAGTCACTCAGAAAGTAAGCTTAGAGTTGCTAAAATAAACAACTCAGTCAAGGGAAATGCTGAGTTCTCTGCAACTCTGCCTGCTGTCAGGAAGGACCAAACCAGGTCCCTGTGGAACGATCAAGTCACCAGCAAATAAGTTTGATGCAGACAGTTTATAAGCCGTTCATTCCTCATTTGAGATGGGACTTGAACTGGTCAAGAAGACTGCAGATTGAGAGATTAATAAAGAGTAATACAGATATGGAGATACTGGGTTTTTGTCTCCCTTTTTAGCACACACGTAATAAAGGGTGGCATTTGCTTTGTATCTCACAAATATTGATTCACTACACACAAGCTGAGCTGGGGATCAGCACATTAGGGAATGTCTGAGGAAAACATGTCTTGCCTTGGGGAAATAGAGGGGGATATTATGTGCAGAAAACACAGTTACAGAGAGCACAGAGATATGGAGCTGAACTCACAAGCACTTGCTCAACACTAGCACATACTTATAGAGGACATAATGTATTTCCCCTATCATTCTAAAGACTTCTGGGTGCTCTGGTCAATAAGTAGGAGTTCAAGGCTTCACCATTTCCTAAGGGGTTAATGAGAGGGCTTCAGCCGAGAAAGTATCTGTGGAGACACTAAGGAGCAGAAAGATCTTGTCCATATAGTAGTGCAAACCTAAAGTATCTTCATACCTTCAGTTCTTATGAAGTTATTTCTTCTGCTTATTTATTTACAGCATTTCAGAAGCCTGTGGGACTGAAAAAGATACTGCCAGATCTGATGAAGAGAAACATCAAGTAACCCTAAATGCTATTTATTTGGACTTAATTTAGTTTCAGGTACTTGACAGTAAATTACAGAGCTTTCCTGAGGTCTCTGTTTCTGCAGTTTTACCATGACACCAAACTGGGCTGCAGTGCTGGTACTTTGGCATTTAATTCTTTTATAAATATAATATTTCCATTTGAATTCACTAGGTCATAAGTTATGTATTCAGCATACAAAGAATTCCATGTGCCACTGTCATATTTTACAATCAGCAGAAAACACAACACTACTACATTGAAAGTAATGGATATAAAAGTGAAGAACACCTGCTTGCTACAACCACAAAAACTGCCTCACTCTGAACTGATGAAACATGGCAATATTCAGTAATTTATTGAACAACAAAGACAAAACAGTAGGAGGGTTGCACTTTCATGACCAACAAGCCAATAAAACAAAAGAAGGGGGGAACGTGATTTGAGGTAGTCAGACCAAAAGTGACACAGATATTTCTGCTTCCTGCAGTAAATAAAATATGCTGTGTCAGCTGGAAAAAAAGCACTCCAGCAATGCTGTCCATCTTAAAAGAAAGGTAGCAGTGAGGGAAGGTCATCTGTCATGGCTGCAGCATGCTTAATGTGGAGTTTGTTCCTCAGAAGGAGCCAGTACTAAGACAGCTAGGGTCCAGCTAGCCACAGGAGCTGTTCCTCACAGCAGCCTTGAGGGGAGCTCAAGGGCAGAACTTGCACCTGGACATGTGAGAAAAAACCCAAACCGCTATTCCAGAAACTGCAAGAAGTTGCTTCCTCATATAACAGCACTGGAAAATAAAAGAATAAACTTCTTCTAATGTGTCCATGTTACCCTGGGGATTCCACTACCTTCACCTCTACACATGCCCTACAAACAGAAGGAAATTCTTTTCCCGACACCAAGCATTTTGGTTCTTATGTCTAGAAATGTTTTCCATCTCACAGCCCAGAGAGAAGTCTATTGATTCGAAGGAGTTTCACCAATAGGCAAAAGCTGGACAAGTCATCACTATCAGTTTCGTGTAAGGAAAGATTTCAACACTAGTGCACACAATTTCAGCATAAAAACCAAATTAATACACCAAATACCTTATAGTTTCCTCCAGCCAACAGAAAAGAGCTTAAGCCATGTGACCTGCACCACCACATCAGCCAGAAATGTATGTATTTCTCACAGCCAAGAAATAACAAATTATCAGAGAGGAATAAGCTGGCATCTTGAACTGCCCAGCCTTTCCTGCAGCCAGGACCTCACTGCTCTGCGTATGTGATGCATTGTCCAAGCTATGGAAGGGTTCCCCAGGCCAGTCTTTATCCAGCCAGTGATTTGCAGGCAGTGGAAAACAAACACACAAACAAATACTAAGATCACAAATTTCCTGAAGCTATGAGAAAAGTAGGCATTGTTTGCATAGTAATTACACTGGTTCAATCACAGTAAGAACAGTCTTAAAAGAGAAGTTGGTCTCCTTCCTCAGGGGGCAAAAATGAGTAAGAAACTATAATTATCTTCCCTACTTATTTCCATGAGAGTTGAGGTATTTCCTGTAGAGGATGAAAAAGATAGTACTTAGCAAGAAAATAAGACATTTATTTTCAAGAGATACGGGAAATTCTACACACTGCACCTCTAAAACCCTCTGTTTGTTGCCCCTAATGTTCAATAATTTTTATCTAAAAGTAGTACTTCTTCTTAGATAAACTATCAACTGCTCTCCAGTCACATTATTATATGCCAGGCGTGTTAATAAAAACTTGCAGTCATTCTGCTGATTTCCATGTTCTAAAAGTGGTCTTGATTACTTTTCTATGCAGTCTTAGTGTAGTTTTACAGATGACACTGATAGTCCTCATTTACACAGTGAGAATAAATCCCTAAGATCATAACAGTATGCATTTTGAAACCTGCAGATGACTTTCCCCAAGAAATTGCACAAATAAATCACCTGAAAGCAATAACAGTGTAGGAAAATTATACAGCTCCAGACAATGTGCAATCAGCCAACGCACACTGTATATATTCCTTTGCCTTTATCACGTCTGACAAGCGTACGGTTTGAGACTGACAACAGAAACTGTCTGCTCATCAGGAACAGGGCAGAATTTATAGAAATACCTATTGAAAGGAAGCACTCCAGATGGAGTGCCAAATCTCCATGTCAGCTCCAGACCGGTAATAATTTGTGCTCTATTTTCCCATAAAGCAACATTTTCTCATAAGAATATTTGAAGAGCTTTTGCAGCTGAGCGAAAATGCTTTAGCTATAGTAATTCTACTAAAATGACATAGCACAACTACAAGGAGAAGAAACACAAATGATTCAGGATACACCAAAGTATACAGAAGTGTCCTTTGCCTCTTGCCTTTTGACAGCTTCTGTCAATGGCACAAACCCACCATTTTTCTACTGCTGCCAGCCACAGGACTAAAAATTCAGCAGCTCAGCTGAGAGACCAAGGACTACACTGCACTTGCATATTCACTGCAGTGATACCTCCCAGGTGTTATCTATACACCATATAACACACATTAGGGCTGTGAGGATTTCCAGCCTTTGCAGGTAAGAGCTTTCCCAACAGGGGATGCAAAAGTGCATCTCTGCTGTTGGGGGTATTTTGTTGTTTCATCTTTACAAGGCTATTAGGAAGGTCTGTCCTGCCTTCACATGCCAGTACTGCCATGTGTCGGGTCCTCCTGAATTCAGGTCTTTCAGATGGACTCCGTAACTACAAAATGGCAAAAGAGTTTTTATCTGGCAATGAATGTACTCTCACAGCAGTGAGGCAAGTGGAAGGCTGTGGAAACCCCTCTTTGGAGAGAAGGTGACTTTTGGGAAGTGGGTCAGCACCCAGGTTATTTCTTTGTGGGGCTCTCCATGGCACAGGTCATAGCTCTTAAATGTGGAGCACAAAGGGAATTTGACCTTTTGCAATGCCAGAATCAGTAGCAAGCTGAGAGGTGGTAGGAAAGGACACTCCAGTCTGGTAGCTTTGCACCACAAAGGCTTTTCGTGGCAAGTCTTTCCCTGTGCTGCCCTGACCATGAACACTAAGCTCTGCTTCATCAAATTTGAACAGGAGAATCTGAGAGAATAAATACGCATGCTCTGGGTCAAATTCTGAAAAGTCACTGTACTAGGAGAGGTACAGAGAAATGCAGTGGCCTGCCTATAAAGGAAATTACATGCTGGGCAAACCAAAGGACCATTTAAAAAGACTCAAACCCAAACTATTTGCAGACATCCTGCAGGCAAGGTCAGATGGCATTTGCAGGCAGCAGGGAAGAACAGCCTCTACAGCTGTAACCATTCAAGCAGAGGGAAGGAACCACCTTGGGGGAACGCAGCACAGCTCCTAACATCTGCCACCACAGCCCCTGTGAATAGCCGCCCCAAAAAATGTATCTTACAGACACTGACAGATGGCAAAGCAGTAAATTATTGGCCTCAGGATCTGAGCTCAGACTGATGCATGAAAAACACCCACAGAAAATCATCTTAAACAGCTGGAGTTGGAATCAATAACTTATCAACACTACAGAGAAGAACAGGAAAAATCCCAGTTCTCTCTGGCCTGGTGGTTCTGCTTTCTAGCTAGGGCTGTTCTGTAGCAGTCAATACTTTTGCAAACCGGATGTAATCATGCATGAGTAAAATATGGACTGAGGGTAGCTGAGAAGAAAGGTAGGTAACAGGACAAAAACTGTGCCTAGACAGCATTTGGATCTGGAGAAGTTCTGAAGCACCTCTATCAGGTGAACTACTTTTTCTGTGGCAGCCCAAGAAGACCATGGTGGGTCACAAGGTCACCATGAACTGTGTTCCCAAAGGCAAAAAAAGGTGTTATCATCATCACTGGCAGGTGAGGAGAGACAAAAAAACACAAACAAACAAATGTAAGTCCTGACTTTGCAAGTCCTTTGTTGCAATTGTTATCATCGCTTCCCAATATGTTGCTTGATTCCCATAAGCAAGTATTATGTGCTATCTGTTTTGGAAGAATTTTCTGGCATGCTTAAAAAGCACAGAATTCAAAGAGAATTGTTTTTTAAATGAGTTAATAGTGCCTGCAAACTGTTTCATTTACAGTCTATAGGAAAAACATAAATACCTTATCAACCCTCAAATTGCATGCAATTTGATACACCGGTATCAAGTTAAAAATTACTAATTCCGTGCATAAGGGAACCAACTCTCACTTGCACGTTATGTCGAGGGTCATTTACGTGAGTTGTGTGGATTTATCCAGATAAGATTATAATACACACTTGCATAAAAAATAAATCAATTTTTGTAATTCTATCGAGTTTTTCATATTGTCAGACAGACAAATAGGTTCTGTATCTCTGAGCCATGCTGCATTATGCCAGGGGAGCAAGGTACATCCCTGCTTCACTGAGCTGTGGGGGAGTAAACTCAGTGGGATGGGAAAAAAAAAACAGAATTGATGAAAACCATCCATTCCCAGCTGAGGTTGTGGGTGGGCTCCAGGATATTCTGGTAACTCACTTGCACAATATACTGCTGCAATGTGCAGAAAAGAAATGCTGCAGACACCATGGTTTTAACCTTATGTAAACTGAGTCACACGTGTTGGCTGCAGTGTTCCCCTGGGTGATGTGCAGTGAGCAAGCGGGGGTGCCCCATCCTGCTGCCAGCAGTAGGCTGACACTGCAGGGTGGCAGGCGGCATGCCCGCAGGCTCTGCCATGTACAGTCCCCATTGCAGCAGCACTGGGAGGTGCCACCATTCCTCATCAGCACAAAACCAAGAGGGACACTGCTAAGGCCCTGTGCACCCATAGACTCGCTTAGGTGCCCATGCTCACCTCTCCAGTGCCAAAACCATGCTGGCAGCGTCCCATGGCTGGCCCTAGGAGAAGTCCAGCTCCCAGGACAGGCCCTTGGCTCCCCCTGCCTCTGCCCAGCACCAAAACTGCACTTGGGAAACTTCCTCTCTGTGCAAACAGATGCACACACTGAAAATATAAACCCATCTCCTCACCTGCTCTGGATGTTCTAAGTTACTCCTAGAGAGGTTCAAAAGCTCACAAAACCACACCTCCTGCTCAGATATTAATACAGAGTCTCTTGTACACACCTTTGATAACTTTTTGCAGTGAACAGTAGGGACATACATTGCAAAATATGAAGATGAAATTAAAGAAAATAGCATTTCTGTAATAGCGAAAAAGTGGACGGTCAAACACTGCTGTCTCTTATCATTTAATACAGCCTAAATTAAAGCAGTGTCACAGCATGAGATTACATTTCAATTACAAGATGCACTTGGTGTGTCAACAGCAGTTGCCTCTGTTCAATCTCAGTACAGTAGTGGTATTTGGCTGTTCTACATCGTATCACAGTAATTTTAACCAATGATAAGTACTGGCGTCTGTGAAGTAGAAGGAATTTATCTGGCTACTAAGTGCAGGTTCAAGGTCCCTTAATATGTTGTTTCTCACCTTGTAATAGGCATTCGTTTCCACATTGTGAGTATTCTAAAATAGCTAGGTGAATCCAGCTTAAGATCAAAATCCACCTCTGAGCTCAGAGCCAGACTATCACACTATAAGGATGCCTTTTGGGGATCATTACACGTATTGACAAAAAACATAAAAGGAGCTATACAAGAGCAGAATGCTCTCAAACTTCTCATCTCAATGAACTTCAGTTATGAAAGAAGAGTGGCCCAATATTGACAGAGAGAAGGCAGTACAGTAGAAAGGTGACTAAACAAAAAACTCTATCCCAAAGTTTCTATGATGGTGTTATTCAGCCCTGTGGAAAATATACATATATCTGGTATTGCTAAGTTTGTGGTATTTTGATATTTAAAACTTGTAACAATTGGACTCAATTTAATACAAATGTTTCTAAGCACATACATGTGCCATTTCTTTCAGAGTAATTTTCTTCTATTATTGTCAGGATAACTTGTTATGTGTTTAACAAAGTGTCTGTGTCAGCACAGTCTAAACCTTACAGGAATAGGATTATACCAGAATTAGGTCTTCCATATCAAATGCATCTTAGAGAGACTCAAGTAAATGAGGTACAAAAGTTTAACACCTTCCGAAACTGAGTGCAGCTGTCAGCTGCTGTTTTTCAAACGAGCCATCCAGTACTCTCATCCTTGGAAAAACAGATATACAGAGCCAGAGAAATTAACTGTATCCCAAGGGCTTGGAATTGAATGCTTAAGGAAAAAAAAACAACCTTTAAAAAGAAATTACCATGGTTCTTCCTATATAAAAATTCAAGAAGGCAGCAGTGAAAATTATTAGAGGCTTGTTCGGAGAAATTTTTGCAACCAAGCAAGTGCATAGAAGGTGGCTCAAACCAGTGAAAATTACTAACATAATAAAAACGAAAGTGTTTATGTGGTGCACTCAGTGAACAATAAAATTTCAAAATATACTGCCATGGCTGCTTTTAGCAAATATCGCCTCTAGTCTCACCAAAAGCTGCTCTTGCTTCCACTGACTTGAACATGGCACTCACATGAATTTATCAATCTATCTGGCCTAAGATAATAAGATTTTGGAACAACGAACAAACAAACAAAAACCCACAGATACCCACCCTCCAGCTACAGGATCAGAGAGACAGATCAGAGCCGCAGGGTGTCCCACACAGCACTGCATCTCTGCCTCCATGCCAGCTCTCCTTCCCAGCCTTGCAGTGCTCTGTGGCAGCATGCCAACCTTGAGCAAGCATTGAACAGGACCCGAGTGCTCACTATTCTCTGGTTTCAGCTCATCTTCTATAAAATCATGGTATAAAGCAGGTTTTTTGCTGTGGGAAGTTTTCAGCTAGATCAGGTCTATCAGGTCTACTGGGGGAAAAAAAGCCGAGAAAAGGGGAAAACCAAACAAACTAAACAAGCAAGCAACCCCCCACAACTCAAGCAACTATGTATTTCACAACAGTACTCCATGTAACAGTACTGCCATCTCTGAGAAGGGTGCCGGCAAAAGAGCAGAAAAGATCACCTGTGTTTGCCTGCAGGTTTCTCTCTGTTCCGAGCACCTCACCACATGCAACATGTGCAGAAAAACACGTGGTGTGAAAGGGGAAACCCTGCATAACAACATAGTGGCTTGGCTGATGCAGCTTAGCAGTTGTCCATGAAAACAAACAAACAAGCCAGAACTGTGCTTGAGAAAAGCCTGTTTGTCAACTTAATTCTTATCATACAACCATATCAGTCAATTGCAAGCACAGTTACAGATATCTGTAATAAAAGAGTAATAGCTCTTGTATACTGCTTCCACAGGGTAATGTAGTAAAAAATGTGTGTTGCTTACACATTTCCACATTTTCTCTTTTGTTACTGCTGAAAGCTTGCAAGTGAGAAAGCCAGTTTACTGCAGCATTATCCCTTCTTTTTTTTTACTGGGCAGTATTTTTCCTTTAAGCCTTAGAGAATAATTGAAATTCCTTGCACAGGACAATGGTAAAGAAGATTAGGGTATGCATTTCAAATGTAGCATACAAATGGCATTTTTGGACTTGGTAATAAATCATCTCTATTCTCTGCAAGCAGTAGAGTAAATGGACAAAATCTCATGCATACATCCGCATATACAAGTCCCATACCTTCACTCTGATCTTACCTTTCCACATCTCTGACTTGCTCAGACATCTTGGTACTCTAGATACAACATTAGCTTTTTTTATACATCACACAACAATCCTGTAATCTCATTAACTGCAAATACTGTAGGAATGCAGCAGCCTGCTGATACCCACAAAACCATTTCAGCCTTTGCCAGGGCTGGCTGTCAGCAATAAGCAGCCAAACATGCATTGCTCTATCTGATTCACTTTATCACTTGGTTGTACAGTTTTTGTTTAGCACTGTACTGATAGAAG
This sequence comes from Lathamus discolor, assembly GCF_037157495.1. Taxonomy (NCBI): domain Eukaryota; kingdom Metazoa; phylum Chordata; class Aves; order Psittaciformes; family Psittacidae; genus Lathamus; species Lathamus discolor. The sequence goes on along the minus strand of NC_088886.1, from coordinate 104,281,630 downwards.
AGGAATGTTTTAGCGTTCAATATGAGTTTCACTTGTATCAATACACTGAAGTTGCTCTGGGTTTGTACCTAACCTTTGGGTGATCTCATCTTTCCCATAGGTTCCTGACATTTATGTTTGTTCTGAGCAGCTGCAGATTACCCTACCGCAAACAGTAAGATTGTGACTGGATATTTCCATTATCTGATAGGTTTTCTCTCAGGTTGCTTTTCTTCTTCCTTCCACATAACATTAGCACAAACCATCGCTGTTTTCCGTTTCTCCCATGCTATATCACACCGTATCTAGAAGGCAACTATGTATTTTGCTTCTTGGTGTGGGCAAATCTGGTTCTTCTGATTAAACTTTGAGTTCAGGTAAACCCCAGCCCTCTGTTAAACCCTGAGAGGGTGAAATGGCCAGGCCTATGCAATGTCTGATAAGCCCTGTGCTAGTTTGCAAGAAATCCTGCTAGTTTTGCATATTAAACATTTCTTAACATTTCTTTCCTCCAGGAAGGGCTTTTGGCTAAACAAGGATAACAAATGATTTTCATTTTCAGTTTTCTCAACTAGTAGAAACGAAAAAGATAATAAAAGGTTAAGGATATGAAGTGCGAGTGCATTTAAGAAAACAGAACTTTTTTCTTCCAACAAACATCCTCCAAACCCCTTTAATTTTCTGCTGTACTTCCCAGATAAGCATTCAGTACTTCCTGGTTTTACCTTATGCAATCAATATGTATCAGAAAATTGCTACCCTCTAAATGCTAATTAACACACTCTCTTCAATAACTTCATGCACAGGTCGCTGTCTGGTAGCTTCACAAGGATGAAATCTTTACTATGGACTTTTGTTACTTTACAATCTTTACTACTGAATTTCATGCTCCTGTGGCAATGAAAAGGCTGTCACTTTGGGGCCATCCTTCAGAAAACTTGAGCTTATTTATAGCAGCATGAACTGAGGGTACCAGCTGACTTGTGCCTTGTTTTTGTGTTTGTGGGAAAGCTCCTTTTCTGCACCAGAAGCACCACCAGCATCACATTAGCCATCATGAGGGCATCACATGAGCCAACATGAGGACAGGCACAGACCCCAGTGGGGCTGGCATTAGTACTGGCTGAGCTCCCTAAAGCTAGTAACAAGTAGGCAGCTGGAAGCTGTGAAGTTTAGTCAGAAGTTTTGATGGAAGTTGCCAAAAAGATAACTGAAAGCTGCTGAGGCTTTTCTTACACCAGGGACTCGGAAGTTCCACTTAAGAGAAAGTGTTGAAGCAAGATCACCAATTCAGGGAGCTGGAGAATTTGACAATATGGCAGCTAAAGTATTGTAACAGCAACTGTATCTGAAGCTACAACCACTTCCCAGATCATCTCAACTGTTCAGGATGTGTCTGTCAGGATGTATGGAGGATCTTGTTCAGAAGTAGCTGTTAACTATTTTGGGGAAGATTTTACGGCAAGCCAGCAAAGTTCGCAATCAAATTATTTTAACAGAGTTTTCTCACACAAGAATCCAATTAAACAGATGCATAAATGCACATTCATTTCCCAAAATACAGCATGCATGAAGTCCTCCCCTAACGGATAAGCACAAAAGTGGGTGCCTGAATCATTTCAATGACTTTCCAGCACAAAGCATTGTTGTATACAAGACTTGGCCACAATTTTCAGTTCAGTACTTGGAAAAAGTAGCGACTTACTTTGAAGGGAAGTCAATCCAATAATTAATAATGGGAGACAAACTAAAATCTGGCAACATTAAAACAACATCAGAAGGAAGGTGTTACTGAGGTCCTGTTCACCTAGACACCAGCAGCTCCCACACAAGCACACAATTACACACATACAGGCTGGTGTGAGAGCCACATGAGCACACTCTGACGCCCTTCGCAAAACCCTGCACCTCTGGGGGTGTCACCACACGCTGCTCGCAACACTGCACCTCCACGGATGTCCACAAAGCTATTCCAGACACAGCAAACCCCACACACTCCTCCCGAGGCAATTCAGCACTCCTTTTCGACCCCCAGACAACCTGATGTTACTCTTGAAGCTATCCAGCTAGCACTCAAGAAGCTCTTAAAAAACAGATGCATCACAAACCAAAAACCCTTCAGATGTCCTAAATCACTCACAATTTCTCCAATTTGTGACCCAGCCTAACTCATCATCTAGACACAGCACATTTTGACAGCTATAATCCATTTAACTACAAAATATGAGTCCAAGCCACTTTTATTTCCCCCCCCCTCAGATGAAAGCCATCTCATTTAACTCACTTCATAGCTTAACCTTCTGACCAGATAGCCACGCTACTTATCAGAAGGAGCAGAAAAGACAGGAATGAAGAAAAACAGAGGCAGAAATAACTCTTCTCAAAAACAAATGCCTGCATTTCTTCCAGAAATTTCAAATGTTATCATTCTCTTATTGCTAGGCATCCTGCTCACCTCCTTCTCCATGCAAGTGTGAGCACCAGCAAGTGTACACGTCTCAGAGGCACCGCATAGAGTGCTGCTTTATAGCTGTCGTTTCTGATTAAAATCTGCATGTGTATCCATCCCACTCAAGCAAGGCTGGATCTCTCCCCAGGACTGCCATCAGTCTGCATAAGGCCTCTACATTAATAAAAAGGGGAAAAAAAAAAAGAAATGCTGCAGCTCTTTGTGTTCATCTGGCTCAGCAATGAACATCTAAATATAAAATGTTTATTGTCACTTAAGGTGAGCTCTGTGTCCCAAGCCAACACGTTGGCATCCTACAAAGCCAGGCATATATTTACAATTGTTGCCATCCAATAGTCTGCATTGTTATGAACAAGATTTAATGGCTACACTCTGTACCTATTACCTATTTAAATTACTCTTCCAGCATGTGAATATTAAACACTGGAAGAGACAGACGAATTCTTTGTACAAAACTACAGTAAGAAAAGAAAGATTCAAATGAACACTGTTATAACAAAATACTTAATCAAAGTAAGTAGCACTCTGATGCCAGTGGTGTTTCACTCCTCTCTGCCGAGCCCAGAACTGGAGGACATTGTTCCAAACTTGCTATGCTACTAAATAAAACATCTCCATCCTTAATATTGTCCCATTTGAATCTTGATTTACAGGGTCAAAATTTTACACATGAAAACATTTTTAAGAAAATCCTACAAATTTGTTCCTCAATCTAAACAGTAATAAAAAAAAAAAAAACCAAACCAACCTGCCAAACAAAAAACAAAACAAAAACCAAACTAACAAAACACCGAAACAAAATGAGATCACCAAGCTGCTTTTGGTAACTCTTTCCCACAGATTTTCCGGCAAATCAGGTGTTCTTTCATGCTCATTTTCAAACCTTTCTTCCATCTTTCAAGCTTAAGAGATTCAACATTTCTTAGCATGATTACTGTGCTGAGAGAACTTTCCCCTCAAGTTTGTTTTGATCTGTTTTTTTTAATACATGGTACCCAGGACATGGACATCTTTCCACAGACTATTTCAAAAGCTGAGTGCTTGGAAAAGTCTTGTCATCAGGACACTGCAGCAGTTGTCATGTCATTCTGCACTGGAGAGTCCAGTATCACCAAAAACTTCCTGAGAAATTTTGAAGAAAAAAAAATAAATCCCTATTTTGATTTTAATAGACAACATTGTTGGGAGCAATTAACATCATCTAATCACTCCTTTTACACCAGGCAAATTAAGCTGCCTGTCATTACTACAAAATAGTCTGTAATTATCCCTCATTTTTCTCATTCTCCTCTTTTGCTTCTGGGAGGGAGACATCCCGCTGTAGCTCTGCATTTCCTCCTTAGCATGGACACCGCATTTCTTTGTGGCAGCCAGCTCTAGAAATCATTTGGCAGCACAGTGAATGTCCTGTGGAGGACAAGTCCAAGTCTCCCCAGCAAGAGACACTGTAAAGACATGCTGCCATGGCCTGTCCCTGCCATGCAAGGAAGATAAACAAGCCTAAAACATTTTACTACTTAGGATCCCCCTCAAGACAGGGAAGCAGTTCAAAACTGCAAAGCATTACTGTAAAAAATTCATAGCATTGAAGTATGACCATTATGGGTTCTTATTTTCCACCCTGTGCTCCCAGTGTGACCCACTGACAATCAGGTGATGTGACAAGTGCCAGAAATATCTGTGGTAGCAGATGTCCCCCAGGTTAACAGAGTGGATCAGCCTGGTTTGGTGAGAGACCCTGCTAAATATTGCTAAATGCTTCTCCTCCCTGTACCTCTGATCATGCCCTCATGGGTGCTGCGGTCCCAAGTAACCTTCAGGCAACAGGGCTCACAAACCCTGGCCCTGGCCGCAGTCCTGTCCTGGGGAGTTGCAGGAACACACCAGATAAATGTGTGCACGCACATGCCATCCTCAGAGACGGGAGCTGCCAAATTCTGTGGTGCTCCCTCTCAGGTGCTGGGTAAAAGGGTATTTTAAGGTGATTCCAGACAGTCTTGTAGGAAGGAAACAGCTTAGAAAATGTCCTAAGCCTTATGTAAACACCATCAACCACAGAGAAGGGATGCATAAGTATATATAGAGATTTTAATCTGCAGCTAAAAAGGAAAGACACAAAGCACACACCACCACTCAGACCATTTAGATGAGGGGTGAGATTTCAACTCCTCTGATTTGACAGTACCACCTAAAAATAACCCACAACCACCATACCCTAATGATCATCAGGAATAAAAATTGAAATTATTTTAAGGCCTCCCCAGTATTAAGTTCCAATCAGATAGTTCAGGCACTCTTCTAAAAATAGATAGAACTCCACTTTTTGTTCTGAAACAAGTGCAATCATTTAAGCTACTGTTAATAATATGTTATTGCCAGGTAGTTGCCCTCATAAGCTATCTGACACCTAGTCTATTACCATCAGCTTATATTCAACTAAAAATGAGATGCAACATCGTTTAAAGCCATCTAGAGCTCTTTCAGCTGAATAAAAAGGTGTGAATGAAAAGTAAATATGCATTTTCTTTGATTATCTCTCAGTCTGGTTCATACCTCAAGGTCTGCACAGGTTGCAGGGCGTAATTTTTAAAATCCTACACTCTTCTTGGAGTTTAAGTTAAGAAGAAAAGATAGATTGGAGCTACCAACACTGCAAGATACTGCAATAATACGGCATCAACAGTCATGCCATTTTAATCAACGGTATTCCTATTCATGGAAGCACATTTCTGATCTTCAGCCAAATCATGAAAGAGAAAATTGCATTCCTACTCCCCGGTACTGCTGTCTCTCGGTAATCCATTACTGCATTGAAACAGATCAAAAACCCTTTCTCAAAGGCATTTCTTCTACCAGATGTTCAGAAGAGGGGCAGAAGGGGCAAAAAGCAGCACATCTCCCGTCCAGTCCTACTGAGGATCCTTTACTCACAACTAGGGACAATCACCAAGCTCAGGACATCAGTGACACAGTACAGCAGTGCAACACCCTCCATGCAGGAAAGCCCTCTTGCATCTCCAGAAAAATTAAGCCAGACCTCCCTAAAGCCGAAAACAAAGCTGTGAAAACATTGTTCTCTGCGAACCCCAGAGTGCCATTCACTACAGTGGGAAAGCTCCTGTCTAGCTGCCTGCACAGACACGTACCTGGGACAGAGCAGGAATCACAATTCTGCATCTCAGACAGGGTCACAAGAATCCTCTTCTCTGCCTGATATTCGACATGATGCCAAGTCAGGAAATGTCTGAGAGTCTGAATCATCTCTGATAATCAGAAAGTAACTTTACCTGCACCTTCCAACCAACAAGCAGTCAGCTCCTTCAGCACCTGGGCGTTTCGTTGGCAGTCAAAATCTTCATAATCCTGAGCCTTCTACTCCAATTAAAATATTTCACTTACGAACAGCAAATACATTTAAGTGCTGTAAGTACTGGGAAGGTAAACATCCAGTATCTTTGGAAGACAGGCAATCCACAATGTGAAGGAAATACAGCATGGCTTCTTCTGACTTTTTCTGTATTTTATACTTAATACATTATTATCAGCCTACGGTATGTCCATGATTTTGGTTCAGTAATTAGGCTTTTTCCCACAATTACATCTGGGAAGGCAATCTCTTCCGGAAATGGTCTTTTCTGTCAGTGAACAATTAAAAGGGTATTTTTAGAAGGATATTTTTCTCTCTTCCATCATCTTGGGTTTTGTTTTGTGTTTTTTATAACTAACCTCTTCTTTCCAGCATTTGCACTGTGCTTGGTCAACAACCAAAACCCAGACATCACATTATTTGCAGTCTTTTGCGAGTTTTGCAAGTTTTATGGGTTCTGACAAATGTGTGGCTGAATTTCTGACTAATCTTTGAACAGGACTATAACCCTTAACACCTCTAAAAGCACTTTTACCCCTAAATTCCTGGGGGCCATGTGCAGAATAGCACTCCACAAAGCACTTTTAAACTTTTAAATTTTCAGGAAGTACATACAAATTTTATACCACATTTAAGAAGAGAAAGAGAGCTCAGCAGCAGAGACAAAACAGATAATAATTGGTCAGATGACAGGACTGATTTAGGGTTACAGCAGATCACTGACTGTACCCAAGTCAAAAATCTCAATGAAAATAAAGATAAATCTCTTTTTGGACTTATTAGCAGGTGTGTCTTCAAAACAGATTTCTCAAACCAAGATCCTAAACCTCAGAAATGTTTGGGGAATTATATTCCCTCCCCACCCCAGGAATATTGCTTCTTGCAGCTGTGTCTTATGTTTAGCTTCCCCCTTTACCACAAGATCACAAGCCTAAAAGATACCAACACTCTGACACACTCAGATTTCCTCAGGAGCTGTGGCATTAGCACGAAATGCCATGGTGCCAGTAATGTCATGAGAGTCGGCAGAACTGATAATCAGTGGAGTTCACTAAAATCGTCTTTCCCCAGCACCCTGACCTCCCCATCTGCGCGGAGAATAAACCAGGCTTACTGCAGAAGCTTTCACATTTCTCTCCTACTGACAGGAGCCCCTGGAGGAGACCCTGAATTCTAGGTCTCCCGACTTCACTGTGGTGCTGCAGTGCTGTAGCCTCTTTAAATTCAGGTTTCTTAGGTCACATGTGTAAAATAATCTCAGCCTTATTTAAAACTACATACATCTCTGCAACCTCTGATCCATAAAAAGCTTGAAACCACTGCAAATACGTGCTTGCAGGTTCTCGAAGTACACTGGAAAAATTACGTGTTGCTGTGGTTTTTCTTGTTTGATTTTTTCCCTTTTTTTATTTGTGTGCGTGTGTTTTTTTTTTTAAAGCACTGCTGTGTGTTTGCAAAGGTTTAAGGCCAAAGTACTGTACAGAGCACTGCAATTTCATTCTGAAGCAGCAGACCAGTATAAAGAACAGGAGGGAAAGCCAAGAGCCTGCATTTTTCTGGGTATTCTGGCAGAGAACTATGTTCCCAACAGAAAATCAATCCCTATGTCCTAGCTTTAAAACCACTTCCACTACGGCTAGTCCAGGGAATTAAAATCTCAGTTAAGATCTGTTCTTAGGGCATGCTTTCATTTCCAAGATGTCCTAGCTAAACTCATCCTAGGGACCATGCCATACTTAAGAAGCCATTGGCTGTTACCTGTCATGTCCAATGGACATGTCCTGACTCATAAGGGACTTGCACACACACACACACCTGCAGCAAGGAGACTGCCTAAGATCGAGCCACACTCATTTAACTTGACAGCTACATCTTCAGCCTTAGGTAAGAGGTCCTCAGGGCTGATATTTCAGACAAGAACAATTTCTCAGCATGTCTTTCCTCTGGGGAAAGCATTTTTGGTTGGGTTTCTGCTTCCTGGTTTTCCAAATGCTAGTGTTCTCTGCTTAAAGCTGGGTTTTTTACGATTATGTTGTTCACTGCCCAAATCCCAATCCTGCAGCTCAGCTGCTGGTGGGTGGCCCTGGAGATGACAAACCCCACAGAGGCACATCCAGGACACGCACCCCAGGTTTGCATGGGCTCATACCACCCGTAAAAATAATTTGTTCCACTCTGTTGCATCCTTCTCAAAACTGCTGTAAGTTTAAACAACTGTAAAGATGCTTTTAGCCATCAAATAATAAAGGCTGTGAGCTTCTTGCTAGAAGCTGCAGTGAAAGCTATGCCTACCACTTGAAGACAAATTTCTGTCTCCAGCAGGGGTTCCCCAACTTGCTCTGTTGCATCCATTCCAAATAGCTATAAATTCAGGTTATTGTAAGACACTTAAAGCTTTCAAGTAGCAAAGTTGAGTTCTGCTTTTCTCTGATATTCACCCTAAAAGCCATACAGGAACATGTAAGGCAGCTTACAGCAGGTCTTCCCAAACTCACTTAGCCAGGTACACGAACAAAACCAGGAAGCAGCAGAGCAACTTTTCCTGTTGACCTCCTCATCATAAAAAAATGCACATGGTGTTTCTAACCACCAGAAGTTGCAAAGGCAACAGCAGCCTGCCTAAGATACTGCTCTTTGAAATGGAAGGGATGGCTGAAGAACAGTGTTTGTCCTTACCTGTGCTTTAAAAAAAATTGTTATGTGAGCGACCAAAACAGCAGCAGAGTTCATGAGCACTCAACTTTATGGTGTAGAGATGCCACAGGGATCTGTTCATCTGTTACGGATGCAATTCACTGATATTCAATCTAGGCCATGAAGAGGAGTTTGTGGTTGGTGGAGATACTTCATCTGTTACTCAAAACCTTTCTGTGATAACCAGCACTGAGCGTGCACATCACACACAACGTGAGGGAAGAGTAGCCACACAGAATATGGGCTTGCTTAGACCTAAGCACAGACACCAAATTATCACAGAAATCAAGGAAATACAACAGCCACTTTACCACAAGCCCAAGTGTACAGTCCAACATAGACATGCATGTGAGAAAAGCATAGCAGGTGATCCTCTCTCCATGCTATCAAGCTTATATTAGTCCACAATTTTAGCAAGCCTGATACTGACTGGCTTGCTGACAAGATTGGGTAGCTAACCAGGGAACTTGCTTTACCTGCAAAAACCCTGCAAAATCAAAAATATTTTTCCCCAGCAGCTTTCTTTTAGCATTTCCTAGCTGGTTTTGTCATGACTTTGCATTATCAGAATATGTTTAAATATATTCAAATGAATCATATATAGAGTGCAGCAATCAGACCACTTTACTTTTATCCTCAGTGATCCACAAAAAGAGCAAAAGGACTGAAGTGTTTTTGAAAAAACATGCATTGGCATTGTTCTATTATGCTACAGAAAATAATCATTAAAAAATAATCATTAAAAAAAAAAAAAGCCCAACACTTATTCCTAATCTCCCCTGAAAATCCTTGTCTGATTGCCTGTTGTCTGCATGATCCCAAAGTGAACATAAAAGCAGAGCAGTAAGGAGAAATGGAGAGAGAGAGATGCAGGTGGGATAAGAGAGGGTTTTCCAGGTCATCTTTCACTCATCATACCATTTACTGATTTTTCAGCTCTTTCTACTTTCCTATTCAAGTTTTTACCCTTTTTTTCTCTTTGACTGTTTCAAGCAGCCATGGATGTTTCATTGCCTGGGCCCAGCGTTGCACCATCAACAACAGTGCTGCACTGCACCCAGTGGCAAGCTGGAAGGATTTAGTATTGAACAACAAAACCCTGCAGGAGCTTTCCTATAAGCATCTGTGGTTCTCAAGGTCTCATTCTCCATGCTATAGCCATCAACCAGCTGTGAAGCAGTGCCTGATACTCCCCAACTCTGCCTTCTCAGCTGTTTTAAGTGGATAATGAGGATGTGATTGTTCCTTCCTGGCCCCTATTAAATACTGACAGAGGGGCATAGCAAAGTTCTCACAGCCACATAGTCTCTGCTCTACCTGCAAATTTTACTGTCCAGAAGCCCTCCTGCGACTGGGAGCCAGCGGTACAGACAGGCACAGCCTAAAGAGCGTCTGTTTTCTTGCCTTTGATTCATCCTGGTCTTTCTTTTGCTGCCAGAGACCTTGCAAACTGCATCTCCTGTGTCACAGCTGCCATCTGCAGGTACCCAAGCTCCTTGCTGGGCAACAGCCTCTCCCAGGCATGGAAACAGGTATGTGTCTGGCAGAAAGGCTTTTCTTTGCCTTCCACATTAGTCATTATTTTTCTACCTCCCATCTGTTCATCCCTTCCCCTTTCCTGGCCTCTCTGCTTTCTACATATGCTTCCACCGCTAACATCTCTATTCCTTCTCACCTTCACATATGTCTGTCTGCTGATGCAATGGAGTTGCAGCCTAAGCTTTCAGCCACACCAAGCATCAGGAAGAAATGCAATCTCTCATCCTTCCTTTACCTCTCACTCACCCTCAACAGCACCAAGAAAACCAGCCACCAATGCTGCCCTCTTTATACTTCTCTGGGACACTACTACTTAGCACAAAGCCACCAGGAAATATCAAAAGCCCCTACAGTTAACAGGCAATTCCCTCCTATCCTCAGTATTTAAGGTCCTGTTTGAGCACCATCATTTAACTGTTCCCTACTGCTGGCACACCAGGCAGAGTTAGGAGGAGTCACTGGAAGCTTCAAAAGCCTCTGAGACTGTCCCACACCTGAGGCCAAACAGGAAGGGACACCCAGAAATCCAGCTCAGATCCTGCCTACCCCCCTACTCCTTCATTAAAGATCAATCCCTTCCTCTGTAACAGTGTGTCCTCTCATTGCCTTTCTCAAACAGAGCACTTTTTAAATTATCTACCTACCTTTGGAAGTAAAGCGCCTATTTAACAAGGCACACACACCACACTACCTTTTATCATCTTGTCAGCAAGCTGAGAGTGAAAGCAGCAAAACATAATTCTGTTAGAAGGAAGTGCTTGTTGTTGCAGCCCAAAATGTATTCAATTACCTTCTCTCCTTAACTGCAAAACCTAATGAAACATGCAGACCTCAAAGGGAAAAGCAGGTCCCTTAGCATATCATAAAAGCAAACAGGCAAATACTGGCCTAATTCCACTTCTAAACATCCTTCTTCACAACCAGATGCATCTTCTGTGTGTTCATTACGCAACAAACCTCCCCCTCCCTGAGCAAGTGGTAAAGCGTGAGACAGTTCTACAAACTGCAGTGGCAAATACTCTCATTTTCTGCCTCCCCACAATACCAAGCACCTCGTAACAGGTCTTCTCATAATACGTAACTCAGAAACATGGTAGATGGCAATTAAACTCTATTATTTCAGTTTGCCTTTGCTCATATTCTGGCTTTGAACTCTATTAGAGCAAAGACTTCTGAATAAAGAATTGGCAAAGAATAAAATTTAACATTATGAAGTGCTTCGTTTTGTCAGATATACCCAAAATATTATCATGACTTATATTTTCAGTCCCTTTGTCCACTGCCTAAAAACACTTTTTTTCTGAGGAGGTAACAGTTATTTGATATTTATATCTACACCTATTGTGCAGGTTGGAATTGTCGAGTCTATCAAATCAAATTTTAACACTCAAAAACAAAGTTGTGTGATCCCTGATTACTATGAATATTCAACAGAGGTAATGTACAACAGTGCTCAGCAGTAGCTGTGCTCCTTAAACCTTACCGGTTTCATAATTCAAGACTTTCTCTTGATAGTGAATCAAGGCACTGTGTGGACACTGAAACAAACCTGATATAGCCTGTAAGAGCTAGAAAATCATTACCTAATCTAACACAACAGCAGGCAATATTCCCTTTCCTCCTCCATTATCTTAACTATGCAAGGTAAGAGTCATGCTTGAACACCACCGGGAAGCAGCATATCAGAAGAAATGTTCCCTCCCTACCATGTCCCCTGGAGCATCTCTCATATGAGCACTCTGGCTCACCCACATGGGGATCCATCAAGGTATAAAAAAGAAACGGGGAAAATGACAAAAGCAGAATATATCCCAAAAATTAGCAGAGGAAAGGGAGACCCACAAGGATTCAACACCATCCTCATTAAGAGAAGCTCACCAACCACATTAATCATATGCCTTACCACTGCACTGGATGCAAGCACCAAGGGGTGGGAGGACTCCCTGCTGGGAAAAATGGAAAAGAGAGATCAAAGAGGGAGAGGGGGAAAAAAAAAATATATAGATATAGATATATATGTACATGTTCGATTAAAACTTCTGTAGTGCACAGCTTTTAATCTTCCTCTGGATCTGAACATACTCAAATGGTCAAACGGCCTCATGCCTGCCAGGAGGTGCACACTGTCTGCATGCTGTGTCTCCCTCCTGGTGCTCTCCAGGATCACCTGGATTCCTACACAAGCTCATCAAGTCCATCACAATTAAATAGCCTCCTCATTACAAAAGCTCTACTGAACACAGGCTTATCAGAGTACAGTACCTCTGACTTGATAGTCCTCACCCATGTAAGTCACTGCAACCACAGCTGGAAGTAGACCACTAGAGGCAGGTGTCTTCATACATCTACAGCAGGTGACCCAAGCAGAGGCTCAGTTAATTCTGAGAGATCTTTAAATAACATTGTACCAAGCTGTACTATAGCTATATATATATATACACACACACTTCTCCTTTTGTGAGCAGGAGCCAGGTGAAGCTCAGCCCCTGGGTGCAGCTCTCCAGTGATGCCAGGAGCTGCCAGCTGGACCTTGACCACCTGCACCCACTGCACCCCCTCAATTAATGCAGCACGTGGATTTAGCAGTTCACTTGCTGCCTGTCCCCAGCATAGCTGTTATGACAGATTTATTCCAGTTTAATATTAAAGCCTAGAAGACTATTTGCATAATTAAACATTGATCTGTTCTTCCTCTCTGCATGTGCCTCTCATTCATGTGAAATACATTAATTAGGCATCTGCCTCAGGACATAGGTCCTGCAAGACATGGTGTGGTGCCTGTCCCCCATGGAAAATTCTATCCATCTTTAGAAAAACATGCAAAACTTTTTTAACGTAAAACCAACGTGACAGGCCAGAAGCATTTTTCTTTCTACCAGGGAACAAAGGAAAGGAAACAAAGGGACATGGGGATTAGCCTCCAGGCTGGCACAGAAAAGGGGATATAATTGCTAGGTTTTGCTCCTGCAATGCCCATAACCTTCAGCTGTGGGTATTTGGAAAAATCAGCATACCCAGAATACGCAACAAAATAAAAATTGCAAGCAAGAGGGGTATTACAGAGCCAGCTTCCAAAATGTATTGTAAACTACTAACAGTGGGCATCACTGAACCCACTTTTTGTCAAATGGTATGTCAGAAAACGCTCAGGCAATCCAAAGTAATTCTTTATTATTAAGTATTTTTAACAAACCAAAATTTTTGTCTGCTTGACAAAAAAGAAACAAGACCCTAGAACCCGCAATTACACAGATACTGATTGGGCTACTGCTGGTCAGCATGCTGTCCCACAGCACACCGTCCTTCCTCGACTACATCTCAGTCAGGGGGTGAATGGTTGTTTAGTCCCCTAGCAAAGCAAACCAGGCAGTGGTCTAGGAAGATAACTAATACTGCTACAGAAATGCAGTTGGTCACAGATGGGAGTCTGCAAAATCCCAGGGTAAGCTTACATAGCTTTGCATAGCTAGGGGCATGACAGAATTCAACTGTCATTTTACAGAGAATCAGCCTTAGATTTTCCTTTGGGAGAGAAATTACACCAGCAGAATCAGTGACACGGCAGTTCCAGGTGCTCTCAGTAAAAGGGAAGAAGAAATTACAGCCCACAATAGGTGGTGTGGGAGACATATTCTAAATGTAATATTAAAGTTAAAATCTCTATGATAGTTCTGTTGCCTAGGCAAAATTTTTGCTAATGTCACTGTTACTAAAGCAATTCCAATGAGCCATGCATACACAGGACCTGTGCTGAGAGGGCTCTGCATTTGATAGTGGGAAATTAATAAAATAGCTCTCTCTCTCATACATATGGATGCTAAGAGAAGACAAAACCAAATCTCCATAACCAAATCAGCTGACAAGAAAAACTCAGAGGATCCCTCACGGCAAAGCTGGCATCTGGGCAAATTCTTCCATTCCAAAAGAGAGTTGTCCTGAAGTCCCCAAAGTTTGCAACATCCACCCTCAGAAAGGCATTGTCACCCCACTGTGGCAGCACCTGGCCTCAGCCCCACTGAGAAGGACCAGTGGTTTCCTTCAGCTGCCGGAATTGCCCAGGTTTCACACTCACCTACAGGCAAAGCATATTGCCTTTGGAGCACAACCTGCTGCAAAGTGGGACCAAAGGGGCCACAAGCCGTTTTCCTTATGCTTTGCAGAACCATGTGATGGGAAGAGAATTTTTGCTCATGCCGGCAAGGGCCAAGGCAGCTGCCAGGCAGGATGGGAACATAGGCTCTCCATGGGCTACTCCAACAGGCAACCCCAGCAATGCCACTTCGGGGAAATTTCTGTAGGGTATGAGATGTAATTTGTAAATAAGCAGTTTCTCTACGCAAATTGCATAAAATCATTCCACAGAATGCATGAAAAGACCTGAGTGCTCAAATGAATTGCTTAGCATGGGAGGCAACCAGTAAATAGCCAACATTAGTTGTTTGAGTTCCAATTTCTATCTTGTGCTACTATAAATTATTTTCGCATTTAAATAACAGACTTGTATTTAAGCTAATCAAGGTTTAACAGTTGAGTCACAGTTGAAAAATATCAGGGGAATCCTGGTTTTGCTGCTAGCACTGATTATTCTGTATTTTCAAAAACTGTAATTGGAGGATTGCAACCTTTCCTCCCCTTAGCTATCACAGAGGAAAATTGTGCTGGGTATGTTTCTTTTAAAGTCTTTTGTTCTTTTATCTGAAATTTTTATGGGACCTGTCAGAATGTCTTTTGTCTGCATCAAGCCTTTTACTTTTTACATATGCTCACTTACGTGTGTATGTAGTGAGACTGTGGCAAGTAGTTGAGGGATTTGTAAAACTTGTTTTGCCTTTTGTTTTGGTCCCTTGCTTAAAGGTCAGCAAGCATCATCACACCTGATCTGGCTTGCAATTACCGTAATAAATATGACTGAATAGATAAATGCCAACACATTTAAGTATATAAGAGTAAACACACTACTTTCTGTTCCAAATATACGAGATAATAAGAAAAGCAGAAATATAGAACTTTTCTAGTGCTGATTTGTAAGCCAGGATGAAATGGAGTTTATGGGTCTTTCAACTGGCTAGAAACACCATTTTTCCTCCACAGAACACTCTAATTACTCCTCCCTACTCTCTTCTTCAGGAGCTGTGGAAGGACAAAATGAAAGAGCTGTTCTGCATGAGCAAGGAAATAACCTAAGGCGCAACAGGTCAGCTCATAATGTAGTAAATCTCATGTATCAGCTTCAAGGGCCCACAAGAATTTTGGCAGTCATCCAATATATTGATCAGATTACCTAGTGACAGTAAAATCCAAAATATGCATATTTCAGAAGCTTCATGGATAAAGTGCCAAGCAAGCCAATGAAGTAACTATCATCACATCCAGATAGTGTCACATGCCACCAGATAGCATACCCTTGCCTAAAGACAGGGTCACCTCCTCCTAGAGCTAAGATGAATAAATCAATGAGGAACAGAAGAACATGTGTGTAGGGAACACAATAAGGCCATAGGGAGCTTTCCCTAGCACCAGTTGTAGGGCTGGGCAGGAAGACAGACCCATTACCAAAATGAAGGGAAAGCCATGGGGAGCTCCGGTTTGGAGGCTGCTGGCATGAAAAGTCCCTGCTGGCTTCTGCTTACAGGAAAAGCAGCCCCTAGAGACTATTTTGGATGCTTCCCTCCTCATCCTGCTCAGACACAGCCCTCCTGTTGAGTGAGCTGCAGCAGCATTTTTGCTAGTCTTGCTTCAAAAAAATCACATATTGATTTCTCCATGTTCACACCATTCTCTGCCTGTTTTTCTCATATGATCCTTGAAATACCCATAAGGGCCTGCTGTCCCTGGAGTGTCTTCCCCTGTACCTTCGTACAGGGCAGGACCACTAAAGCCCAGGCCAACAGCAGCTGTAAGATGGCATTTCTCATTCAAGCTTTTCTGTGCTATTTTCTCTGCAGGAGGGCAGTGGAATATAATTTCCATACTTTAAAAAAAAAAAATCAAGCAAATAGCAGACAAACCTAAGTTCTTCTGTGGAACTTCTTCACTATCTGTGTCTGTAATCAAAATATAATTTTTCAGTAGCATTTGTATTTCTCCTATGAGAATGGAACATAAAAGCAATCCAAAGCCCTAACAAAAGGAACCACAGGTTTCTGTGTAAAAACAAATAGCTCTCATCCCACTAAACCCCACAGCTACTGCAAATCACTTGATACAATATCTAATACAAATACCAGACTCCAGTCCCTGACTGAGCCAGGATAAAGAGCCTACTTAAAAAAATAACCACCATATATATCACCCCACACATCAATATTAAGTGAAATGAATTAACAAAAGAAAATCATGATTTCACAACTCTTGTCAGAGCCCCACCTAAGAAAATTGTCAGCCAGTATTTGACTAATCCATTAATTTTACTGAGCCCACTAAAGACTGCTGTGAGAGTGTTAATATACTTCACCACTGCCACATGCCAGGATAGAAATAGCTAAATAAGATCAAGACTAGCACATTGTATGAAATGAAAATCTCCTGTCAATCTACAAAATAACACAGTACTTTCCCCCATGACTATATCAGACATACAAAACAGGCACAGTAGGACCACAGGCACATTAATTTCAACATTAAATATCCACTTTCTGTGCTATGCTTTGCATTGGCATGGTATCACCATTCTCATTGCCACAGCCACCATTCACTCAGTACAGATGCAGAAATGGTGCAATCCCTGACTGGCTGTAGTACAGGATGGCCAAACTGCAGTGAAAGCTGCCAGGGTTTGCTGCCCGCCCTCAACATCTGCCAACAGACCTATACGTGTTATGGAGCCACTGTAAGTTAGGTTCATAACTTCCTACATCACTTGCAAAAAGACTGCAGCTCCTAAAGAAGCCTCTGGAGAGTTCCACCCCAACCTGCTTGGGCTGCATGGGTCCTGCTCACTGCTGCTGAGGCTGGAGGTAGTAGAGGAACAAACTGTGACCCACTGCATGCCCTCACCTACCTCTTATTGACTGCAGCACCAGCTGCACTGACATTTCAGATGGCAGTGGCACCTCTCCTGTTTCTCTCTTTTTCCAACTGACTTGCACAGTTTGGGACACTTCACAAATACAATGAAGCTTTGCATTTAATTTACTTATATGCAAGAAGTTTTGCCAAATGGCTGTATTACCAGCATGGCTCTGTTATGACACTGACGGGGATTCTTTACCAAGAGCTTGGTGACAAGGGAAATATACATTAACATGTGCACCAAAACTGGAATTGTGCAATTTCCTATACCATCTCCAAAGCTGATGTATGTCAGTCCCACCTTAAGCATCACGAAAACACATCTACATAGTCTCTAGTCAGGTATGTGTGCACTACATCTTACTCAGATTTTGTAGTTAGTATGCATATGCGAAATGTGATTATTTACATATTATTTAAGTTTTTACATATCCCTAAGAGCTGAACAAATTAATACTTTGATTAACTTAGCCATTTGCTCACATGTGATTATTTTCTAAAATTAACACATTATTTAAGTTAATTCAATAAAATAGCTTCTGGGATGTTTCTTCTCTGGGTTGCTTATAAGCTCTGAAGATCAAACGTTCATAATTTGAGCTGTGTGGCTTTGATTATAATTGTTAAGGTAAATCACAGGGTGCTCCACT
This sequence comes from Lathamus discolor, assembly GCF_037157495.1. Lineage (NCBI taxonomy): Eukaryota > Metazoa > Chordata > Aves > Psittaciformes > Psittacidae > Lathamus > Lathamus discolor. Next base: position 104,263,920 of record NC_088886.1, on the reverse strand, counting down.
TCTCCCTGGATTGGACAAGTACAGGCGCATTCCTGCACACAAGCCAAATTTGGCACTCAGGGCAGGCAACACAACCTTAACATTTGCTTTCACCAGACATTCAGCCAAATAAATTCAGACGGATGTTTGTGATAAGGGAATAGGAAGGGTCCATAAGTGCAGCTCGTGCTAATTATCTTTAAACTGAGTTTGAATATGTGCACAGAACACCTCTCTCCCTCCTGAGCCCGCTCCTCAACAGCAGTATACTGACAGTAAAACCTTATATGCACAGCCTGAGATTTCCCAGAACCGTTATAAAAGTCAGGAACCGTTATTAAAATGCTTCTTGTTCTTTGTTTAATTTATAATGTGCTCTCTTTTCTACATGCCCTAAATAATTGCTTTTTAATAGGTTATACAGTTTGACATCATGCTCTATGCTAGTATTTCCCACCGGGAGGCCAAGACATGCTCTCTAATAGTGTCGGCTCCTGTATGGAGATTCACTGATGCTCCTTCTCTGACCAGGAACAAATACACAAATGTACGTGTACTTATAACATGATATGTTATAAGATGTATGGCTTATAATCAGCATTTAGTACCAGCGAGAAAGCATAAATGGGGAAACAACATCAGAGAGCTTCGTGCCAGGGAAGGCTTTCAAAACACGTAGGAGTCCTCCACAGTCCAAACTAGCTGTCATCTTCTTCGTGTACATCTGAAAAACTACCAACAAAAGCAATTAGCTCTAGAGAAGTATTTAATTCCCAGCAGTACATTTAAGTACTTCGCTATTGCTCTTTAATTGGAAAACATGCTACCAAGAACATTTACTGCAGATTTTGAACTGACCCTGCCAGTAACAGAATGAGTCCCTCTGGGATGTTCACTTGCTATGGTACAACTTTGTCAGTAATAACAATTAGTCCTTTTAAAAACCCCATTCTTCTGTAGTCAGCCTCATCTTGGAGATCAGAAATGGCAGCTTTTTTGAAAAGTTTTACCAGCACAATAATAATCCAGTGCACTGTAACTTAAAAATCACACACACCCCCCACTAGCTGATCCCAACGTATATACAGCACATGGGCACGCATCTGTTTATACAATGAGCTGTATGAACCATGCAAGTCCACCTTTATTTCAGTGTACTGTCTCTCTCAAGTTCCCCATGGCATGCAATAAGCATGTTATTATAGCTGAACCAGACAAATATGTGTGTGTATCCTAAATGAGAAAGCACTAGATGACAGATAACTCCTACGCCAAAAATACACAGAGCATGGAGGACAACAGTCTGCTTGTTATTTCTTTGCTAATCCTTGAATTAAGGTCTTCTCAATGACTAGAAACCAAATTGAGCTTGGTAAAATCTGTGTTTATGTTTATTCAGATCTATTCAAGGTTTTTCTGTGCAACACACCAGACTTCAAAGTCCTATGGTTAAAGTACAGCAATTCACCTTCTTCTTAAATTCAAATGGACGCGATTTTGCTTGTTGTAAATGTAAGTAATAGACTACTTATGCTACTTACCCAGTTGGAACAAGGTAAATAAAAGCAGAATTCAGTGAGCATTTATAGATCAGTGCCAATGCTGCAAAACAACCACCAGAATCCCATGCTGGGGGAAGGCAATGCAGGGCATTCCAAAGGGAGCAGAAGTGTCATTACAGTTATTGAAAACATTATACCTAAAAGGAGCTGACAAGTCCTTAAAAATATGGAGGTTTGGCTTTAAATGAAGGTTTCTTGCAGAGATTCAAACTTTTGCCATATGCCAAGCTACTGTGGAGAAAGGAAATTTAATACATTTTTTTCCGTAAAATTTAGCCCCTACTGCCACCTGCAGTTCCCATAAAGTACACTCTCTGATTAAGTGTTTCCACTTCCAAGCAGAAGCTGTTGCATACCCCTGTGTATAAAACTGGGATGCCACCTCAAACCAGGCAACAGCAAAGCTCATCCTTTCCACAATTAATAGTTAACTGCTTTGTACTTGTTGTATGAGAGTGGGCTGCATCCTGTTCCTACTCACACAACCTCCCTCTTCCAAAACCTACAAAATCCCTCTCAAACTCAGCGGGGATGCACCCTAGAAGCATGCCAGGTTAAAGCTCTGCCCTTGCAGTGTTTGCTGTCCCTTCTGCAAGTGAATTGTGTATATTCAAATATGCAAACCCTGATGACGAACAGCATCTATGCACTTCTCAATTTCTTTCTCTGGCCTTACCAGTCTGGCATGAAGTTTGGCAAGGCCATTGTCTCTCTTGCTGCGCTCCTGGAAGCTGCACCGTGTTCCTTGCCACTCTCCCCTGCCACAGCCAACACAATGCTGGACCAAAACCACCTGCTGCAAATAAAAATAAAATTTAAAAACAACCTAAAATACTTTTTAAAAATCATTAATATATATGTAAGTGATCCAGGCATTGCTTCAGGGGAGACAATTTAATATCTAAGCATGTATATGGGTTCCTGTACGGTACAATTTGCACACCTGGAGAAAAGTGCCTCAGTGGGCAGCTCCCCATGACCATACACATACTGGAGAGCACATAAAATCCCAGCAGCAGTCACTACCAGAACCTCTTCTTCTAAACCCCATTGCAGTTATGCTTTAGAAGTCCAGTAAGTATTTTTCTCTGTGGCAGGTTGACCACAGCTGGTGGCCACATGCCTGCCTACACCCTCACTCCTCCGCCTCAGCAAGGCAGGAGAGAATACATAGTGAAAAAGCTCACAGGTCAAGATACAGACAAAGACAGGTATACACAGGGAGATCCCTTACCAATTACTGTCATAGGTAAAACAGATTCAACTTGAAGAAAATTAATTTCTTACCAATTAAACTATGTTTGGGTGATGAGAAACAAAGATAAATTACTCTCCCTTGCCCCCTTTACCCCACCCACTCTCCCTCTAACTCCCAGCTCCTCTGTCTCTCCATGATCCCGGCAGTGTTTTCTTCTCCTCTCATCTCCATACCCCCATGGTGCCATCTGTGGGTCTGAGGGGTTCAGCGGGGCCTATAGCCGTGAAGCCACCAGATCTGTTCATGCCAGGCCCAGAGCAGCCCCAGCCTCTCCCCACAATCTCAGCCCTGCAGCTGCCCCGGGTGCAGGCACCCCACACATTCCCAAAGGCAAAAAAAAGGGAGTAAAGCACAGGCATTACAGACTTCAGATTCTCCCCCGGGTGCATGAACTCATCTCGTTATTTTAGGAGTAATTATGAAGCAGTGTTGCTTGCATGCATAGGTGGCACATTCCCACTTTGAGACACTGAGAGTAAAACTACCCTTTGGCTCAGTGGAGAAGAGGATGAGGCCAAACTGTCACACACCCACTCCTGCTCACCTTCACCCCCCTGCTATAGTCAGCGGCCTTTATTTTATTTTCCATCTTTCTCTGCATGGGCAAATCTGGCAATAATCACAGTCTCAAAGGCTTGTTCATTAATTTGAAGCAGAGAGCAAGGCTTCACAAACCTGACTGTGCATAAACACCCGTTTATGGTAATTTACTTTGTGTTTTCAAGTCATTTTCTTTCATCTTTTACTCAGCCCTTTCCTCAGTCAGTAAGTGGCTTCACTGCAGCGTCTTCAAGGTTTTCATGTGGTTTATTGTACCTTTTTTTTTTTTCTTTCTTCTTTCTTTCCCCCAACTGTTTTAACAGGCTTAGGGCAAGCAGAACCTCGTGCTTGCTCCACCTCTTAAGCTGGTCCCAGAAACATGAAGGCAAAGATCTTGCCCAGAAGACAGCAGCAAGCAGGATCATCCTCATTTTACCACCAAAGCTTGCCAAAACAAGAAGGTACCTTTCCTGGAAGGGGGGAAGGAAAAGGGATTGCACACTGTCAATAAGGAAGATCAAGAACACTAATCCAGCTGTCACACAAAATGGCACATGCAAACGATTGTCACTGCACGTCACTGATCAGGTGAAGCCACAAGCCAGGAACAGGGAGAAAACCGGGGTGATGCAAAAGCAGGGATTTCATTCTGAAAGTAGTAAGACAAAGCTCAAAGATCGAGCCTGGGTCAACAGGAATCTTTTCAAAAGCCACATTTTGAGACTTTCCTTTTTTTAACCCCATCCCATCACACTGTCTTTGCATATAATGCAACTGTGGTGTAGTGGGAAGGAGAAACTAAAACTGCTAGGGAGATTTATTAATTATAAGCCTAAATAACTGCCACCCACCTGTGAAGGCAAGCAGCTATGTTCCCTATGGAGCAGACGTAAGGCATAGCTATTGGCATAGCCAGGCTGCTGCCCTGATCAGACAGGGCCAGGAACCCAGGTGAATCAGAAGCCAGACAGGAAGGTCCCCTCTACCTAAACCAGGTGATTCATTCCAGACTAGATAAACAGTCTCCCTGGATGGATTTTAAAAATTCATGCAGAAAAATGTGGCTGTCTGGGGTACTGTGTTTGTCTGTGGCATTTGTAGCACAGAAAAACCCTCCAAATGAAAACATACACCAATATGTGCATATTAACATAAACAGAGAATCTTCATATTGCTGACATCAACAGCTAATAAATTACCTAAATGAAAACATCTCAGTGTGGTAATGTAAAGGTCATGGCTCACATACAGACTGACAGCCCACCAGAGATGGAGCCCTCACCCATGTTATTGACAGAGAAGCAGAAACCATCATGCTCTTTTTCAAAGCTAGCCAAAATTTTATACAGCTGTCCCTAAGCCAAGAGGCCACCCTTCTTCTCCCTGTCTAGTGCTGCTCTGATGTGGTCAGAGGTGGGCTACAGCACCAGGCATGGTCTGGAGGTCAAAAAGACATTTACATCCTTTTTCATTTTTTGAGAACAAAGTTACAGTTAGGTTAAGTCTTAAGGATTCATTCTGTTTTCGCTTGCAGTTCCATTAAAAGTCTATGCATTTTAATGCTCTTCAACAAAGCCTCCAAAGTATACAGACCCTTGTAGAGGCACAAAGAGAAAACCCACCTTTCTGCCTTTTTTGTTGTTGTTTTTCCCCAAACTCAAATTACCTTAAGCTTTAATATAACAAATGCAAGATGAAGAGACTATCACCACTCAGCATTAGCCTCCTGAAGCACAAATACACTAGGTAATGGGCTGTTCACAAGCTGCAATGGCAATATACAGAAAATACGATATGAGGGACAGTACACCATACTATCTTAATCTCATCAAGGCATAGGCAAACAAGGTCATTATAGTTTGCTTACAGCTCTGCCATCCTCTTAAAGCCAGAAAAGCCAGGTGAATTTTCCCCCAGCCCCTGGAAAGCTAACAATGTTTAGGGCACAAGTGGATTGATTAACTTTCAAGAGCACTTAAGTAAAGACCAGACACTTAATCAATATTTATTTTGCTCTTTTAGCCTTCTTGTCAGAGACAAGTATAGAACTGCCTAAAAGGCACAGTATAAAATTTTATTATCATCCTCTTTTATTTCATTGTAATTTGTTGCTCATGAAAAGACAAAATTAATAATCATAATAACAATAATAAAAGATTGAACTTTTTAATGCCACTTCCAGACCTTAATGGCATAGCAACACACATGGGGCTACCAGGAGCCCTGATGAAAAAGGTAATGATGCAGGAGCACATCAGCAGACACCAGAGAAGCCCCTGTGTTTTGTGCACAGTGCAACCCTGTGGGCATCAGTGCAGATCCTGCAGGTGTCACAGGCAGCTACCCAAACCCTAGTCCTGTGTCCAGGCTGACAAAGCCTGCTGGCACGAAGCAGAGCTCATCATAGGGTGGCTTGCCAGCCTGAAGAGACAGACATTTCAGAACAGGCTGCAGGGAAATCTGAGTATATGGCTGTCCCCAGGGCTGGTTTGGTTTTTGTTTTTTGTTTACGGTTTTTTGCCAACAATAATATAGAGGTTCAAGAGGAACACTAACCATTCTCTCCCAATTTTTCCATTTCCTCCCATAACAGTATTGATTCAGGGCTGCCAGAGTAGCCATCCTGACACTTAGATCTCCAGCCATTTCCACATACATCATTAGTTTCTTTGAGCAGCTAACTGTCCCTGGAATAAATCATTTAAACAAAACTTATTTTTCTAGCAACTGGAAGGGAAATGGACATGAGCCCAACAAGGCCTGGGGGCAAAAGCAAAGCTGCTCCACCCAAAGGCCAACTCTGTATTACCTGCAACATGGGAGGAAAGGCCTTTTCACCTCAAATGAGAGGCCTTGCCAGGCTGGACACACCTGGCACAGCCACACTGGTCCTCAAGGCTATGTTTGACAGCCCAGATGATTGTCTTGAGCAAGACAGGAAAATTCAATACAAAATTCTATTTCAATACAGGACATGAAAATTAAAGCAAGTTCATTTCACACAGTGCTCTCCTGGTTTAGGAAAACCCAGAACAGTTATAAATCCATTGCAGTTTTAGTATTTACAGTATATCCTACCAGTGCGAGATGTCTGCACAGAGATAAATTCCAGTTAGAGAAGGAACTGTTCTTACTTTTTGGTATATACTTGTGCATACAGAAAGAGAGAATAGGACTTGAAATAAAAAAGCACCCAGTTACTTAGAAGTGTTTATCGACATTCATTCAAATTTATTACTAATGATTAGGCTGACTCACTGATGCCTATGGAGGACATGATTTCTTGAGTTGCTTGATATTCCTGTGGATTTCCAGTTGTTGCCTGGTGCCCTGGGTTCAGCAGCAGCAGTCATTTTTTTCTCCTTCTTAGTAGCTGGTGCAGTGCCGTGTTTTTGACTTGTTGCCTGGGAACAGCGCTGGTTTTAGTTACCGCTCAAGTGTTTACTCTGACCAAGGACTTTGTGAGCCTCATGCTCTGCCAGAGAGGAGGGGAAGCCGGAAGGAAGCAGAGACAGGACACCTGACCCAAACTGGCCAAAGGGGTATTCCATACCACAGCACATCATGCCCAGGAGGTAACTGGGAGTTACCCAGAAGCACACTCACTGCTCGGTCGGCGGGTGGTATCATATTCTCTTGCCTTGTTATTTCCCTTATCATTATTATCATTGGTGGTAGCAGCAGTGATTTGTTTTATACTTTAGTTACTGGGCTGTTCTTATCTCAACCTGTGGGAGTTACGTTCTTTTGATTCTCCTCCCCATCCTTCTGGGAGTGGGCGGGAGGAAAGAAGGCGAGGGGGGGCAGGAAGTGAGCGAGTGAGACTACTGGGTTTTAAACCACGACAGTTCTTTTCCAGCCTCTGGGAAAATCTCTTGGTCCTCCTATATCGTCGTCCAACCCCAGACAAGACCCAAACCTGACTCTGCTTAACTCTTTAAATCAGACGAAATGGTTGTGGGCAAAACACACTCTGTATGCATGTCAACATGGTGATCCCCATCACAGTCAGCAAACAGGTCTCAACAGTATTTAAAGGCCATTCAAAAACTTCAAAACTCTCAAAAGATGCTGTAAATGGTCTGCGGGGGGGGGGGGTGAGGGGGTGGGGCTGGGAGGGTAAGAGAATGTCTTCTTCACAGGTTGACCACCGGAGAAGGAGAAAAAAGATGTGTAATTGCTAAGCATTTTTATTATATACCTCCTAAAATATAAAGGTGGTGACCACACTGGGAACATAAGCCCGATCAGTTTCATGATCAATGATTCTATTGTATTACAAGTCATTACCATAAAGTACAATGAGACAAGAACCTTAGCCCAAGCCCCACACTTGATAAACACTAACACAGCAAATACCAGCTATAAGTAAGGTACAATATGCTGAAACTGTGAGATCAAGAGAAACAACTTTGAGAGCCAATAAATCAGCATTGTGACGAGTGACTATCAATCCAAAACAATGAATGCTTATCACAAATACAATTAGACACGATCTGTCATTATCTCAACCCCTCATGCCCCACGTTGAATGCCAAAAAGAACTGTTGTGGTTTAAAACCCAGTCAGCCAGGCAGTCTCACTCGCTCACTTCCCCCCCCCCCCGCCTTCTTCCCTCCCCCCAGCTCCCGGAGGGATGGGGAAGATAGCCAAAAGAATGTAACTCCCACAGGTTCAGATAAGAACAGCCCAGTAATTAAGGTATAACACAAACCACTGCTGCTACCACCAATAATAATAATGATAAGGGAAATAAGGCAAAAGAATACGATACCACCCGCCAAACGAGCCCGACAGAGTAGTGAGTGCCCTTCCTGGTAAATCCCAATTACCTCCTGGGCATGATGTGCTGTGGTATGGAATACCTCTTAGGCCAGTTTAGGTCAGGTGTCCTGTCTCTGCTTCCTCCCAGCTTCCCCTCCTCCCTGGCAGAGCATGAGACTCACAAAGTCCTTGGTCAGAGTTAACATTTAAGCAGTAACTAAAAACATCGGTGTTATCAGCACTGTTCCCAGGCTGCAAGTCCAAAACACAGCACTGCACCACCTACTAAGAAGGAGAAAAACGACTGCTACTGCTGAACCCAGGACACCTGCCACCACTGTGGATTTGCAATTGCATGGCTGTGAAATCATGTGCAAAGCGAAGAAGGACTCAGCATACTCCAGTATATTCATCCGGGTACCAGTGACACATGCAAAACACATGCACAGAAAAGCAGGCACTACATTCCCATGAACGCTCAGTGTTCATGCAATAATGAGCTCAAAGTTTATGAAAAAACTCTGTGCTCTGCAAATCTCAAACAGACAGTGGTGAGCAACTTCATTAGGACATAACTGATGGTCAACAGTATGTACATTATGACTGGAAATAGAGATGTTTAAGCAGGAAATATTTCCTTTCTCCAATATGCAAACCACCTGGTCCTGCCAAATTAGAAAGCAACCTTGATGCAGCTGTCTCCGTAATACTCATCTACAGACTGCCTGAATGTTTGCTATTCCAGAACACGGAAATAAGACCACTGTATTTATTATATAGACAATGGCATGGCAAATCCTGCAAAATTGACTTCACCTGTCGTTAGACTAGGTCCTAAGCAAAGGTGAGCACTGGTGCTTGGGGACAAGATGCCAGCTCACAGCTCAGGTACGCTCACACGGGCCTCCGTGGCTCCTCCCTGCTCCAGGGACACAGCCATTGGAGTAACCAACGCCTCAGGAAGGGCAAGCGCTTCACATCTATGTTAAGCCATCGCAACCCCTTCACGCACTAACACCCATTTTCCTTGGTGCCCCTTTCTCCATGGTTCAAATTAAATAGAGTCTTAATAACAACTAAAGATTAAAATAACCTCTATTACAAGCATAGTGCACAGCTTTCCTAACAAAAGCAGTCTTCATAATTAAGTGGGACGTATGTCCATCAGGGCAGGAATTAAACCTAAAATAAAAGACTACTACAGAGACCTCGTACATGACAAAGCTACGCGGCACTGATCGAAAGGAGAATAACTGACAGCAAAACCAAACCCCAAGCATCAAAGACTTAATCCACGCGGTAACTTTTTAAGTCTGAAGAAGGCACAACTGTATACACTACCCTGGGACAACGAAGAGCAGAACACTTCAGCAAGGGAGAGAGGCCGCCGCCGTGACAGGAGGCTTCATTAACCGCCCTCATCCTCGTTGCATGCCCCCTCTGAGGCTGGCTCCGACCCGTGCCCTGCAGCGCCATCTTGCGGGCAGGCGGCCAGGCCCCCGGGTCAGGTACTCTTCCTGCTCCGCCTGCGGGGGCCAGTCGGGGGGAGCGGGCACCAGGCAGCGGGCTGAGCGGAGGCTCGAGGCGTGCTGAAATGCACCCGCCGCGGTCCCTGAATTCGGCAGATGCGGTTCGTTTTAGAGCTGCCTTCGAGTACGACATTGGTGCATGCACTGATCCGGGCGAGAGGTCAGCGGGACGAGATCTCTCCACGTGCCCTGCCCACGAGTCTGGGTGATCACAGTCAGTGCGGCGTGCTTCACACACACTTCACAGAGTCGTTTGGGTTGGAAGGGGCCTTAAAGCTCACCCAGTTCCACCCCCCTGCCACCGGCAGGGACACCTTCCACTTGACCAGGTTGCTCAAAGCCCCTTCCAACCTGGCCTTGAACACTGCCAGGGATGGGGCAGCCACAGCTTCTCTGGGCAGCCTCTGCCACTGTCTCACCACCCTCACAGTAAAGAATTACTTCCTAGTATCTAATCTAAATCTACCCTCTTTCAGTTTAAAGCCATTCCCCCTTGTCCTGTCACTACATGCCCTTATAAAAGGTCCCTCTCCAGATCTCTTGTAGGTCCCTTTGGGCACTGGAAACTGTTCTAAGATCTCCCTGGAGCCTTCTCTCCTCCAGGCTGAACAATCCCAGCTCTCTCAACCTGTCTTTCTAGGAGAGGTGCTCCAGCCCTCTGATCTTCTCTGTGGCCCTTCTCTGGACTCACTCTAACAGCTCCATGTCCTTACTACGTTGGGGGCCATCTCCCATCTCCAGCAAAAACACGACAGAAGCCAGAACCCCCAGGAGAGCCCCAGAAACCCATCGCAGAGACTTTCAGGCTACCAGTAAACACCCCATTCTCTCATCAAATCTCTCTGAAGCTGGTGCTAACCAGCAACCTGGAGAACCCAGTGAACACTGATCTTATTGTCTCAAAAGACTGCTTCTGCTTTAATAGCAGGATAATTTAAATAGTAAAGAAATACCAGCTTTTATTAATTCATACAAGACTTAGACGTTCAGTTGCAATTTCTGAGCAAGTCCCCTCTCTTTCCACCTCCCACCATTTTTATGGTTCTTAACTGATCTGTTAATTCAGTATCTCACTACTTTTTCACAGTATATTTCTAGCTTAAAAACACAGCAAACTGTCAAAACCTATATATTAACATATAAAGATACGGTAGTGTCTTACAAAAAGTAACTTTTAAAAATTACATACATCTTGCATGATGCATCCCATAAACGCACTAGAAGTGTAATTATGTATAATTAGTTGCATGTCTGTAAACCCAACAGTTTAATCATGTTTAATTAACCACATTGTAATTAGAACATTTGATAGCTAAATGTTGTCTTGCTAAACTCATGAACACCTGGAACACACAATTAGTTCCACGAACAATAAATTAACTTTAACTAAAATGTGTCGTTAGTAATTATTTTCCCTCCTTCCTGGTAGACCACTAGGGTTAAAGATGAGAAACAGTCAAATCAGATCCACAGCCATTTAAGACCATGAGTGCTGGAGCCCTCCTGCTGCCAGTTTTACTTTTCGGTGATATTCTCCAACAGAGGTGACTAACCGCTGCAGAATTTGTAGTTCTTCCTTGCTTTTTCATTTCAAAAATTCATTTTCACCTGTGCTAGTTTTGGGTTGGTTTGTTTTTAAGAACTACCCGGTCAAATGTAAAAAGTTCCCTCTAGTTGAGGAGAAGTGATCACCCCCTCAAGCAGCCAACTGTTCAGAGAAAGAAGCTGCTGGTTACAAGATCTTTATTGAACTAGTCCTGCAACTGCTTGTACCCAGAAGGCCACTGAGGCAGCACAGTACAGTGCCCAAGCACACATTGCTCCAGCAAGAGTGTTTCCATTTCTACACCCAAAGGATGCTGCAACAGCTGGGACAAACTCTGCAAACCACAGCAGAAGGAACTTTCTCTGGAGCTGAATACCAAGAGATGATAGTTCTGTAAAAGCTCAGTCCCCAGGAAAGCTCGGAAATTTGGCACAACAGAACAGACCAGCAATGATAAAAGGTGCACAATCACGCCAGCCTGGCTGACAGCTGACCCCAGCCCGCTGCCCTGGGGAGAAAGAGCATAGCAAGGGGGGCAGGAGGTGGAGCTGCTCTCCAGCTCTGACCCCAGCCATCTGGGTCACTATACCCGCTGGTTAATCAGTCAGAAATCTCAGCGTTGAAAACGTCCCTCAAATCCCATCAAAGCAGCTTAGGAATTCAACACTGAAGAGCCCCCCTCTTGTTAAAGGAAGGTTGGGCAATAATTCTCTCGGACATGCTCCTGCAAGTCACAGTAGCCTCTCCAACTCCCCAGAGGCCATGCTACTGTTTTATCAGCAGGTCTTAACACAGGTAAAACTGGGCTCATGGTGAGGGAGTTTCTTTACACAAGCACTTTGAGCCATTTGGTTACTCATTTCAAGGCACACAGATATAAAAATGAGACACTCTGGAATAGTGTCTGTTCAGAGAAATAAGTGGAACATTCTCAAAACAGGAGAAAAAAAGACAATATAATATACACAGCATTAAACTGCAGGGTGTATCTTTAAGTCAAGCATCCCTGTTTGCTGTCATTCCTATCATTGGTGTCTCCAGTGGAACCAAAAGGCAGCCAATCTAAAACAATAAAGGGAAACAAACATAATGCAGTGACAGACTGCTGAACTGTCATATTCTTGAAATCAAGACATCAGGAGGCCTTAAAAAAGGATCAAGCGTTTGTATTCAAAACAGATGAAATACGTCCAGAGCTGCAACAGAAACTAGTGGAGGGAGCAGAGTGTGTAACACTGCTGCTGCTAGGCTCTCCTGCAGCAGTTTTCAGAGCCAGGTGTCACTGAATACTGACACCAACATTTATAAAACTGACCAACCATGAGATATGGGATGGTGAAAAGAAACAGCAATTTCTTTCAACCTGGACACGTCCGGAGTAACTCCATTTCGTGTAGAGATTCTGGTTTCCTTAGGTGTGCCAGCAATAGACTGCAGCCTTCTTTTCTTTGCATGCTGGTACACAGAGATGAGGATTCAGCCTTGCCCTGTATCACTGTGGATGGGATAGTAGGTAAAAAAAGTACAGTGGAAGGTAGAAAATTATGCAAGTGAGGCTGTGGCAAACAAGAAATTTGCAGATGCATAATCTCTTCGAAAAAGAGTTAACATGCAATGACCAGTTTTTTCCTGGAGCCTTTCATGACAAGGACACTTAAATACAGTCAACAGAATGTTGGCAGTACTGCTACCTGGCTGACAAAAGCCCAATATAAAAATTTTCAGCACAAATGACTGAAGCTGTTGGAAAAGCCAGAGATGGCCAGTCTATTCAGCCTTGCCTGCCATTAGCATGATTAGGTTGCTATTACCTGGGAAGGTGTCACTAAAGCACTGTTTCACACACTCCTTCCTTCAGTGAAAGTCATCAGCCTGCACAGCTTCAAATATCTTTGGACCACTGCAGGTAACCACACTGTCAAACCAGTCCAGGCAGAGCCGTGCAGTTTACATAAGCTGTAATGTAACAAACACCATGTTTGTTTTCTGGTTTATTCTTCCCAATCCTAGCTTGTTTCCTAAACCAGGAGACTAATCAGAAGAACAGGAGTGTATCTAGTATAGAAAGTACTATAACTAATACCAAGTTAAAATGAGGCTGGCGTAATTCAGGATCATGTCACAAGTATGCAGGAGTTGGGAACAGTTTGATTCCCAAATCTCTGCTACTCTTCAGCCACATTCCCTTTCCCTCAGAAACATCTCCAGCCACTCTGGTCTACCACTCTGCTCAGGTGAGCACAGACAGCGCTCCCACTGCACCTTACAGCCCGAACCTTTCTTCACAGATTCAGAAGTCTTGGTATAAAGAAATTGCACTACGATAAAAAAATATCATCCCAGATTTGCAGACAGTTTGCCTATAGCTGTACATCTGTACACTATTTTCACAAATTTAACTCTCGTGGAAAGATTGCATCTATCAGAAAGTCATCTCTGGTAAATTTCCCATCTCCTGTAGCAAGTGACAGGAAAAAGATGACCTTTCCAATGAACTGCTGATAACTCACTGCCAGGAAAAAAATTAGATCTCTTGCATGCTGTAATACATGATACAGTTATTTGCCTCAAGCAAGCTAAAAATTAAATGGCAGAACCAGCTGGTTACAGATGGTAGTGTGAAAAGTTCACCTCCTCCTTTCTCAGCTGCTTAGCTGCAAGAGTATTAAGTCAACAAAGCAAATGATTATTTGTACTTCACTCTGCTCAGATTAAAAAGGATAAAATCTAAAAATGAATCCCTAGACTTCACTTCAAGCAATAACATACAGTGCTCCAACAACGGAGGAAACAGCTTTGATGAAACATCAAATGGGGGTAACGAAAAACATCTGAGATGAGCTTAACATGAATATTGGGCAAAACTTACTTTCCAGGAAAAGGAACTCAAGCCCTGCCTTTATACCTGACCTGCTTTTTAATACAGTGTGTGAGTGTATATTGCTGGCTGATGACAAAATAAAGCAGGGATATTTGCCAGCCAGGAAAATGTATATTCAGCTGATTTCCCATTGATCCTCAGTGCCGAGTGGGTCACTGGGAGGGCTGTGGAACCACAAAATGTGAAACTAAATACAAAAGATAGCATGAACTGCAGCAACAATAGAAAATATTTTTGAATATTTAAAATTTATATTCGTCCTCTGACAAGGGAAAAACTGGGGCTTAAGCAAAGCTAACCAAGAATTAAAGGAGAAATATTGTATAATGACAGGAAAATGGCATTAAAATGTAGGTGGCATAAATGAATGTTCAAGCTTTGCCTCTGCTCAGCACTCTTAGCACCTAAGACAAAAAACCAATCCCAGCACTCCTTCAGGAAGAATACAGTAAGATTAAACGTGGAACACAGAAAGGACTGAAGAAACCCTTAAATTAGTTCGAACTTCCCTTCTCGACAACCTGTAACACGGATGTATTTCAGAACAGTGCAAATCAGCCAACTCTTTATCTTCTTTTTTCTAAACCTTGACATTTGCAGCTAAAACGTAAAAGCCAGAAAGCAGCAGGATTATCTCAAATGCTGAAGTAAAAAGTCTTCAAAATCAATTTAAAAACAAATGAAGAAAAAGGCAATTTCACAACTAAGTGCTTAAGCACTGAAGACATTGTTCTAACACAAACAGATGAACAGTACAGATGTAAAATTATAATCAAGTGTCTACACACAAATAAAGCACAGGGGAAGAGCTAGAAGTGGTACTTAAGGATGGTGATTGTGACCTAATGTGTATAATTAAAGCACTTGAATTAACTCAGCTGCCTTTGTTCTTTTTACAGAGAAATGGAAAGCAATAGGTAATAGTTCCACACCCAGTAAAGAATTTATTAGGACATGCCTGCCCAAAACTGCTTTGTCTTCATTAAAAAATATTAGGAAAAAGAGTTGCTGTAAGTGAAGAATTTCTAACTCTACAAAGTTAAAAGTTTTAAGATACCTACACCAAAAAGCAGTTAATTGGCAAAAAAATGCTGCCTTTTCTGATTTGCTGTGACATATAACAGTAATGAATGACACAGCTGTTTTTTTTAACTTTAGGACCTAATGCACTAATCACATTAGTCCAACTGAAAAAAAATCTAATATAGCTGCAAATAGTTTCCTTTTTTCTAAACATGTAACTGAAAAAAAAAAAAAACAAACTTATTTTTTTTTTTCTAAATTACATCTTTTTAGCCAGCAATAGCAAAATGCTGCAAGGATACCTTAAAAGTCAAACAAGGTGTTGAATTGAAAAGAAGCAAAAATAGAAATCAATGTTTCTATCCATATCCCTTTTTTTGATCTTGGAGACAACGTACCAAACCGGCTTCCACACTAGCCTACACTCAAAAATTCCTGCAGGTACTATGAGTAATGCCAGAGTTGATGAAAAGATCATTAACTTCTTTTCAGGGGCAGTTTTCAGGTTAGCAATCCACAAAATTCACACAAGTCATCATAGGTAAAATTCCAGGTCAAATAAAGCAGGAATAAGGATGTTCAAAATGTAAATGATCTTCGTTACCCATTTTTCACATGACATCAAAGAAAATGCAGAGGGAAAATGTCATGATACGGTCTGATAACACACGGCAGAAGGCAGATAGACTCCCACCACATAATGGTACCTTTACAGTCCTCCTGTTGCAGTCTTATCTCTGCTTTGGGAATACAACTTTATAGCTTTGTATTTCTTATTAAATTTTATTTCTTGTAACAAAATTTGAAGTCAACAATAACAAAACTTGCTCTTTACCATATCCCTGCTGACCCAATTATCCTCTGAAGAGGTACAATCAGTTACTATGGTTATAAATATTCATGCAATGGAAGGCATTAATATTCAGAAAAAGGAAACTCACAGACTTAATTCTAATCCTCATGAAAGTGACAAATTACAAAAATGATGAATAAATAAATGAGCAGAAGACAAGGGTTTGCAGCATATTCTGTAAGTTGTTTGTCATCAAGCTTCAGCCGCAGAGGTTAAATAAATGTACATGCAATCCTCCTGTACATCAGCATTATCTAAATGTTGTTCTGATTGCCAGTTGATTTTCACCTCTTGGGGACCTATCAGGCCATTTGTACAGCACGCATAGACACAGCACGGATTTCTTTGAGACATCTTGGCAGAGCAACCTGCTTATTTGTGCATACATGTATGCATAAGTGCACATACACTTGCATGGGTGCGTGTTCATTTACAGAACTATTATTTGACTATGGAACTTGCTCAAAATACAGAGGACTTTAATTAACCTTTTCCTATCAGACACATCAGATAGGGAGCCAAAATCAAAATAATACAAGCAGTCTTCAAAAAAGTCTGGATAAACATCCTGGAAAAAGCAGCACTCATAGTACCCATGTTACATAATTTTCCTTTTTAATAACAAAACTGTGTTGGCTGTCAGAAAATTATAACATGTGATGTACCTGTTTCAACATAAATATATTAACTGTCAACCAAACGCACCCTGCCCTCTTGCAGGAACAATTTCCAACTCATATGTAAAATGTATTGGATTACGTATTATTACATATATTATACAATATATGACTTGTTCAGTAATTTCTAGTTCCACATTTACAACTCCAGTTAAATAACCTTTGCCTAAAAAGTTCCTCATTCTCTCCTTTAAATGTCCCTCTTAAAGACCTGACATAATTTTTCCAATATAGTATTATTTTTAACTTTACATATCTTTTCATATACAACTGTATTAAAATTATTTACTCCCACAATAAAATCTGTTTATACTCCTTTCAGATCTCCTATTCAGGTTTCTTATGCTAGATACACTAAGGCAAATAACCTATAGAAATCTTTGGTCTCTTCACATTGTGAGGTATACTGTAATTCAGAGGGAAAAAAAATATCTGTAGAGAAAATTAGTATATACAGGATGCTGTTACTTTTCACCATTACAGCTTGCCTGTATATATAAGGCCATCTAAATTTTAAATTATACACATAACTTCAATTACAACATTATAGCTTAATCTGAAGCAAGCAATTGCATTTTGTAAAATAAATGAATACTTCATTTTAAGGAGCTGTAAAGAAGTCCAAACATCTACAGCATGCCAAGTCATTAATGCACCAATTTGTCATCTCTTTTCTTACAAGCTTTGATCAACTTCTTCCATCTTCTCAATTCGCCTCCACATAAAACTGTTTAACATGCTACAAGCAGCATTATACACGAGTGCTCCAACATTTCCTGTCAGATACATAGAGCAAGAATCTGCTCTTCAACCGTTAGAGCATCTTCTCAATGGAAGCTGCATTCTCCATCACAGACAAGCCTTCTGAAACTTAAGTGTTTTCTTCTAATACTGCCTGTCAGACAGAAGAAAAATAATTATTGAAAAACAGTTTGCATCTCTGATTTTTTTTGTCCTATTTTATAGGTTAATATTAAATATGGAAATGAGAAATCTTTTTAAAAAACTGAGAAGTTAAAAACTCAATTTTTTTCCCATTCCAACTGAATGCAGATTACTAAAACAGCAAGCATAACACTGTGTGTAGCATAACTAAAATGATTAAGTACAATAATTACCAGACAATTAAGCTAGCATATAAAGGAAAAACATAAGAAACATATCTACACTAAGCCTACTTAGTTCTAAGCAAACAATTCCTTTCTTTCGGGAATTCCCCTCTCCTTCCCTTTCTTTTAAAACTAATTATTCTGGGAAGCCATTCCCAAACTTAGGGGGTGTGCTTCACATTTTCTATTCTATTACCTGCTGAATCAAACAAAACTTTCATTTCCCACTGCCTAAGTTTTATTTAGTTCATATCAGTAACAGGAAAACACTTTAAATGTGTCTAACCCAGGAGACTAATGAAGGATAAAACACTTCCTCAGGTATATAGATTATGTTCCACTACAAAACAGGCACAATCCAATATACGAAAAATATGCCTAGTTGTTTTACTGTAAAACCCAGGAATGTTGCCAAATATATTGTTCCTGACTATTTCAGGCTGCCTTTCTACAATTTATTTTCCTTTAAGGAAACAAGATAGCATTAATTTACATATCATTTAATACAACAGGTGACAGGTGTCAGCCTTTTCATCTTTACGAGCCAAATAAAGAACAAATTTAATCTCCACTGAATGCGAGAGAAACAGCTTTACAAAACTTCATGTACACATTCATTCATGCATAATCTAACCAATATGCACTAGATCACATAGGCTTATGTAACAGATCACGTATAGACCATATTAGGCTCATGTACAGATCATACTAGGCTCACATAAGATAGAGGGGGAAATAATGTAAAGCTACAGTTGAAAAAAGAAAAATTATTCTACCTCTTTATTTTTAAGCACTTGGTATTTGGGGCTCTGGAGATCTTCAATGCTTTCAGCAATTGGCTTATTCAGTGTTTCTGGCAGAAGGAGAGTCAGGAATCCTGCTGACAGTCCAGTGATTCCAAACACCACAAACGGTACAGAATGACTAAGAGATTTCTAAAAATAAAAATTCAAAGTAAAAAGGCACCATTATTTCCTGCTCTTAAAATACATGATCCGTATGAGCGCCAGTCAAAACCAGAAGACTACAACTTTTCACTCCAGCAATCTGTGCAATTATTCATATCCTGGTAGAACAGAAAACCCCAATAAATGTCATTTCACAGAAGCAGCCCCATACCAAAATTTTGTTTACTAAAAGAACTCAGATACTGAGTGAGCTTTAGCAGTATGGAATGTATTATGACAATCGTTTCACTAACAGATGAAATATTAAACACAGAACATTATCTAATTTCCAAAAAGGGTAGAATTCAAGGTGTTTCTAAACATCTTGTTCATTAAGTCTTGAAATTGAGTGAATGCCATTTAATTTTTCATAAATCTTTCTCAAGAAAAGAATTCAGCAAAGTGCTTTTGAGACAACTTAGTAAATCTGAGTTACATTATAAGTAGAAAATAATCTTACCATAGATGGCACAAATGGAGCCAAAATGCCTCCAAATCTGCAAGACATGGAACAGACACCCAAGCCAGCATTTCTGTTTCAAACAAAGAATGAAAGACTTGTAGTTTCAGAATATACAACTGAATCATGTATTAACATGTGGTGGCACTGCCAGAACCAACTTACACTCTATTTTTTAAGTTATCAATAGCTTTTATTAAATAAAAAAAAAAAAAAAAGTTTTTCAAAGGCCTCCACCAGTTATACTGAAGATTTTCTAAGAGTATCTGCTAGCAAGATGAATCACACCCTTTCAAACCCTCTCAAAGCCACCCTGTTGTGCAATCCTTCACAAAAGTTTGAACAAAGAGAGAGGTTTTCAACCTGCCGTATAGGGCAATTTAATTGGACATCCCTGTGCTGGATGGGGCATGATTTCAAAACCTGGCATCATCTTCAGACAGAAGATTCTGAATGCTACCTCTAGCTCAGGCTGGCAGTAGCAGCCTCTCTTCTGCTGCCTCAGGATGCACAGATGAAACAGCAGTGCTTACCTCCAAACAGAAACTAATTAATTGCCAGTGTGAAGCCTGCAAACATCTGGCCAGATGTGTCACTAGATGGGCTGCTGAATTCTGCGCTCCCTTCAATTTTCAGCCAAGTTTAAAACAATCCCACCTAGACGGTGATAACCAAAGCCTAGGTTAGAACAAGAGGAGCCTCTTCAAGGATCCTCTTCAAAGAAAGTTGAAAGAAAAAAAAAAAAAACACAAAAAAAACCACCCTTGCTGATAAACACAGAAGTCTTCCATCTCTGTATCACTCCTAAATATGGTACTTAAGAGCTCCTTCAGAAACTGGCATTGGCACCAGTCACTGAGACAGCAAGAACCAGCTCACAGTGCCTGTTGTTCTCCCTACATGTCTAAGTTGCTTCCTTTCATTCATCATCATCATCCTCAGTCACACCACTGAGCTGAGCTGCTTTGGCTCACCCCGTTTCCTTTTCCTCCTCCAAAGACAGGAAGACAGTAACAGGATTAAAGATGACAAGCAGAGAGGTGACATGGGTCACTAGTATACCAAAACCACCCACCTGCACATCCCTTCCTAATGGCCCTTTGCGCAGGTTAAAGGAAGCGGATGACAATGAGGAACTTGGAGTGACTCTGCTATAAAAATAAACAGACAAAGCAGCCTTCTCTCTTATCAGGTCCTCTTGGGAAAAGGGAATTCGCAACCCACACTTCCTCACATTAAGGCAACATTAACCCAAACCCCAAAAGACAAGGTCAAGCATCTTTCCCTGACAACAAAATCTCTGAACAGATGACACACCAGTCTGCGTGTGAACCATTCGTTTAGAAGCATCCTTCCCACAGACCCTAAGCCTGTTCATATCCAGAGATGGAGAATTCCACAGTTTGGGTTATGCAGAAGAATGTCATCATATCCAAAGGAAAAATGTATTATTGCCCAAGAACTACTAGCAAGTATTCTTGAGATGCTGCACTGCCAACATCTGACCACCCAGTCTTACCTTAGTGCCTTGGTTTCACTACTCTCACTAGAGCACTACTAAACCTGACTGACTGCATGTGCTCCTGCAATCCCATGGAGCACCCTGCTAATGCCAGCCAAAATAGCTCTTACAACCAGGGTAATCACAGCTCTGCTCAAGCCAGTTACTCCTGCTGCAGCTGCCTGCCAAAGAACACAGGCCATGCGGCACTCCTCAAGGGGCATTTCAGCAGAGAAAAATTTGCAGGTTGTTCCTTGTAAAGACAATCATAGATGTTGCCCAAAGGGCAAGTATTTTAAGGGAGTACAAACTTTACCTACTACCACTGACATTAAGCGAAAACATGATAGTTTCTCCACTGCGTAAATAAGCAAATGAGCTTTCCAAAACTACCCTAGACAGTCCAGTGGCCCCACTCCAGTTTCACTCATCACATACAAGGATGTCAATCATTTTCACATGGGGGGGGGGAACAAACAAAAAACCAAAAACCAACCGAACAAACAACAACAAAAACACCTCCCACACACACACAAAACCCAAACAAACAACAACAAAACCCAAACCAACCATGAGTTTGGCCTGAAGTCTATATTATTAGAACTATGATGACATCTTGTTCCCAAAGACAGTCTTCCCTTCTGTCCAAAAATGCAACGATATCTTTAACTTCTTTCTTTTCAAACTTTTTTGTTCCCTGAAAGGTATTTTAAAGACGCATCAAAAAGGAAAAAAGCCCAAAGCACGTACACAGTTTCCAGCTTGCAGCACCTCCCCGTTTCTAACATGAGGTGTAGTTGTCATTACTCCAGATATCAGTTAAAATGATATGCCTAACAGCTCTCAGGCTTGAAGCAGTAAGGCGGTTTAAATAAGGAGCAGTAATACTGGAGACATTTAATTTTCCTACAAAACATCCAACTGGATTAAAAAAAAATAAAATACAAAATAATTAAAAAGTGCCTTCCGCCTCCTCTCCATTGGCTACGAATGATCCATGTCCCACCACACGCCGGGCCTGAGCTCCGCCGTCAGAGCCACGCCAGGATCAGGACAAAGCTTTGCAGAGACCACCAGATGGTGCTGGTGGTTCGCTTTAAGTTAAACACTCGCCCATCACAGCTTTTCTTGCATAAACTCTCATACTTGCAATTACAGTACCAGAGAGATCTCGAACACTGTTAAACACTTAAGTTGTCACGCGAGGAGTTCTCATACGGTTTAAATTAAGTGTTTGCCACATTACTAAACATGAGTGGCCTAACACCATGCAACTTCTTGAACTGTCCTTATTCTTGCACTTTCTCCACTGGCAGCCTGTGTGTTTGACACACCAAGTTACTTTTTTTGCCAGAATCTTAGCGCGGGTTCTCAAGTGAAACAGCCCTTTCCTCGATTATTTATTTTTAAAAATCTTCCTAATCACAAACACTTCGTTTCAAACGCACAGACACACTTCCGAAATTCCCACTAGGTTCGAGCTGCCATGTCCTTGGCACTGAACATCAGTGGGGCTTCGGAAGACGGTATCGTATGGAAACACAGTGAAACAAGCAAAAGCATTAAAAATTATCAAACTATTAAAATATTTCGAGATTTATTTCTCTTGATTCTCAACTCCAGAGAAGCGGAGGGGACAGGGAGAGTCAAAAACTGCCCCACTTCAAGAAGAGTACAAGTTTGGACTGGGAGAACGTAAACAAACCCCCACACCCAAATTCCATCATTGTGTTTGGGACTTACATATTAAACCTAAATCCATGCCAAGAACCACAAGCTCAGTATCTGAAAACAGACAATCCACCTCCACCCTCACAAGTTAGACTGAAAAACACAAAACCTGCATTCAGAGTCTAGCTTTTTATGCCTCCAGACCATATGGCAATCTGTGAACCTCACAAGAGAAAAAAAAGCCAATCCAAGGAGTCACCCACATTTTTATCTACACACACCCCACCCCCATACTTTTTCCCATCAGGACCTCAGTGTCCTAGAATCAAGTGATTTATGTCACCACTTTAATTGCTTCTGCAGTGCTACAGGACACATCCACCAGCTGGAACGCCTTCCTACTCCACATCAGCTTTCAACTTTCCTGCTGTCTTTAAAGAAGGGCTCAATTTCTGCAGTAGTTTTGTAGTTGCTGCTTTGGAGCAACTTGTGCAATATGGCTCAAATTCTAAACACGGAGTACAGCTCAGAGAATCATATCAAACCGAGATGGGGTGAGAAGAGCAACACTCTGTGGTGCTGTATTTTCTTATCTCAGGTTTATCTTGGGACAACAGGAGAGCGAGTAACCTCACAAAGAGTCCATAAGAACTATGAAAACCAAGGTTTTAGCCCACTTGTTCATGAATTACATGGTATAAAGCAAATTACTGTCATACATAAACTATTCAAATTAGTTACATTATGAATATTTAATTAAATAACAAAGATACAGATCATCACTTGTTTTTTTAGCAGGGAAACAAGCATAATCATATGGGAGATATAAGTATACAGATGTAATGTAAATAGTCCTTACTGCATAGTCTTTGTTTATGCTTAAGTCCGCATATACTCCCATCACATAATTATGTTTGGTTCTGCATCCTATAATTTTATCCCCCAAAATCAACAGAATTACAGCACCTAGCATTGCAGTATAAGAAGTTGTTTTTCCTGTCTTTATTCCAGATTCAAAGCTATAGGCAGGTGCCACAAACAGCCCAGGAAACTGCACTGGTGCAAAACATGTGACTGATACAAAAAAACCTTTTCAAGCCCTGTCAAACTGCCTTAATTACAAAAAGAATTCATACTGATATTTCAGGTAAAAGTCATTACAGATAAATATTAAAGCACACCAGCAGTCAGTATCACCATGCATGAAAAGTGTTTTCATTTACCTAGAAGCTCTGGTAATTACCTCAGTACTGTTGGGTACAGTTCAGATGTATAAATATACAAGATGTTGAAAGCAGCACTGACCATCATTTTTCCACACAAAGCTAATGAAGTAGGACTGAAGAGCAGACCTTTCAGGAAACAAAAAACAAAAACAAAAACAGAACAAGCATAAATAGCCTGGTTTCTTAATTCTTTTTTCTTTTAACTATGGTGAAAAGCAGTATTTCAGTTCTTCCCAATCATTTTAAGAGCTAGAATCAGAACTGCTAATAAAATTATATTTAGCACCAAGAAAACTGGACCCATTTTGGCGGGGGAAGTATAAAACTATCACAGCTCTAAATGGAAGGGCTAAGAATTCCAGCTCTGCAGTCAGAATACCTTACCAGGTAACAGCATCTTTTGACAAGTACAAACAGACATCATTGCCTCCTTAACTAATTCATTAGACTAAAACCATAAAACTTGATTCACCTCAACGGTTTATTGGCTCCCCAAGGACATCCTTTTGGGGCTTAAAATGCAACAGCTTTGTTGCTGTTGGAAAGAACAAGTGCTAATGCAGCCCGGTTTACTAATAGACAGAGCTACATTGGCTAAACTGAAGTGTGCATCATTTAAAGGCCAAAAGAAATCTGCCTTTCATTATCCTGATTTGTTTGCATCATCCATTTTATTAAAAAAAAAAAATTAATTTCTATTTTTTAATCATAAGAAAAAAATGAATGCTCTGATTAGCTGCATTTCAGGTTCTCTTCCTCAGCACCAAGTTCAGCATGTTTTGGTTTGGATCAAATTATGTTGATTAAGTAATGGAAAATCTGATTGCTTCTCAACTGACTTTTAATTTTTGCCCTTCTGTTCATCTGATCAAGTCAGATTCTATTTCAACCAAAGCAGAAATTCATTTGTACATAAGCTGAAATCCAGAAACTTTATTTAATGTCTTTAAGTGTGATGCATTTCTGCGGTTATTTCTATAATTCAAGCAAAACAGATACAACATTTTCATCCAAGCTGTCCTTTTGCTCAGTGGAATGTTGCATGCAATCATAAGATGGAGAGGTGTGAACCTGGTCCTCAGAGCCTCACTGGGTGCTGTCAGAAAGCTGGGACATCCCTTTTCTTCCATCAACCAAAGATGAAACGATGAAGAGATTTGTAATTCTCAAACATGTTTTAAAATTTGCTGTTTCTCTCCCAGGGAGACTTAAATTGAACACTGCACTTCTATGTATTAGAAGTGCAGCACTAGTGCGCTTGGGAAGTTTTGGTCTTACTATCAAAACAGAAGAAAGAGTCTGTCTAGACAGAGAAATTGGCACTCAAACTCAGGAGCAAATTTAAAATGCAGTCTTCTCCAGGTTCCCTCCCTCAGGGGAGGCTGAACGCTGGCCACATGGGGAATTATTGCAGGATTAGAATCTGTGTTAAGCCTCTGCACATCAGCTTCCCCGGGTAAGGCCAGGCATTGACATGACAATTTCCTTAGAGCCTTGGAACATAATTTTTGCAATTCTTGCAGAGAAAACAAATGGTCACAAAGATGCTGATGTTTAAGACTTTACGGAATAGGAGTTATGTCATTACTAGTCTCATTTGTAGTGCCATTATGTAGATTCACCCTCTAGCTGTCATCTTCAAGTTCTTTTAAGTAACTTACGCAGTACTTCTAAAACTCAGGAAGTCTTAAAATTTATGTCAGAAAAAAATATCCACCAAGAAAGGGTCACTCTCGATGCATAAGGAAATACCTGACGTTAACTCAATTTTGCCTCAGCTCTTGTTAAAGAATTGCAAATTTTCTTTCCTTCTTCAGTGAAAAGTGTAACAATGAAAGTCACAAAAAGTTGTTGTGTTTTCAGCATAAGAAGATAAATCTAAATGAAAGTTAATATCTAGGTACCCCTAGGCTAGAAGCCTCCTTTGCTTGCTATAGCATCATGCAGGCACAAAAAGCAATGTCTTCATGCTTTACGGCAACTTTTGAAAAAGAGTATTACATTTCCATTCCCCCTCCACTGCCACTCTCCCTCACTGTCTTCCAATCTGATACACAAATTAACTGTTGAGTTCTAAGTGATAAGGTAAGAGGGAGCTGAGGATATATCAGTTTTTCTTAACCACTGAAGAGACTTTAAGTCTCAGCCTCAGTACAGATATTTAACAACAATGTTCTTGGTTTATTCCACAGGGGAAATTACTTATATCAGATTCTCAAATCAAGTGAAGGTTACAGACATGAGAGGCACGTTTCCAATCTCTCATTAAAATCTTAAATCCCTTATAATAAAATCAAGGATCTTATTGCTCAGAAGAATGCAGACTTAAACAAATGTAAGAAATGTTCTCCTTACTGATAGGAGCATCAGACTAGAGAGGCAACAATCCTCACCCATCATCATCATGCTTGGAGCTGTATTTCTTTCTGCTTAACTGACACAGATCACTCTGAGCCAAGAACCAGCTTTACTCATACCACAGCGGAAAGTAAGACATTTTAATGGGGTTAAAGTTGTCAACTGGAAAAGACAGATTTCCTGAAATTTAGCAGCTCTTCAGGAATTATTACCCTATCCTGACTAGTCACTACTGCTTTTATTTTGTTTTAAAATATATAAAAAGAAGCCCAAAGAGCAAACTTGTTGGAACAAAGGAAAAAAATCTCTCAATAAAAGGAGCAGCAAAACATCCGAGGACTTGAATTAATACAAGCGTGGCAAACAGGATTACGGCATTTTTTCTCTCTCTCTGTTTTTCTTCTTGAGACTTTTCTAAGATCATTTTGAACTGGATGCCAGACAGCATTTACAACTGTTAGGGATAAACACAGCCTACAGAAGGCTGCCTTGTAATCACATCACTGGTGCTTCTCAGTCAAAACACTTTTAAGGTTAAAGAGTTTCTACTGAAGCAGTATTAAAAAACATACAAGAAGCCACTTCTGTTAGTGTCATACAGACAGGAGTTTTCAGTACTTAAGTATTAGTAAAGAAAAACTGTACTTGAAATGGAAAGTGAAAACACAAAACCTAACGTGTCACTGACAATGTTAAAAGAAATCGTATTTTGAGATGAGAAATATACTTGATGATACTCCATGTTACCATGACGTGTCCTCACAACTGCATAGCGCAGCAATACACATCATGAGACTGAGAAAGGCAGCAAGCTTCTTGCTATCCCCATGGCTTCCATATTGCAAGTCTTCCATTTCTAATTTTCAAGTACCAAATTATTTTTTTAAAGCTTTCTAGTTGCTTGGGTTTTGTAATGATGAAATAACCTTCTAATGCAGGAAAACCTCCATTCCTATTTCTATGAACATTACAGGCCACCAAAACAAAAGTAAAAATTAAGCTCAGCATCCCACATCGTCAAGATCCGGTCAAACTAACATTACACTGCACTGCAGTCTGGCTATTAAATCAAGTATTTTAAGGTAAGCTGCTTAATAGTGATAAATGAAGGCAGTGACAATATTTGAGACAGAATGTAATAACTTGGTCAGACCTCCAAAGAGCCAAGGGCGTGCAGTCAGACAAACTTAGACAACTAACAGGATCAAATTACCCCTGGAACAAGTTAAAAGCAATATAGACAAGACCCTGGCTTCCTGACCAGCCCCAGAAGAAGAAAGAGGTACAAATGTATAGGCCTTTAGGCCCTCATATACTTGGTCACAAAATACTCATTATAATTTGTTTTGTTAGCTTTTATCTAAATTAACAAACATCTACTTCAGCAGCATTACACACTTACCTGCATTTGTTGGTGCAAGCATGGTAAATATACAGGCAAATCCTGCAAATATCAGAAAACATGTCATAGTTTTACGTCTTCCAGACCTAGAAGCAAAAGAGCATCCAAATAAAGATGGAAACAAAGACCTTCAGTATACTTTTAATTTGTCTGCAAGATACCGACTAAACCTATTGTAATTTGGTAAGTGCTTCAAATCTTGAATTATTTTCCTAGTTCTGGTACTGAAGTCCTCCCAGAAAAGTCTCCTAATTTCTAGCAAAGCTCTGATTTTCAGGCTATTTAATATGTAGCCTTGAGAAGAACCCATCTACTTCAGCAACAAGAGCTCCATCTTCTTTCCTTCTCTATTTGGGCAAGGCAATGGACCCTGTCACCAAAAGAGTACTACAGTGCATACACGCAAAGATCAAATTTCATGTTGGTCAAGAAAATGCAATTCTAATGCTTCCTAATCTGTGTTTCTCTTTTACAACTTCACATAAATATATACAGTCATGACACACAGTAAAGCTGTTTTGTATGCGTTCCTGTCTAGTATACACACAGAAATAAACAAAGATTATTTCTACTGCCTACTGCGTTAAAAGACAATGATGGGATGGAAAACCACCAGTCCGTCTCCACATCTGCCATATTACAATTTATTTCATCGTTATTTGCAAAGGATTACAAATAGAGTTACGCACAGTAACAGTTTGCAGGCATGTAGAAATAGTATAAATGCTTGTTACTCTGTGAACTCTTCACAGCTGTTTCTAACTACTGCCCTACAGTAGCAGAACCACAGCTTATCTGTAACAAACAATAGTATTTCTAAATATTTTTGCAAGAAAAAAGCTATACTTTAAGGAAAAACTGAATGAAAACAGTGCAGCTGGCTTGTCACATTGTTTTGCATTAAGCACCTAAAACTACACACATCCTTATTTCAGGAAACCAAAAGCTTTCATTTTACAATTAATTTGACAAATTACAATGGAAATAAAAGGCATAGAAAAGGACTTGTGCAGTTTGTGGTTTAAACGTGTGTCCTTGACTCAGGCTTGTCGGGCTAGAGGTGAAGGCTGGCTGGTTGTTTTGCTTTTTAGCTTCACAAAGACGACAGACTTTTACTGCCCAAAAAACCTGAAAAGGTGACATCCTCACCTGACTGAAGAAAGGAATTTTGCCACTGATCTCAGCGAGACCAATTACAAAGATACTCAAACTGAAGGTTACATAAAACCCTGAATAGCTCTGGGTTGCCAGACTGTTTGGCCTTTGGAAATAACTACCCACATAAAGGATGGCCTCCAAATAGCACTGAAATATATGAAAATAACAAGGTAATCCGTCATTCATACTTTAACAAAAACTGAATGGCTTTCACTTCAAAGTTCTCCTTGAAAAGTTTAAGTAAAAATGACCAATGCTGAAAACTGCTTTCAACTGCAGTTGGTAGGCAGTACAAAACCAAGTCATTCTGAATAAAGTATGTAAGAGATCTATCTAAGCTATAGATACTGAAATAACTAGGCTACTCACTTTCTTTTCCATGAAGACCAAGCTTTTCATAAGAACATAAATAATTTTAATTACTCAAGAGATGAGCTTTTCAAAGATGAACAAAACTAAAAAAGGAGAAGAGGCAGAAAAACCAGAGTCCCATTTCTGTATCAACTGCAGAAACCCCTGCACCAGAGTCAATTAAAAAAGAAAAGAAATCAACACTGTTTAGAAGACCAGGGAAGTTTCTTCTTCAGAAAAAGGTTAACTTTGCTCTAAGCTATACGCAGAAAATATATGCAGAAAACAAGGAAATAAGCTTTTCTTACCAGGATTTCTCAATAAAAAACATGCAGAGAGGAAATGCTGGAACTTCCACAAGACCAGAAAGAGCCACATTTAAATACAGATTTCCTCTTAATTCACCAGCATTCAAAGTTAGTCCATAGTACACAAAGCTGCAGACATACCTAAAAGAAGCCCGCAGAAGTTACATTACTAACGTAAGTTGTCTTTAGGACTAAGAAAGTATTTAAAAGGGAAATTATGCTGAGTTACGGATTAGCTACATTGAGTTACCTGCTAGGAAGAGAGTTCTTACTTCCCCCCCCCCCAAGGGAAACATGGCAAAGAGAATAGTTGCTATTTAATTAAACAAAGCAACTTCTTGAAAGAAAAAAAAGCATGCATCCATATGCACAGTACAACTTTGCGAATTTTCTGTTAGCTTGCCTTTTTTCCCTAGGTTATTCAGCAAATCTAATAACTAAGCAGCTGATGCTTAACTGTTGTACATACAGTTTTCTTTCCTAGGATTGCTTTGCAACCATTAACACCAAGTATCTTCTCCAAACCTTGGAAAGGCTTCCCCAACAAACCTATCATCATTTTCCTTGGAAAGAACTATGCCCGCACATCCCCACCCCACAGAAAACAACACTGGCTTTTCAAGACATCACCTAATAGAAATCTATGCAATCTGTATTTTATTTGCCTCCAGTTTTCCTCCACTGAACCTGTGTAATGTGCTTTTGGGCTATTAATGCTTATTCTTGCTGCAGATCTCTACTCTTGTCTAACTCACATAGTCCTTTTCTTACTAAGGCTGGTTCAAATCCACATCCTCTCAGTAATTCCTGCTTCAGTTTCTCATTTCACTCAATGTAAATATTATGTTCTCATCGGATTACTTCTTAGTAGGTTTTGAAGCAGTTTCTAAGTAACACTGAAAATAAAACAACAGCTATAATAATGAAACATCAACTTTAAAACACATGATTTTAGATTATTATTGTCTGCCACCAACTGACAATTTCATTTAGTTTTGAGGACAGAAGTTTTAAAAGGACGAGAACTTCTAATCACTTCCTTGTGCCTGACTCAGTCAAAGCCTCAGTACCTTGTTACTACATACCAGATGTACATCAGTATGACAGTTCGCCACCGAAGGATGGGGTGTTTTACTAAGTTTAGGATACCAGGTGCTGATACATCCTTTCTCAAAGTTCCTGCATTTGGTTTTAATTTCAGATTTAATCTCTCTTTTCCATTACCAAGGGCAATATATTGCAATACATCTTCAGCTTCTTCCATTTTCCCTTGGGAATACAACCATCGTGGTGATTCTGGGAGCATACTAACAGGAAAGAACAGAAAATCAATAATGACAAGTTCATTCCTATTAACACAGCACTCACTGAAGTCAATCTTTCCACTTTTCACATCAATGTTTAAAGTATCCACGCAAAATTCTGAGAAATCATTCCACTTACATTGTTTTGCCTATCAAATTCCACATACTTGATAATTATATAGTCATCTTAGACAAGGATTGTTGAAGATGCTTCACAAAGCACTCAGTCATGCTAGAGGAGTTTAAATGTAAATCTTGACTTCTGCTGAACTGACTTGTTAGGAAATGCTACACTAGCATTATCCAGGAAGCATCTTGCAACCTAAGTGTCTGAACAGCCCAGGCAAAACTTAGTTTTCATGAAGTATATTTCAAGCTTCTCCATTATGGGAAGGCTCCAAGTTGGAGTGAAGAAAGAAAGAAATCTTACAGGGAAATTACTTGTCAGGCTCCAGTACCAGCTCATTGGTGCCCACATTAAGTTGTAAATCTCTTATTCCCAAGTATAATCAGAATATCCTTACTTACCGCAACTTCAGTTCATGATTCCCGATTTGTTTTGGGTTGTTTGGTTTGGTTTTTAGGCCAGAGAGTGTGCTGCTACTTTTATGAGCCGTAAAATAAATAATGGATTATTTTTAAGTGAACCTTCATTTTCTCTGGTACTCTTAACAAATATACATCCTATAACCAAACTAAGCATTCAATACTTTGGAGGATCCCAATGTTTTTAGTGTCTGGGAGAAGTAATTCTACTTCACCAGAAACAGAATACCATAAAGGAAAATACATTATGAAGAACTTCCTTCCTCAGCCCAAAGGCTTTGTTTTCCTTGACTACAGGAAGCAGGGAGTTGGTGGGGTTTTGTGTATTCTTTAACATCACTTATTTCAAGATCAGATCTATCTGAAAAAGAACTGAAATTTTTAAAAATGAAGTAAAAATTAGAAGAGTTTTTTTTCTGCGCTGTATGATAGACATTCCCTGTATTAATGTGTAGGCAACCTACTAAACCAATACTTGAATTTCTTCTACAGCTTTCACTTGTGTCAGAAGCATACAAGGTATATTACTTGATATGCTAGAAGAATATTTTGTAACAACACAGCCAAGACAAATCGAAGCACTTGCAATTCCTTAAATACTGATGCATTTCATAATTGTTGTTATGCTCATGTCTATTTAGGAATTCTGAATAGGAGCACCTAAGCACAACAGTGCTGGGAACACAGACAAGGGACCTCAGAAGCAAGCAGATATATAGCATTCATGCTAAAAAGGCAATTCCAAGTGCTCTCATTTATTTCCCTTTGCATGCATATGTCTCATGAAAAGAAACTCTAAAATCCCCCTAGGATCACTTCCAAAACTTCTCAAGCGCTGAAACCCTTTCTTGGCAGAAGGCAGTGTTCCTGGCTGATGCTCCAGCTCGCAGCCTCTGGCAGGCCTTCCCTTCCCCAAACAGATTTGTAATCGAGTTTTATTGGATAGCTGGCACACAGCTGCTCTTTGCAACACTGGCCACCACAACTGTAACAGCATGCAGAAACAAAAGCCTGTCTTCTGAGTAACCCTGACCTGCTTCATTTAAAACCACTTCTTCCTCCACAGTATGATTTTGCTCTTGCTTGGTTCATAAAGCTAAACAGAAAAATGTCATCCACCACTTCCTTTAACAATGACAAGAAAAAGTAAGTGTTAAATTGCTGCATATTTTTTATTATTATAATTCACATGAACCACTTACAAAGAAAGAAGAAGGAAGATGACCCCTGGGGTATTCGATACCAAGGCAAGGTAGCGCCATTCTCTTACACAGTAACCCAGCAAAGCATAAACAGCAATGCCAACTGCAAATGTCAAATTAGTTAATGAACCTGAAAATACAAGACCAAAATGGTGACTAAAGAAACCATTGGCAAAAGAAAACAAAACAAAACAACCCAACCAAACAAAAGAACCCTAGCCCATGTAATGCAATCCCAATGAAGAATAACTTCATATAACGTATGGGGGGTTCCCCCTTTCAAAAATATAGGGTGGTACACAGGAGAGAGCAAGGGACGAACAGAAAGCTACAGACTAAAGAGAAAACCTGAGGAGAGGAAAGGAAGTGATGCAAGTGAATGATTTATTTTGGCCTATTTAGATAATCTTCAATGGAGGCAGCAAGCTGGCACAGAAATTGGAAGTTATGTAAGTTCAAGGACAGTTCAGTACAAAACCAGCTGCAAGCCAGAGGTTTACTGCAGCAGAATGCTGAAGAACAAGCATAAATTCATGTGTTAAAAATACGGGATTAACTTGAACTCCAGAAGCCTGAAAACAAACCCTCTGCAAAATAACAAGAGATCTTGTACTAACCCAGAAACTCCCACAAAGCCTAGCTCACAGCCAGAACCTAGGACAGCTTCTTTAACACAACTGAGCTCACCCAGCACCACCCCCCCGTTCAGCCCCTCATCAGTTGTTCGGCCCCTCTTACTCAACAGCTGAGCAAAACTAGAGTAAAGCACCTCGAGTGATAAGCAGCAGGACTGTGGTTTTGGTCCATCAGGATGCTGGCCCTGCAGGGCTTTAGAAAGGCTGGCAAGAGCAGAGAGAAACAACAGGGCAAGGGAGAATGAGGGGCAGAGGAGATAGAGGGCGTGAGTCAAAAAAGTAAACCCGGGAGAAGAAAATTCAGTACTTTAAGTGGGAAGCTCTAAGTGAACCACAACTGTCTCTAACTCCCCAGGAGCCCACAGAAGAAATAAGAAAAATAGTAGCATGAGGCAACTGAAGAAATGAGAGGGAAAGAAATATGCTCACAGGCACAGCAAGTCAGCATTTGGACCATGTTTTTCCCCATGTTGTGCTAGCCAAAAGGGCGTTACACTCTGAGCTACTCCGGCTTTACAGCACTCTGATGTGCAAATGTTAATTTTTTTTTAAGTCTTGGCAGTGGCATATGAAAAAGGAGATTTAAAAACACCGAGTGGTCAGCACATTCAGCAGTGGAAAAACCACTACCCAGGCACTAAGTCATTTCATGGTCCAGGGAAGCTTCGAAGAACACTGTGAATAATACCTTCCCCAAGATACCACACAGCATTGTTCAGAAGGTGGCAGAATCTGCCAAAGCATGTATTGTTTTTTTAATATAATGCATTGTATAAACTGAGAATTTTTAGGACTCAATGTACCAATTTTTAAAACCCTCCATTTTGCTGTTTATCAAACTCAATCCCATCTTCTTTAGTCGGTGTACCTTTCCCACACAAAGAAGAGCTTGGATCAGTCTCACCACACTTGCCTGACTTATGCTACAACCTGACAACCTTGGTACAGATATAAAATATAAGGTATTGATAGTCGGAACAATAGATCACACAGTAATAAAAAGATTAAATATTCCCAAATCCCACCTGTAAATGACCAAAATGATTTTCCTACATATTCTTGAGTTAGGACAAAAGACACAAGAGCCATTCCACCATTCACAATTCCAACCAGAAAACGTGAAACTGCAAATATGTCATAACTCGGAGCTAATGCTGTGACATACCCAAAAACGACATCCAAAAATAGACCTGTAGAGAGAGAATAAAATTAGTAATTAGTACTTCTGCTGCACAGCTTTAACTCAAAAGAAAGGCAGGGACCACAGTCAGTTACTGACTGTAATGAGTAGTCTACAGTACTCTTGTCTCTTGTCTCTCACATTTGACTTCCTGAAATCATACCATATGAAAATTACAATCATTTTCAAGCCACACACTTGAGGTCTGCCATGCCAAAGATGATGCTCTCTGGAGACGATGTTACCATTAAACAAAAACACCCTTCCAGCTGCAAACACAGCTGGGAGACAGAACCCAGGAGTAACAGACTCTAAAGATGTTCAGTATTCCGGTATTAATTTTCCTCCACCCCCTCCAAACAAAAGCTAATTATTTTTACTGAGAACAATATGTCTAGGCAGTGTGTGGAATATGGTGCTCCAAAAGTGACAGGCATAGCAAAACCACATTACTTTTCATCTCCCACTGATATTCTGGTGACCGCTAGGCTGCTTAGCACAGTCACAGAAAACAATTCTAGTGCTGCTCTAAGTGAAAAGCTTCTACGGATCATTGACTCTGCATCACTGAGAGAGCAGGTGACCCATGGGTAGCCTTAAGGTAGAGTGGCCCACAGGCAGCAAAGAGATGATGTTATCAATACAAAATGCTTAAGAAAAGCCTTTCGACAATCTTACCTGAGATATACACTGGTTTCCTGCCCAGTTTGTCCGACAAAGGGCCAAACGTGACATTTCCAATAAGTAATCCAGCAAAAAATAGGGATGATGCAAGGCTTACTTTGTAGGCTTCTTGTTCGATTAGGTACCACTGTCAAAAAAAGAAGTCCTTATTGTTGAAAATATCAACACCAAGTTACTGACTTCCTCAAACAGACAAAAAACCTATCAAAAACTATTAAAATTCTTATCTTGCCATTTCCCACTTGCTTTATATCCAATTCCAATTTTGTTCTAAGTAAGCCAACAGTAGTCCTGGTTTTTTCCTAATAGATTCTCCCATCTCTTCCTACTTTCTCTTCCCCGACAAATTTCATCACAATATTAACTTTCAACTTAAGAAGTGTAATTAGTGGTACCCTAATTCCCAAGCTTTGACAATGCAACCTATTTTGAGTTATTAAAACAAGGGAAGCCTGAGCTGGTACTAGCTTAGCCATTTCTACATTGAACAAGCTTAACTATTTCAATAAGCAGGTAACAAAAACTATTCATTAGAAGAAAAATGCATGTTCACTACTTCAGTACTTAGAGAGTTAATGCTGCACAGCTCTGCTTCCTGAACTGTAAGTAATCCCTGGTGCCCTTCCTCATCATACACATGTTGAAGAAAAGCAGGAAGGGATTATGGAAAGATGCCCTTGTTTTGCAGTTATCAACTACTCATTGGTACATTAGTATCTTACTGTGCACATGCGTTGGCAATCAGACAAAAGTTAGAAACAAATGATGGGTTTCTGTATAAAATGTGCTTTTGCCTCATCCAAAAGCTAAACCTATGCAGCATAATCAAAAACTGTGAGAAGAAAATGAACTGACAGTTGGAATGAAACTTGCAGTGATTCCTGATGGGGCAAGGCACAGAGGCAGCTTGTGCAGCCCCTCCGCTACAAACAAGAAGAATCAACACTCAGAAATGCACTTTTGAGACTACAAACATTCCCGACATCATGAACTTGGGAAAGAATGGCAATCAGAAAATCCTAAGTGATTTTCCAGGAAAAGAATTTAACTATTTAATGCAAAATGTTATCCAAGCCAATATTTAATCACTAAGTATTTCAAATAATTCCTAGCGCATTTACTGGAAAACTGACTTATGGCAACCTCACAAAACATATGCTTTTACTCAATTGGAACTCACATAATTGCAAAGTACAGAGAAGACATGGCTCCTCCAGCCACCCAGCAACCCACCCGCTACCTGCGCTCCACCCATCCAGCAACCTGCAAGACACTGGTAGCAGGAACAGATTTAACACGTTTACAGGACGCCTTCTTTAGTCCAATGTACCCAGTGTTCCAGCGTCTCAGAGTTTTGGGGAACTTCTGGATACTCTGTGATGGTAAAACTCCTGCGCAGCAACATTTGCAGCTGGTTTCTACTATACACCACCCAGTAGCAGATTCTACCCTGTCTCACTGGATAAAGATGTAGCCCCAAAACTTAGTCTCTTAACTTTCTGAGGAGACTTTGGTAATTAAATATTTCTGGGCACAAGTCCTCAGGAAACTCCAAGTATAAAAATATCACAGCATGTGCTCTCCAAGGCACAGAGCACTGCTGGCTAAGTCCTCCTTCTCCATGCTAGCACTCCACAGCAGGCCAATTTCTTGTCTGTGAAGTGTTTCAAGCTGATACAAAGAAACAAAACAACTTCATGTTCCTGGATATGGCTGCAAAAATCAACTTCTCCTAAGTAACTGACCATTTCTACAGCAAATGTAAGGCATTCCTGGACGGGCCTTCCTAAGCACCATCACTTGATAAAGTGGCTGATGCAAGATCAAGAAGTAATTTTAACAACTGTATTTTCCACGCACCAAGCCCAAGCTGTTTTTGTGAAGTCTTACTTACGCCAAAATTAATTACAACAATTAGTTCTTGAAGCAGACCGGAAGACCTGCTCCGGAGCATTGTTGAGCTCCAGAGCAGAACAGTGCCCCTGCCAAACCAGAACAGAACTGAAAATGTTTACAGATTAAGCTTCATCACCAAACTAAGGGAAATAAACTTTGCAAAAGCAGCTTCCTCTCTCAACACAGAACAAGAGAAAAGATTGATTTTGCAAACCGTTATTTGTGCTGCTTAGCATGTTGCTGGAAAATGCTCAGATTTTAGCAAGTCTGGTATAATAATCTGTGAATAATAACTTTTAAAAGCATGTGTCTATCTACTTTATTTGCACAAAAGGAACTTGTTAAGTATTTGTCAAAATTAACTGTAGCCTGCCAACAAAAATGTTGCCAATTTTGCTATCACCAAAACAGGCATCCTCTCAGCTCTTTAAATCCACATGGAGTTTGATTTAGTTACTAGACAGCTAGCACACAGCAAAACGTTGGCCAGCATCTAAAGACTCCATGAAAAGACTATTTAGCAATGTATTTTCAAAAACTTAAGATAAGTTATGGACATTAAGGGCAACATAAACTTGTTTTGGCAACTCTTGAGAATGACTGCATTTTGGAAATGGGGACACTGACTTCAAAAACATAGTATTAGTTAAAATTTGCTGATTTCTGATTATAAATTAAGCACTACCCTGTATCACACATCTTGCTGAGAGTCTGAAACTGAGGGGTGTTCTTGGAAAACATGCTGTTTCTGACAGGGGATATGATCCAATATTGCATCACTCCTTATGTCAGGTCACTACGTTTTTCCAAGAAAAACATTATACACTCACATTTGGGATAATGGGAAGGAAGCGAGAATCTGGCACCAGCTACAGCAAGTGCTAACCTGTCTTATCCAAGTTTACTGTCAACCGCTCCAAGAATTCAAGCAGCGGGACTCTGACAGTTCACTCTACAAGCCAAGCCACCCACACAGTCTTTTTTCTGGCACTGGCAGTGATGCTTAGGTCACTCCTGCTCGCCTGAGTGATTATAGCGCAGGGACTAGCGGAACACAAATGCAGCCTCCCGTGTGGAATTCATAAGGAGTGAGGATAAAGGGTCAAGCTTCTGTCCCACTCAGCAAACTTCAATCTTTTCTATCTCCTGCTTTCACCACACACCAAAATACCCAGACCTGTGGTACATGAGTTTCACTTTCATACAAGTTTTAATCTTTAAGATATATCTTCTGTGGGAAACTAACTAAACCTGGTGAAGTTACATCCACAGCAGATTGTGGAAACACGCCAAATTGAACCTTTGCCTGGTAAAAAACAGGCACTGGAAGGAGCTCATCCTAAATTCCAGAGTTGTAAACTGTAGTTAAATAATCATTCTTCTTTAGTGATGTCTTTGTTCATTAGTAATGAAAGAAAACTGAAAACAAAATAAATAATATACAGAAAGTTTAATATAAATTATTAAGTATTAGATTTATGCTAGGAAAGCTAAACTAATACTTTATTTTTAAATCTCAAAGTATATATGTAACGATGAAATAAAAGAGCCAGAGGGGTGGGTTCCAGTAATTCTTAACGGCATAAGCAAAACATTACACTAAGCCCTGCTCAGCTTTTTTACAAGCAGCACGTCCTGCACCCGTGACACAAATCCCAAGAAAAAACAGTTAGATGCATGGAATTACTTGCCTCAGTTACTATAGAGGTGAAGTTGTCCACAAAATGGATACGCTTGGCAAGCTCAGCTCTGCTCGCTGGAATTCCTTCTTGGTCTATACGATACTCAGGCACAGCTCCCACAAGCACAATAAGCATCGACTGACAAGCCACATATACCTTAAAATAAGGCACAATCATTTACCCCTAGCAATCCCAAGAGACCTTATGGAATACTGTATGCTTTTCATTAAACTGAAAATTAACAATTTCCCTTTACCCAGCACCATCTAGAAAATGCAGTCAATCTGCTGTGTTTAAATTCCCAGATGTGGTCATTGAGGCTGCTGTGAGCAGTGGGTACCACTCTAGAGATACTGGTACATTTCCAGGGAAGACTTCATCTTGACGCCCTCCTTCCTATGGCAAAGTTGTTCCACTTGTTTTTGCAGTTTTGCAGCCAGGCACAGGAAAGGAAGGTATTAAGAACTTCATCATAGTTTCATAGCTGAAACCTTGAAATCTAACAGTTAGATCAGGACTATTATTAAAGAAAAAGCAAACAAAAAAACCCAAAAAAACAAACCTATAAAAGAAATATAAGGTTATATTTCTAAAAGTCTCAGTTTATTCTTTCCATTGCAGACACTGAAGACTTAACCTGGTCATTATAAAAAACAGAATATGCAAGAACGAAAACCATTTTCACAAAGAAACCCTTATGAGAATATCCATTCATCAATATGGGTGTCAAGGTGGCCTGAATATCTTCAACATTTTACATCTGATTTTATTTTTCACTTTACATTTCACTTTATTTTTCACTTTACATCTTTTTTTTTGCTTAAGGTAAAATAACACTAACGTCAAGCATATACACATATTGGTGACTTTCAGCATGTTACCATTGACAGAAAAGTTTTGAATCTCGAATGGCTCCCTACACTGGGCCACAAGTCTTTGCGTGATGCTTTTGGTTGGATGTTGGTTTAATGTGCCATTTTATCCTGTGCTTACTTTGGACACTCCTCCAGAAACAACTTCCAACAGAAACCCGCACGCAGCACCACCTCCCTCCCTCACAACCGCAAACTGATTCAAAACGCAGCAGGAAGCTGGCAGGAAGAAACTAAGCAAGTGAAAGTGTTTGCACACCGGGTGTGGGCACTGCGTAGGGGCAGGCCCTGGACACCACGTGTCACAAGAGATGCAAAAGGAAAAAACGAAACCCCAAACCCACAGTTGCTGCGGTCAGACTTCATTTCCTTCCACTTGGCAGACACTTAAAAGGCTCTCTTAAGAGTGAAGAAGCGAAAACGACGGGCATAGAAACAAGGAGAGCATCACGAACTCCGCCAAGCTGAGATGTAAAACAGCACTCGGGCGAGAAACGGGCTTGAAAAGCAGCTCGCAAAGGGCACAAACCCGCCAAACGCGCTCTGACACGCCCACGAGCCTGCAGGGGTACACGAGGGTCACTTCGCCACGCTCACTTCGCCCCCCGAGCCCGCTGCACAGCTCCGCCGGGGCGGCCAGCGCCGCACGCCCCGTCCCGCGGCCGGGCGGCTCAGGAAGCTGGTCCCGAACGGGCACGGGCACCCTGGCGAACGCGGGAGAGGTGCGCCGCAGCACCCACGCCTTGACACGCACGCCGGCCCCGCCGCCGCGCTGCCCGCACGATGCTGCTGCTCGGGGAGCGAAAAGGAAGCCAGCCCAGCCCCGAACGAGCCGAACAAAACCCAGCGAGCACGGAACAGCCAGAACGCCGCGACGAGCGGCGCGGCTCGGCCCGGCCCGGCTCGCACGGGGAGCGGCGGGCGCCCCCCGCCGCTGCCGCCTCACCTGCAGCAGCACCAGGAAGGCGGTGAGGCGCCGCTGCCCGCCGCCGAACTCGCCCGCCGCCCCGAAGGCCTCCTCCAGCCCCACCGCCATGGCCCGCCCGCCGCCGCGCTGAGCTGCCGGCCCCGCCCCGCCCGCCGGCCCCGCCGCCCGCCCTCACCTCACCTGCGGGCTCTGCTCCCCGAGGCGCCCGCAGGCTGAGCGGCAACATCCATCCCGAGCTGAGGGCAGGGACCTGCTCGAAGAACACGATACCAGAGCGGCCGCGCTGTAGGCACAAGTGTCAAGGGAGCCGCTTCACGGGGTGAAGTATTCCATCAGTTACAAACCGACCCGGAAGGATCACTGCCTCTATGTGCTGAGCAGAGTGGGGAGCATCAACAGGTGGCGAACAGTCTCACCGCTACTCCAGGAAGGAAAGGCTAGCACGATACCGGGTTGCTCAAGGTAGGATGCAAAGGGATATGGCCAGATCTCCTCTTCAGCAAAAAGGCACTTTAAGTGGAGCTCAGGGAGACTCCCCTGTGAAGGGCAGAACAAGCTCAGCAGCTGCTCCAGAGCTGTTTTAAAACGGGAGCAATTCTCCCCCTTTCATGACCTCAATTTTAAGAGAGGCAGGATTTTGCATCAGGATTAATTAGCCTAGATAATTACAGTTTGCTACCAAAGGTCAATTTTGCCCTGTAACCTTCTCCCCAGGCTGCTGTCTGTGGCCAGGTCTGGTAAGTGGGCACCTACAGATGAAGACAGTGCTGCTTGCTGATTCAATTAAACAAATTTAACTGCCATAAATACTCTGTTCACCCTGTGGCTTCCATTCAGCTTGCAGAGCACCACCTCAATGCTCCACCTGCTATGGACAACAGGAGAAACTCCAGTGAAGTTGGCAATTCTAGTATTAATAGAGATTAACTATTATTAATTGGACCTGGGGGAAAGGGGTTTGACAAAAGCACAGCAAGCGGCTGCCTTTGGTGTAATTCCCTCAAGACTGCAATACATGTGGTTATGTGTTTTTTCTAGCATTACATTTGAAGATGCAAGTTCACTATTACACTACCTTTACACAGGGCTTTTGTTTTGGTTTGGGGTGTGTAAGTCCTTCTCCCCAGTTAACCATATCAAGAAATTCTTCCCTTTGAGGCAGTAAGTTAGGATGACCTCCCCTTAGTATTCTTACTAAGGAGAACTAAGATTACTAGAAAGACTGGATGGGACGGCACAGCTCACTGAGGAAGCAGTGAGTGCCATGCAACATACAGGATGTTGCGCAGGAAGAGCTAAGTGAGGGTCAAAGTGCTGCTTACCTTGAAACTGTGACAGTTTGGATAAAAGACTTTCTAAATCATTTCTGAGCTTCCTCATCCATGTAGTCACTGTACATTAGCAGGCAGTAGTGAAATCCTAGGCTTTATTGAAGTCCTTATAGTGTCTGCTTCAGGTGCTTTCATGATTCCTACTCTAATTCAGACAGAGCAATCTGCTGCTGAACCTTGGCAACCATAAACAAGACGGGCTCCATTCTGTTCCTGAGCAGATCTACAGAAAGTATGAAAATAATTTTTGAAGTATACTGATTTTAGAGACCTGTTAGGTTCCCCCTCATGTTCAATCGTCTGTTTTCCCACACTGGTGTGGAAAATACAGAACACTTGAAGTCTCAAAAGAACAAAAAAAAAAAAAAAAAAGAAAAAAAAAGTGCCCTAAAAAAACTGTCACCATTGCTGCATCTGCTTAGTCTTGAACATTTTAGCCTAGGACATATGTACCAGCACTATTTTAGAACCACCAGATAATCATTCCTTGAGCAGGTCTTATCAGCATCATGTTAAACAGCAGGACGACAGTTTTTATCCCACATTCACCACTGTTCCTGCTACCTGCAAAACATTATTTGAACAAATAAAGGGGGAAAAAAAAAACCCCACACAAAACCCAAAACAGCATTGTTTTCCGACATCCACAGTTTCTTCAGAGGCTTTGTACGGTATGAATTGTTCTGACATTAGAAATTGAACCACTGCAAGGTCCCTTTACAGTATTTGCTCCTGGGATGTATTTCCATAACACTTCGGAGACAGTAGCAGTAAGTTGTAGTTTTCAAGTC
Organism: Lathamus discolor; assembly: GCF_037157495.1. NCBI lineage: Eukaryota > Metazoa > Chordata > Aves > Psittaciformes > Psittacidae > Lathamus > Lathamus discolor. The sequence goes on along the minus strand of NC_088886.1, from coordinate 104,221,766 downwards.
TTCCTCCTCAATTAACCATATCAAGAAAATCTTTCCTTTGAGAAAATGAGTCAGGAAGCCTTGCAAAAAATAAAAAAAAAATAAAAAATCCAGAAAATGTGGTAACAGAGGTTTTTTTGCTTGGGTTTTGCTACAGGTCTTAACAGCTCACTTGAAGGGAGGTTTGAAAAAGGAAAGGCCAAAGTTCATCTACACATCTCCTCCTTTGGGATACCAGAAGAACTCTTTTTGACAAGGAAATACAAACAAAATCTGCCTGTTGGCACAAACAACAGTAAAGCTACATCAGTAAAAGAGGCTAGCGTTTGAAATAGTTAGATTTAAAAAAAAACCCAACAAAAATACGCAAGAAAATCCAGCAGTTCCCCAGGACGCTATGCAGTCTTGGGAGACTAAGCACCTTAGTTTTACTCTGAATTGAACATGTAATCAAAATAAGCAAGGCTACACCATTTTCAAGTTGCCTTTAGCACACGAAGTTTCATTTAAGTCTAAATCAGCATCAAGCTCCACAGCAAAACCTCTATGACAACTTACTTGTACTTCAAACAATTTCAAAGTCTCTTCAAAGTTCAGAGCAGTTCTTTCAGTACTGGATTAATTGTAATAAGTAATAGAATATAGATTACAGTGATTGCTTTGTTAATTGTATTTCAGGTAATAAAATATCCACTGCATCCTGCTCAAAGCAGCATTTATTAAAGATAGTATCAAGATAAGTCAATGCATAATGAAGCTTTCCCTCCTACAAATATGTAAACAAGTTGACAGCAAGTTATTATTACAATATAAAAATTAAAGCTTACATTGCATTTTTTGTAAAGCTACTAACTTTAGTCTTAATGTAGACAGTCTCTGGTCTGTAGCATTTAAAAATATGAGTTCTTGAAAAGTGTTAAAGTATCACCTTTGCACATACAGATTTCTGTAGAAAAATACTTAAAAGACCAACTTCCCATTAATAAAAGCCACACCAAAAATAAAGCACATCTTTTGTCATGAACAGTGTGTTAAATGCATCTAGCATTTACTCCATCAGTCTGTTTAACCAAATTATATTCTGCTCATTTTAAAATTAGTTTGCAAAAAATTATCTTGGATAATATTCAGTTATTTTCAGATAACAAAGCAATTAGCATCAAGTAGCTAATATTGGCAATTACCTTGCAATCAGAGTCTGAGCAAAGCTTACTTGCAACTGAGGCCATTGATTTAATCATCATCATCACAAGATGTGTATTTTACCATGTACAGTAGGCTCTTGCTAAGAAATCTGAGTTAGTTCAGATGTATTTTGGAAAGGCTCGAAACCTTCATATGGTTTAGCAAGCAATACACATTCTCTTTTAAAGCACCTTTTGACCTCTATGTTCTTCTTTCACTATATTAACAGTCCTGTTAGTGGCAGTCAGTTACTTCTCAGGAAACGCTCTGTTCATAAGATTACATAATTTGACATGAACTACGTTTTACACTTGAAAACCAAAAACAATGTTAAGTTTAATTTTGATTTTTTGGTTTAACATTTTTCCAAGAAGTTTACTGGCAAAAGCTAGACTTTTGCAGCTAAGGCAAAAAAGTTTAAAAGATTATGTAATATTTCAAAACCAAACTAAACTAAATTCAACAAGCAGAGAGAAATACAGGATCATTCGGATGAAAGCTAATCATGCCATTGCGCTCTGCCAAGCATCAGCTGACAATGAACAACAAGGGGAAACACAAACAAAACCAAACCTTAAAATAATATAGTGAACCGGTTTCAGGATGAATTCAAAGAACAAAATCAAGCTATCAAGAGATTTTTACAGTAGGGTATTAGACCAAAAAAAACCCACTGGGAAAACACTGGAAGTTTTATCACTTAAGATAGTATCTGAGAGAACACATGTACATTTATATGCAAACAGTAATGATATGAGTAATACTGCCAGCTTTCCTAGTTTCATGCATAGTTCAGAAAAAAAGAGTTTATTTAGCCTTAGTCACTATTTCATTAGCAAGTTAAGTTTGCCATAAGTTATAGCCTCAAGTACCTAGCGACACACAGAGCAACATACTGACCATGAGTGTGGTAGAGCCTAAACTACTCAAATGATCTCTAGTCCTGGAAATGTGAGAAGAACACAAGTCCTGAAACAGGATCTACACCAACCTGTAACAGGAACTGTAATTCTGAAAGAAGGGCTTACCCTGCTCATTCATGCAGGATTCTGATTTGTAGAAAGATGACAATTTCACTGCCATGCTTGCCAATAAAACAAACACGATGCATTAAAGCAAGATGTGGCAACACGTGCCCAAGGAGGACACTCAACTGGATAGTAAGGGTTAAGGGATACCACACAAGGCCCAGGTCAGTCTAATTTTCAGAGCAGGGTGAGATGCAATACAAAAGCCTCAGTTTCCTCTAAGGTCTTACATACTTAAACACACAGACAGCCCTTCCCTACACCCAGGGAAACAGATGAGAAACACAAACATTCCTGGGACACAAGTGATAAACCACTTCATCTCATCACTGCCTTCCCCACAGACAGCAGCTCTTTATAAAAGCTTGCAGTTTTGCACAAATTGCAGTTTTGGCTAGAGGATAGGATTTTTGCACTACATTCATTTTGCAGAGAGCAGCCTTCCTGTCTTCTGGTACGAAACTGCGTCTTCGAGTGAGTAATACAAGCTTTGGCCTTTAATCAGACATGGACCATCGCAACTTCTTGATAAAGCATTTAGCTTCTTTGTAGATGCTGAAAGCACTGCACCAACATTATTGTTATATTTGACCAAGGCTTTGCACTAGGCTTACAGATGCCTACCAACAACAAATTGAGTTACACAATGCCAATACAGAGCAGCTGCATTTTTAGCCATATAACTGAAACCCTGGCCCAAAGTTCTCAGAAGACTACTTCAAAAGCTAGTATATATTAACAGGCCATTAAGTGTGTACCAACAGTGAACCCCCTATAGCTGTAATATAAACAAGAACAGTGGCAGACCCAAGCCTTAGGCGTATGTTTAAAAACACTGCAGTAGACTTGCAGACAACTGTCATACCTGCTGAAAGGCTTAAGGACTGTAATCCAAGAGCCAAGGATAAGAAGGGTCACACACACATCATTTTCTCTTCAAGAACAGTTAACACCATCTCTCCCCATGCCAAGTAATAAAATGCTATCTATGAAAAGTGTTTTCTCCTGAATCCACAGCAGTCATGTAGTCAAACAGAAAACTACGTCAGCCTAATTCTCAGAACTGCAGAAAATAGAACCAAAGGGGACCTCAAAAAGTCATTTTGACAAGTGTCTGCCTTGAATGACATTCCAAAATTAATCGCGTGCAAACGGTTATGCCGTGGGACTCTAGGTTATAAAATGGCTGTCTAAATCAGCTAGTTTTTTAGAAAGGGCTATTTCTATGTAAATATTTTAGTAATAACTTTAGTAATAAAAGTACTACACAGCCAATATTAGACTCCACATATATATGAAATATACACACATACATGTTCTAATATATACATATATTCATTCTTAAAGCAATGCTAAGTAAAACCAAACCAGGGCCTGAATATCTATCATATATGACTTCATGTCAGCATGACTTCTAATACACAGCTGATGGGCTGATCAGATCCCTGAGGTCTATCACTGGAATTGCTGCTAGTTTGACTTACCACAATTTTAACCAAAAACTGACCTAAATCATGTAATATATCTCTAGGTAAAGGAGAAAGAAAGACACAAACAAAACAAAACAAAACCCACCCACATAGACAAAAAACCACACAGCCTTGTAATATATAGAAAGGCACCTGATAATATCGCTGTTAGTAGCAATTATCTACAGCATCCTAAGTGTACATAAGCAATCAGGATAAATTAAAATAAGATCATGAAATACAAGAATTGCTGGCATTCAAAAGATAAGTCTGACCTACCTAAGAAGTCATTAAAACGACATGTGCAGCTGTAAATCAGTAAGTGTGCAAAACTATGTAGTTTTGCATAAAGTGCTAAAAGTACCCTCAGTTTGCACCTATTAGTGTTATGTAAGTTTGTTAAGCTTGGCAATACAATGCAAAAAGATGATAATCTTAAAGATTTACCATATCTACCTTGTCTTTCCTCTCCCTTCCCTACCATCATTGACCATCCTTTAAACTGAACATTTTTAAATTACACAAAAGCCTTTTCAGGAATTGTAGTTTAGAAAAATATTTCAAGTATGTCTGTTTTTCTATGCAACTTGGGGGTACTTTGGGTTCAATTTTCACAAGTTCCAAATACTTACAACTTCTGCTAATTCATTTGGAGTTGTAATTATTTTTGTCAGTTCAGTACCTCTGGAAAAAGACTGTTTCCTGTTACTCATTTAACTCCTATTTAAGAAGTGCTGAAATCCATATTACGACTTGTCCAGATTTAAGTCTAAGCAACAAGCAGTTACAGAAAAGCAGAGTAGCACTTTATCTGACCATTCAGGTTCATAAAACCAAGTCCTACCATATCTATTCATATAGTCATTATATGAATCATACACACATCTTAATCACTTGACACACTGAATTCAAGTTATTATAATACAGCAGTTTGTCTTGCAGGCACTGTGCAATACAGTTAGAAGTATACAGCGGGTCTCTTCTTTACTCTGTATTTCAGTGATCCATACCGTATCTGAGGGAAAACAGAAATTAAAACAAAGAGTTGAGATCACTTCAGGCAGAAATATTATTTACCTCTCTGCTAACCCAATCTAGTAAGCATCTTTAAATGTGCTTTGGACACTCCACAGTTTCAGTAAAAGAATCTGCCTATGACTGAACTAGATATAGTTTCAACAGAACTGGGCAAAATAGGTAAGTCTCTACTGTTTTCCTAGAATTACCCCAAAAGTTTTTGTAAGATTCCATAGAGATTTATCTTGAAGTATCCTTAAATCGTGTGAAACATGTGAATATAAAGCACTTGGAATCTACATAGAACCTACCACAAAGAACCTTCTCTTTGTGGCTTAAAGTCAAAGCAGACTATATGTCTATGGGAACTAAAAATTTCTGAGTCTCCAATAATCCAACTGATCACCAGATGTTTAAAGCGTGCAAAACCAAGACACACAAATGCAGATGACAATATCACCATCTACATCCCTTTCAAGGTAAGCAGTTCCTGAAGCCTGGGCTTGGTGACGCCAGAATTAGCATTACAAGTGCAGAGTCCATGTCATCTCCTTACCCTTTTTCCTCGCTTAGCTCTTCTTGCTCATGTTTTTCCCATAAACACCCCAAAGTACAAAAACTCCAAGCTCTGATATTGTTACCACATAATTCCTTCTCTATTTAGCATTCTACAACCCAGTTATCATTGATAAATCCTCTAAGATTTAGGAAAAAGTCAAGGTACATTGCTAAAACCAGACTCAATACTTAACCAAGATTATACTTGCCTCTTTACGGCCTTTAATACTTTTCACAGATTTCATGCTCTGAGTTCTTCGAAGGCCTCTCTGAGCAAACATTTCATCCTCTGAATGTGTCCCCTCCATCTCTTCATCTGTTTTATCATCTCCAGGATTTTTTTCCAGTGCAGATTTGTAACCTTTAAAAAACAGTTTTATAACAATGTTTTACAAGAAGTAACTGTAACTTTTAGATGTCTAAGAAAGCCAGGAGTTGCATCTTTAGCACACATCCTTTATACTTTTAAACAATACAATCAGTCTGCCGGCTGTTTCGAAACAGTGAAGCACCTTGTCTGCCAGGAGCTTGTTAACTTACAGTTCTGCCACTTGTAAGTAACAAGCCACTTTGTGCCATAGGCATGTAATGCAGTGGTTCCCCAATTGTCAAAATTCAAACCATCAGCCTGCTACCATCTTCTGCTTTACACTGAACTGCAAAAACCTCAATGGTCATCTTGACAAGCACTTAAGGTTTTTAGCCACAATCCCCATAGGAGGAGTGTTTGACAGAATGATCTTTAAAGGTCCCTTCCAATCCAAAGCGTTCTGCGATTCATAGGCTCTTTCTTCCACTTGCACACCTCTGGTTACTTAATACCGAAGTCCTTTTCAGATGGATACAATGTCAAAGTAGTTACTAGTAAGGGTTGTTTACATCCTGCGAAAATAGGACCAAGATTATTACCAAAGCTTCTCTCTAGAGGGCGCAAACTGCTTAAAAACACGTCCTGAGAAGATCCTTGGGGTCCAAAAGCCCGCAATCCCCATCATAGACATATCATAAAGCCCCCAAATGTAGTCTGTTTCTTTCCCCCTCGCCAAGCCCTCCTTTTATAAGGCCATACCAAAATCTACAAGATGTAACAGTTAGGGACGCCGTTTAGACTTCAAACCCAACTTCATTTAGGCACATTTCATCTTAAGCCAGTTTCCGTTAGGCTTATATAGATTCTTTTCCTTTGTTCATTTCTTTTTTTTCCTGTAATTGGAATGACAATCACCCACTTCACAGCTACTTCACAGAGACTTGAATCTTCTGCCATTGTATAGACAACATGTCTCTGCCTCCAATACAGTTTCAATTCATCTTTTTCAATATGGAAGATTTAAATCACATCCTAAGTATGTTTGCAGGGAAACCAGTACTGCTTTAACTCTAACACCTCTTCTGATGCATCAAAAACATATTTACCTTCTTCACAGCAAGCATACTGGCAGCTCGGTCATCCTATTATCAATGTCCTTCTACAACCAAGTCTTTCCAGCTAATTTGCAAAGGACCTCCCAGCTCAGACAAAAACACCAAACATTCTGCTAAGCGTAACAAAATACTGCTACACAGTGCTCTTAACTCTGTCCATGGTTTGTTCTTTTTTTAAATCTCTAATGCTGAAAAGAATTCTAAGAAATCAGAAAAGGCATACTCCAGATTCAGGTCCTGAAGTAGAAAGAATCAAGTTAAACTAGCTCTAAGCTCACATTTTGACATGTGAGATTGAACCTTACAAGCAGTGGTTATTTACACCATATAAACTACTAGCTTTTGGTTTTTGGGTTGTGGGTTTGTTTTTTTTTAATGGAGTTTTGAGCATTTCCAAGCTATTTCAGAAAGATAACTAATGGTCTGTTACTGAGGAATAGCCCCTGCAAAACAGCTGCAGTGACATCATTCCTAAGGCACTAGATAAATTCATGGGCTGTACGCCACAGCTAGTGCCCCCTGCCTTTACGCTGACCCGCACAGGATTACCTTCTGGGCTCAATTAACAGTGCACCTTAGGGCCATTCAGGTGTCCATTTGTTCCTCAGAAACACCATGGGCTATCATTCAATTCCTGGAATTCCTTGTACTCTACAAGGATCACTCATTCCCTAAACAGAGGAATGAGAAGACATGATGGGCTTAGGTGAAAAGAAACAGAACTATTTCTTTTGTGGGAAATAACTACTTTACAGTGTAGCTTCACCATTTAAAAAGGTACAATTGACAGCCTTCCACTGAAACCTTCCTTCAAAGATCACAGACTCAAAGTGATGATGATAACAAATGTAAAAATAAAGTAAGACTAATAATAAAAGTATCTCTACAAAAATATTGCTCATCACACAATGCACCATCAGCTTTTGAGCACTGATGTGTATCAGTCCATTATGCCATCTTAATGCCTTAATTATTCCTATCACCACAAGCCATTTCACCTTTTGAACTACCGTTAAGACCTACTGAATTAATTTCCATTAATTTTCTCTTCAAAGTTTATTGAGCTTTCATAAATTTTCATGTTAACATTTTGTACATTTGTCACAGAAACACCACTTAATCACATATTTTTCTACTTCCAATTAAGCTTTGGCAAGGAGTTCTCACCACTAATTGGCATAAGTTAGGAGTAACGGTATGACTACACATTTAGTGGCTGCAATAAGAAAATAATTCAGGCAGAATTTCCTCAACTGTCACGATATATCTTGCTCAAGTCAACTCTGTTTAAGTGTACTGTAATTCTTAGAGGCCTTTTCCATTTCTACAAGGAATAAATGTATTTCTGATTTACCACTTCTGTCTTCAATAAATTATTCTTTTAGCTAGGAAAAGAAAAGATACATATTTACCTGAAGATTCACTTGCAGAGGCTCTGGTTTTCTTTTTTGATTCTGGTAATGTCTGATATGGTCTCTGTCCCACTGGCTCATCTCCTTGTATAGTAGTCAAATCATGCATACTGAAACTTCTCAGTTTCTCAGTTATGGCACCTTGACTCTGAAATACAGCAACAATATCTTTGAAAACAAAGCAGAGGTTTAACTTCGCTATTCAATTTGGGTTAAGATGCTTAAGCCCATGCTTCCTTTTCCACTATAAAATTCATTTAACATAAGCATGCAACAGATTTGCCTTTGCTTTACTGCTTTAACTCAGGCTTAACTGTATATTGCTCATGGATGAAAAGGTTACAGAAACTAGCAGTTTCGTTAAAAATGTCTCATTTCACTCCTTTAATCTGAGCAACTCAAGGTTTTTTTGATGAGGCAAAGTGTTTCAAGGTGAGGTGGGGGGGAGGGCAGGACACAGCACACATCAAAAACACTGGATTCACTTCAAACATGGTATTTCTCCGGTAGTGCTAGGTATTGTGACAGTGTGTTTAACACTTCCGGTTTTAAAAGTGTCGTTGAAGATAAGGATATCCGCTATTTCATATTTTACACTCCATGAATCTGAATATGCATGTGTTAAAAATACACTCTGCAACATTAACTCAACTGAGAAACTGGCAGCACAACAACAGCTCTAGTTGTCAGAAACCTGAAACCACAAACCAAAGAGGTTCTGCCTGGACTATAGGCTACCAAGTTCTCATACTAACGTAGCTATACTGGCATAATCCCAGCCCAAAATCTAATGCTATAGGTAAGAAGAGATGACCACATTTGGACATAAGTGTTGTATTTCTTCTCTGATTGGCTTTATACCTTTTCTACCTGGGACATACAGAAAGTTACTCTTTGGAAAGAATGGTCATCAAGCAGCTTTTCATCTTGCATCAGATAATGCTGTTACTAAAGCACTGAAGATTAGTTTATTGTATAAGCAACAAAAAGTGCAAGCACATTACTCAATGTCATGTTAAAATAACATTTCATTCTTTCCTTTCTGGCATATGAGTAAAAAAATAACTGTTTCAGAAGTTTAACATGCCTATGCCTCAATTCTCCTTTGAGCAAGGGTTCAAGATTTCATTTCATTCTTACAAATGAAACAACATTCTTTCATTCTTAAAAATGAAGCTTTTAAGTGAAAATCCTCATTTGAGCAATATGTTAGCTGGCAGCAGCAGCAATCCATACACCTTTCTCTGCAACAGTACAAGCGTAAGGCAGTTCTTGCACCACTGGCCACAGGCATTTGCTCCCACCCTCATGTCAACTCTTTGCACATGGTAGACCAGCATGCTAAATTATTACATATTAAAAATAGCTATGTGAAGTGAAGAGACAGTACTGATACTCCTTAAGCTTACACGGCTACCAAAGGGGGGGTGGGGGTGAAGGGGCAGGGGGAGGAAAGGAACTTAATATTAATTTTCTAATGACTAGTAATTAGTACAGCATGTAAAACTAGGTGTGCTCCACAGGCCATAAGAACTTTAATTCTTGCAAAACCATTCATACATTGCCACTAACCAGTAACAAAAGAAGGTTTTTGTATGAGAGAAGTAGAAGCCTTTCCTTTCCTAGTTCTTCCTACATACATGTAGAATGACTGATGGGTCTCAAGAACATAACTACAGCTCACCTTTTGAGTTAAAATGCACTACGGACAACATGCAGTCTGCATGTAAACTACTGTAGAAATTCTTAAGTTAAATTTATTCCCTAAAAGGGCTTATTTAGGGTAGGTCTGCCCTGCCTTAAGCCAGGAATCCTGCCCTTCCACTATTCCACCTCTTGCATTGAAAAGCATTTGCACAGGAAACCAAATCAGGAACTGGCTATGCCTAAGAACTTACAGTCAGCTGCTAGCATACTATAGCAGAGAACTGGAGAGACAGGACTGCTTCTTTTGACAAGTAACAGCTCACAGTATCTGCTACAACACATAAGACAGTTGATCAGTCTATAGCGACTGTGTGAAGATAAACAACTGGACTCAGGTTTCCATCACTGAACACTTATGAAAGTATAAGATGGATTCAGTTAGTTCTCAGCAGAATCCATAGAAAAAATTAGGCACAACCCTGCTCACTAAGCGTGGACATAATCCTGGATTCTTACAGAAGCAGAGATGTAAAAAGACACACCTGCCTAATAGTTGCACAGTGAGTTCATTCACTATCTTACACACTACAAAAAGACATGGAAATTGTACCAGATAATGTAATTAAAATTATAAATAACTAACATGCTAAGAAGTCACATTATGAGCCTGAATTTCCTATCCCATCATAAATATAGCGGCCAGATCCAAGCTAAAAACATTCAGTCTTATTTTTCAGTGCAGCTTTTGGATACAGGATTTTGTTCTTTGAAGAGGAGGGAAAAAGTCAACTATGTGCCATAAAACAACATTGTTTCCTTCACTGCACTCCTGCTGAGGCTAGAGCTCCTGTGGTGTGCTGCCTCACTCAAGAAGGAGGAACAGATTCACACAATGTGCCCTTCATTCCAAAACTACTTACCAGGATGGAAGGTTTTTCTCAAGTTGCACACAGCAAATGTTAAGAAGTTTGAAAGGATACATATACAAATAACAGACATAGCACACACATGCATACCAAGAGCCACAGTAGGAATGGGGACTGCATAACCACTGCTGTACTGCATAGTCATGGTCACATGTTATACTAATCCTATGCAAGCACTCCCTACAGTCTCCCTCCGTCTCCTGCCTGAATGCAGTCTCCATCCCAACCCTACAAAGATCCAGTCTAGCCAAATCAAGATTAATTTCTACTTCACACCACTGCAGATCAGCTGGAAGCCACATTTTAAGGTGTTTTGTGTGTTTCAATTATGAAAAGAAAAAAAAAAAAAAGGCGCAACAAAACCCAACACATCACTATGCTCACACAGCACTTAAGATTTACAAAGATCCTTCCCCATGCCCAGAAGCAGCAGGTAATTGCTTTCTGCTGAAACAAAGCATTCCTGATCTGGATTACCATCAGCTCAGAATGAATGGCTGAAAAATACTCAATACCCTCTATTGCAGGAAATGTGAAAGTAACATGCTATTTAGAATATTAATGCATTAAGAAATTTGGTATCTTGTTTCAAAGCTAAGAGAGTTACTAGTCAGAGCTTGGAAGGAAGATGTTTGCCCACAAAACAGAAAGTAGAGCAATCCAATTGCAGGTGGACCTGAAAGGGGATCTCCCACATCCACACTCATGCCATGGGCACGACAGCAGCAATCACCTCTCCCCTGCCATACACAGAGCCCCAGCATGCTGCTCACAAGAAGATGACAGAGCAGTTGGCCACACCTGGACTGGTGTCCCATTATTTCAACAGTTCCTACCAGTAAGGAAGAAACACAGCAGGCTGCATCCAGCCCAGAGGCTGCCAACTAAATTACACTACAAAAGATTGAGACACACACAGCTACAATGCAGGCAAAGAAAAGCACAGAACAATTTCAGTGCTCAAGTATCTATGTAAGTGAATGCTCAAGAGATGAACCACAAAATTTGTGTTATCTGAAACAAAAAGCAGGTCTTAAAGAATGAGTTTATTTACTCAACAGTATTTCCTAAAACATACAAAACACTTTTGAGAGACCACATTCATTAGAAGTGACCAACCTGAAACACTAATTAAAGTTGTAATAGGTTTCTAAATCCAGTTTTTTATAAATATAGCCTACTTAAGAGACTCCTTTTGAGACTACTCAGACTCTAGTAAGCTATTAGTATGCAGTCTCATCAGCTGACCCTCATATATGAAATGCCATTCTCTATTTTGTTACTGAGCATGTATTTTTATAGTCTATATGCTTAACCCAGGGAAGTTGCTCTAACCAGACACCACACAGCCTCTACTGCAGGGACTCTTGTTGCTTAAATTGGACTTGCACCCCCTCAGTGGTCAGGATCACTGAATAAAAGCTGCTTGCCTTCATTGGACAAGTTCTCAATGGACTCCGCAGCCACAGAAATGCTTGGAGCTTTGTAGCTACAGAGCTGCAGTGTGCAGCATCCACATTCCCAGCTGTTCTCTCCCTGATCCAATCAGAGCTGACAGGGAATGACTTCTGTTCCCTCTCAACCTGGAGAGGGACTGCTGTCCCGTGAATGACCTCTGCAGCATGCCAGGCAGTTCCAGCAGGGAGGAGGGATGAAAGCAGTACTGCTAGTGAGCTGAGCTGTTCGTACTGATACTGGCTGTATGCCACAGCTGGCTGCAAGATACCTCCTTCCTCTGCCATGCCCTGAGTGGGAAGAAGAGAGGAAGTCTGTACAAGGCCTTTAGACTAATATTCAACCAGCAAAGAGGCAGCAGAATCAGGATGACTCAATGACATACAGAAACACAGCCCTCAAAATATATTACCATCACCACCACCAAATACTACTTTACAAATGAACAATAATTGTGTGGCCTCATTAAGAAGGCCAGTGCACATCACAGCTTAATCAGCAGCTGTCCCACATGTGGTGATACAGAAACCAGTTTTCGCTAGTGACTCGAAAAGTCAGAATTTATGCATTGGCAAAAACTGGAATGGACAGGTAACTAGGACCCCAGAAGATCTGGAAAGCAGATGCATCAAAATACAAGATATATCAGTGGAACTTAGTGTTGTAGATACAATTTCCACATATCCATATAGTATTGAGCTGAAAGAGCTCCAACAACTTTCCTGTCATTAAAAGGCATCTTGTTGATTATTTTATATCCCAAATAAAATTTTTATTAATAAACAGGAAAAGTCAGCCCAGACCATACTTCATCTCAAACTTCTGAAAGTGGGATTTTACAAAGATTTGTTTTCTGACGATAAATTAAGTAACACAATTTATTTTGTTAATGCATGATATTTAGCAGGTTTTGAAACACTAAGTTTTACGTGAACAGCGGCTAACTAGTGCCAGCTAAAAATATCAGCATAGGAATGTAAGTTATAAGCCATGACTCCTGCCAATTACATTTCAACTTAACTACAGTGGAACAGGTTTAAACCTATGTCAAATTTCAGTAGATTGACCTGGTTGTCTGCTCCAGCCTCCCCTACAGAGCCAACTAGCCTTTTAATTCCTATGACAGCCCCTGAAGTAAACCACTCTTTCCCACACTTCATCCCGAAAATATTCCAGAGAATTTCAAGCAATTTAATAACCCTCCAAGCTAGCATAAGCAGACATTGTAGTGCCTTTTGCTTGGACACTTTAGTGAACAGAAGCTTTCTCTGGAGCTCTTGTGTTTAGCCTCCCACATTCTCTACTCCTAATTTAAGATCTGTCAGAATAAGCATGCCTGCTCCTGAGAAGTGATGAAAGTGTGTCTCCTTACCATCAAAACTGATCCCACTAGTAGGATTCCATTCCTGAAATCCTATAGCATGCTCCAGCAGCTCATGCTGAAGGAATAATCTTTTCACCTGCTGGAGGCAGCAGTCAGCTCTTGAAAAACAGGGAAAAAAATCAGGAACACATGCATTGTCTCCATTTGCTTGCATGGAGCAGTCACGCTCAGATTTTTGGAATGACAAGCTAAAGTTTAACATGCCAAAATACAGATTTTGAGAGAGTCTCCTCTTTCATACTGTTTAAATATCACGTCTATTTTAGGTCTTCAGTATTGTGGTGGTCGTTTTGCCCAAGCATCTCATCTGCACTGAACTAATTCTGTACAAACATTCATGAGCATGTTTAACAAGTTTTAACAAATACAGCAGGCACCTTGCCAGTCACAGCTGAATGGCAATGAAATCTAAACACACACATTTAGGAAAAAGTTACTCATTATTTCAGTAGAAAGTGGGAGGAGATATTTATGTTTTTTATTTAACAATATTTCTGTAACACCATAAGGATTAACAACAAATAGAAAAAAATCTTAGCCAGACAGCCAGCCACAAGGAAAACTTAAGTATAATTACAGGTGCACACTGTAATAAATTATAATTTGCTGTTTGGCAAAGAATTTGCATTTTAGCATTTAGCCTAGTTCTTAAACATTTTCCCCAGTTGAGTACTTGAAGATTTTGTTTGTTAGGTTTGCTTGGGCAGGGGGTGGGGGGTGAGCAGTGTCCTTTTTTTTTAATTGCCTTTTTTCACTATTAATACTTTCATTCCTTTAGAGGTGTACTCCATTTCTTTCTAAGTTATTTCATGCCTCGAGGCTATACTGAAAGTTCAAATACCAAAAAAGAACCGGTGATCAAATTGAATCATATTCTTAGTATCTTAGGCTCATTATGTCCATGTTTTAAACTGCCATTAAGTGCCATTTTATGTTGCCACACACATATATCTTTAAAAAGAGAGAGAATGGACAAACAAGAAATGCACGACTTTTCCCAAACATTTTTGAGACAGCATTTGAAAATGTAGGTTTTTAGAGATGTCTTCGATTCAGAAGGTAAGAAGTTCACATACAAGCACAGAAATACAAGTTAAATGCTAGCTGTACATACTTTGACATTCAGGAACCTCTACACAGACCAGCTTTCTGTCATCTACCAACAGCGTTCAGGTTTCCAGCCCTGTTACTATGAACACAGCAGTTTCATTAATTCCCAGGAAGAAATTTATCCTGATTGCCTTAAAACTATCATTTAACTAATTATACTGATCTTTCTTTCCAGACTTATTTTTTGTGTTTCGGTTTAAACTGAAGTTATACCCCTTTTGTGGGCCACAGAGTGCTTACAATCTTACTTGTAACCTTGTATTTTGTTTAGTTTTTCTCTGAGATTCAACTGAAGGCCATGAGTTTTGTAGGCACAATGACAGGTTACTTCATGATTTCATGGAAATTGGACAAAGCAAGGGTATGCTAAAGAGTAATATGCAAGCTTATGCTTAGTGTATTAATTTAATAATTCAGCCAACAAGTTGCAAACAAGTTAATGGTGTCAAGATAACTTTTATCTGTGCTAGCAATCTTTCACACCTTACTTCATATGTGGAGTTACCTCAAGTTGATTGGAGAAAAAACAGCAGAAAAGCCAGAAATCCTCTAAATAGTTTGTTTACAAACAAGAAAGCATAACAGAGACAGAAAAGAAACAAGTCATCTTTACAAAAAGCCTGCATAGAAATCTCCATGGTATCTTCTGAGTTACAGCAAACTGATCCCCATTATCGAAGAACAAACTACAAGCCATCTTAAAAAACAAACATAGGATGAGGAGTAGAGGATTGCGACCCTTAAGTTGTGCTCCAGGTTTTCAATACATTTGCAGAATTAATATTTTTGTTAAGGAATGCCAAATCCTCAGTATAATTACACTGGTTTAGATCAAGGAGCAAAGCAATTAATGCAAGCAGAAAGTTACCTTTACAGCTGCTGTCACTGCAGCAGTTGCTGCCAAATTCAACCCTTGCCTTCCAAAATTCACCATGGTCTCATAGCCTCTTTCTTTGGCTTGTACGATGTACTCATCAATCTCCTAAAAACAAAACATACTTGAATTTTAGAGGTCTATGAATAAGAGAGTCAAATTACCCCACAGTATTATTTTTCCATCAATAAAGAACAGAAGGTATCTTTAAGAAAATATTTAACAGAAGAATTACTCTTGCCTTTGTATACTGATGTTTCATTCACTTATAATCTCTCATTTAAGAGGATGTACGGTCAAAGAAGAAGATAAAACAGATAGCTTTTCCCCAGTACACAAACTTGGCAGTTACATAGCAACTTACTTACAGAGAGTAAGCTTAACTTGTAAAGCAAAAGGTCTTCAAGAAATGCTTCAGATGAAATCAGAGAGCTCCTTAGAAAGCAGAGCTGGCTCACAGAGAACATCTGAAGCCAGAGTTCCAACATAGTTATGTACCAAGTGGTAACAACATTTATCCCCAGCTGTGGTAAATGCCTAGAGCTGGAGATTAAGGCTTCAAGGTAGTTCACAACAGCTAGAAGACTACAGGGAAAAATCCCTTTACTTTATGAAGTTGCAAATGGTTTACAGTTCAACCTTCAGAAGGTCAAGATGACCTTACTGTTC
The DNA here is from genome assembly GCF_037157495.1 of Lathamus discolor. NCBI lineage: Eukaryota > Metazoa > Chordata > Aves > Psittaciformes > Psittacidae > Lathamus > Lathamus discolor. The sequence continues at coordinate 104,205,628 of NC_088886.1, read as the reverse complement.
ATATCAGTGCCTATCATGTAACTACCTGTTTTGCCTAATAAAGGCCAAGCCCAGCACTGACATTTATGAATGCTATTTTTTGTCCTGTGAGGTTTTCCAGTGGTGGTCTTACCACCTTTGCTTATCACTCTTTCCACACATCCAAACAGGATATGGAAAAAGAGCTAAGCAGATCTGTGGCCCTGTAATACTTCGGCTAAAGCTAAATATCCTTTAGCTATTTTCTGTTCCTGAATGGTCTTCCCCTAAACCTCAGTAAAATGTCTCTCCTCCTATCCTGTCAGTTCACGCACCAGATAAGTCAATGTCATTTGTCCTGAGAAATGTTATTACTAGGTTCCACTAGGAAAAGTGGTAACATGAACAGTTGTTAAAACTGCATTCATGCTTCTGCACTAAGTACTGCACATGTTATTCCAGGAGAAAGTCAAACTAAATCACTTCCACTCAACTGGGTTTCCCAAAGTGTACTAGGTAGACCAGAGAACACAAAGCTATGTCAATAGAAAGTAGTACATTGTCTGCTCATGCAAGTCAAACTGAAGCACGTATACGGACAGACATATGCAGTTGTCTCTGCTAGTCCAAGTTTATGCTGCCGGGCAAAACAGTAACATCCTGATTTGCTTTTATCATTTATCTAGCAACAGTTAGTATTTCGGCATATGGTATTTCCATATTAGGCATTAAAATGTGAGAAGTTATTTCTTACCCTTTCTTTAGAAGAAAGAAGTGGGTGGAGAAATTTTCTGTAGATTAAGCTTGCCCCTCTAGTATATGGGGAAAGAAGCCAGATAACAAAAGCTATCTTCAGTTCATAGTACAGTGGAAACCTACAGACAAGTTAAAGGTTGCATGAAATCAACAACTGCATTAAGAAAATGCACGGTAATTAATCACCATTAAGAGATTTCTTCAAAAAACACAATTACATATTCGCATATAGGGTTCTTCACATACAAGAAGTTATATTAGACAAAAATTAAATATGGATTTGTTTTAATTGACTGCAGTGTCATTTAATAAATGGGAACAACTAATAAACTTGCTTTGCATTATACATTCCTGCACAGAGAAATTACAGTCCGTCCTTATAAGAGTTTCATTCTGCTATTCAGTTTCTACAGCAAAGGTGTAAGCTTTATAGTCCCTACTTCCAGTGACACTGTACAGCAAGCTTGGAAACAGATGCTACTCTTAACAAACACCAAGATCTTTTCCTGTGATCAAAAAAAAAGGGACTACCAACAAGCACAACTTCTTTATAAAAATTAACTCACTGCAAATTAAAAACATGAGAAACAAGTATGGTTTCACCCAGAGTTCATAAAAACCAGGCTCTTACCAAGAGACTGTTAGGTCAGTTATTGTTTCAGTAACTGTATAAAGAGCAAACACAATCCAATACATCATCCAGCGGACCTGAAAATAAAAACATCATCAGTAAGAATTCTGATTTCATCTTTATACAGAATACACTACACACCGTACAGTCAGTTCAGAGCTGTCAGAGCAAGACATTCAGCAGCATCTCAGCCTGCATCAACTGGGTTTGAGGTGAAATCTTATGAAGGTCCTAAGGGTTTTCTGGTCTTAAGTAGAACTGGCAGCAACTACAACAAACCAAGTTAAATGGCTGGGTCACAACCTCACCTAGGCTGGCTTCACCTATTTTATTCTGTCATTATAAAGTTTCAGTGATAAGAAAAGAAAAAGCACTGCAAAGACCACTATATTATCACAAGTATGCAGTGCAATTCCCACTGTAGCACTAAAGGATATTTCACTCTCTTCCACACTCATCCGTGTTCATACTACACACACACACAAGCCAGCATTAGTACATCAAGTAGCCTTGCTTCCATTTCACAATATAGATTATTCAGCTACGCTCTGCAGTTGAGTTCTACATGTGTGCTTAGCATTATGGTATTAACATGGGGCAAGGCAGGAAAAAAGCATTTTCATGGAGATTTAATTCTATGCATATGCCAAGAACCACAAAATTATTGTTAACAGGAGAGCTCACATGTAAGCATCTTCATGCTTCAGGGGGTTACATTTGTATGCTTTTTGGTTTTAAGATTTACTCCATACATCATTGTTTTGAGATCAGACAATGCTCTTGAAACACAGGTTTTAGTTTTGTTTTCTAGCAGTTAACTAAATCATTCATTTTCCTTGAACATTTGTTTCAATCTGATTGTCTAAATTGATTACATCTTCCAGAATAAATATTATAGCAGTAGTTCCATGCATTTGTCTTCTGTACGACAGTGGCCAAGTGCAATGTACTTCCAAAACAGGTCAGTGCAAGCCAACACTAGTTATTCATACTAACTGAACACCCACATGTTCTTTAAATTCCAACACTACCTATGCTAGAATAAAACCAAAGCAGATTAAAACAAACTAAAAAAAAAAAAAAAAAAAAAACCACAAAAAAAAAACCAAACCACTATCCAAAAAAACATCATTTAATTTGTAATATACAGACTACTGACTCTTTGGTATATCCACAAAGCATTAAACTCCGCATTTGTTGAATTCAGGTACCCTCTTTTAAAAGGGGGAACATTCACACTTTCCTACAGAGGACATTGTTTAGACAAACTTCACTTTTAAAGCAATCCTTTTTTGAAGTGGACTTAAGTACTCAAAACCTAATGCTACACTGCTGCCTGTTTCATAGCCGTACATTATGCTTTAAAAATCACTTCCTTTGTCACAACTTGAGACCCATTTATCTTAAATGCTTTTCTGCATTTCGATTTGAAAAGAAGCTCAGTCATGTGATGACATTCTTCAATCTCTCAAAGGATTTAGATATTTCAGGCTTGAACAAACTAAGACAAGCTACACAACAGCTGAAGTCATCTCCGACAGGACATGTGACATTTAGACTGGTGACCTTTCAATGACCCAGAGTCAACACCTGAACAAAGATAGAATTAACATCCACCCTTGCTCCATCAACCTAAGCATGATGCAACGCAATTTTTAGGATGCCATGCAAGACTGATTTCTTCCCCTCCCCCAATATATTTTATCCAGGCTATTAATTCTTGAATCAACATCTATTTATCCAATTTGGAACACTAGAAGTGAAGTTTCTCTTGGGCTGCTAGGAACAGCAAGAAATGCTTTGCAGAAGGGCACGTGAGATCATGAGTCCTGCTGAGGTCTGGGCAAAGATTCTCAAAAATACAAGCCAGATCATATTCTAGTAAAACTAATGCATTAGGTACTAAAGTATCCTTGACAACAATCTGAGTGACTTACAGGGTTTTCATACAGAGTGGTGAAAACAACAAGAAAAACAGAAGGTCCTATTTGACACTGCCCAGACTATCATCTACTTAACTCTTAGAGATGGAGTTACAGAAGCTTTGAAGGAGTTCTGCTTTTTATGCCAAAAGAGAGCTTATAATTTGTTTTGCCGAGCTTTTTTTTCTACCATCCAACTGTTAAGCTCATCTTTGGTGGCTTTGGCTGAAACACGTATTTCCATGTCAGGATTTTGAAGCCAGGATTGGAGAAGACTGGTGGTTCAGACTTTGAAACTACATTTCAGAGGCTTGTTACAAGCACTTTGGTGTAACACAGTGAAAAAAGCCCTCAAAAGATATTAGTCAATGCCATTAAACCAGGGCAATTACAAGAACAAATACATCTTTTAAAAGGCACAGATCCTAATTTCTAGAACTGAAGTCTGTAAATCTTTTAGATTAACAAAACCAGAAGTAATTCTTCTCACCTCCTGAAATAATCTTTAAACAATCTGTGGCATCATGACCTACACAGCAAGTGAAGATATCTGCACTTCGTGTTTAGCTTTTAACCGGTGGAAGCAGTGAGTAAGTAAATAATTTCACTGTTACAAGCTCTTGCAATCCAGCAAACAAAAAACAAGTGGCTCCTGAGCCACACATAACCCTGGAAAGGATGATGTGCTTGACCCATTACATGGCTAGCAGCAGAGATGTGCCATTTGGAAGGCTGCAGTCAAACCTCCCTGAAAGAAAATTGACCCAGCTGGGAAGATTAAAGCCAAGGATTGTCTTCGAGATATATTTGGACATTCAACCCAACCAGCAATAGAGTGGCAATTCACTGATGAATCAGTGCCATTCCCTGCCTGTGAAAAAGTCACTGTGATGGGTGTCACTCATCTCAGCCCCATGAACATTTTGATGCAACTGCAAGTTCAGGGACTGCTCAAAGACCACATATGACTGAAAAGCAGTGTTTCACACTATGAAAATACACAGTTGGAAAAATATGTTTCCAGGCCCTACTAAAGCTCTTGTATAAACGACAGGCATACCTAAAAAAGAATGCCTAAGAAAGACAGCTAAGTCATAGCTAAGTAGACAAGAGGTAAGAATAAAAAAATCTGAGCATTCTACAAACTTTATTTTTCCCCCTAGGAAACACATTACAAGAGGTAATGGTAACCTCTTCGAGTGATTTCTTCTGTCAAGAGTTTGAAACTGCTATCCTCTACTTGGCGTGTGGATCCCTTCTGAGGGAGTGGGGAGGAAAAGCAGATTACAAATTCTTTGCATTATGTACCTTCCTGACAGGGTCAAGTAAGCATGAGACAAAAAATTCTTTTTTTTTTTTTTAATCTCCCAGAAGCTTCGGTCTGGCACACACTAGCTCTATGTGCACAAGTAAGCTCTAATCAGCTTGAATCCAGAAACCATAAGTATGAATACGATGTGCACTTTGGAGCCCTGATGGAGCAATCAGACTACACACGAGACATACAAGGGGAACAACAACAGCTACTGCATTCTACTACTGCAACCACGTACAAAGCAGAGACATCATACATCCAGACAGCAGCATTAGGTCACAGCTACAGCTGCCAAGTTAAAGTGATGGCACTGACTCCATCCTGAGTCAGGCAGCCAAGTTAAGAACAAGGTTCAGGAGAGAATATAGGTTAGTTGCCAAAAGGCTGCCTCTTAAAACAGGGAAGTAACTCAATGACCAAAAGCTCCTTGTGACTGCAACTTGGTAACATTCTTGTGGTACTCAACATTGCTTACACTGACAAGTAAATAATTTAACAGATTAATTCTAAACTGCAGTAACTACAGTAATTGTGTTTTTCTCCACCGTACTTTTCTGTCTGTTCTTCTTTCTTCCACATCACCTTAACCAAATATTTTCCTTCTCTGGTTACATTTTTTCCTCCTCTTTGAGGAACAATAGATTAGCCACAGCCACCCTTTTTTATGGTTGATTTGAATCCCCTACTAAACTCTATAAAAATGACAATTATACTGCTATTATTCTTCAAGTGGTCACTGAGAATCAATTTGCCATAGCTTATACTATAGGTGCTGGCAGAACTAGAGAACCTTTATTCCACCCCCACCCAAAAGTGCATTATTTTGGGCACTTCACTGAAATGCAGTCAATGCTTTAAGGATTACATTTAAAAATCCTCCTAAGAACATTCATACACAGCCTAATGTGCTGGACACATTTCAGCAAAGTCTGTGAGAAAAAGTCTGAGAAACCTTACCTTAAACTTAGCCCTCCAGACAAAATCCCAGGATTAACACTGGGCTCATGCAAGTGTTGTATCTAATACTAAGTTAGTCAAATAAAGATTTCATGTGATTTATTGCATTGTGTAATGAAAATTTCACAGTTGTATGTCAGCAGAGGCATGTAATTAAGCAATTAAAAGGAGTGTGACTTACATATTCCTTCACATTTTTTGTCTTCACAGCTTTGTATGAGTAATATGCAGGATACAGCATCCCAAACACCAGCCTATTGGAAAATAAAAAGCGCATTCAGAATCTGTTACACTGCATGTAACAGTGACAATACATTATTAGAGCGATGCAGCCAACTTAATAAGAAGGAATCCCATTCTCTAGTTTGGAAAAAAAAAAAACCCAAAACAAACCAAAATAAATCCAAACAAAAAACCACAATGTTACAGGTTGCTTGGAGGAAGTTTAGCAATACACGAAATAGAGCAACATGAACAGAAAGAAGGCTGTGTGCCCTGAAGACAACAAACGGTTTCGTAAGACTGCCTCTAGCAGATAATGTAAAACTAGTAGCTCTTCTGGTTCAGCACAGGTAAAACCAGTCCTGCTGTCTCCATACCGAAAGACTGTTTACACACTGGCAGTGTTCTCAGGCTTAAAGCTCCTCTAACAACTACAGCTTGGTAACCAGAATCACCTACTTTTATCAGATGATAAAAAGCAGTTTTAAGACAAGATTAATTACATTATTTAATCTCTGTTTGCTAGAACTCAGCAGCAAAAAAAAAAAAAAAAACACAAACATGGAAATGGAATCAAGTACGAATTAAACCAGTTTTGCTCAGATAACAAGTTTTTGCTAAAATTCATCAAAAGTAAGGTGCAGAGCAGGGTGAGAGGGTGCCAAGCAATCCATACCAAGGAAAGGATCAGAAAAAAAGAGATCTGCTCTAACGCAACACAGAATTTTCTAGCTAACAGTTCTGGATACAGACTTGTGGAGCAGTTTTTATGAGAAACTGAACAGCAGTAGTTGGCATATCCTTGACAAATGCAAGATCTCCACCTTTTACTTCACCAGGTTGTTACATTTTGTAAAGTCAAGCAATTGCCTGCCCTTAGTTCCAGCAAGCAACAATTACACAGAAGTCTGGCTGCATCTTTGCAGCATCGCTTACAACTTGCTCAGGAAGAAACTGTGCAAATATGTGGAAGAAATTTATATCTGTAGGGATATCCAGAGATCTAAGAAAATTTGTAACTCTGAAGTAATTCAGCTTCCCACCGTTCGGCAAATGACAGTGCATCACATGGGTTTGGGGTTTTGTTTATTGTTGGTTTTATTTTAATCAGCCTCTACCTGGGACACACCTGACATGAGATTTCAGCTCAAATGGCTGAAGTTTACTGAAGTAAATAATCAACTCAATTTTAAGTTTTTCTTGTTGTGTCAGGTAGCTTAAAATGAGTGGTTCTACCTACAGAGCCACTGCAGAAGACTGCATGACTCTACCAAGCTTTACTGTACTGTTATATCCAGAAAAGAATTCTAAGAACTTGTAGCCTACTCCACTGTTTGTTTGTTGTTGGCTTTTTTTAAGCAACTACTCAAACAGCCTTCATCTTCTATAAGATGTTATTTGCAAAGACTACCACAGAACTTCCCTAGCATGCAAAACATCAATGCAATCTGTTTGATATACACCATTTTCTAAGCACCACTCTGCTAGGTAGGTAGAAGTTTTCTGCTTCATAGGAAACCAATTTAGAGTACTAAAGTAATCTCCATGTACTTACATACGCAAGTGAGGGAAAAAAAAAAAATTGGGAATTATTAAAGCAAAGGTGCAACAATATCTTCCACATCATAGATACCATAGAGAACATTTCTCCATCTTGAGTGTAAGACAAACACATGGGAAGAAGCCTGTTGCAGGGGCATGGCAATACTGGCAGAGGTACTAATGTTAAGCTATAAATGCCACAAGTGAGGAAGGAGGATGAAATTATGGAAGCATAATTGCAGAGACCTCTATGTTTGAAAGGGCCTTGTGACATATAGTCCCATCTCCCACTCAAGCAAAAGTTGACATCAGATTTTGACCAGGCTACTTAAGGCTTTGGACACTCAGGTCGTGTAGATTACTGAAGAAATATTTCACATCCTCTCTGGGCAACCTGTTCCAATGCTTAATGAGCCTCCTAGTGCAAAGTTTCAATTATATCCAGTCAGAACCAGAAGTTTATAACCATTGTCTCTCTTGACTGAGTAGCACAGCAACAAAATGTGCCTGGCTCTCGTAAACTCAAAAAAGTTACATAAGATTGTTAACAAATCTCCCTTCTCTCTTCCGGCTGAACAAGCCCAGTTCATTCAGACTCCCCTCAGAAGCCATCTGCTATGACTATCTTCATGGCCTCCACTGAACTTTGCAAATAAATTAATGGCTTTCTTGCACTAAGCTCAAAGCTGGACACAGTCAAATGCATAAAACCTCACATCTACATCCTCATCCTCTCTTGAATGTGTAATAAGTGTATGTTTTCTTCATATTTTCCTCATTATCTAATTATAAAATTCAACTTCAAAAAAATCCCCAAACACCGAAGCATATATTTTCTTACCTTTAAAGAACAAAAAAGATAAGAAAAATAATTTGCTTTATTTTAGGACAATGAACAAATTAGTACCTGATTATAAGTAAGAGTCAAAGCTAGTTAATCATGTATAGCTCTTTTCTAGGATGCATTCACTTCCATAACACAAGACTAGATGAGAACATACCTTCTGGGGCACATTCACAATTTCGGCATACATTGGGTCTTTACCCATACAACAGAGTTTAAATAGCTGATAGCAGCAGAGAAGCTAAAGGGCACTTCAAGCAGTCCTCCACGAGGTAAGATTCCTCTGTAGTGAGAAGGGACAATGCATTGCAGATTACTTGAAACAATACCAATACGAAAAAGCATGACTGGTGTACCATAGCAGCAATTTAAAACCTGGATCTGGAAGCTCAGAATTTCACAAATCACACTAAACTGGAGTTTACAGAAGATGGATCCTGAAGCTGTTATGGATAGGCAAGCTGCTATCCACTGCGATGGAGTTTACCTACATGTTTCAGATGCTGAAATGACTTCTGAAAGAGTCCAGACTACTTGAATTCCAGTTCAGCTAATCTGTAGAAGCCTATCCAAATACAGCCTTACTACAAGCCGAAGACCTTTCATCCTGAGGTCAAGAAAAACAATCGTCAGAAAACTCCAAATGGATTTATTCCAACTATGAGAAAAGCCTGACAACACAGGTTAGAAACCTCACTTCACACAAATAACAGGAGATCTGGAAACAGAAGGAACATTAGACCCAACACTCTTTATTTTAATAAAATTCTTTAGACAATAGCTCTTCCCTTGCTCTGTTTTTGTTGGTGGTTTTTTTTGTCCCCATGGAATATCCTGTTCAGCAACCCATCAGCTCTAACAGCTCTCACCTTTCCCTGTTGTCCTGGCTGAAATTATAACCATTAAGTATCAGAGATAAGGAAAGCCTTGATAATCCTAATAACACAACACAGACTTCATAAAGGGAACAAATTTACCTGTTCAACAAAAAGATATAGAAGAGGTTCCTGAACACCATAACCACTACCAGCTGTCAGAGGGCTGCATAATTACACGCCAGCAGTTACTGGTCATCTATGCACATCCCCATATTGTCAAAAAACAGCCCAAAATTATTTAAATAGCTACCAGTGGCCTGCACATAAGTTTCCTGCTATGAAATATATAATATAGAAATAGTTTGAATCTTTCACTTAACAGACTTTTTTTGTCTGTACTTTTCTGCTTACTTTAATGTCTAGTGGCATCACTTCTACTAAGAAAGGGGGGGGGGGGAGGGGAAATCATATTTTTAAATTTAAACTGCAATTTATCCTCTGAATGTGCCACCCTCTCAAATCTGGTAGAAACAAGAAATTGGACAGAATTTTGAGAACACTGCTTTGGAAACAATTCATTCTCAAGCAGAAAGGGTATTACAGTAACAGTAAAAAAATCACAAGACTAAGCTAAGATTACTTCAATTTAAATGAGAACACCAGGAGAAGATAAACACAATAGAAGTATCCGGTTCTTCACACGTAGTTTAATTTTTATGTTACTTAATACTGGCTAAATCAGGAGTCAGTAAGATCCCTATTTTAGCACTTTCTTTTTTTTTTTAATTTATTCTAGAAATCACTTTTTAACCACAAAGGAAAAAAAGAAAAATTTACACCACAATATGTCATGACTTATTAGTGCTCAACACTGCTATAACACAGAACTGTTGGAATAAATGTCACTTGCTCACTAGAAATGTGTAGACAGTACTAAAATGAAAAACATCAGCACATTTTGCCAGCAATAATAGGACCCAGTATCCAAAAGTTTTTACTTCCTAACTGGCAGCTCTGACATTTAAAGTGTGACATGATGCTGCTGCCAGCTCTGACATCACTACCTCCTTCACGCAGGCAAAATCATCTAACCTCAGTTAAAGCTACCAGGAAATTTAACAGGAGAAAAGCCCATGAGTGTAGCTGAAGGTCAACAAATTCACTTTTAAGCTCAATCTATGAAGGACAAATTAGCATAAAGCCAAAAAAGACATCACTGCAGCTGCCTGAAGCAGAAACAGGAGTAGGAGCAGGCAGCCTGGACACAGTATCATTGACATAGATAGCTACAACAGTGGAGCATCTTCCAGTAGTTTTCCCATTCGCATCAATGCCCCCAAAAATCTCAATGTTGCTAGCAACACCTACTGCTACACATAGTAAGTGCATCCCTCCTCTGGTATTTCTACAGTAACCATACAACATGGTCCATTATTCCAAGGACTGCCAAATTTAAAAGCTTAAAGTGTTCTTTTTAAAAGTGCAGTTTGTATTTCACACAGGGTATCTACACACTGCACTAACGTAGCAGACAAAACCAGGGCCAGTTTCCACAGATGGAAACAGATTTCAGCTGAGTGCGACGTCACTCACTTTATTTTACTAGTAGATACATGAATAATACTGCTTACCAATGTAATTTTACTGCCAGTTGTAGGCCCAGCTATTTCACTTTTTCAGCTGTACTCAGCAACTAATGTAGCATTCCAGCTTCGGTACAGCCCCTTCCTCTACAGACATTTTGCTCCTTTAAAGAGAAATGTTTCTCAAATACAGCAGAAGATTAAAATAAAAATGCAATGACATAAAAAAAAATAAAAAAGCCTTGAAATCTGAATAAAACAATGTATTTGTGTATCCATACAGCTGTATTGAATCAAACATAGCCTACTGCCTGTATTATCACATTATCTACAGTCTCACAGTTTAAACAGCTTTAACGTGCACAACTATTAGAGAAATTTGTTTCTGAAGCAAAGCAACTGAGTTTGTATTTGACTGACAACTGAAAAAAAACAGTCACCTGTACAAACCCTACTCCGGCACTGAGCACATTTAACCTAAACAGTAAACAACTCTAAAGCTAATGATAAAAAAAAGGGGGGGAAAAACAAAAGGAAAAAAAACACTAAACAAATGAAAGCCACCAAGTCTTCAAAAGGACTACTTGCTTTCAGACTCCCAAAACACTAAGCCACTAAAGTAACAGTGCATTTAAGACTTCAGTCTGTTCTCATTGCCAAGTAGTAAGAAATAGGGTTTGGCACTTTATTCTTTTGTTCCTCTGAAATGCAGAAAGGCAAGGGCCACAGGTGTTCCCTAGCAGTAAAAGCGTTCAGGAAACACTGTTCAGTAAGAGATACTTTGGAGACAAGTATCTTCCTGCTAAGCTCACTTTCCTTAACAAATTTGGCAGCAGAGATGACACCGATTTGTCCACCCACTGACAGACAGACCATCTTGGCACAGACTTGTAGAGATCCAGACGTCTGCTAATGCAAGCATCTACAGGGGAAATACACACCTACATCCTGAAGTACCACCTGACAGCATTTGGCAGGTTGGAGAAAAAATAATCCTCCCCAACTCCACAAAATGAATATAAATACCAACATCTGATACACTTCCTTACTTATCTGACCATGCCCAGTTCCTCTTCCCAATACTAGTCTTTATTGCAAGTTATGATAGGAGCATCTTCAATTCCTGCCATATACACACAGAAGCTTTTCCAAAAGCTGGTCAGCCACCATGAAAACATCAGAAGTAACACAGATGACTCACAGCTGTTTGTGGTATAAAAGCCTTAACTGTACTGCAGTATCTATGCAGAAGTTAAGTCTGATGTTGTCAGTATGCTCTGGTTTCAACTGGGACAGAGTTACTTTTTTCTTCCTAATAGCTGGTGCAAGCTGTGGTTTGGCTTTAGTCTGAGGACACTGTTGATAACACACTGATGTTTTAGTTATTGCTAAGCAGCTCCTTCTCTGATCATGGACTTTTCAGTCTCTCATGCTCTGCCAGTGAGGAGAGGCACAAGAAGCCAGGACAGAGGAGAGACAGGACACCTGACCCAAACCAGCCAAAGGGGTATTCCATACCACAGCACATCATGCCTAACTAGGGACATTTACCTGGAAGAGACTCATCTCTGCTCAGGTTGGGCTGGGTATCAGTCAGCTGGTGGTGAGCAATTGTACTGTGCACCACTTGGGTTTATTGTTGCTTTTTTCCCTTTCTCCCTTTTGGTTGTGTATTTTCTTCCCTTGTTATTTCCTTTATCATTATTAGTATTATACTGTACTTTAGTTATTCAACCGTTCTTATCTAAACCTGTGGGGTTTACACTATTTCAATTCTCTTCACCCTGCCGTTTTTGTCCTGAATGTTTTTGAAAGCACTAGACAAAACTGAAGTCTTCCTCTCCAGCACTTGACAGAATTCAGTTCCCTTTTGCTACCATACAGCTATATAACACTACCCATAATCTACACTAAAAGACTATGTATCAAGTACTTACAAATACATTCAGAACAAAATGCTAGTCTGTTACAGTAACAGGAGAGCCTGAAGACAAGATCTTGAACCTCACACCAAACTGTATCCTACTTTTTCTTCCAGCCCTCACCTTGGGCAAGGAGCAGGGGACATCACATAAATCCCACTAAAAGAACATATCTTCTAAGAGTAGCAAAGCTTAAACTCAGTAATTCCTTTAGCAGATTACAGTTACCAGAAGGCAGGAATGCAAGTCTGAATGCAAGGCAGAAACAAGTCTGTTAAAATCTTCATAGCATTCTTACATACAGAATATCCCAAAAAGCCATAGAAAAGAAGTCTTAACAGTTAAAGAATATACCCAGAAGGCCTGACAGATCTGAATAAAGCACATTCTTGAACACAGCAAGAAGGCTATTAACTTTCCAGCTTAGGAAGCTGGAATTCTCCAAAGCAACTGCAGATTCTTGCAAAGCACAAAATAACCAAAAGTAATTACTCATTAAAATCACCTTAAAGTTTTAAGGGGAAAAGTGACCTTCCTACAAATCCCACTAGAAAGTTGAACTTTCCTCTGTCACAAACATTTCATAAGTCCTAAGTACAATAACTGCAAGCAGTCTGATCAGAGACAATTGAGGTTTTTTTCCAATGCAGAGCTTCAGGCTCCATTACATGTATCCTATCCACTTGCACGTATGGAATACTACTTTATCCCCAGAATAGGGAACCTGTTGACAGATACTCTTCAAGTTCTGTCAGTACAGAAATAGCCCTGCCTGAACCTAGAAAGAAGTCTATAAAGAGCACACCAAAACAATTAGAAAAAGTTATCTTCTGTAAGGGATGTTGTGTACTGAAATCTGTGCGGAAGTACTGACATACTTACAGGCAAGATACACCAGTAAGATTGATAGCTTATTCACACAGGCTTACTGGGTTTCTCGGTGAGAAAACAAGATTTAGTTGCCAAGAGAATTGCTTTCCTCTACAGATTTGAGTTCAAAATTAAGATTTTCATTTCCTGCTGTTATCTCAAGCAGGATTCACCTATAAATGCATCTTGCTAAGAATTCACATTTGTTTTCTCCATTTGCTAAAAAAAAAAAAAAAAAAAAAAAAAAAAAAAGTAGAAAGCACTGGAAACTTTCATAACATTTCCTAGGTTGCATGTTACTCATTCTACCTGCTGCTACAAAACCCTATATGACACAATGAAGATCAGAGAGCAGCTTTAACTATCAGTTACCTTCACAGCTAAACATACATTAGATAGGCTACCTCTTTAAGTGAGAATTAACTTTGAATTTCCAGCTCACAGCCCACATGTGTCTTGCAGACTATCAGGCCAGTTCAGTCAGTAAACAACATACACGAAACTCAAGTCCCCTTGGGTTCCACTCTCCCAGTATCAAACCTCCTGCACACATTGTAACAGCCCTCTTACAGCAGCCTGTGGCAGTCTGGAACAAGGTACTGCCAAAAAACAACTGCTGAAGAAAAATTCAGGGTACCTTCTCTAACAAGTCAGCCTAGCAACTGCTCTTCACAAGGACAAGCTACATCAGTGCTCTAACAACACAGTTCTCCTAGTCACTCTCTTCTCAAAGAGTGACAAGGCATTACTGGCACAAAAACTCTGTGAAACAACTCTTTTCACATGTAGACCACATACATTGCAAAAATGCCTGGAGAGAAACTACTGCACATCAAGCCCACCAGAAAAATCTATGTCTACATCTAGAGATGGTGTACAAACCTCATGTTCAGGACTGACCAACTTTTCTTGCGCTGCTGGATTGGTTACATATTTTAACAGAAGGGTATAAGCCATCACCATGTCATTTAAAAAAAAAAGAAATAATCAAACAACAGCTCTTAAATCCTGTTAAAAATGTACAGTCCAAAGGCCCAACAAACCCAATAGTACAGAAAAATCCAAAAAGCTAGTACAGGAAAGCAAAATAGAAAACCTAGTAGGAATAAAAATTGTTATAAAACTCTTAGTCACTTCTCTGCATGCCTATCTATTCATTATTTTAACATACATGTTTGACAACTACTATAATAGCACTCTGACTATCCCAGTATTATTTCCTGTTTACAAACTTACTAAGCTCAACCACATGTGCAGAACAGTCAGCAGGTGAGCTCCTAAGTTCCAGCACCCCCACAGAGGAACTGAAAGAGAATGCATCTGTAACACCTCCACGTGACATAGAGCAAACACTGAAGGCTTTCAATACAGAGTAACCTTCAATAGGAAACTTAAATATTTTGCCTAGCTCTTAGCTCAAGCTCAATCACAGATATTCATCCCTGCTGGAGAAGTATTTCCAGTATTTCCAGCCTACTCTCAGAAGTAAACTGCTCATGCTTACCTAAGCCACAAGTAAGTTATATTCTTTCACATTACCTTAAACAGTCCCTGATTTCACCCATTGCTATGACCATTTACCGCTGGAAGCAAGGTACTTGTGGCCTCACAGCAGACACCTGTGGCATCAGGCAGGACCACAACTGAACACTGAGAACTGACAAAGCTCTTGAAAGAACCTGGCAAGACTCTGTTCAATGAAAATCGTATGTGCTTTTCTTTTAACTATCACCAAGGACTAGCAGCTGGAGTAAAGATGCCAGGAGAGACAAACTGACTAATTTGTTACTTTCCATTTGAGAAAAAAAAAATTAAATAAAAAATAAAATAAAAAAAAAAAAAAACAACAAACCAACCCTAGGTTTCAGCAGATATTTTCTGTTTGGATTTAGTACCTCCATGAATAAGCTTACTCCATGGAGCAGGTGAAAAAGAACACAATTAGAACCACAACTATTTTTTCAGTTTAAAGATGAAAGCCTAAACCTACTATGGATGTTTAAAGAAACTATCACATAGCATAAACTTCATTTTAGGTGATTATACTTTAAAAAAGTTTACATAATACAGGTAATTGACAGAGGATAACATTGGCTTTAAAAACGTTCTTTATGCTTACTCTTCTTAGAGTACTACAGCCTCTACACATGAAGTGTCCATGAGCAACTTGATCCTCTCAACTTAGGATACTTCTGATGAGCTCATAAGACACCAATAATTTAATGCCGATGAAGTGCTGAACAAGAGCAACATGAACATTACAAGTACAAAGTGCTTAATTTTGTCATGAGGTTTAAAGTTATATAATGCATTTGATACTTAGCTTCCTGGCTGTGATAAACTGCAGTAAAAACTTACTAGCCTTCTTATTTACCTACTTAGTAATCTTAGCTTTGTGTCTAATATCTTCAAAACAATTTTTTGGTAAGACTAGAAAGTTGTGCTCATCCTCAAACATTTCTGGAACCTAAAGCTTTCTTCAGCTTTGGAAAGCAGCTTTAAATTTAGCCACTGCATTGGAGTTTCCGCATCCTGGCCTCAGCCATCACTTACAGTCTAGACTCATTCCCTCTAATACTTCAGAATACCATATAGTTAACAAAAAAAGATTTCCACTTGTATTTTTACTTTCTCAGCTTTGCTTTTTCACCTTAGATTGATCTCCTAGAGACTTTGGAGAATCTAGACTCATAGAATAGTTAGGGTTGGAAAGGACCTTAAGATCATCAAGTTTCAACCCCCCTGCCACAGGCAGGGACACCACCCACTAAACCATGTCACCCAAGGCTTCATCCAACCTGGCCTTGAACACCGCCAGGGATGGGGCATTCACAGCTACCCTGGGCAACCCATTCCAGTGCCTCACCACCCTCACAGTAAAAAGCTTCTTCCTTATATCCAATCTAAGCTTCCCCTTTTTAACCCATAACCCCTTGTCCTATCACTACAAACCCTAATGAAGAATCCCTCCACAGCATCCTTACAGGCCCCCTTCAGATACTGGGAGGCTGCTATGAGGTCTCCATGCAGCCTTCTCCAAGCTGAACGGCCCCAACTTTCTCAGCCTGTCTTCATACGGGAGGTGCTCCAGTCCCCTGATCATCCTCGTGGCCTCCTCTGGACTTGTTCCAGCAGTTCCATGTCCTTTTTATGTTGAGGACACCAGAACTGCACACAATACTCCAGGTAAGGTCTCACAAGAGCAGAGTAGAGGGGCAGGATCACCTCCTTCGACCTGCTGGTCATGCTTCTTTTGATGCAGCCCAGGATACGGTTGGCTTTCTGGGCTGCGAGCGCACACTGCCGGCTCATGTTCAGCTTCTCATCGACCAGCACCCCCAAGTCCTTCTCCACAGGGCTGCTCTGAGTCTCTTCTTTGCCCAACCTGTAGCTGTGCCTGGGATTGCTCCAACCCAGGTGTAGGACCTTGCACTTGGCATGGTTGAACTTCATAAGGTTGGCATCAGCCCACCTCACAAGTGTGTCAAGGTCCCTCTGGATGGCATTCCTTCCCTCCAGCGTATCAACTGAACCACACAGATTGGTGTCATCAGCAAAGTTGCTGAGGGCACACTCAATCCCACTGTCCATGTCAGCGACGAAGATGTTAAACAAGACCAGTCCCAACACGGATCCCTGAGGGACATCAGTCGTTACTGGTCTCCAGCCGGACATCGAGCCATTGACCACAACTCTTTGAGTGCGGCCATCCAGCCGGTTCTTTATCCACTGAGTGGACCACCTATCAAACTGATGTCACTCCAGTTTAGGGACAAGGATGTGGTGTTGGACAGTGTCGAATGCTTTGCCAGGTAGATGGTATCAACTGCTCTTCCCCCGTCCATCAGTTCCGTAGCCCCATCATAGAAGGCCACCAAATTGGTCAGGCAGGATTTCCCCTTAGTGAAGTCATGCTGGCTGCCACCAAGCACCTTGTTGTTTTTCATGTGCCTTAGCATGCCTTCCAGGAGAATCTGCTCCAAGATTTTGCCAGGCACAGAGGTGAGACTGACTGGTCTGTAATTCCCTGGGTCGTCCATTTTCCCCCTCTTGAAAATGGGGGTTATATTTCCCTTTTTCCAGTCGTTGGGAACTTCACCTGACTGCCATGATTTTTCAAATATAATGGACTGTGGCTTAGCAACTTCATTTGCCAGCTCCTTCAGGACCCAGGGATGCATTTCATCAGGTCCCATGGACTTGTACATATTCAGGTTCTTAAGATGGTCTTGAACCAGATCCTCTCCTACAGTGGGCCCAAGGTCTTCATTCTCACAGTTCCTGTGTCTGCCTTCCAAGACTTGAGTGGTGTGGTCAGAGCATTTGCCAGTGAAGACCGAGGCAAAGAAGTCATTAAGAACCTCAGCCTTCTCCAAATCCAGGGTAGCCAGTTCTCCTGATAGCTTCCGGAGGGGCCTGTGCTGTCCCTAGTCTTTTATTTGCTATGTAGCTACAGAATCCCTTCCTGTTATGTTTAACATCTGTAGCCAAGTTTAATTCTAACTGGGCCTTAGCCTACCTAACCTGGTCCTCAGCTTCCCAGACAACATCGCTGTATTCTTACCAAGCCGCCTGTCCTTGCTTCCACCTTTCATAAGCCTCTTTTTTCCTTCTAAGTTTCCTCAGCAGCTCCTCATCCATCCAAGGAGGTCTCCTGGCCCTTCTGCTGCACTTCATTCTAGTTGGGATGCAACACTCCTGAGCTTGTAGTAGGTGATCTTTGAATACCAACCAACAGCCTTGGGCCCCCCTGCCCTCTAGGGCTATATCCCATGGAACCTTACTAAGCAGGTTCCTGAAGAGGCCAAAGTCTGCTCTCTTGAAGTCCAGAGCAGTGAGCTTGCTACACGCTCTTCTCACTGTCCCGAGGATCTTGAACTCAACCATCTCATGATCGCTGCAACCAAGGCTACCCTGCAGCATCACATCTCCAAAGAGCCCTTCCCTGTTGGTGAGCACGAGGTCAAGCATGGCACCTCTCCTTGTCGGCTCCTCTATTACTTGCAGGAGAAAGTTGTCTTCCACACAGTTGAGGAAACTCCTGGATTGCCTGTGCTGGGCCATACAGTCCCTCCAACAGACATCAGGGGGACTGAAGTTCCCCATGAGGACAAGGGCCTGAGAGTGTGAGGCTTTTCCTATGTGTCTATAGAGTGCTTCATCCACAGGTTCCTCTTGATCAGGTGGTCTGTAACAGATCCCCACAGTAATGTCTCCCATTTCTGTTCTCCCTTTAACCCTAACCCACAAACTCTGTTGACTGCTCACCTGCCCCCAGACAGAGCTCCATACTCTCCAGCCTATAGCCAACACAAATAGCAAATCCCCCTCCCCACCTGCCGGGCCTGTCTTTTCTAAAGAGCCTGTAACCTTCCATTCCAACACTCCAGTCATAGGAGCCATCTCACCATGTTTCTGTGATGCCTATTATAGCATAGCCCTGTAGACATGCACACATCTCTAATTCCTCTTGTCTGCTCCACCCCCATACTATGGGCATTTGTATAGAGGCATCTGAGCCGAGCTCCAAACGAAGCTGGCTCACTGGCTGGAGCAGCTGGAATATCTCTACATTGCTCTGAGCATTTATTATAGGTATTGGCAACTGACTGGGTGTGTTGGGGTGGAATGATGCCCCCCTCCCCCAACACATCTAGTTTAAATCTTTCTTGACCAGCCTGGCAAGCCTCCTACCAAAACCGCTTTTCCCCTTCATTGTCAGACCAGCTCCACCAGCCTCCAGCAGACCTGGCCTCCCAAATCGAGTCACAAGTTAAAACCCACAATCATGCCATCATTTGCTGGTCTAAGAGAACATCTTCTCTCAGCATTATTGGAGCACAGCAACATCAAAATAACTAGCTATAGGAAACTAACATTTAAATAGGAGTGGTCCCAACTAAGAATCGCTTCTGCTTGTTCCAAGAAAAACCACATTTTATTTTTGTGCCATTTGTAAGTGAAATACAAGCCACACTGCATGTAACCATACATTCATCATATGAGTTGCATTTTATTTTTAAATAAAAAAACCTACAACACTGCTGCAGGCCACACTGGAATATTACTCTGGATAGTTGGTTTTAGAGAAAAAAGCTAAGGTCTTAAGCTTAAGGCCTGGAAAGCTCCTATGTAATGGCTGCAAATCCCAGAAGTTCAGGGTGTTGTTGCAGACCAGCCTCAAGGTCTGGCCACTCCCCAAAAAATGCTACGAATTTACATGAATTTGAGCAAAGAATAAAAGTGCAACCGTACAACACCAACTCTAAGTAAAAATTAGCCTGTATTACCTCTTCCCCAGACAACAGGGGTTTTTTGTCTTGACCATCACAAGTTATTTGCATTTCAGGTACTGCTTTAAAGACCATGATTTCCAAACAATGATGTTAACTCCATGACCCAGAAAAGTACTTCTGAAGCCTCTTTTAAGCATTCAGAAACCAAACCTGCACACAGGAAATCACTTCTTCTATGAAATTTTTATTTAGCAGATACCGCTGAGATAACATCTGGACTTGTCATTCTGAAGTATAGAAGTTTCCTCAACTATAACTAGTACTTAAGAGAACTCTGTGAATATGCTGTTAGACACCAAGTCAATAACTGACAAAATGCTAAATCTCTACCAAACTTTTTCATATAGGTGTACTAGTAACTTAACCTTAATGTCAAAAATACCATGCTAAAAAATACTGCCATTTCCTCCCTTCTGAACCCAAATAATTTACTGGTTTTTATTTAGCACTAGTTTGAGAGGTAGGTTTGGTTCTTAAATACAGATAATGCACACTAAGCTACTTAACCAAAAGTTCATTTTTGAGATAATTCTATTAAAACAAATACATTTTATTGGTAATATGTAAACAGGCTAAGAAACCAGAAAATACAGAGCAAATATAAGTGTGCTTTTCCAGAAAGGTGAAAGGTAATTTGCCTGATTCGCATTACCCTCTTTACACAAACGTAAATTCCATTTGGTCTCAAGCATTCAAGGTTAACTTTTATTCAAGGAAAAAAAAAAAACAAAGTTCTATATGTAGAACAGTAAAGCCAACACTGTTTATACTGCATATACAGCAAACTAATGACTGACAAGTACATACTTTAAATGAATGTCTGGGTATATTGTCTTCAAGTAAACTTTCAGCTGTTGGCTGCTGGAAAATGAGTATAGGTCAGCTTCTTCTGACTTCTGAAGGTCTAATAGTAAATACACTTTACCTAGACATGCTCCGAGACATAAAGGAAACCATGTGTTCTAGAACTAAGCTCTAGTCTGGGGAAAAAGACTAGCAGACAAAAGTGAACAAGAGCACAAAGCCAAATAAATCAACTTTTTTTTTTTTTTTTTTTTTTTTACTGTCGCTGTTTAAGATAATGTTACTATACTATCAAAACTAATCAAGGTATCTCTAACCCAGTGACCACTTTCCTCACCCTCCTTTCCATGGCTCTGATCAGTGAGTTACAAAACTGGGTGGGGGAGGAAATAACCAGAAAGTGGTACAAAGGCACAAGCACAAACTGTTCTCTGATTTTCCCTTTTGACCACTGCAAGTTCCAACAGCTTTATTAGCAGAAAAGAATAAAGCATTATGCCAGACTCCACACTTCAGGAAAAATACCGCTTTGTGAATCCCTGCATTTAAATGCTGTGTTAAAGGCTTTTCAAAGAAATTGCACTTAGTTTTCAACACCAAATACAAGTTCCAACTGTCTTCAGGATATGTGAGCAATATTTCAAAGATAATAAACACAGGTAAAGCATTCATCTAGTTAAACCCACTTCCATGTCAATGCTTGCAGACTAGCTGTAAGACACAACAGAAACAGAAGTAATGCCCTATTATTTTGTCAGTGAAACATGGAACCAGAAAGTGACAGTGACAGCTGACTAAGGCTCAATACAGCATTAGCCACAATGGAATGTTTTATTTTCCTGTATGTCCAAAAGCGTCTTATCAGATTGGTTCTTCAATGTCATCAAGACCTGTCATGTTTAAAGTCAGACTGGTTACCAAAAACCCTGCAATAATCCTTCCTATCTAGACTACATACCTCATATCATTCGTTCAGCAGTAAATTGTGAGAATCTGTTTTGGTGGGTCTTTAAAATTTCAAAGATTCATAACTGAGAGATCGTATTGTTCTCAGCTGTAATATTTTCTTCTCTAAAAACCTAATACTTTTATATAATAGCATACGATTTGAAATTCCAAAATTTCAAAAGCAGAATAAAAAGGTTCAAAAAGGTTAGAAAAAACTTCTTAACACGTGAAGCACCAGAAATTTCTGCCAGACGTGGGTTTACATATATTTTTCAATAATTTCTTAGCAAGGATTAAAAGTTATTGAGCCAAAACTTTTTTTTTTTTTTAATATATCAGAATTTGGCTTTGGATCTTCCTCAGCCTTACATGTTTGTATGTAGGAGCTGGCTCTACATACAAAATAACCAGGGAAGACAAGCAATTCCATTTAAATTGCAGAAACACTCAAGAGCATAAAATATGTTCAGTTGAAGCAGACATTGGTTTGTTGGACTTGCAAGAGTGGAGGTTGTCTGCTTTAATTAGAAACATCCTTTAGTGCCAGACCATGCAGTTTTTGGTATTTCTTTATCTACAATACATAGGAACACAGATGTGGATTTCAGCACGTTTTGTAACAGAGTATATGCCAAGATCATTAAGAAAGAATGTCAGACTCCACAGCATGCCTCTAGTTGTGCTCCATCTGTTTTGAGCAAGCTTTAGTCCACCCGCTTGTCATGGACTGTGAACACTGACCACGCAATGCTCTGAATCTACACTATCCCAAAACACAAGAGAGAAAAGAGCAGCTAGACTGCATAGTGAACATTAATTTACAAAAGCGGTGTGCTGGGCAGGCAGCGGAGACACTTCTAACAATTTGTCAGAGCCAGTCATTTTGCACTGCACTAACTTACAGAATAGGTATTACCAATCAAGTTTAGTAAGCAGACCCTTTTTGCTGTACATATTAGGACTGACTAACTGAGAAGCTGAACTACTGGACAGAAGTGCTGTGATGATTTCACTGCTCAATTATGTAAATGTTTTTAAACTTTCACACAGACGAGACAATACACTTAATCCTTAGATTTACATATGCTTACAGGTTTCAGCCTATAAAATCTAAGACCCTTTAAAAAAAATCTGACACCTTACTTGGTTAGAAGAGCTTACAACAGCTGCACCGTTATTACTGGAACTAGTTTCACCACAAAAAAGAATAAGCAGCAATGTGCATGTGAAGTATATAGTTTCAGAGCACATGTTAACCAGCCTGGTAATATGCTGACACCAGAAACAATGCTGGGTTTGTCCTGCAACTTTTCATTCTCAACATGCAACTACACGAGCTGACAGAGTTCAGTGCAACAAGCAAAAGACTGACCTCTTTCAAGCATGCTAATTTTCATTTGGGTTGACAAAAAAAACACACACAACTTTTGGACCCCCTGAAAAGTGGAATGGGGACAGGATAGGGCAAGGTGAAGGGCAGGATAGCCAACCCCAGAAACAGATGAGCCAAATCTGTTTAAGCATAGTATGAAGTGCCAAGGGTAACTGATACATGGTGACTGAATCTTTGCAGTTCTGCGGTGAGACAGACATTTCAGCACATCTATCCATCTCAGTCACTCACACTATGACAGCAACTCCTTTTCCCCCACAGGTGCAGCAGCAATTTATGGGCGTTTGAACTGGAAGGATAGCAGCAGGCATTCAGCATCCAACAGCATACGACATGCTTCATACTTCAGCTGGAACCATCCTGCCAGGAGAAGAGCAGGCTACAAACAGTCAAACTCTCCAACAAATGGTCCTTCTGACTTGAAGATGAGGCTGTATATAGCTACTCCATCCATGCAGCATGTGGTGGTATTGTTATTTAATTCCATCTGATAAATTATGCATGTTTCAAGACAGCATGGGGTAAGCAGTTTTGTACTTACTTTTTCTGACTAAAATATTTGTCTTTCAAGAGCAAGACCCAATCCAGGTTTACAATCAAAGCACAGACAGTTACATAAAACATCACCACCACACTAAGCCAGATACTCCTGATGACAATCCAATCAGTACTGAAGCTATGGCTTCAGCCACCTATTCTCAGATTTCTAATAATTCTAGCAGCAGCTGGACATCTGGAAATGGTTGAACAACAGCATTTGAGGCATAAAAGTAGTGTAAGAAGATGCCTTGGAAACTACTATGAAAGAAACAGCTCCAATCTCAAGTGGCAAAGAGACTAACACTACTACCTACCTTCAGGTCACCTCCTGTGTGGCTCAGTCTTTGATTCTCTTACTGTAGTTACAGTTACAAACTACTATTAGAACGAAGCAACACTTGCTAAATCTTAAAACTTTTACATCTTTTGCTCCTTGCAAGGCTCTAAAATGGGGGTGGGGAAGGCAGGCATTATATGTACAAGCAGACAGAAAAGTAACTACTAGTACCCGAGACAAATACATCTTCCTGTGCACCATTTACAACTCTCCCTTCCACCAGTCATGACCACTGACCAAGCTTTACTGGAAAAAAAGCATGTACTTAACCACTGGGATAAAGAGAGTGTTACAAACCAACACAGATGGAGGAACTTCCATTTTTAAGCGAGGACAGAAAAAAAAAAAGTTAACAGACTACAGCAGACAGTCTGCTTTAACAGATTGCAAGAACAAAATGGCTATCTACTTTGTATTTAGGATGCTTCACATCTTTGCTTGGCACAAGAGGATAGTGTGATCTCATCCATACCAGGCTGTGACTGACAAGTACTCAGCGTGTTTACTATTAAATACTGCCTCAGCAACTGACATGTACACAATTGCTCAGACCTCACAAATGGTAAGAAAGAGTAATCAAAGCAGACTAAAAGTCAGGCAAAGGCTCTATTAGAAATTACCAAGATGGGCAGCACAAGTTTTAAAAAAGCTATTCCCTTCATTAAAAACTAAGAACTTGAGAAGCTGTACCATTTTGAGAAGTTTTCTGAGCCTCTGAGAGAAACTACTATCTGTTTGTTGGTTTTGGAAGCAAAGAAATTAAAAACCTTGCAGTAATCATTCTGAAAATTGTTGCAATAGCCAGTGTGTTTTAGAGTTAGTAACAACCTATACTTACTGCAACAGCACCCCATACACATGAAGCTTTAAAATTAAAAGATGTTTTAATTATGTGCTTCAAGTCTCCTGCTTCTTGACCAAAACAAGACATGCAACTAATACAAGGTATTTCACATGTTTAGATGCCCAAGTATAATAGCATCTACAAACCAAAGGGGGGGGGGGGGGGAAATCATTAAGATGAAGCTCTGCCCAAGATTATTATGTGGAACAGTGAATTTGAACGACTCCCCTTTTCCTGTGCATGACCCTGAGACAATTCAATGCAATTAAGAATTGTAATTCTCTACTAGTTCCATTACCTAGTTCCTTAGAGCTTTACCCAAACTGTTCTAGGAGAGTTGATTAACCCCAAATTGCAAGCTCTCAGATTGAATCAGAAGTCAAATTTGCTTCGGACATGCATGTCAGAACAAATCCCCCAAGTCAAAAGTCAGCAGAGGGCACTGTGACACACCTACAAATTAATATTTTGCTGCTCTTTTTGCCCTGAAAATTACTAGGTCAGTCAGAAGAGGAGAATTCTGCTGCAGCCTGAACAACTGCTGCTCCTTCCAATCCCTAGTCTGCCCTTGGCTGCCCGACAGGGCTTCTTGGACTTGCTATGGACAATGTAGGATATCCATCACTCTCCTATACAACAGAAAGTCACCACACCAAAACTAGAAGACTACATAAGAGACAACCCCAAGTCTCAGCAGCTAGACGGTGATTAAAAATATTTCTATCTTTCTTATGGCCTTTAAGGAAAAAGTAGTATATGCCTTCTGAACTCATGACAAGTCAGAGAAACAAAGCCAATGGAACAGGTATGTCTAGAAAGAGACCAGGAAGAAAATCAGATCAAATTGAGGAAGATTACATAGTGGACACTAAGAAAAAGGTCAAGGAGGACAGCCTCAAAACCACTGAAATTAAAACCTCTTATATCACACCACAGCTACTTCTGTGCTACTTCCCACCTTCCTTTTCCACGTGAATTTTGCCCTATTAACCAAAGTTAAACAATAGCCTCAAAGCTGTCCAAATTCTCACTGAACACTTTCCCCTTCCTAGGAAGCTGAACACTGGCAAACTAGTTAAGTCCCACAGCTACGAAACAAGGACACAAAAGGGTAGAAAAGACTTATAAATAATACTAAGGACTCCTTCCTTAGCAAAAATAATTAGGGCACACAAATGACTGACCAAGAGCAACCAGAAAACCAAACTACACAGAACTGCACAATACATTGTCCTTTATTGTCTCTTGCAGTGAACCCATGGACAGCAGCAGCTATTTCTCTTCATTCCCTATTGGTTTAGGCCCACAGAGGACTTAATGTTTAAAATTCAAATACAACCCTTAGCCATCCATTTCGGGGGAAAAGCAACTATCCACTAGAATCCAGTCATAACTTGGCATCGCTGGTGTCACCCTTAGAATCAACTCAGACTAAGCTGTTAAAATAAAAACTCTCTGGCTGGTGCTTTTACATAACAAAGCATAAACAGGTTCACCAGCTACACCTGATGTACAGAAAGTCAGTGTATGCCTCTTGCCTGTAGTGCTTGTGTACTGGCCATGGGAAGACCACACTGACAAAGTGCACCAACAGCAATTCTTCTCACAGCTTCTCTCTTCCAAACCAACATCATGCTTTGCCAATCCTGGAACACAACGCTCTATTCACAAGTTTCAATTGTCTGACAAATCTCAGGGAGGGCAGGGAGAGTGAGGGTGACTACTACTTATGTAGGTAGCTAGATTACAGAAGGAAAATGCATGTGGCAGTATGAGAAGGCTTCCTGACAACAAGGTTTTCAGATGAAATTACACCAAACAGCTTAAGGTGGATGTTTGTCACCAACAGAACAGGGAAACCCTATTAGGCCCTGCTTTGAATCATACAGTTCTGCTCCATACTTTGCACTAATTTAGACATTTGTTAGACCGCTTTGTGAGCGGATACACTTCATTTGCCTAGCAAAAAGTCACACACAGCAAATCTCAGCTCAAGCAACCCAGTAAGAACTGAGGCCCCCACAGTCACAGAGCTACTCAGCAAGGAGCACAAGGAAGACTCAGCTGCTCAAATATTACTCAACATTTATTAGGGAATATTATTCAACTGAGCAAAATAACCCATCAGTTTCATGAACAAACAGTACAATGCATAAGAGGCTGCACTGGAATTTACCTTTTTCTCAAATAAAAGTTAGACAACACATAAGATGGTACTTCTCAGCTAAGGAAGTTTGCCCCTTTGGGTGCTAAAAACTCAGCTTTACAAAGACCAGTACACAATAACACTGTCAGTCTACCTCTACATCAGCTATACCTATAGGTGAGCTACCTATACTCACCACAGACACCCATTTCCCGCTCCCCAGTGTTCTCCTAGCCCTTTTAGCTCTGGCACAACTTAAAAAGAAAAACAGTTACCAAACAGATTTTATAGGTTCACCTGAATCAATTTACAAGCAATGCTCACTATTTATGTGACAGGCACCAGCAGCCTAAGCTTCTTGCCTCTACAGCCCTAGGAAACATGCCTTTACAGCAAGACACAAGGTGTGACCAGGACAACCTGTGCTCTCTGCGAGCCCGGTGCTGATTTTGTGGGCGCTTCCAGGAGCTAAGCGACCCTCTGAGGCACCAGACAGCTCAACGGCTGCCAGGCAAGTCTAAGTGTCACTCTCGGGCACAACCACAGAGTCCACGACCTCGCCCACTTCGGGGGGGGGGAGGGAGGGAAGAGGGAGAGAGGAGGAAAACGGGAGGGAATAAGTTGCTCCTCATTAAACTCCTAGAAGCGGACAAGTTTATTTAAACTCAGTACTTCTAACCCGTCGGCTGACGCAGAACTGCCGTACTTCGGCCCAGGCGCCCGCTCCCCTCACGGCAGCCCAGCTGGCTAAGCACGACGTGGCCCCCACCGCACCGGAGGAAGCCGCCCCACCTGCGCCGGGAGTGGCGAAACCAGCCGCGCTGCCGCCCGCGGTCCGACAGCGGCTCGGCGGCCACCCAACGGGCGCAGAGGGCCCAACTGAGAGGGACAGGGGGAAGGGGAGAACGAGTTAAGGGGGGAAGGCAGTAGGGGATCCGCCTCTCTCCCACCACCCTCGGCCCAGCCCCGCCGGAGGAAGCCCCGGGCCCGCCCACGCCCGGGCGAGGAGCTGCTCCTGCCGCCGCTGCCCGCTGCCCGCAGCCCGGCACTCACACCACGGCCCGGGAGATCATCCAAGAGACCATCGCGGCACCAGCGCGTCCCCTCCGCCTGCCGTGCCCGAATGGCGTAGCCCCGCCCCCGCCAGCCCCATTGGCTCGGCGGACGCGCGCATGCGCCCTGGCGGAGGCGCGAGCCCGTGCGCGGCTGGAGGTGCGGGAGGGGTGAGCGAGGCGGCTGTCCGTCAGTGCCGGCTGGGTGGGTGCCGGCGAGCAGGGGCGGGCTCGGCACGGTGCGGGGCTGCCGGGGAGCGCTCCAGCGAGGGGCTGGCCTGCTAGCGCGGGGGGTTTGTTCTGCAGCGCTGCTGCCTGGTTTTAGACTACCAGGGGAACACAGCCTTTGCACAGCACCAACCAGGCCTGTCCATGAAGGAGAAAGGAGTAGATACAGTGAATGAAGCGTGCAATAAAGTGTCCTTTCTCCCCTCATCACTTCCCTTCGGAGCACAGCTACCAACTCCAGAAGAAAGGCAGGTTGGGACCCGTTGCCATTGCCTTTTACTTGCATTCCCCATGCGCTCATATCCTATTTGCTGTAGGATGTCTCAGAACGTTCATTTCACACATTCAGGTCTCTCTGCTGTGGGACAGAGCATGCCCAGCCCCTTTTGCATGTGCTGAAGGGGTTAGATAAGGGCGCAGGTAGGTGCTTCTCCTTCATACTTGTTTACAGGCACTCAGTCCCAAAGGCTGTCTAAGGACACATCCTTACGTAGGCTGTGCAGACTGCTACATGTAGTTGATCCAAAACTTCAGGTAACTGTAAGGACAGGAGAGGACGTGTGGGAACGATTAGTGCTAGTGTGCCTTATTACGTTTGTTCCTTCCTTAGACACCACATTAGCAGCTACTGCCCAAGGCATGTCACTGGGCAAGACAGTGCACAGCATGACCCAGCCTAGATACTCTTGTCAAGCTCATGGTCTGGCAGGCCAAGACACGCAGAGGAAACTGACTACTCCCTGATGCCTTAGCTAATCCTTTGCAATCCAACTCTGCATACCAGATTTACATGTAATGTGTAACTGTTTGTACATGTAAAGGGACAATTATTTTTCCAAAACAGACTGCTTTATCTTTTCTCTGAAGGGGAGGTTGTAGAATGTTCTGCCCATACCATTGCTGGAAACATTCAACTTTACTATTTTCATACCAACAAATGTAACAGAGAGGTACCCAAAGCAATAGCTGCCAATGCTACTGAGCATGCCAATCAGCAGTTCAGGCAGAGAAAGAAGAGGTTGCTGTTTTCAACACCATTCCTGCTGACTCTGTCACAGTGAATGACATACCAAGGTCAGCACCACACTCTATAGCAGAAATCAGTTCTTCTACATATATTTAAATGAAGATAATATGTAGTTTTCCTGCCTGCCATACAGCGAGAAGAAACAGCTTAATCTTTGTAACCTATTGTCTTATTCGGATGAGAGGTGCAAGATGAGCACAGGATGGTTTCTGTTCCACACGCAAGAACAGAATTCCTCACCTCCTCAAATAGTTAAAATCCAAGCACAGGCATTTTAACTCTTCTGCAGCCTTGAAACACAACAGATGCAGTCAAAAGGTTAAAAGTGACTTGGGAAAGAAAGAAGAGGGTAAATAAACAAACGTAGAACTTTTCAACAATGACTTTGAAAACTGTCACTATAGTTCTATACTGTGACATTTGAAGCTTGACATGGGAAAGGATACAGTAATATAAAAATAAAGTTTATTTTTACCATGGAGGGATTTGGGTCCTGAAAATAGTAATACCAACCATCTTGGGTCTCTTCTTACTTCAACCTCTGTAGGGGGTAACAGATGGAGAAAGAGATGGAGGAATTAGTTTGTGGGCAATTTAAGGTATACCACGCATCAATCTAATTTTTTAGACCTAACCTGAATGCATTCCTCAATTGCATTCAATGAAAGGAGAAATCTGAACTACTACTTAGATGCCCCTGGAATAACAAACCTCTCCAGTGGTACACTGTACAAAGCAAACTTGCACACCAAGGCATTTGAAATATAAATTACTTAGGAGAGATTACATTTTAGACTCCAGTTCTGTAAACTTGAGCAGAGGCAGGTCCTGCTGCCTGCATAGCACTCCGCTGAAGGCAGTAGCACTCCAGTCCATGTAAAGCAAATTGTAAGATGAGAGCTCTAGTTTATATCATAAGTACACAATGTGTTTCTTTTGTGCAAGCAATTGTGCTTTTGATTCTATCTCAGAGAACCATTTCAGAAAAGACTGGTACTCTTTCTTACTGTCTGAGATTGTGTATACATTAATTCCATAGCTGCATACTTTATTTCATGTAATGTTTAAGAGGGGAAAGAAAAAAAAAAAAGAAAAAAAAAACCACTCTATTTTGTATAAAGACGTTTATTTTTCTTGCATTTGTTGCCATGGCAATACTGTGTCTGGTGGAAAGCTAAATTTACATTTAAAGAGGCATTTTTTAAAGGGTAAAGGCAGGTGGCTCCTAAGAGTATTTTATCTTGCTATGAAGATTACACTTTATTTCATAGAATGTTTTGAGACTTAATTCAGCTGAAGAAGCTGGGTGGTGTTTCCTGGGCCCCCAGCAGACAAGTAGAAGGGTGCCACAAGGACTTCCTTGTATTTCAGTTCACACAGAGTGATAATCCATGGTCCTGAATGGCAGAAACACAGGGAGCGGCATGGCAA
The DNA here is from genome assembly GCF_037157495.1 of Lathamus discolor. NCBI lineage: Eukaryota > Metazoa > Chordata > Aves > Psittaciformes > Psittacidae > Lathamus > Lathamus discolor. The sequence goes on along the minus strand of NC_088886.1, from coordinate 104,175,242 downwards.
TTAAATCCGTGCCATGTACTTATTCAAACCTGGGGTGTCTTACTCATACGTCTGTCTATTTTTATATAAGGAAGAGACTTACAGGTCTCTCATTACAGGATATTTTGTAAGACCTCCTCTCCAAAGCCACTCACTATAGTTAAAAGATGCTTTAAATAGTTGCAAGAATGTTTGGAAAAATCACTTGTAAAGGTCACCTATCATCAATTTTCTTTTAACTTTGGTATAATTCAATGTATGCATACAAGCATTGATGTGTAACTTTCACCTTTAGAAGTAAACAAACATTTTTCCTACTTTGCAGCTGCAAAAACAGCAATTGTGCAACACCTAGGAAAACACTGGCTAGTTTTAACAGCTTTCAATGGTGACTGTGGGCCCCCTGCACTAGGAGGATGAGTTCCCCAGAGACAGTACCACTTTCATGCTGCTTCTGGAAATTCATGTATCTTAGTGCTGGGTTTTTCTTAACTTTGCTGGTTTGTATGAATGTTCTAAATTAGTCCCAAATATAGAACACTTTGGAAAAAAAAAATAAAAATACAGAATTCTCAGTTAGTGAATCATACCAGAGACATTTTTGGAGCCAGAATATGGAACATTATAAGTTCCATATTCTCAGTTTATTGTTAGGACAACAGCATACAGAACAGGTGAAGATGGCTGTTTCTTAGAATACTCTAAGCTGGTGTGATTCTCATAAATGATTATTAATGAATATAGTTGAAATTTATGGTTTATGCTACCTTCCACTATTTAACTCTTCATGGATCTTTCCTGTTCATGAAGTGACAGCAAAGGTAGGCTCTGACCACAAGATACACAGCCTGGTAGCTCTACTGCCTTGATGAGATTTCATCTTAGAGCTATCACTGGGCAATACTGAGGACATTTCATGTAAATCAAGCTGCTAAAGCTTTTGTGCAAAATTCTGGATGCACCATTTCTTGCTGTTATGTGTGTTCCAGCCTCCCAGTGCAGCATGTCTGGGAACATGGCAAAGCCAGTTGGTGTTTAACACAACTGTGTCTCAAGTGTTTTTTTTCCCCCAAATCCAGAGACAGACAGTATACCAAGAGGCTTTAAGTTGTTTTGTTTTTCAGAAATATCTTTGTGTGCAATTAGGATGTGAAGCATCTAAATTAATGAAAAAAAAAAAATTTTAAAAAGGGTATTTAGGTGTTTCTGCATTTTTTTTAACTTGGTAGGTTTAACCACTGTTGTCCTTAAAGTCTTATTACACAGTGTCATGTTCCTTTTTACACTCTTGCTTCTTTATACTAATATTATTACTTCTTGCTATATTAATAGGCAAAATCCTTAGGTTTTGAATAATTTCTTCCTCTCATATTAGCAGATACACCTGCAAAAACTCAAAAAGCAACAGGAACATAAAATTAATGGTTTGGGGGAGAGTTTATTGAAGCCAGTTTCCTGAATTGTGGGGCCCTGACTATTTCAGTTAGTTCTTAATCTTTAGTAGTACAGAATTTGGCAAGATAAAAAAAGGCATCTAGCTGGCACTGTGGGATGACTGAACTACATAGTAGAGGGAAATCTTTGCAAGCAGAGAAAGTAGCAAATGAAAGAGGTTTCCCAGCCCCCAGACTACAAAAGACAGGTCTAGCTGTTACTTCAGCAAGTTATAGGTCAGAGAAACTAGAGAAGGCCAAGACAGAGCACTGAAAGAAATCCAGAACAGCCCTGTCAATAAAAAGTCAAAGCATTTTCATCACCTCACCACTAGCCTGTTTTGACTGCAGTGTAATAGAAGGAGGCAATTCAGAAATTCAGACAGAACCAAATTAATCTGATTAAAAGTACAAATAATAAAAGGTACTTCTTTCCTTTTTTTCCTTTTTCTTTTTTTTTTTTTTTTTTAAGAAAATTCACCATGCTATGAAAAGGCTTCTCATACAACTGTTGATTGGCTTATCAGTTTTTAAAGACTGGTTGCAATGGGTTAAATGCCTCTGGTTCCTTGTTTTCTCAGCAGACACATAAGAGCACTCCCCTAGGTTTTTCTTAAGGAAATGTGATCTAAAGAGGAAGGGGAAAGTTCAGAAAAGCTCCATCTGAGACTTGCTCTCCTGGCAGCAGTAATATGTCCATCCTACCTTATTGCTTCCATTTGGAGTTGAAATCATACAGGATACAGCCCCACAAGGGCAAGCAGAGGCAACAAAGAAGCTGATTTCCAGATCATTGAGAGAACCTGAAAGATTCCCATAAAGCAGCAGTGTTGTTACTGTTGATCCCCTACTTCTGTTTTGTTAAGTTTTAAACAGGAAGGTTTTTGACAGGTATTGCGCATGAACTTGCAAGCATTACTCTGTAGGTAAGTCTAACTGCACACCAGGGTTATACACCAGTGCATCTCATTAAGGCAGTTCACGGAACAGATTTGGATGGTTTAATCTACCCCTGATCCCAAGTAGAGTGGCATTAAAGCTGTTAACTTGTTCAAAGGTTGCAGCTGTGTGTTACAGTAAATATATGCCTTTCTTATGATAGCAAACCCATTTTAAATGATGGGCTACACATATTGTGGTATCTGATGGTCCACCCTCTCTCTGAGTTTTGAAATCTGTATACAGAGTCACAGACCAAAGCCATATTATTTCTTCCTGTCTGGGTAATATCAAGTCAGCTATATTCTATCACTTCTTGTGATGCATCACATTTAATAATTATAACAATCTGCTAGAGGGTTGGGTTTTCTTTTTTAAGTACACTTTCTGCTTTTGATGTTTCTGATCACTATGGAAAGCTTATGCTATTTTATAGTCTGCTGACTAAGCTCATATGCACACCAGCTGCATTTTATCAGGGAACAATGTTTGCCTTTTAAACTGGTTGATAGATTTTACTTAGAATCAAGAGGAGATGTACATTCTTTGGCAACACTTAGAACCTTGTTCAGCACAATATCCATTTGCAGAAAAATTGTAGCCTCCAGCTAAACAGGGCACCACCCCATGGCCGTCAGCCCAAAAGAAGCAGGGAAAAAAAAAAAAGAATCTTACAGCCATAAAGGACCCCAAATTTATCTGCATCATAGCAAAACCAGGGTCACCCCATGTCATTTGGACATATGCTTTGTCCTACCTGTTCCTAAAGCCTTTCAGCAGAGATTACACACCTTTTCTTAGCTATGTTTCTTCATTACCCTACTGGGAAGCTTTGCCTTGTATCAAGAAGTTAGCAAGTTAAGGGATATTCAGGAGCTTTTAATCCCATTTCCCCCAAGTGTCGCAGGAAAAGTGTTAATTTCCTTTTGCAGCAACTTTAAAAGCTGAAACCAGTACTTAAGCTATTACACACTCCCTTGAAGAAACAAGCCAAGTTACTTATGGCACGTTTTCTACACCTTTAGATTCTCTCTATTACATCCACCTCTATTGAAATGCAGAGTCCAAACTCACACACAGCTTGAGAGGAGCCTAATCAGTACCAAGAGCTGAAGGACTACATCATACATTATCCAGCAAGTCAAAAGGCTGCCAAAGGACACTGAGCTATCAGGTTTCCCTTTCCTTCTCTCCCTCTCCCACCCTCCCAGGGCATAACTGCATGATTATCTGGGAGAACTACTCAGGAGGACTACTGCTGTGAGCCAGGATAGCAATTCCTACGTACAACTAAAAGTCTTCAGACAGCTGACTTCGCTATGCCTTCCGTGTTTGTCTTATGAATGACAGGTGTAGTCAAAACTACTGACCAAAAAATGCATTTAGGAAGGTTGTTTTATAGAACAATATCCTTTTCTTTTTTTCCTTGGAGCAGTGTTTTTTGTCTCTTCATTGCTTTGATTTCTTTTCTCCCAAGAATTATCCTGTCTCTGCATTCTCACCCAGATTGGGGAAGGGGTCTCATTTTACAGATTGTTAAAACTTTAAGGGAGTATCAAATCATTTCATCCAACTTAAAGCCAAGACACAGAAATCCAGAAATCATTAATTCATCAAATAACCTTTGTTTTCTAGGAGCAGTGCTGCCAACAAAGGATATTAATTTGAAAGCATCAGAACTTTAGGGTTTTGTTATTTGTTTGGGGTTTTTTTAATTTTCATTAGTGAATTGTTTTTCCCTATAGGAAAAAGGGCACATGCTTTTAAACTGCATTTGTCTTTAGTTTCCAGTCATTGGTTCTTGCTATACTCTTAAGTGATAGATTAAAGAGCTCTTTTTGTACTCATTTGCTCTCCACAAGGACTTATGCATGCTTAAATCACCTTTCAATCTCTTGACAAATTTAACTGCAACCTTCTTTAAATGACTTTTTTCTAGTCCCCAAATGCTTTATGGTAGATTTCTAGCTTTAACCCACATTTCTTTTTCAGTGCTTTCATGTACTGAATGTTGTAACCAAGTTTTTGTTAACTCTATATGACTTTGAATGGCATAAGATAGTAAATCTGCCACTTACCTTTTATTGTCATTAATACAGGTAAAAATGCTACCCCCTTTTAATCACTCCATCTAGTGGGTGCTCACATTCAGTTGTTTGTCCTTTTTCATCTGGGCATCTTGTGTGCTGCTTCTCAATACCCTGGCCACTGGTCTGAAGGCTTTATTGATATTCTCTGTTCTGGGAGGGCTCGTCTTTCTTTAACACAGCAAAATTTGCTTTGCTTTAAAGAGTGCAGGTTACTAAGCACTTACACAAGGATGCTGTTCTAACCTCACTGGAAGTTAAGAAAGTTATCATAAAGCTTCCCAGAAATCTTCAGCTGTCCAGGGAAGGGGGAGCTGGGGAGGACACCAAAGGCATGGCTTAATAGGAGCACCCTTGTCCTCACTCCTGCAAGCAGCACAAGGATTCAGCAGCCACTGCTGCACAGGGTGACTGCCATCTCTTCTTCCATCCTCTTGCAAAGCCTCCCAGGCTTGTTCTGGGGCCTGAAATCAAAGCTTAAGTTTTCTATGACATTATAGCATAATCATACAGTGTGCTAGTAGATTAACAGTGACAGGATCATCAGCCCTTACTTTGTATTGAACTTCCAGTTTACAGAGCTTCTAGGGACAACATTAATTTCCACCCTGCAGAAAACAACTACTTGCTTTTTACTATACAGAGTGACTAACCGTCAGCACTGAAGAAAACAAAGGTTATATGGGAAAAAGTTACTTTGCTTGCTTATGTAGCATTGCTAAAACTAGCATATATGCACAGCAAAATATTTCTGTTGGTCCGCAGGTCCCATACTTTAAATGGAAACCATTTGTTTCTACCTCTAAAAGATCCTTCCTGTCTTCTGTGGCAAGGAAGTCACCCTTTAGTCCTTTCCTCTGTTATTTAAACAGGACATTACCCGCTAACAGAGTACATTTCTACGTAGTATTGTGTCCTTAGAATACAAGTGCAAGCTGTTTAAGACATTAGCAATAACTATCAAACGCTGGAAGCCTCTCTGGGGAAGAGAGGGAGGTTTGCACAGGAATTTTGTGCACTGCTAGAAATCCCTACCAGAGTTTCTTATTCCATGCTCACTTCAGAAGGCAGCCTGAAGATGTCTCATAGTAGGAACTCTGCCATTTTCTCTTTCCAAATAGCTTTTTAATTCTTAGGAAAGTTGACTCTGAAAAATGGAGCACAATCTTCAGCCTGTCTAGACATTCTGTTTGCTGAATGTTTAATGTCCTGGTATAACATAGCTGGACTATAGCAGTGGAAAGTGATGAAGGCAGGAAAAACAACAGGCAGAACTTCTGGTTTAACAGGCATAAATACACTGCTGCTGTAGCTGCTCAGAGCTAGTAGTCTGCAGGAGGCTAAGGAGCAATTATCTACATTATGTCAAGGAAGCTCTGTCTAGACAAATCAAAACTTCTTCCCACAAAGGTTTACCCTTTTTTGCATACCTTTTGTCTCCCAGAAGTTGCTAGAAAGAACTGTTAGCCATCAAAAGTGACACTGAAAGGCACCATCACACACACGTCAAAGACAGGAATCAGAAGCTGGTTTGTTATACCTTCTGTTCCAACCCTATTCCTGTATGGACACAGTTCTTCCACATGCTCTTTTTTTTTTTTTCCTCTCCCACATTTTAGAAAACAATCCACCAAGATGCATGAAACCCAAAGTAACACATAAGGTTAGAAACAGAACAACAACAAAAAAACAAACACACATACACATCCACCCCAAAAAACCCAAACCAAAAACCATCACCAACAAAAAAATACCCCACCAGCACCATCCCTAAAGTGCAATCTAAAACTCAGGAACATCAGCAGGTGATCTCTGAAGTACTTAGGACCACTAACTCCACAAAGATCCATTATCAACAATTAATTGTGTTGATCGACTGAATTAAAGTCACCTTTATTGTTTTAAGCTGTCTACCCACTGGGCTCTCAAATACAAACCAAATACTCAAGTTCTCTCATCCTTGGCATAGAACAAGTCTTGTAGCTAATGCAAATGATGGAAGGAAGACATTAATACTTACCCTTACTTTATTTCCCTTTCAATGAGCTGCATCACAACTGTAAGCACTACTAAAATCTCTTGCATAAATGACTTCAGTCTCAACTGAATTAGCAATTATCACCAAAAGTGCACTTTCAGACCTTTTTTATATTAAAAGAGTTCACCTAACACAAAACACAAGTGTTAAATTGCTGGGACATAACTTAGAGAGTTCAAAGCAGGGAAAGACATAAGAAAATTGAAGTCAGCATGAGGCTCTGAGGTGATGCTTATTATAACCATTTCCTTGAACTTCCATTCTGTCTTCTGTTGTCAGTAATTTCAAACAAGAAGGACAGCAGATTTGCATTACATTTGGGCATACAAGAGTCACAAATTATGGGTTTAATAAGAGCCATTTGACTCCTCTTCCTATAAAGGGAACATCACTCCCCAGTCTAGGCCATCAGTACAGCCACACAGGCTGGCTCACCACCTGCCTTGGACCTTTACCTTTCTGAATCATCTCAAATCTCTGTGCAGTCATTTAAAGTCTGCTCCAGGTGAATAACACCACTGGGATTACAGGGCTAGCAGAAATGACTTGCTGGACTTTTCTGAAGTCTAGGTTACACCTAGGGCTTTTAGATACAGATCAGCTTGTGCTGGGGAATTTTTTGCACACTGTATTATCTTAATGCAGTTACAATTGCAACCCAATGTTATATAATTTGGGGTCATCTTTCTTTAGATGTGGTCAAATAATGAATATTCCCATATAGTTTACTGCTGCAACTCAGTAATACAAAGTTACCTTGAAACAGCTTTTTTGATTAAAAGGGAAAAGATAACAGAGAGGGGAAAAAATAGGGAACTGAGATGCAGAGATTTATCTTCAATTGCTATTCTTCCTTTTGCCTCACTTCAGGCACTTCTAATATTAGAGCTAACAAGCATTACGGGCTGTTACTCTTAAGGCATGATCAGTATCTAAATATAGGAAGGGTAGTGCAGTAACTGGCATCCATTAGTTTCTTGGATTTAGGACTCAACAGTGAGACTAAGCCCACCTTCAGACCACTCACTGAAACTGTTGGTCTTCTAGAGACCTGTGCAATTTGTGTTCACATCTGTGTCCATGCAACCACCTACACATACCTTGCTAAAATTACTTCAGGTGTTATATTAAGAGCATTTTGGAATATTATAAATGTACAGATATTGTTCCTTAGGATTCCTACATATCATACTACAAAATAGCATGGGACAGAAACAGATAAGTACCTGGATAGATAAAAATTTGAAGAGACTAATTTCTTCAAATTAATAAAAACTTCAGGTCCAAAAGCCGTATGCAAAAGGAAAACAATGATATAAATAAATGTGACTGAACATTAGTTACACTGGAAACATCAGTAATGCAGATACCTGCAACTACTGAGGACTAAGCACATCTGAGCAACTCTCTTCTGATCTCTCCGTTTATGTATGTCTATGCCTTTTCAGATAACCCTTTCTAAGACCAATTTTGAGTATAGCCTTAACAAATGTGAGACAGACCCTAGAACACTCCTAATGAGAAGAGTAAATTAATCGAAGAAGTTACTGGCTCACTAGCAAATTTGTGAGTTTTAACTGAGATAACAACGCCAGGAAAAAATCAGCACAGAATCTGTAACATGATTTGTTTACATCCTGTGCTATACAACACTATGAAATATTAAGACAATCTGTACCAAAGAGGTAAAAATTGTTAGACAGTAGCTATTGCTGAATTGCAGGACACAATTAACACTAATTTGTTAATCCTGTTAACTCATAGTTATCACATGTGATAGTTACTGGTTTGGACAAAGCTGGTATTAAAAAATTCTGCTTAATGATATAAACATAAAGGGAAAGTACTAAATTTGCATTAAGAAAATGCAAAGGAATTTGGATAGCAGAGTAGTAAGAGTGAGGCTGACAGACAGAAAGTGAGGATAAATGTTATTATAGAACCTTACAAAAAGAAGAGTTAGCTAAAAGGTGGGGTTTTTTTAAGTGATTATGAGCTTTTCTTTCTACCTCAGTTTCAGAAAGACCCAATCACCTGGTTTTGTTTTTTCCAAACAAGGAAGTAGCCATAAGTGACACTGTCAAGTCTTTATCCCTTAGCAATGCTTAGTCTAATGATAGCAAAATTCAGCTATTTCTCATCTGGGCTTTAGAGCTGTTCTAGACCCTAAAAGTTCCCATTGGCTTTTTATTGTGTGTATTGTGTAGTGGCATGCTAAGCAATTTCTTTACCATAACCACAACTTCTATTAGGATAAGTAACATCAACATCAAAGTGATTTCAGTCTAAAGCTGCTGTTTGCAAGAGCCCCTGCTTCTGAAGGGGGCACAACCCCAACACAATTCATATAGAAACTAGAGTTTATTAGGTAAGAAATCACGAGGATGGCAGCACCAATACAGCTTTTAATAGTGATTTTTTTAAAGATAAGTAAGAAGCTTTGATATAAACATTGAGAAAGTTACATACAGAGTACTAATCAGATTATAACACTTCTGCCTCCGAAATTAGAGCTGGTTGAAGGTTCTTATGGTACCACACGTGGTGGATTGAAGCACTTGGAATAGAAGATTGCAGAATTGCTCATTTTCACTTTTTTTATCTTTACTACACAACACACCAGTGATCTCCAATGAAGATAAGAGTCATGATCCAGCTCCCAGTTAATTCAAAGAAGATCTATATGTTTATTTCAGTGCTGAATATGTGCTATTTTTTTCCATCAGCAACAGTATCTACTCATAAAGTGATCAACATCTTTCATCCAAGACACTAAGAAGCTCTTCTACAAGATTCTAACAGACTTTAGCATAGAAGTAATAACTGCCTTCACAGTTACTTATATTTTCAGAGTTGATTTTACTGTTGCCCATCTGCTAACCTTATAAACCTACTAATTGCAAAACCAGAGAGATAACAATAACCGAACATTTAACATTAGGTAAAAATACACTCACACACTGGATAATCCACAAAATGTGTGCTCTAGAGACCTCTGTGAGAGAAGCAGGCATTTCTGTACACCAAACATTACTGCTACCTAATACCCTGCCAGCAGTACCAAGCACTTAGTGGCCTTTATACAGCTTAGGTGCAAGTGGGAGGAAACACCACTGGAGGCAAAGGTTCTCAGAAAAGTGATTAATTCATTTTTAAGGATGATGGTTTCAGATTCACAGGATAAAGGAGCACCAATGCTGGGAGCAATCCACTGAAAGGCAGGCCTTTTCAGGAAGAACATCAGCGTTACTGAAACTGCTCAGGCTTTGAATATGCCGGACCTCTCCTAGAGTTCTGTTCTGTAGCCAGATCCCCTCAGCTAAGTAAGAATTTATTCTCAGTTCTGGCTCTTTGTTCTGGGTGTTACAGTGTGTGTTGTCCCAGGAAAGCTCTGTTAGGGGCCGACAGGCATGCCTAAAGCTCAGTCTGGTTCTCAAGAAGTACCAAAGCCTCAAGCTGGTATGAACAGCTTGCTGAAATGTAAGGAAGAAACTTGAACGGATATCTAACATTACTAGGATGGCTACAAAAAAAGACACAAAAACATTATACTGCTTTGGCCTGTGCATCAACCTTGCTTTCAGTACTTGCACCTCTGCTGAGTGACCATTAGCCAACTAGGAAATGGCATCTTCCGTCTGTGTTTGGAAGAAACTAAAAACATTTTTCTCCAAGCATATTCAAAGAGATTGTTTTAGAAGACATTATCTGATAATGCCAAGGTAGGGTCCTTAAGTTTCATGTAACAAATTAAGCATGTAGATATTCAGGGAAAGGTGGACACTAGCAGCTTTGTTATTGCTATTTCACCACCCTCTACTTTTTACCTCTATAGAGTATAAACTCATCAGTAGTGGGAAAGACTGTTCGGTACCAATAACATTCTGCCTTCAGGTTGCAGTTAAATACCTGCAGAAACAGTGGCAGCTGTTAAAGGTGGAGGAAGGGGGCCACCTCCACTGTAGAGAACAAGGGGTGTGTGCCTCTCAACAGCTTCAGGGCAGAAGTCCTAAAGCTCAGGAAAACCTGCTCTTGCAGCTTCATTGGGCTATGCTGGCTGACTGCATATTTAAAACAGATGTGGGGTGTTTGTGAGCTTTGTATTACCAGTTCAAGTGTGAGGCAATGGTAAGTAATTGGGAATGATATGGGGCTTGCGGACAGTGGGAGTGTGTGCGAAGGGAGAGGAGCTATAGATAGGTTAATGTCTTAAGATGTCAGCAAGCTTCTGAGGAAGGGGATGTATTGAAAACCGTATTTTTTAATTTGTTTAGACACGTTTTGGTGATATATCATTAACTGGAACAGAAAGTAATGTAGGAATTTGAGTGTGCTGTGGGTGCTTATCTATTCTAGGCTATAAACTGACTGTGAAACATCACATGGAGGCTCAGGAGTGCTCCTTACTATTGTAAGTGCAGACGGAGTAGCACCCTGTGAACTGCGGTGTTTTCTAGTGCAGGCATGGCTGGAATGATTTGCAAATGCAATCAACTTAAATCTTTCTCCTTTGTATGCTTGCAGCAATAGCCAGGATGGTATCAAGAAAGTTCTGAAGGGAATACCAGGCATGGTGGGGTGCTCTATTCACCTGTGGTGTAAATATAGCAGTAAATTTACAGCCTTTTTACAAGTGAGAAAGCCAAAACACAGGAAAAGATCAGTTAGTGGTCAGTTGACACCCCCAGATGGAGTTGTGGCTGTAGCCAGTGATGCAAGTAATAGTAAATCACCGTAGGGGGTTAGTGGTAGAGCTGGGGAAATAATCCTATGAACCATAACTCCTAATGTTATTTACCTTAGTACCCCCAGGTGTTTAATGCAGACTGTGCACCTGCATTAAATAGCTGTCCTTAATCATATTTTCCCACTAGCCCTTGTGTCCCATTCAGTTCTCAAGGACTGTCTTACCACTGAAGTAATTCTCTTTTCAAGAAAGACGGTTTTGGTAGGATGCATCAAGAAAAGCCCTTGGATTCAATGTAGAAGATAACTTTTGATTTCCAACTCTCTTACCTTATCTTTGTAGTAGAAATAACTGAAGTTTGAGAGAAACTGGTTTTCTCTTGGCTATGAATTCTCATGTTAGAAAACTTTTGAACCAAATGATGCAAATTTCTATTAAATATAAATTCTTAATTTCTGATGCTGAGCTCTGGAAAGTATTAGATATGACTTTCCAAATTTCTGAGGAATTATGGCTTTAGAGGAGACTGATATTTGCTATCTCTTAAGGAAAAGGTAAAACATCTAAAAGTATATAGCATAGAATTTTAGGAGGAGCCGGTTCAATATTCCGTTTGCTTAAGGGTTGTGACAGTGACAATTCATTTTGCCTTCCTCTGTCAAAGTGGAAATAACTATTTCTAAATGCAGAATTTATCTATGTGGATAAGGTACAATTACTGTCAATACAGGCTGTGCTGGATTTTAATCTGTAAGTTAGAAATGGCTCTCAGCAAAGACTTTAATTTTGCAACTGACCAATGTGTATGCTTTTGGAGAAGTGGGACTGAAAATATCTGTAAAAAGAAAAAAAATCCCACCCTTTATTTAGCAATCTGTACAATTTAAGGATGCTGTCAATACAGTATATGCATGACAGCTTTTTCAGATGATTAAATGCCCAGACGAAGTGGGGTCTATAACCATAGAAGCCATTTGCATTTGTTGAAGATAAGAACAGCACCATCAATATTTTTTCACTTATATTAAAAAAAAAAAGGAAAGTGCAGTGATTCTTGAAATAATGTATATCTTGTCTTCTTGACGCTTGAAAGTATAGAACACAGTCTTGTTTCACTCATCTTCCTATTGCCATGACTTGGTTGCCTCTTTCAGATGGGCTCAGGTGGTTAGCAGTGAAGTGCAGTTTGGGTGAGAGGATGGACCCAGAAGCTCATATCTAGTATCTGTTGGTTTTCCGTTGTTTGGATGGCTGAACTTTTTTACTTTATCTGTAAATCTTGGTAACTCAGTTGAATACTCGCCATATTTACTGCCAGAACTGCACTGGGGCCACATAGGAATGCAATGGTGGAGTTTCCTCACAGTCTGTTTCCAAAGAATAGCCCTCCTTCTCTGGGGCTCAGCCTTGAGGCATTTTGCTTTGGTGTTTTCTGGACTTCTTCAGCCTGAAAATGTCAGCCCTGTTTTGTTGTTGCCCATGGGTACCTGCCTCTGGGCATTGCCCCTGAGCTCCAAGAGGATGATTCCTCTGGCCTTCTTAGAGTAATCTATGAGAAGAAGCTTCCTTATGCCACTTTCTTAAGAAGATGCATCAATTCATACCATCCCTAATTCTTTAATCCTGTGAATTTTGGTGTTTGGAATTTTCAGTTCAAGTATTGCATAATACTTACCAAGGAAATAGAGGAGGAAGGAAAGGGGAATTAATGTGTTGGTTTGATACCTGCAAAGACTTCTGAGAAAGGAAGAAATCCTACTGAAATGTGATAGAGCACAGATTATCTAAAAGTTAGTCTCTAGATTATCTTCAGGCGTTGGGCCACGGTACCACTACTTAATGTTCTGTTGCAGTTGGGGGTTCTGAGCTGACTTAATCACATCCTCAACTCTTACCACTCTCCCCATTTCCAGCACTTTGCAGAGAAACAAGATGAAAAGGGGGAAGCAAAGAAGAAATGGTGAACAGAGGCTAAGAAAGTAAGTTGCCTAATGTGGGAAATGTGTTCAGCAACCTATGGGTCTCTTGTATGCTGATCCACCTGAACAGAGGAATTCTGACCTTCTTAAAGGACATACAGGTAACAAAAGCTCTTCAGAACTTAATAACTGAAAGAACAAAGCTGAGTTGCAGGGTGACCAGGGAGTGCAGCTGCCCTGACAGCATGTCGAGGCTCTCCCTTAAGCTCTCTTCTCCTGGTCTACCTGGAAAGTTGTTTGAGGAGCCCTGTGCTCAGTGTTGTGGCAGGGAGCTGGGCAAAGGTCTTGCCCTTCTCATCAGGCATCTGTGAACTGATAGCCAACCCTGGGAGTTTACACCTCAAGGCTGATGTTACTTGATCTTACTGATAATTTCAGGAAATGTGGTAACAACTACAAAATGATACAATAACCTTTAGTGAATTCTAACCTGTGCTGAAATGATTCTGTAAAACATGATTCTGGTATCATCACTTTGTGACATTATTTTTTGGAACAAATTAAAAATACTTTATTAACATGTTGGTGTTCCATGACAAATTTACAAGTTCAGTCTGGAGTTGGGTAACTTTTTCATATTACGGTTTGCACGCTATTTAAGTGTATAATTTGGTAATCTCAAACTATTCTTTGGCTAAACAAGAGGGGATCTAATCTTTCTAGTTTGAAAGAGTTTTATATTTATTTAGTTATTAACTTCTTTTTATACCCTTTATGAATAACTGCTTTGTATTTAGCTAATATTTGCTTGTCCTGCAAAATGCAGGACTTGGGTTGATTGTAGCATTACCTTTCCTATGTGGATGAAGATCTCATAAAGCTCAAATGTGCTGTGGTGTCTTCTACAGCTAAGGAGCACACCTCTGCATCCCTGGTCTACTGCCAATGGGATGACAGGCAGATGTAGGTTCTTGTATAAATGTTATGTTTTATAAGCTATTAGAATACTGTGAACAAACCTGTCATGGTGAATTATGATTCTTTTATTCCTGTTAATTAACTCCTCTTGTACCAGAGGTTGTTTTACTGAAATACATTGGAATGTGCTTATTTTGCACCCTTGATTTATTGCTTTAGCCTCATAATCTATTTTTTTAAAAATGCACTATTTAAATTTGTCTTCTAGTGCTAGATGAGAGATCATTAACCTGCTCTCCTCAGAGCAAGGATACCAGTGACGAAAGCTACACCTCTAGATAGCGTGAAGGAAAAACTCTCAGAACGCAAATATAGCATTACTACATTACTACAGCATGACTGCAGGACTCAATACAGAAAACAGTTAAGGTGATAGCAACTGCTACAGAACATGGCTTTGTTATGTGTTATAACCTGAGCTCTCTAGGTTGAAGTACATGTGAGCTGGCTGCTCTGATGTCCTCCGTTCACTTGCGTTCAGTGTTATATAATGTCTATTGGGTCTGAAGTGTTGTTCATGCCTGTAGAGGCTTATTGATGATGGACCAAACAAACACTGTTCTCGTAGCGTTGCCTGGCCTTATTTGCAATAAGAAAAGCTGGATGGTTGCCTTTGTTTAACTAGTAAGAAGCTAAAGGGGGGGGAAGAAGGCACTGCAGATGAGGGCAGCGCCGCTCCGAACTTTCCCGACCCGTGGGGGGTCGGAACCAGGGGCGTCCTGGTCGCGTGCTCCTGCAGCGGTCCCCCCAACCCGAGCTCTCGGAACAATACGCCTAGAGCAGGGTGCGGGACAGCCCCGGGCCACCTGAGGGGACGTGCCCGGCTGAAGCTGTGTCCGCAACCTCGCCGCGGGACGGGAGCCGTGCGGACGGTGTGCAGGTGCCGGCAGCCGCAGGCGGCGACACGGGGTGGTGGGAGCGGGCGGTCCGCAGGTGAGAGCCGTGCTCCCCCGCCGCGGGGCTGGCAGGGTGCGGCAGCCCAGGGCTCCCCCGGCTGGAGGCGACCTCCGCGGGGGGCAGTCGCTCTGCGGTGCTAGAACTTCCGCGCACGGCCGGGACCCCCGGCCCGCCCTGCCGGTGTCGGGAGGCGCTGCTGCAGGGTCCCGGTGCGGGCCCAGCCCGGGTGCCGGTGCCGCCGCGGCCGGACTCTTTGCCAAGCGGCGGCGGCGACCGCTCGCCCCCTCCCCGCGCGCTGCCTGGCGGAGGGAGACGGCGCGTGGTGCCGGTCGCCATGGCAGTGGGCTGCGTGGGCGGAGTGGTCGGGGCCGCAGCGCGCCGGTGAAAGAGAGCGCGAGCGAGCGAGCGAGGGAGCGCGCGCCCCCGGCCCTCTCCCGCCCCGCGGGTGTTTGTGTCAGGCGGCAGGCAGCGGCGGAGCGCCGCCGCTCAGCCCGCCTCTGAGGCGAAGAGCCCCTCGCCAGTCCCCGCTCCGCGCCGCTCCCGCCATGGGCGGCCCATAGAGCAGGGGGCTCGGCGGCTGGTTGCGGTGCCTGCGCGGCGGCGGCGGCGGCGGCCATGGCGGTGGCGGTGGAGACGCGGCCGGAGCTGGTGGGGAAGCGGTTCCTGTGCGTCGGCGGAGGCGGCGGCGGCGAGGAGCCGCCGGAGAGCGGGCGCTGGCGGGCCGGGGTCATCCGTGCCGTGTCCCAGCGGGACTCCCACAGCCCCGACCTGGCGGTAAGAGCCGCGACCCGTCCCGTGCCGGGCCGGGGGGCTGCGGTGGGGCCGAGGCCGTGGCGCGGGGCCTGCGGCGGCGGGGGGCGGTGGGACGCCCCGGGCGGGTCCGGCGTGACACAGCCTTTCGCCCGGGGGGCGGCGGTGCGGGGGGAGAATGCGTGTCAGCGCTCTGGTGGCGGGGACGGCTGACGTGGAGCCCCCGCCGCCGCCGGGGGTCGAGGCCGGGATGAGACGCGTTTATCCACGGCATGTGCTGCAGCGGCGCGGGGGGGACGGCGCCGGCCCCGGCCCCGGTCCTCTCCGTGCCCCCCTTGCGGATGCGGCCCCTAGCCTTGCAGCTGCGTCCGGCTGCGGTGGTGTTGAGGGAGGGAGAATACCTGGCCTGGGCGGCGGGGGAAAACCAGCCTGCTCCTGGAGCAGCTTGTCTCAGGCTGGGGGCGAATGCGCCTGTTCTGGGGGAATGCAGAAAGCGTCGTCATGTAGCACTGACCGACGGGGGCTAATGTGCTGGACGCGGTAGTGGTAGCTGTTACTGAAAGAATGTCATTGTTTCCCTTCCTTTTATGTCCGCTGTCACTGTTTTCCTAAGGGGTGTAGGAATGTGCGTGGCGGCTAGCGAAGGAACCAGGATATGTTCTGTTGTGCTCAGACACACTCTCGCTGGGGGGAAAACACGACCAGGATTTCCTTGGGTTAGTGTTCTGAATGCATAATCTGTAAAATGGAGTTTTATTGTGCTCCGTGGATTTAGTCGTTTTTTCATTTGCGAGTTTTGTGGTCAAGCGAGTGCTACGCTACTGCTGTGGCTGTCTTCTTCCGTGATTTTTACATTATTTGGTGCTTCTGAATGCACATTTAAAAATATCACGACTATGTAAATGGGCATTACGTAGGCTGAAAAAAGGAATCACCAAATTGCGCTGGGCAATCCGTATTGCTACTGGTGAGGGGGAGGCGTTCACAGCCGAGCACAGTTCGGAGTGGAATGTTGCCTTTTTTACAAACTCATCAAGCAAACAATTGCCTGGTTTTGGAGCTTACTGATTGCTTGTTGCGGAAAGTGCGATTGGCAAAAATGTAGATTTCTTGTTTTCATACATCCCAGGCTTTAAGCCTTGTTTTAGAATCAGAATGTGTGTGACACTTGAAATGCTACTTTTTCTGCTATATTGTGGGCTGTTTATATCCCGTTCCCCCCATCCCTCCCAGCTATAATTTAAGTAGCATGCTGTTCATGCCCTTCTTTATAAAATGGCCTGTGTGTTCAACCTCTGGTTGTATGTGAGAATAGTCTAGAATGTTTTTATTTTTAGAACCTGTTTTGGATGTTGTTCTTGCAGGATAGTATTCTCTAGAATCTATGTACAATTATGGAAACACTGAGTAAGTTTTAAGGAGCTGTTTACTAACATTTACAAGTCAGAGCCATAATTTGCAAACTCTAGGGGCAGAGCTGACAGAGAACGGACATTAAAACCAAGGCATTTCAGGGGTTGTATCTGTTACGTTAAATGGATAATGTACACTGCCTATCGTAAATACTTGCTACTCTTCCTAACTATGCTGAGTGTTTTTATCTTCATATAGTCTTTCATTACAGTTATTAGTAATTTAAGGAAGAACTGTAGAGTTGTAGCTGTTTCCTGAGGCAGGATGACTAAGGGTGTGCTTGTATGTTGTAGTAGAGTGCTGTTTGGATAGATCCAAACTACCTGAGGAGCAGTATGAATGCTCCAGTCTGCACTTCAGCCTGGGTGTAGTGCAGTGCTATTGTGGCCATATTCCTTCTGGTATTCAAGCTAACAACACAGTACTGCATTATGCTGTGTCGATAGATTTCTAGTCACCTAGGAGTGCTGTAAGCCTGGGAAGGTTTTGGAAATACTATCTAGGTCTAATGAGTCACAGATTAGTACTTACCTACTGGAGTGTCACTGCCCCTCTAAGTGCAATATTTGGTTTTTGTGTTACCTGTTTTCTGTCCCCAAGGCACGAACAAGCATAAATTGCAGAGGGAGTGGATAGAGGAAGAAATGATAAGGTTTCTGCTAGCAACAGGTAGTTTCTGTGGGTTAGGCTCTCCTTTTGCATTTGTTAGTTGATATTGGTTAACATGAGTATTCTCTTCCCCTGACCCCAGTGGAGGACAAGATTATTTTCTTCAGCTAGCCTTGCCTCCACGTGAACTGAGATAGATGAGTGCTGCTCTTATCCTTCCATGGCTTTTGTTTTGAGGTGGCCTTCCCTATGAATAGCTTCAGACCCTTCTGCTACTCATCAGTGGAGTGAAATAGTAATTCTTTTGACAGTTTCATTGCCGCCATAGGATGCAGCATAAAAATTTTGAAATTGACTTTTTGTTAATTTTGTGTGTATCTGGTCCCTCTGAGTGGATGGGCATGGCAGAAGTACAGAAGATGCCCTCAGCTGCAGGAACGGAGTAGGGCAGCAGTGGGCATTTTCAAGATGCTTTGCAACCAACCAAAACTGAGTTATCTCTTAATACTGTCTTTGGAAGAAAGTATGATTACATTGTCTTTGTGTCTTTTATTCCTTAATAAGTATGAACCCCTCCAGTCAGTTTCAATCACTATAAGAGTGGGGAGACGTCTGAGAAAGATTATCTTCCCCCAGTCTGTGAAAGCTGACATCTGAGAGCACATGAGAGCTCTCCTCCCTTAAAAAACCCATAAAGGTGAGGGGGTTATGGCATTTTGTGTGGTCTCCAGCTGGCCAATCAGCATGTACCAAGCTTCAAACCAGCCACAGCATATGCTGCCTCTTGCTTAGCACCATACAGAGTAGTTGGTGGAACTGATGGTATGTGAAGGTGGGTTTAAAGGCATGAGAAAGAGCTGAGGGTTAACAAAAGCATGAGTGCAGGCATGAGTGTGGATATGGGAATATATGGGTGAATAGAGAGTTTTATGAGGTGCAGGATCTTACCGAGACATGGGCAAGGTTAGAAGCAACTGACATACTTAATCTTAAGTGGCCACAGGGCTTGTAAGAGCAAATCTCCAGGAAACGGAGCTTCATTAGTTCTGCTGTAAATAGAACTACACATCAAATTGGGAACTCCAGACTTGAAGGCTGGACTAGCTGCTTTCTGTTTGTGAGCAGGCAAATGAAGACTCAGCTTTTCATATGCTCCTAAGTGTGCTTTGTGATTTTCATAGATGAAGTAATTAATATTTTAATTGTTGGAATTCTTGTTGTGGTAAGAAGATATAGAAAGGAACTCAGTTATCTAGTATCTTCTTCCTGATAGGTCTCTCCAACTCCATGAAAGTATGTTGAATGACTCCTTATATGTTTTATGATTGCAACATAGCTAATATATGGTCTGTTTCATTGTAAAATGGATTTATTGATTGATTTTTATTTTTTTTTAAAGAAGAACAGTGTAAAAATTTTTTCCACTCTTTTACTGAAATTTTGCCTTCCTCAGCTTTCCTGTTAATGTACCACTAGTGAGGAATATGGTGAGAACAGCTATCACTGGGTGTGAGTGCTGTTGGTCTTCTGGAAGATGAATGCACTTGCGGTTACAGACAGATACTTCTTGCTAGGGTTTGGAACCCATGCCTTGTTCTTAGTCACTGTGTAATGTTTCAGATGTTTTAAAATACCTGCCCTACCTATACAATATGTACAATATATAAAATTTAATCCAGGAGTTTTCTTGATGATTTTCATGGTCTGAGTCACAACTTGATAGACCTTTTGATCTGCCATTCCTGAACATTCCTGTTGCATGAAAAACATATCTATTAATAGAAATACAAGCAAAACCAAGTTTAACATATGTACATGTATTTGTGTGTATATATGTGTGTGTGTGTGTGTTTCACTAGTCGTGAGAATTCAAAACTGCTTTTTCTGCTTAAGTAACAGTGGGTATTGCTGGAAGAAGCTGGGAACTCTGTTTTGCCTTGCTGCTGCTAACTGCTTGGAAAAGCCTGTGTGCTCTCTGATTGCAGTGATAACTGTGGTCAAATAAAGAAAGGGACAGGAGGAAAGAGGTGGAGTCAATGTCATATGATCTCCCTGGGTTTACTGTCCCAAAAGAATTGCTTTCTGGGTCACACATTGCAAAATGTGTATTTAATCACTACTGATGAGACTTGACATGGTAATGGAAGAGATGTTCTCTTATACTGTGTTTAAGAAGTGGTTATTTAGAGGAGCAATTTATTTTATTATTTTTTTAAACGTAAACCAAATTACTAAAATGATTTTGCTTACCAGAAGTGCTTCAGAGTTGTGTGACTTTTCATGGTCCTGCAGTTGTACATTGAATATAATCATATAGTCAGCTGTATATTTTCTCCACATGAAAAACAAAATGGAAATAAGCTTCTAAGCACGTAATATGCAACCCTTACTAAAAAGTATAGCTGTAAGTTGTAGTGATCTGTAACTGTGTATTTGTTGATGCGGGAACTTTGCTGCCATGATATTCATGGATTGGAAGACAGAATTAAGAATTGAGTGCTTTGGTAGTCTTTAATGTTTTACGATAGGCTGATGTAACATGTAGTAATTGTGCATAGGGAAATACATTATAGCAGTAAATCACCATGTTAGATGTCCTTCATAAAACACTAAATACTAGTGATAGTTTGAAGCAGTTGTTTGATTTTTTTATTTGCAGTAAAATTAAGATATAGTAGAGAAAACAGGACATTAACAGTTTTGGTAAACTGTATCTTTTAAATATCTCATCTTTGCTAATTTGCAAATAAGGAATTGTTAAAAATTCAGTATTTCTGTTAAAAACATATAAAGAGAATGGCTGCAGACTTTGTGTGTCTATTTTAGCTGAATTTGCCCTCACTTAACAGTAAAATGGAATTCACAAAATGTAATGTAAACTTAATCAGTATTCCATTCTAGATAACATGAAAATAATTTTAAATAATTGCTGATAATTTAGAAATAAGATATTTTAGAGGAGTACTCCAGGCACTGGTAGCTTTTCACTAAAAGATGAAGTTAAACTTGCTTTCACTGTGTATGGATCTGCTCTTGTGCAGTCTTTTTGACTTGTAATTGTTGTAACCTTCCTGCTTCTGCATTCCCAGACTTTATGAATGGCGTATGGTTTTGTCATACAGGCACAGAATTGCACTTCTGTGGGCTACATTTGTTTTCTGCCGTATATTAATTTATAGTGCAACATGCTTTTTCTTTCCACTTAAAAGGAGAAACTGAATGTTCTTAATACATTTGAGCTAATCTGATTAAAAATTAAGTTGGTTTTTTTTCATTCCTTATTTTAGAAGTACATGCTGTGCAGCTTTTGCTTGTTAACCTTAAAATGAACTGGAAGATGTGGAAATCTCTCCAGTAAAAATACAGTACAGAGTAAATAAAGAAACAAGCTTTAACCTAGTTGCACATAGCGTGGTGGTGGCTAATGGAATTTAAAAATGCTACATGTTTCTGTACCAGCATCTGGGTGAAAGATGAAAGGCAAGTTGTTGGTGAGGAGCTTGTCACATTACTGACTCCAGCGATTGGAGATGATGCTGAAAACATGCCAGAGTTTTATCACATCAGTATTGCCTCTGGATCCAGAGGAGGGATGTTGTAGGATGCATTTTGTATATGTTTTGAATTTGGTTTGAAAGGATTGGGAGAAGCTCAAAATGCAACAGGGATTTAGACAATTTTCAGTTGTTTCTACTGTTCTGTACCAGCATTGAAGCCAACAAGAGTCTTGTAAGTTTTAGTGCATGTCAACTAATCTTCTGTTGGCTCAGGAGTAAAGAAAACTTCCTGTTTCCTTTTTGTGTTTCTAATAAGATTGAGCTTGTCATCCTGTGCCTGTGAATGTCACCTCATCTGTCTTCCAGAGTTGCCAAGTGAAGTTAGTGTTCAGGAAAGAGCATCTTTTTCATAGTAATTGACAGTAAAATCAAACAGACAAGTGTTCTGATGTAATTGGCTACAGGGATTCAATGGCTTATTCTCTGCCCTTCTCTCTTCTTTGCTTTTATACTAATAGAATCCTGAATATGATGCAGATCCGCAAGTAAATACATACTTACACTGGTGGATTTTGAGGAAAGTTTATTTGAATGTCAAGTTTGCAAACAGAATTTAGGTGTCCTGAGCTAGGCATTAATCAGTTTATTAATTTGCTGCATAGTTGCAAAGTATGCAGCAGGAAATGAAATACGGGAAAAGGAAGTTTGATCTTGTACTTACATGTTTCAGGAGTCTTTAAGAAAGATATATCAAGTATTTTGTTAACCAAGAAAATACTTGCTTTTGCCTTTTATATGCCATCCATACCAACAGTGTATTATTCCAGATTTGCATTATATCAAACTTCTCTTGGTCCAGAACTTTGTGTGAATCTTTGGAGGTATTTCAAAAATAATCAACACAAACCAACAAAAAACCAACATACAGCAGGTCATAGCCATTGTAAAGAGTTTTAAAGAATGAGTAGTTATTTTAGAAGAAGCTATTATTTCTGTACACATACCAACATCTCAAAACCTGCTTGAGAACCGCAGAACTGTTCTTTAATGACAAATTGAGGGAATTCTAAATGTTGTCCTTTAAAACTTGGCCAAAAATAAGCTCAACCTTCTTCTGATCCTACGGTCAGTGACTTGTAGAGATGCGTAGTTCCACCGGTGATCTTCAGTTTCTCTGCTGGGATCAGGCTTGACCTTCCCTTTTGGTAGGACTTGATAAGCTGCTTCTGCTTTTGATGGAGCAAAGTAAGTATTGATTATATGAGAAGTTTACCTCAAGTAGACACCAAGGTGTTTGTCTCAAAAGAGACGCTGCTATGATGTGCTGTTATTGGCCACTTTCATGCTTTGGGCACTGACATTCTGTGTTGCTGCAAGGGTGGTTTCTCTCCTGTCCCTACTAGGTAAGGTCTGAAGCCTGATCTGCTTGTAACCAGCTTGTTCTTTGAAGATAGTGGAGAATTCTAAGCTAATGCTATATTGCTTCATTATATTGACTCGTCCAGAAAGCTACTCTTTCTAGTGGTACGTGGGTTTAACATCAACTAACTTTCGTGTTACAAGAATGAGAGCAGGGGAACTAGAAGGACCTTGTGGATTTTGCTGTGTTTTGCTTTCTAGTAATTTTCTTTAAAATATCATCATTTTACTTTTAAACAGCTGTTACTGACTTTCAGAATTGAGTGGAATGGAGCACCTTAATCTGCTCATGAGGAAATTGCCTCCTTTTAGATAGAGAAACTAGATTTGACCTAATTCATATACTCAGTTCGGAGCTTCATGGCCACAGAAGGTGCAGGGTAAGCATTAGGGCTTTTAGGTTGACCCTCCCATGGCAGCATTTTTAGAGGTTTTGGAGACTGTGGTTCCACAGACATTTCTCTTGGTGGCACTGCTGGCTTAATTTTTTTTAACCCATAGCAGTTTCCTGATCCTGCTATGGCACTTCAAGCAGTTGTGCTGGGGCTTAGGACCTGGTATGGGATCAATCAGAGGCAAATGGCAGAGGGTAGGCGCAGCTTAAGCTGTCAGTGTTTCTGGGAGAAATGTCTCTGGACCATGGCCTGCACGAAGTAGTTGAAAACTAAGTTCAATATCTTGGGGAGTTTCATCCACTGTAACTAGTAAATCTGTCTTAGCTTTCTTAGCTGTAATGCAGGAATTATATATTGCAGTTGAACTGATGATACTTATTCATTCAGTATGAATAACTTATTCTTTCACTTGAATAAGGAAATGTATGTTTAAAACCCATAACGTAATTTGAAATCTGTTGGTACTACACTTCTTTGCAGAGGCAAGTTTTGGGAGAATAGATGTGGAATTAAATGCTTTGAGGGAAATGGGCATTTTTGTGGTGAAATGTGTATACCCCTGATGCCTCAGTGAAATATTGTATATAATATTTCTGCAAAAATATGATCTTTTTGATTTTTGTGATCAGCACTGTAATTAATGTAGATGTTGAAATGATTGCAGCTAGGCTTCACTGCAAGTAACTTCCTGCTATGTATGACAACTCAGGTAGACACTGCTGACATAGTAGTTAGGTTGACTCACCATGGGTTTACTTTTTTGCAAAGAGAACAGGGCTCTTTAATAAGATGATGATTTAAAATCTGGAGTGTGATTGCTCTGTGAAAGAGAGAGCACTTGCTGAATGGCCCAAGTCAAATCTCTTTTGTCTGGAAAGGAGGTACTGGAAAGCTGTATTTTTGAGGAGCAGTAGCAAAGATGGTTTATTTTGAAAGTCCACCAGCTTGCTGTTTGTTTGGTTTTTAAAATTTTTTTCCCCACAACCAAAATGACAAAAAAAAAGCCAGTATAAAGCAGGCAAAACAAACTTGGGGTAATAGGAAATAGGTGATTTAAACTGTTCAGTTAGTATAGAAAATCTTGGAGAAAGAGTGACAGGAAATTAGTAGTGAAGTCTTAGACTGGAGTTTGTTGTTAATCTGTAGCTTTTCTTGCTCCTCTGTTTTTCCTAAAGCAAAACTCAAAGATTTCATTTCACAGCCTTGGTCTTCATCAAAGACAGAAGCAAGTACATGCAAGCAAGGAATGGTGTGAGCTGCTTTTAAGGGAGATGTTAATGACTTTTGGGCTATAGACCTATAGTGATGTTTAAAGAATTATGACCTAAGAGTGGTGTAGTGACAATATTTCAGTCAAAAATAGAGAAGCTGTTGTAGTTGAAGGCTGAATGTGAAGGAGATGCTGTGGTCTTAAGAGCTGCCATGACATTTAGCTATCATACCTCTGCAGTTCTAGTACATAGCTGCACTTTCTCACTGTTGCCTTAAGGTGATTTGGAGCTCTGGGAATCTGCAGCAGAGGTCTTTAGGTTTCGTAGCCCTTGCTGGGTTTTTCCTAAATGAATTTGTAGGAAACCTTTTTGAATCCCTGTGGATTCGTCAACATCCTGTGACAAAAAAGGGTCAGCCTTTAACTGCATTGTACTCAGGATTGCTTGCTGTTGTTTCAGAAATGCTTTTCTGTGTTGTGAGATAAAAGTTAGTAGTTAACCCTTGTTTGCCATTTGCATGCCACTCATGATTTAATAGCTCTGCAGTACTACTTCACACTCCTCTATCGGAGTGTATAGATCTGTCAGGTTTCCTTTACTGTCTCTTAACACAAGAGACTTGATATCTTTTCTGTCAGTTTCTACCAAACCTGTCCAAATAAATGTCTGTTTGAACGATATTATTTCAAAGAGCATGCAGTTTGTTTGCATATCTTAAATGGCTATAGGCATGGAGACGTGTACCTTCACATTATTTCCTTTCTGCAGATATTTCTGGATTTATTTAATACTGTTGAGGTGGGTTTTGGTTTTCCTTTTTTTTTTTTTAATTCCCCCCCCCCCCCCCCCGCCCCAAAAAAAACCCAACAAACTAACATTTTAAATGAGTTTTAAATTGTAAAAAATATTTTCTCCACCAGAGTAAATTGATGATTTTTTTTCTCCAGTTACGGTAACCAAAAAAGGCAGGGGGTGGTAGTGAAATGCTTCTTGCTTGCTAACTGTTAATCCAGGTGGGCTGTCCTAAATATACCTGATCCTTCTATATACTGTCATATTTTAACATTTGTATATAGGCCAGAATGTGATGGGAATATTTTTAGACAATGTCATGACCACTTCTTAATTTGATGGGTATATTTTATAATGAATGGATTACTTCTCTCCTTCTGCATGATATTTAAAAGAAATAATAAATTTTGACTCCCTGAAAGAAATGTGTATGTTTGTATAAATAGAAAATATTTCAAGTGCTTTGTTACGTTTTACCATAGAATCATAGAATAATTAGGGTTGAAAGGACCTTAAGGTCATCAAGTTCCAACCCCCCTGCCATGGGCAGGGACACCTCACACTAAACCATCCTAAACTATCCCACCCAAGGCTTCATCCAACCTGGCCTTGAACACTGCCAGGGATGGAGCATTCACAACTTCCCTGGGCAACCCATTCCAGTGCCTCACCACCCTCACAGTAAAGAATTTCCTCCTTATATCCAATCTAAACTTCCCCTGTTTAATTTTTAACCCGTTACCCCTTGTCCTGTCACTACAGTCCCTGACGAAGACTGCCTTCACAGCATCCTTACAGGCCCCCTTCAGATACTGGAAGGCTGCTATGAGGTCTCCATGCAGCCTTCTCTTCTCCAGGCTGAACAGCCCCAACTTGCTCAGCCTATCTTCATATGGGAGGTGCTCCAGTCCCCTGATCATCCTCGTGGCCTCCTCTGGACTTGTTCCAACAGTTCCATGTCCTTTTTATGTTGAGGACACCAGAACTACACACAATACTCCAGGTAAGGTCTCACGAGAGCAGAGCAGAGGGGCAGGATCACCGCTTTCGACCTGCTGGTCACGCTCCTTTTGATGCAGCCCAGGATATGGTTGGCTTTCTGGGCTGCAAGTACACGCTGCCGACTCATGTTCATTTTCTCATCGGCCAACACCCCCAAGTCCTTCTCCGCAGGGCTGCTCTGAATCTCTTCTCTGCCCAACCTGTAGCTGTGCCTGTGACTGCTCTGACCCAGGTGTAGGACCTTGCATTTGTCATGGTTGAACTTCATAAGGTTGGCATCAGCCCACCTCACAAGTGTGTCAAGGTCCCTCTGGATGGCATCCCTTCCCTCCAGCGTATCAACCAAACCACACAGCTTGGTGTCATTGGCAATGTTGCTGAGGGCACACTCAATCCCACTGTCCATGTCACTGGCAAAGATGTTGAATAAGACCGGTCCCAACACCGATCCCTGAGGGACACCACTCGTTACTGGTCTCCAGCCGGACATTGAGCCATTGACCACAATTCTGCATGTGGCCATCCAGCCAGTTCTTTATCCACCGAGTGGTCCACCTATCAAATTGATGTCTCTCCAATTCAGAGACAAGGATGTCGTGTGGGACAGTGTCGAACGCTTTGCACAAGTCCAGGTAGATGACATCAACTGCTCTACTCCTGTTGATCAGTTCTGTAGCCCCATCATAGAAGGCCACCAAATTGGTGAGGCAGGATTTTCCATATTTTTCCTTTAGAAATGTGTAGTCTAGATTAATGTGTTCCTTTTGTTATCTGTAGCTTTTTATAAAATCTCATCTTAGTGTGGGGCCTAAGACTACATAAAATAGAAAATGAATAATCTCATTTGCTAAATTATTCACTGACTAATTTATTTTTATTTACTTTCTAATTCCATCAGATGTGTTTGTTTTTTTTTTTTTAATTGGTAGTAGTACTTTCATAAAGCATTGTAAAGATTTTTATATTTTAAATTTGAGAGATTGTCTTTCTGTTGACACTTGGAAAAGTGGTTTGCTGACACTACTTAATTATTTAAGTTTTATTTCTGTAATAATGTCTTGTCCAGGTAAAGTGGTGCACACTTTGGCACTTTTTTTCCCCTGTCTTTCTTTTTTTGAACATTAAATGGTTTTTCCATTATCTAATTCTGATTATTTTTATTTTTTTTAATAGCTTTCAGATACCTTTAAGAATGGCTCATGTTTCTGTAATATGGCAAAGCTGATCACTGTTCACTGACTGGTTTCAAATGTGATCAATAGAATGCAAGTTAAGTCTTAAGTTTGCTGATACGTTACTTTACTGCAAAAACAATGAGCAATAAAGACCTAAGTAATGGCAGAACTTAATAAGACTCTTCAGTTGGTACCTTCAACATTGGTGAAGTAATTTTTATCATTTGTATCATTCAATACCTTCTTCTCCCCCACCCTCCATGCTTTAAATGGCATGTCTTCAGTTGAGAAGAGGGCAAAATAAGGCCATGTAGAATGGTCCTTAGGGATCTTAGGACTGAGTTGGCCAGTTTTTGTAGGTGGGAAAGAATGGATTCCCTTCCCCTGAAAACCTTTTGATCAGTTCTTGGGCTTTTTTTGATCAGTGGAAAGACTTGGCAGGCATATAGACGAGCTAAAGTGTATGGGTCAATTAGCAGAGGAGGAAGTAAAGAAGAGAGGACCATAATGGTTTAGATGGAGGAACCCATACATCATGTGATATAAACTGACAAAAGGAAGGCTGTGCAGCATCCCTTTCTGTAAGGCTTCTTGCTCCTGAAGCAGTGGGTCTGTACTTGAGCACAGGGAAATAGTAAGAAATTTGTAAAGAAAAAAATCTAAATGTTGAAGTGCAATACTTACATTCACATTTTTACTGAGAGGTAATGGCTCCTGAAACTCATGGGGGGAAAAAAAAGCAAACTCAAAAAGCATTGATTATTTCAAGTCAGAGAGCAGACATGAAGCTGGTATTGCTGTTTCATTGTAGCTTGGGCCGGATGTAGTTCTTGTTCCTAAGGCTGTCAGTTTGGGATTTCTCAGGGCAGTTGTTGAACTGAGATTTTTTGTGACTCATCCGTAGGGTTGCACATATAGGACAGAAAGCATGAACTCAAACCTTACTTTATATACCTTGGATAGATAACTATAGGCTGACTATCTGAGTACCATGTAGAATAATACAGCAACATAATATGGGAATTGGAAAGTTAGGTCTTACAAGCTGCTTTCCTAATACATACTGTGGTGGAGGGAGATGTTGCCTGATACTGTGGTAGGTTTCAACTACCTGTACATCACAGCAAAGTGGTTCTGAGGGTGTCTGTGCTAATGCAGTCAAGTTGTCTCTGAGTTTGTGCCACTTGGTTGGCTGCCCTTTTAGCTGATTTTTAACTAAGGCTGCTGTTGAATTGTGTTAGTCATGAGCATTTAAACAGACGGGTATCCTTGATGGGGATTAGTTTATCAGATGTCTACTAAGTTGCAAACTCTGACTGCAGCTTTATCTGCCCCTAGGCTGTTCAGACTCTGCAGTGGGATTTTTATTGTCTGAACCAGTGGAGCTACAGAATTAACCTTTTCCATCAGAGTGGAGCTGTGGAGCATACAGGACTTTACCTCTGCTCAGCTTCGTTTCTATTCATGGTTAGGAGAAGAGAGTGAGGGTTGTGGGTCCTGTCGTGTATGGTATTTGTAGTAATGGTGAAGGCTGTTACGGTGAGCACTAATGATGGACTAGGGCAGCATATGTTGTTAAGTTTCTATTTCCCTGTTGACTGTTTCTGTATAGACTTTTTAACTGCTTCCCAACAGTTTATTAGCATTATTTAAAATGGAAAATACTTGCTTAGTTACTCTAATGGAAGGTGTTACTAATAGTCTGGAATAAAATAAAGTCGTCTTTTAGCAGAATCATGCCAAATGGTTTAGGAGTGTGAACGGTGGTCAGCCTTTGACATTGGGTCAAATGTGCACTAGTTGATAACTTAAAGTATGTATGCATTATGGAAGATGCACATCTGGGGAAGAAGATAATAACAAAAAAAATTCTACAGGTTATAATGTATAAAAATAAATGACAAAGAAATCTTTTAACATTTTCACGCAGCAGTTAATATCATGGCCATTCCAATTAAAAGGCATTGTGGAGGTGCTTTGAAATGAGTTCTGTAAAATAACGTCCCCATGCACCTTGCTGCCTTCTGTGTTTTTTCTTACCTTCTAATGTTAGAAATATCAAATCACCAAGGTAGCCAGCATGAGAAAATTTGCAATAAGTGTTATGCAGGGAGATGTCATCTTACTGTCATGTAAGTATAAATAGAAGATTAGACTGTTCTTTCTGGATGCATGAGTCAAAGTTATTGACACTGCTTTTAGTCTTATCTCATCCTGTGCAAAACACTCAATCTGATGTTGTCCTAGTCCTATTTAGCATCTCCTGTTCCCTACGTACCCCACTGATAAGCTATATTTTAATTTCTCCTTAAATCACATCTCTATTGCATCTTTCTATGGTCAGAATACTTCAGTCTTCTCATAAACATCTTGTCCTGTCCTCACAGTTGGAAGACTTCCAGTAAACCTCCCTTCTCTCAGGGAAGCTAACCAATAAATTCTATTTTTTATGTGAGGCTCAAACCTAGGAAATCTGTTGATTGCTCATCTTAAAAGAGATGTCAAGGCTGTCTATGTTAGCAGTAGATAGTTACACTGTTTTGTTGGCTGTTTGTTTCTGTAGGTAATAAATGGATTAAGTAGTGGTATGTTTTTGCTGAAGGTGATCTGAAAGATTGGGAGGATTAACTTAAAAAAAATGGGTTTGTGTGTATGTGATTTTGTTTGTCTGAAGGTAAGACTGAGGTGTTCTAGGGTAAATAGACTGCAAATCGCATGATAAACTTCTGCCAAGTTTCAGTGCTGGAGTTGCTGAGATTACTGTTTCTGTGGCTATGCAATTCTGTTTACTTTGTAGGACACTCTTTGACTAAGACCTCTCTGTGGTAGGTGCTGTGCAAATACAGAGCTAAAATTGTCTGTGCCTCAGAGTTTATGAAATCCGGAAGAACAAGGAGCTGAAATGAGGTTATAATGATGTGCTGTTTGTGTACAACAACATAACCTTTGGGAAATCTTGTGGCAGGAGAGGTAGGAGGGTTTTTGAGGCGTATAATAAAGTAGCTGTACTGGTGTTTTGTTATGTCTGTCAAACATGAAGGGTAGCCACGGATAAAACTCAAAGGTGGGGGGCTGAAACTGCTTTGTTTGTTTTTTGTAAGCAGCCAATGACAAAGATTTTGATTAAGTATGCATCAGAAGCAGGACTTCGCATTTTGTAGCTGAGTCTGAAGACTTTAAAACCAAACCCTAGTAAGTTATGTTGATAGAGAAAGGAGGCAAAATTATTTCAAAAAGGCAGATCCTGTCATTGTGATGTAGTAGAACAGTTATTGTGTGTCAGTATTGTGAGAGGATGCATGAAACAGAGTTCCATGAAGTCCAAAGGAAAAAGAAATGATGTGATAAGTGACGGTAAGAACCTAGGTAAGACATAAATACAGGTCTGAGGGTAAAGACCTTGGAGGAGATGATACTGGGATGAGCACTGAAAACGCCCATCTTAGCAACATTGTCTTTGAGGGTGCAGAGTATGAAAGCTAATGTCAAGGAGTGAGTTTAAATGGTTTTTGTGACCCTAACCCTAGGGTTGTCCTAAGTAGTCTGATTAAGCTCCTATTTAAATACATTCTGGATTCCTCTTCCCCCAGTACAGAGAATGTATATTTCATTTTCATCACATATTTCCTGTTTCTATTGTATGAACTCAGGAAATGACTTCTGAAATGGATTACACTAGTGCCTTTTGAACTGTGTGCAGACCATTTGTGGTCTAGGAGACTAAGTGGTAAGTATTTCTAATGAAAGTTTACATGAATACTGATCTCAAAAAGTTTGAACACTAACAGTAGCTTTTTAGTCCTAAAGGCTTTGGAATCACTTTTATTTGATTGTTTCTGATGGTTTAGTAGGCCCACAGTCACTGGCA
Source organism: Lathamus discolor (assembly GCF_037157495.1). Taxonomy (NCBI): domain Eukaryota; kingdom Metazoa; phylum Chordata; class Aves; order Psittaciformes; family Psittacidae; genus Lathamus; species Lathamus discolor. The sequence goes on along the minus strand of NC_088886.1, from coordinate 104,144,154 downwards.
TCTTGATGACAAGGTTTGGTGGCAACTTGAATTGCCAGCAGGCTTTTTCATATATCATTGTGGTGTGAGTTGTGTTTTGTTATCGATGTGGTAAAGACCTTTTGGTTTTCACTTTACTGTAGAGGTTAGAATAATTGGGTGTGACAAGAGAATTTGAGTAATAATCAAATTAACCTGGATTGTCTAAACATGTAATAGTTGAGATCCTTTATCTGTAAGGAACTGACTAATTTGTCAAGATGTCAAATTGGTCACAAGCCAAGCTAATCACTTCTGTGGGTTGCATCAAGAAAGAAGAAATGCTCCGTATGTTCAGATTTGTATTCATTCAGTTTTGCCTAACAAAATTTTAGGTGATAAGTAGGGTTTGCGACACCCTCTTGTTTTAAAATCTCCAGCCTGTGAAAGTGATGAAACATGATAAAATCTGGACCACGCTATCATTAAATGCACCCATGATTTAGTTCTTAATTCTTCCACTGGAGGATAACCTTTTAAAGTTGCCAGAAGAGGCAGGAGCATTGGTGTGTTTACCAGCCCTCTAAGGTTTTATGCCTCTTGAATTGGGGGGGAATAATTACCCTAATTTGATAGATTTGGAGCCTCTATGAATATTTTATATTGACCAAGTTATTGGAACACTTAACTGTGTGAACATATTGGTTTAGTTTAACGGGGAAGAGGAGGTGGAGGTGTCTGGGGAAAATATGCAGGAACAGAAAGAATTTTGTGTCTTGGCAGAGAATTTGAGTGCTGTTAAGCCAGCGACTCTGTCATCCCTTGTTGGCTTTTTTCTTTGCTTTTTTTTTTTTCTGTTCAATCTTCTTTGTTTTTAATTAAGCCTACAGGAATGGTGGTGTTTAGAAGAGCCAAAGTTGAATATGTAAAAGAAGATATTTTTTTCCCCTCATTTTCTACTCCCACTCACAAGAGTGGGTTGTAATAATTCAAGGATGCAGACTGAGATGTAGGAGCCCTGAAAATGGGTGTGCCTGGAAAAAAATCAAGATGGCCTCAAGTAGCATAGCAAGATGTTAAAATAGACATTCTGTAGACTTAGTTCTCAATCTTTCTCCTGTGTGCTAAAATAAAAATAGGAAATATGTTTGTTCGCATCCTAAAAAGATCATCTAAAGTATCAAAGTTGGTAAACAGGGTAGACCCACTAGGTGATGAAGGGTACGAATGGCGGTTATTACACGGTTTTGTCAAAGAGCACAGTTGGAGTAATTGGCTGTGTGGATAGGTTCTGTTGCAGCATCTGTGTCCCTGGAGGCGGGTGTGCTGAACCATGAGTGGGAGTGAAAGCTAGTTCAGTAACTAAACCTAAATTTGACATTTATTCAGTTCGCTCCTCAGAAGAATCAGGGAAGTTTTCCTGCCTTACCCTGCTATAATGGGGGAAATCCACCTTTGTACGAAAAAGCTTTTATGAACTGGATTGACGGCAGGTTTTGTGTCCTCTTTATGGTGTATGTATATAAAGTAGGCTGTCAAAAGGGCAACTGAGGAAAGAGGACATCTAGATTTGGCAAATGTGAAGAAAACATAGGCTCCCTTGAAAGATGGACATTGCTGTGTGACTGTATGAGGATGTACCAAATGAAGCTTTAAAGGTAGAAAAACTTACTATTAAATGTTTTGGTGTAGGTGGTGGTTTTCAGCACCCAAATCTTTGAAATGGAAGCAATGGGAAAGAGGGAGTGAAGTGTGAAAATAAGTGTTTTTTAAGGCAAGAAAAATACATGTAGTTTGTGTGGAACATGAAGAGGTGAATGGAAGAGAGTAAAATTAGTGGGTTTATGGCACTTCGCTGAATTAATGTTTTTTGATATTCGGTGATGTTTGTTCCCAGTCTCATTTTTTTGCAATGCATTTTGTGGGTTTCCCTTTGGATCAGGGCAGAGAGCAGAGAGTGATTATTTTCTGAGTGATGTCCTGCTCTGGCAGCTATTTCTGTCCTTTATAAATGTCTCTTTAATGAGCTCCACTATTACAGTGGCTGCTTAGCTTCCATTAGGCACGTAGCGCATTGGATGAGGAATGTTACATTCTGAAAAGTGCAGGTGCAAGATCCCAGGGTTTTGATGTCTGTTGCAGAATGTGTTTACTGTGGTGGCGCTGGCAAGTCATTGTCTTGGTGCTAATGTAGCTGCTAAGCACCGGGACAGGAGCCAGCTTCGTATTTTGTGCGAAAGAACCCTGTAAAACAAAACCATAAACTGATTTGTGATTTCCTGTTAGGGTGGTGAGACACTGGAATCGGTTGCCCAGGGAGGTTGTGAGTGCTCCATCACTGGCGGTGTTCAAGGCCAGGTTGGATGAGGCCTTGTGTGGGATGGTTTAGTGTGAGGTGTCCCTGCACATGGCAGGGGGGTTGGAACTAGATGATTTTGAGGTCCTTTTCAACCCTAACTATTCTATGATTCTATGATTCTATGATCTGTTGTGCTAAGTACTAATCTGTTCATTCACCATGAGTCCTGCTCACAATTTAACCAGTTGTCATGTATTGACTGAGAATTTTGACAAAACTATAGGTTAACTTGTGGGTTTGAAGGCTCAGGTGCTGCTCATATTCACGTTCACGGATCACTATGTCCTTTCTAATATTTTCTTAGCTGGTCTTTGCCTACCCTTCTTCCAGGATTGATTTTACTAATGTGGCACTCTAGGCTAATCTGTTGCCAGTTAAGTACCAAAACTCTTGAGTTTACTTGGGCAGATGCAAGGCAGCTGTAGATCCTGTGTCACTGGCACTTGCTGGTATATTCTATTCTAGTTTATTGATAAAACTAAACATAAAAAGGAAAAATCTGGGTTTCTTATACTATAAATGTCTGTTTACTTACCAGTGCAGTGTATAGCACAGTGTTCAGCATTGTTGGCAATCAAAATAATCCATTTAGATGATCTAGTAATAACAATCTCTTGAATAATTGGGGCTGCAAAACTTTGTAGATAGTCTTGCTTGGTTTTCAGAATACATTTAATGCGAGCATGTTTTCCAGAAGAGGCATTCAGGTTTGATTTGAAGGTTCTGAGTAGTGAATCCATCTTCATTTGTTAGTGATTAATCGTTGTTAAAATAGCATTGTATTTCCTGTTGAGAAGCACAACAGGGTGAATTTCAAGTCCTGTGATTCCCCTCTTGCTGCTCTGCTGCCTTCTACCAAGTCTCTGACGTTATTGTGAGTCTTGGCTCTTTTAGTACTTAAGCAAAAGCCTTGTGATTTACAGATTAAGAAGTCCATGAGGTCTTGGAATCCTCCAGTGCTGCCCACAGACAGGTTTTCAGTACAAAAGATAGTGTAGCTGAAGTTTAAAGTGAATAATATTTTGTTAAAGTACAGAGATGTTTGAAAGAAACAAAGCATTAATGACCGTTGCTAGTGTTTCGCTTGGTTTTCAGTTAACTGTGCTGAGTGCAGCTGAGAACTCGTGGAACAGATTTGCAGCCTATTAGGAAGAAACTCAGTTTCTCCATTCATCTGGCATATGTCTTCCCCAAACTGAAGCTCGAACTGGGGCAAAACAACTTTATGAAAACTGAATGT